>NC_050574.1:195652586-196291336 GCF_011100635.1 Trichosurus vulpecula | reverse complement strand
ATCTCCAGCCTTTGGAGGAAAGAGGCATGGTGTAATGAGGCCTGCCATCTGACCATCTGACTGTGGGTCTCCCATCTCATATTGTACTTGTGTCCAAGGTGCTCTCCAACTTTCATCGGGAAGAGAGGTGGATCCTTTAATCAATGATGAACAGACTCATACTTGTTTATACCCATAACATCCCAGTGACTCTACTACATTCTTGTAGATTATTAATAAACCCCATTCCTTACCCCCAATACCTGATTCCTCATCCTCATCGCCCTCAATCCTCCTACCCCAAAGTTTCAACTAGACATAACCTAGTCCTTCTACTGTGCTCTCTGGAATGCCTATTCAACAGGCAACAAATTTCCCTTCATCTTAAATCTTTGCCTCTTCTACTCCTTTCATCTGCTACTGACACATGGCTCCTCCCCCTCCCCCCTCAATGACATACTCTCCCTGGCCATTCTTTATAGTACCTTTATTGATTTTCCTTAGCTCATTGGTTGAAGCAAGGGAGTTGGAATACTTCTTGCTCCCCATTGTTACTTCCAGGTTCTCCTCCTACCTCCATCACTTAGTAACCTCTCATTTTTTGAAATTCATGCTATTCATAACTACGACCCAATCAAAAACCTAGAAACTCTTGTCCCCAGACCCCCACGTTATTCCCCTTCCTTCCTAAGTGAGTTTGATACCAGTTCACACCTTTTCTACCCCTCCCTAACTCCTGCCCTCATACTAGAGGACTTAAACCTACATATTGACTTTCCCTCTATTACCATAAGCACTCAGTTTCTCATCCTACTCATTTCCCATGACGTATTTGTCCACCCCATATCAGACACACACAATGATAGTCACATCCTTGATTTTACCATCACCCACAAATGTATCACTTCTATGTTCAAGAATTCTGAAATCCCCTTATCCGACCATACCTATTGACTTTTGACCTCTCCCTTTGCCTTCCCTTATAAAACCCTACTCCTTGTCTGCATCCTGACCATCCATTTCTTGATGCCTCAATTTTTCCCCAGGCCATCTTCCTGGCTGTCCCATGACTAATACACTCTATTTCTTGTCTCTGGGCATTTTCTCTGGCTTACCCCCATGTCTGGAATGCTAGCTCTCCCCTACTCTGCTACTGAACTCTCTAGCTTCTTTTAAATCCCAATTAAAATCAAATCTTTAACTGGAATCCTTCCTTAACCTCTCTTAATTCCAGTACCTTTCATCTGTTAATTATTTCCTATTTATCCTGTATATATATGCTTTGTATATATTTGTTTGCATGTGGTTTCCCCTATTTAACTGTAAGCTCCTGTCTTTTGTCTCTTTTTTGTATCCCTAATGCTTAGCACAGTCCCTAGCACATAGTAGGTGCTTAATAATGTTTGTTGATTGATTGAAGGGCTACTACTAGGATGGATCATCTTCAGGTTAAGAGTGCTACTAGAGATCTGGCCATACAGGGGAACTTATGTAAGGGGTATCATATAGTAGCTGTCTGAGTGGTCTCCTCTTTTACTAAGGGGAATAGGTATGGCCAGGTCCTGTCAAATAAGTACCACCCAGTCAGGGGTGGCAGGAACACCATTGATTGATGATGAGAGGTCTCAGGCTTGGGTATTGAGATGCTAATTATCCTAAAATGGTGAGGAAAGATCCCAGTAGTGAAAGTGCTGGGCTTTTATGAGCACTATATAGAGTAGGTGGATCAAGGGTTATTTCAATAGGCTTGGCTAGATTGTCCCCAAAATGACTCACTATGACAGGAGTGTCTCATAAAAAGTCCTCTCTTAGGTTCCAGGAGAAGCTTACCCAATTTACCAAATTCCCTTGCCTTTTCTGGAGTGCCAAATGGGTGTTTAACTGGTTGGAATTGAATGAGAGTTGATCGAAGTCTACTTCAGGTCCTAGAAAAAGACCTTCATATTGTCCAATGGGAGATGTTTCCTGGGCTATAAGGTATGGATCCAGTAGGAAGACTATTGAGTCAGGCAGAGCATGACAAAGACCACTTTGGCCTGAGCTCTGGGGAGCCCCCAGGGTGGAGGAACATAAATATCAGCATTGAGGCAGAAACCTTGGGAGTTACTAGTGAAGCAATCTGGAGGATTCATTGTGCAGCTAGTCATGAGGCTAATTCTCCCCTCTTCTAGAGATAATTATTTGTTTTGAGCAAGGATTAAAATGATCCCCAGAGTGAAGCTAGTTCTCTAGAGAGGTCTGTTCCAATTGTAGTACACATAGACCTTTGACTCCAATGTATACGATTGGAGGGCCTGCTGGGCAGCAAGTGGCTCAAGTCTTTCATTATCTGAGCTTGGGGAAGGGGAAGGGAGGGAGGGAAAGGAGGAAAGGGAAAGGAAAACAATGGGGTTTATTTTCCACTAGAACACAAGGCAAAACTGCCAGATTTCTACCTCTAAAAGAGGCAAGGCCAATAGAAGCTGAGAATTACAGGCAATTAATAGTGCCTGAGGAAGAGAACCATCTAGGGAAATAGGGGTGTGGTCTAAGACTTGATCTGAGAGAGTAAATAGATGTTGTGCTGGATCAAGCTTGAGTTCACAGGAACTGAATACAAGGCCTAGGCAGAACTGAAAAGAGTTCCTAGAAAATTTCCAAATCCAGATAAGTCAACATGGTTTAGGTAGGGCAAACATTATAAGTAGAATGATAATTGTCAGCAAAATTATAGTTTGCATCATGTATCATTTTTGAAAGAGTACGTGTGTGTGTGTGTGTGTGTGTGTGTGTGTGTGTATGTGTGTCATGGCAATAGCATAACCTGGACCCTCAGTAGGCAATGATTCTCTTGTACCCACACAGCTCCCTTATTGGTTCATTCTAATTTCCTTTTTTGTTCTTAAACCTACTTTCTTTATCTCTGACATCTTTCTGTTTCCCCCATCCCTTTATTTCTCCAAAGGATTGAAACTCCTTCTGGGACTAGGCATCAGAGAAGGGCATGGCCAGTGTAGGGTTTCAAGGAGACAATTTTCCATTGCCTCAGTGTGGTGAAATTGTACTTCACATAGCATTGGATAGAAGTATATTACTTTCTAAAGTATTTCTTTCCTTGAAAATGCCCTCAGTGGCAGTGGAGCAGACTGGTTTCCATGGCACCCTTAACTGAAACATCTTGCCAGAACGAATCAACCTCATCATTAAGATTCTGGCATAGTGGTTCCTCAAGAAAACAGCTCTCTAATGTCTTATAAATACAGCCAGAGTTTGATTGTCCAGCCTATCAAAATGTGATGGATTGCCTTCTCCCTGGAAAGGTGAATGAATCTCTGCTTCCTCAGAAATTGTAATGACCATTAGTTTCAAGAACCTACATGCACAGCCTGGAGGGTCCATCAAACAAAGAAGAGAGAAGAGAAATAAAGAAAATGGAAAGAAAAATAAGTTGTGAAAAAATGATGTGTGTACATCATTTACACATGAAATGTGTGAGCATGCATGTGGAGCATGTATACAATCTATGGGCCATATTAAACTTAAACAGAAGCTTCTGAAGGAAGGGACTATGTCATGTTTGTTGGGTAGAGTGTTAGCTGACTGGATAGCAGAGTTGACTTATTAATCAGGGGTTGTGCTCAGATTGTGTACGATTTTGAGAATCACAGAATCACTTACTCACAGACTCAATCTCAAAGTTGAAGGGAACCCTAGGGATCATTTAGTCCAACCTGTAAGAGAACAAGACTCTTCCTTTGATATACTAGAAGGTGGTCATATAGTGGGGAGCCCACACTGCTTTTGGATGGCTCTAATTTTGAACAAGTCTTCTCTTACATGAAACTTAAATTTATCTCTCTGCAATTTTCATCCACTGTGCTTAGTTCTCTGAAGAGTGCAGAATCTTTGGCTTGCATGGCAGAAGCCTCTAGCAGTATATAGTCAGATCTTGCACCTATAGTATCACCTTATGGATGGGCCACTATTTCTGTTACCCCACCCCTCTTATATATAACTATACTCCACTTAGGGGTAGCATAGTCCAAAGTACATTTGAATCATGTCTTATTAGCTGTGTTATTAACTTGGGCAAATCCTGGCTTTTCCATTTACTATCTGTATAACATTTCTTTTGGGGGGGGTGGGGGATTTGGGTTTAAGTTACTTGTCCAGGGTCACACAGTTAGTGTCAAGTATCTGAGGTCGGATTTGAACTCAGGTCCTCCTGACTTCAGGGCTGTGCTCTATCCACTGCGCCATCTAGCTGCCCCTATCTGTATGACATTTGACAAGTCACTTCACCTCTCTGGACCTCAATTTTTTCATCTGTAAAATGAGAGTTCAAACTAGACGATCTATGAAACCCTTTCCAGCCCTAAGTCTATGGATGCTGCTAAATAATGTAATGTAATAGAGCTATAATGATAGGGAAGAGGCTGCACTTTCCTCCTGTGGCTGTATGACTATTCTAGCCAGTACTGACAGTAGCCTGCTTCCTGCCTCCAAATTACACTAGGGACATTCCTAGTGTAATCTCTGATGTTATGTTGCTCAATATCTACGCATTTTTTGACACGCAAAAGCTGTATCCTTTAATAATAAAATCAAGCACATAAGTCTTTAAGATATACAAAGGGTTTTCCTCATACCATTCCTGTGACAGTGATAGTATCTGTATCATTATGCCCATTTTTTAGAGGAAAAACCCAAAGCCCAGACATGATTTGCCAGTAGTCACATTGTTAGCTAGAATGCCAACAAAGAAATGCTGACTCAACAACTTTTCTTTTATAGCTATTGTGCTGCTTAATACTACTCTTCATGTGTTGTGTTTGTCCTTCATTTTTGAAGAGGACCATGACATCAGGGAAATGATGACATGACTTTCAGTTGACTTTGATTTGAGGGAGGGAGGGCTGTGCAAGGTCACCAGCCTCACTTTCTCCTCCAGAGCCATCTGGGTCCAGTGACCAGATATTCATCAAGATGACTGGAGATGACCCAGGATGCAATGGGAGACCCTGGCCCTTTTAGGCTAGGGCTGCTTTGCATTGGTACCATCCTTAAGGTGGAATGTGATTTTACTTGAGAGTGATCTCATTCTCATGAGTTACAACATAGAAATAAAATATATTTATGTATTTCTCATGATTGAGTCAATACCTTATTCTAAGTCCATATGAGTAGAAAATGCTTATGGTAGAAAAGCTGTTGGCCAGGCCTGCCGTCCCTCTCCCTTCTCCTGTTCTATGGCCTTGCTGTGGTATCCTTTGGAGTTCTTAGAGACCTCTATCAGGGACAACACTGCACAGAAAGCCTGCCTTCCCTTAATCTCACCTTAAAAATTCAGGCAACAATTCACAGATGATGTCTTAGAAAGTTTCTTCTCTTTTGATGCTTGCAGTGGTGCCATTTATGGACAGGGAAGACAAACATGTGACAGTACATGTTGGTCTCCAGAATGCAGATGATGCACATTTTGAAGAAGAAATGCAGATACTATGGTGATGGTCAAATCAGCCAAGTACTCTATATACGGAGTCATAACTAGGGTAGTATGACTGGTGCTTTGCTCAAGGGCAATGCATTTACAGGGTACCACATTGGGAGGATGTTGATAACATTTGTAGTCTTTCAATAGATTCTCGTACTTCATTAACAAGAATTAATAGTTTATTAGTTTCTTCCAGGGGAAACAGGGAATCAGGCCTAGACTAGCCTGTGAGTGGTGTGGTGGTAGATGGACTGCATACGCACATCTTCCCTCCCTATCTTGGCACTGATGAGACAATATGGCCAGGACTGTCTCTCCATCTCTAGACCAGACTGGCATGAGGGTCCACCAGAGGTTACTTGCCTTTTCTCTCTCCTCTCCTGAAGGATTACTGATGTGGATAGAGCTGGGATGACAGCTGAGCAACTACCGCATGCTAACTCACTCCTGACTACTCCTCTCACCATCCTACCAACAGGTACCCCTCCACCACTAGCTGTTTCCTGTATTCTTCCTTAGAACAACATAAAGTACTATTGGTTCTCTTTAAATTTCCCACCTCAGAAAAATGTCTAGCCCCAATCACACTGTTCTAACTCTGACATTGCCCTCAGTGCAAGAAGAGGTCAGAGAAAGGAGCCCACAGGGCAAGGTTAAGGCTAATGCAGGAATCCAAGAATTCAAGCAGTACAGGGGGAGTACAGCTTTCAGCTCTGACCAGCAGTGAATCTGAAATAGAGTAGAGAGACCTAAATGTGACTGCCAGCAGCACTGGCATGACTATACTGAAGAACAAAACTACTTCCTAGATTAATATGAATTCAGTACCTTGAGTAAACATATTCACTGAGTACCTACTACATTCAGGGACAATGGGGCTAGGATCTTTCAGGCAGTATGAAAAGATCATTAGATCTGGAGTCCCAAGACCTGGGTTTGAGTCCTGGCTTATTGCACATATGATATAATAAACATGTAATAAATACCTGTTGGTTGATTGATTTTTAAAAAAGATTCACTTAGGGGTTGTTGTGGGGGTAAAACAGTATGTATAAATCACTTGAAAATATAATGTAATGAGCTGTTATTTTTATGATTAACTAAGATTAATAAATAAAAGTTCTGTTTCTTTTAGGAATGATTTTCCTTTCTGAGGAATAGTTAAAATTAGTTGCTTTCTAGAATACTCTTTGGCACTTTCTAAATAAACCATTGAAGGACTGGGGTGGAGCCAAGATGGCAGTTGGAAAGCAGGGACTTGCCTAAGCTCTCTCCCAGGTCCCTCTAAACACCTATAAAAATGACTCTGAACAAATTCTAGAGCTGCAGAACCCATGAAATAGCAGAGAGAAGTGTGGCTCTGGCCCACGGCAGGCTGGATGGTCACTGGGTGAGGTCTATCGCACATGGAGCTGGGAGCGGAGCAGAGCAGAGCCCAGCCTGGGATGCTCCAGGACCAACTAGACCAGAGGCCAGGTGGAACAGGCCGTAGGGCCGTGAATCATTGAGCTGTGGCAGTTACCAGACTTTTCAACCCACAAACACCAAAGACAATAGAGGTTAGCAGGAAAAACTTCTGGGACAGAGTGAAAGGAGTTCACAGTGGGCCACTGCCCAGGGGGCAGCAGAGGTGGTACATTTCTGAGGCTGCTTCCAGAGCTACAGCTGCAGTTGTTTCTGGCCCCAGGACTACCTGGTGGGAGGAATTAAGTGGCAGATTAGAGTGGGAGTGCAAAGACTGCTTTGCCTTGCCTGGATCTGGGCCGCAATTCTGGTTGGCCATTCTTGGGGGAGAAGGAGCACTGGTGTGGCAGAGCTTGCTGTGTAGAAGTAGCTCTGAAAACAGCAATGCAGCCCCTCAAGCTTGGGACAAAGTACTGTCTACTCTACAAGCAATCTTACCCCAACAAAAAACTCAAAGTTTACTGGGAACATGGCCAGGCAGTGAAAACGGTCTGAGATTCAGACTCAGACTTTGGAATCTTTTTTTGGTGACAAAGAAGACCAAAACATACAGCCAGAAGAAGTCAACAAAGTCAAAGAGCCTACATCTAAAGCCTCCAAAAAAACCATGAACTAGTCTCAGGCCATGGAAGAGCTCAAAAAGGATTTGGAAAAGCAACTAAGAGAAGTAGAGGAAAAATTGGGAAGAGAAATGAGAGTGATGCAAGAAAACCATGAAAAACAAGTCAACAACTTGCTAAAAGAGACCCAAAAAAATACTGAAGAAAATAACACCTTAAAAAATAGACTAACTCAAATGGCAAAAGAGCTCCAAAAAGCCAATGAGGAGAAGAATGCCTTGAAAGGCAGAATTAGCCAAATGGAAAAGGAGGTCCAAAAGACCACTGAAGAAAATATTACTTTAAAAATTAAATTGGAGCAAATGGAAGCTAGTGACTTTATGAGAAATCAAGATATTATAAAAAGGAACCAAAGGAATGAAAAAATGGAAGACAATGTGAAATATCTCATTGGAAAAACCACTGACCTGGAAAATAGATCCAGGAGAGATAATTTAAAAATTATTGAACTACCTGAAAGCCATGATCAAAAAAAGAGCTAAGATATCATCTTTCAAGAAATTCTCAAGGAGAACTGCCCTGATATTCTAGAGTCAGAGGGTAAAATAGAAATTGAAAGAATCCACCAATTGCCTCCTGAAAAAGATCCCAAAAAGAAAACTCCTAGGAATATTGTTGCCAAATTCCAGAGTTCCTCTGGAGAAATCAAGGAGAAAATATTGCAAGCAGCCAGAAAGAAACAATTTTAGTATTGTGGAAACATAATCAGGATAACACAAGATCTAGCAGCTTCTACATTAAGGGATCAAAGGGCTTGGAATATGATATTCTGGAGGTCAATGGAGCTAGGATTAAAACCAAGAATCAGCTACCCAGCAAGACTGAGTATAATGCTCCAAGGCAAAATATGGATTTTCAACAAAATAGAGGACTTTCAAGCTTTCTCAGTGAAAAGACTAGAGCTGAATAGAAAATTTGACTTTCAAACACAAGAATCAAGAGAATCATGAAAAGGTAAACAAGAAAGAGAAATCATAAGCGACTTACTAAAGTGGAACTGTTTTGTTTACATTCCTACATGGAAAGATGATGTGTGCAATTCGTGAGACCTCAGTATTAGGGTAGCTGAAGGGAGGTAGCCAGAGGGCACAGGGTGAGTTGAATATGAAGGGATGAAATCTAAAAAAAATCAAATTAAGGTATGAGAGAGTAATATATTGAGAGTGGGAGAAAAGGAGAGATAGAATGGGGTAAATCACCTCACATAAAAGTGGCAAGAAAAGCAGTTCTGTAGGAAGGGAAGAGGGGGCAGGTGAGGGGGAATGAGTGAATATTACTCTCATCGGATTTGACTTGAGGAGGGAATAACATACACACTCAATTGGGTATCTTACCCACCCCAGGAAAGAAGGAGGAAGGGTTTAAAAAAGGGGGGATGATAGAAGGGAGGACAGATATGAGAGGAGGTAATCTAAAGCAAACACTTTCAAAAAGGGACAGGGTCAAGGGAGAAAACTGAATAAAGGGGGACAGGATAGGAGGGAGCAAAATATAGTTAGTCTTTCACAACATGAGTATTGTGAAAGGGTTTTGCATAATGATACACATGTGGCCTATGTTGAATTGCTTGCCTTCTTAGGGAGAGTGGGTGGGGAGGGAAGAGGAGAGAGAATTTGGAACTCAAAGTTTTAAAAGCAGATGTTCAAAAAAATGGTTTTTTTTTTGCATGCAACTGGGAAATAAGATATACAGGCAATGGGGCATAGAAATCTATCTTGCCCTACAAGAAAGGGAAAAGGGGATGGTGGGGGGAGCGGGGTGACAGAAGGGAGGGCTGACTGGGAAACAGGGCAATCAGAATATATGCCATCTTGGAGTGGGGGGGAGGGCAGAAATGGGGAGAAAATTTGTAATTCAATATCTTGTGGAAATCAATGCTGAAAACTAAAAATATTAAACAATAAAATATAAAACAAAACAAATATACTGTTGAAGAAGAGCAAATAATATTTTATACTTAAACATACCTATGAACAACATAGACATAGTTATATACATACATAGACAAACAAATCTGCATATGCTGTTGTTGTTTGTTCAGGCATTTTTCAGTAATGTCTGATGCTTTGTGACCCCATTTGGCGTTTTCTTGGCAAAGATACTGGAATGGTTTGCCATTTCCTTTTCCAGCTCATTTAATAAACGATGAGACATAGGCCAATGGTAAAATGACTTGCCTAGAGTCACGCAGCTGTCTGAGGCCAGATTTGAACTCAAGAAGATGAGTTTTCCTGATTCTAGGCTTGGTACTCTACTGTACCACCTAGTTGCTCACACACACTATAAAGTATTAAAGCTTAAAACTGCAGTAAGTCTTTTGATATGTGTATGTGGTGTGTGTGTGTGTGTGTGTGTGTGTGTGTGTGTGTGTGTGTGTTTGTGGAATCCAATCTTTGTGAAAGTTAGATGCATGGCTAACTTTAGGCAGTGACTCAGCAAGAGCAATGTTCTCTGAATAATTTAGATACCTCACTTCATTCATTTAAATTATTTGTAATTAAGGCATTTGAGATGGGGGGAATAAAAATAACAAAGCTGTTAATTCATATCCCAAAGCTCTCTATGAAGTCTATGGTGATTCAAACAATCAATCAACAAGCATAATTAAAGATCTTATATTTGCCAGATACTGTTTTAGGTCCTGAAGATAGAAGAAAAAAAAAACCCTGCCCTCAAGGAGCTTACATTTTATTAGTGAGAAGACATGATATAGTGAAAGAGCTCTGGTGGACCTGGGTTCAAATTCCACCTATTATATACTATGTGTGTGACCCTGGGCAAATCACTTAACATACCTGGCCCTCAGCTACCTTCCCTATAAAATGAGAGGATTGGACAAGCTGACCTTTAAAGTTTCTTTCCGTTCTGGATCTATGATCCAGAATAAATATAAAGTGTCTAGTTCCCTTTCCCTGTCAAACCTGTAGAAAAAGCTTTTCATATTTATTGCTTTCCCTTTCTTGTAATCCCAACCCCTGGTAATCTGATTTACAACCAGCTACTTGACTGAAATTGCTCTCTCCATGTTTACTGACAGTCAGTTTCTAAATCCACTGGCCTTTTATCCATCCTCATCCTCTTGATTTCTCTGTAGTGATTGACAGGTTGAGTCTCCACTGGAAATACTCTCCTGACTAGACAATGTGATACTGATTTCTGCCAGCTCTCCTCCTGTCTCTTTGACCATTCCTTCCAGACTCTTTTCCTGCATCATCATTATTACCTTCAGTCTTTGTGTAACCCAGGGTTTAGCCCCTCCTGGTGATCCCACTAGCTCTAACACATTCATCCATTATATCTATGCAGATTACCCACACATATATTTATTTAGCTGTCCTCTCTCTCAGGGACACCAGTTGAGCACCATCACCAGCCTGCTGGAAATCTCCACCTGCATATCCCATAAGCACCTCAAACTCATCCACCTAAGAACTTTCCCCCCAAACTCACCAGCATTCTTGAATTTACTGTTTCTGTTAAGGGTACCATCTATTCACCCATGTTCACAAATTAAGAGTCATCCTTGCTTGAGGATATCACTCCTCTGCTCAAGAAGTGTCAGTGGCTTCCTTTTGCTTTTGGGATAAAATAGAAATTCCTCTGTTCGACGTTTAATGCCCTTCACAATCTCACTATATTCTATCTTCCTAGACTGATCTCACATTACTCTCCCTCACATATTCTAGTGTATGTTCTAGTCAAATTGGCCTGGTTACTATTTCCTATACATGACATTTCTTTTCCCACCTGCATATGTTTGCACAGGTCATTCCCCTATGTTGGAATATTCTCCCTCATCTTCTCTACCTTTTGGAATTCTGAGCTCATTTCAAAGCTCAACTAGAGTCACCTACTATACAAGGCCTTTCCTGATCCTCCAAGCTTTTCCTTCAACTAAGTTGTATTTATTTATCTATATATCATAAATGACTGAGAGGTGTGAGGAATATCATTTCCCACTGTTTTCTGCTTGCAAGGAAATCACTTGATTCAGTTGAGTAAAGTGCATTCTTGAAGTTTCTCTTCCAACAAGCTGCCTCCCACACGTGTTAAGTTCATACATAACTACCTGATAGATGTAACTGCAGGGACCCCTGTCTGTGTCAGTCCTCTATCAATATCAAAGGGGGCATAAAGCAGGGAGACATATGATTGCCAAAGGTATTCATTACTGTCAGAGAGGATGCCGTGCACAAAATCTAAATATAAAGGAATTTTTCCAAAGAAAATTCATAAGGCTTTCTATATTCTTATTTAGGGATAGCATTGTGCCTCCTTAGTGAGCCCCATGACCATTCTAAAGAGTTTAGCCAACAAAAGCTGGTATATATACATAGAGAGAGAATTTTAAAGTTTACAAACATATAGTGGTTATATATTTATATAGGTTATATAGTGGAATAGTGGTTAGAGGGCCACCCTTCAGCTCATACCTGTGTTCAAACTCTACCTCTGACACACACCAGCTGTGTGACCATGGACAATTCCTATGACCTTTTAGTGACCCCAGGTAATTTTCTAAGATTATAGGTGTTTCAACAATCTGGCTAGCAGCTGCTGTGGTGAGTGTAAAATCAAGAACAACTAGCTCATGTGACGCTGCAAAAGCCCAGGTTCTTTTGATCTGCTTTACTAAGGAAAGCAACATTAAGGGGTTAAGAAGCTTACTTTAATTCAGCATACAAATACCATTCACTTAGTTCAGGGGAAAAAGCCAGCACCCTGAACTTCAGAGCAAATACAAATTACAAACATCGACAGACAGACCAAATACAATTCATAGTTACCAACATCTAAGTTCAGCTCGGGAGCTTGTAACAAGGGCTGGCGCAGTCACGTGCATCACCACTGCTTGTCAGTCAGAGCTCCGAAGAAAAGAAAGCCAACCCCTGGTTATATATCTTTTTCAGGGTCAAGGGCGAGTCACACATGCGACTCACCCATGTGACCTAAAATTATCACAACTCTATAAGGGAGATACCATAGGTATTACTATGCTCATGTGACAGATTAAGTAACTGAGAGAGATTAAGTAAATTGATTAAGGTTGCACAGCTGATTATTGCAAAACCAGACTTCTTTTCACTCAAAGTCCAGTATATTTTCTATTATTCTATGGTACCCAGTAATCCATAGAGGAAAAACTAAGTGGATAAAAATGTATACTGCTCAGATTACGACATGTAGTTGGGTGGGAAATTCATTGATTTAGTTCATCAGTACACCTATATTAGACATCACTAGAGAAAAATGAGCTGGGCCCAGAGTTAAATAGGAAAGCAGGAAGGAGGAGCAGCAATAGCAGAGCAGGATGACCTATATTTGGTAAATTTGGTAGAACCTCCTTTTTAAAATTGAATTTTATTTTTCATTGAATAAAAATAGTTTTTCCCTTTCCCCATTCATTTACCATCAATGGGAAAAAAATCCATAAAACAAATAAGAATAAACAAGTGAAAAAAATTCACTTATTGGCTCAAACAATATATTTTTTATTCTGCATCCTCAGTCTCTTGTCTTTTTCTCAGGAGACGAGTAGCATGCTTCCTCACTATTCTTTGGGAATCATGGTTAGGTACTGCATTCATCATAGTTCTTACAGTTCTCAAAGACATTTGTACCATGGTTATTGTATAAAATATTCTACTAGTTCTGCTCACTTCACTTTGTATTGCTTCTAGGTTTCTGTCAAGTTATCTCCTTTTATTTCTTATGACTCAGTAATATTTATATACTATAATTTGGTCAACCATTCCTTAAATTATGGACATTGCCTCAGTTTACAATTCTTTGCTACTATGAAAAGGGCTGCTGTAAATATTTTTGTGTATATCAATCCTTTTCCTTTTTGTCTGATCTCTTTTGGGTATAGGGCTAATAGTAATATAATTGGATCAAAGGATATGCAAAATTTAGGAACTTTTTTGATCATAGTTCCAAATTGTTTTCCAATTCACAGCCCCTGCAATATTTGTCATTTTTCAATTTGTCAATCTGATGGATATGAGGTGAAACCTCAGTGTCTTAGGGCTTTCAATGATCCCAATTTGCTCTCTGATACAAAAATCCATCTTTGTAATGCTAATGTTTTCATGGATATGTTATATTGATGAAAATAATAGAACAGCATGATCTCCGAAGAGTCAAAATTGCTATCAGCCCAAAGGCCAATAGAAAGTCTCATGGTCACCATAAATGTGTATACATTACTGATGCTATTGTGCACATGCTACCTATGGTAACTGGGGCATGGGAAGTATAAAAGATTATATCTGTGAAATACACAATTATTAAAGGGAGCCTTCTGGTCATGTAGTGACATATAGGTATGTATAGTTATTATATATAGGTATGTATAGGTATAAGAGTTGTATTTGTAGCCAGAAAAGTCCCAGAAGGAGACCTCACATGCATTGGGTAGATCTTCTATGAAAGATTATGGAAATGGACAAGAAGTAGATGAATGGGTGGCAATCTACCCTAATAGGAGTGGTATGGTACAGGGGAAAATATTGAATCTGGAGTCAGTTACCTTGGGTTGAAATTTCACCTCTGACATTTATTACCTTTGTGACATTGGGTGAGTCACTTAAATTTCCTGAGCCTTGTTTTCCTCATTTGTTAAATCAAGAGGTTGTACTAGATGGCCTCTGAGGTCTGGCTCTATGTTGACAATCCTATGAGGACTTGGACTCATCGAAATCAGTTATCCAGTGAAATATTGAAGTCTAATGTCACACTTTTTCCAAAATACTTATCAGGAAACAGAAAGTCATTTCCCATTGATATGGCCTATGAACAAAAGACAGCTCAAATTTTTAGAAGTCATTTTATGGCATTCTTGGCCATTCATTAACATACATCTTTTTAGTTCAGCCTGACTTAAAATGGCCGAAACTTTTTCTTCACTAGTATGCCTTGTCACTAGCTGCTTTTTCTAGAATCCCTCCTTGAAAAGTCTCAAGTCTTTTTCTTTCAACTAGGAATTTCTTTTGTTGCAAACCTGTCTGACATTTCAACTCCCTCCCTGCTGGGAAGTCCTGTAAAATGACAGAACTCAAACTGAGGCCCAGAAATATTCTTAGGTACCTAGAAGTTAAGGCAAGGACAGCTATTTTTAAAAAGTGTGATTAAAAATTCACTTACATATCTACACATATGCAAATGATACAAAAATTACTGCATATCAACTCAGTTTTGAGTTCTAAATTTTAATGGACAGAACCTTTTCTTACATTTTGCACTGCACACGTTTCTTTTATAGGAACAACTAGAAATGTTTTTAAAATAAGCTCAATTATTTTTGCCTTCCACGCTAAACTTCTCACCTGTGACATATAAGGTTAATGCTTTATTTCCAAGTTTAAAAATTGATTATGTTTTTGTTTTATTATTCTTCACTTGTTTGTAATCATTAGACTGTGCATTAGGTTATAAACTTCTAGATGAAAAGGTAAGGCTTTTAAATTCTTTTTTCCCCCTAGCACCTAGGACAGCGCCATGGCCACTGTTCCATTTATTCATGAAGTATCTGCTACATAGAGCACAGGGTTAAGTATTTGGGGGAAATACAAATATAACTTAGACATCATATTTACTCTAATGGAACTTATGAATAACAACAGCAATGGAGAAAATGATGATAATGATGATAAAGAAGATGATGAAGAGGATGAAAGAAAGCATGGATATAAATTCACTTGATATGTTACTTTTGTGTAATTCTGATTTTCTGTCAACAGTTAATGGAAGACAGACAGGGTGGTAAACAACTATAATCCATGCTGTCTGGGAGGCTGAGGCTGGTGGATCTCTTGAGCTTGGATCTTCTGGGTTGTAGTGTTAAGCTAATAGGATGTCTGTTCTAAGTTTGGCATTAATATGGGGAGCCCCGGGCAGGGGGAGGGCCATCAGGTAGGTTGTTTAAGCAAGGGCAAACTGGCCCAGGTCAGAAGTAGAGCAGAATCAAAGTTCCCATGCTGATAGCAGTGGCATTGAGTCCATGTGTGTCCCCAAACTCCCAGCTTAAGCAAAATAGAGAGACCCAGACTTTTAAACGAAGAGTTAATGGCCTCTAATATCATTATTGCCAGCTCCATCTTTGAGTAAGGCCAACCTTGCCTCCAAAGTCAAGGAAAACATTAACATTGGGGACAGTATAAATATTATCACAAGGTATGAATTCAAATTTCAATAAACTCAAGAACAAATGAATGAAGACATAATTCAATGTTAGTACTTGAATTTGCTATGAATACTAAGTTATTTTGAAATTAAGTTAGTTATTTATTTTGTGAGACAATTTCATTGGTGTGGGGAACTCTCAATGAGGAAACTTCCTCTGTCCATCCAGGTTAGTGCCTGATCTGTCCTCTTTCTCTGACAGAGCACTGTAAGCATTTCATAACTTTCCAGAATCATGCAGACAGTATGTGTTAGAGGCAGGATTTGAATGCAGGTCTTTCTTACTCCAAAGCTCACTCTATCACTATCCCACAATCTCACTTTGGTTTTTATGTCTTGAGAAAATGTTTATCAATGTCTACATATGCATCATTAATAGATCACTAAATGTATTTAACATTTTTAATGTAACTATCAATGCACGAATCTAATCTTTAATGAACTGCTTTTATGATTTTAAAAATCCAAGTTTAATAAAAAAGATTTAATGAAAATATCAAATATCACTTATTTGAAGAAGATTCTAGACTTTCCAAAATGGTTTCACCTCTGTGATCTTTCATGAGTTTCATAACAACCATTTTGGTTGATAGATAAAGCACAGGATTTGCAGCCAGAGAGACTGGACTTCAAATCCTGCTTTGGATGCTTACTGTCAATGTGACCTTGGGCAAGTCACTTAATCTCTCAGCCTCAGATTTCTCTTCTCTAATGTAAGGATAATAATAACACCTACTTCATAGGGTTTCTTGTGAGGCTCAAAAGAGATCCTGTGTGTAAACAACTTTACAAACCTGAAATGTCATATTAAGGGCACCTATTATCACTAATACTCTATCCACTTTATAGAAAGGACACCAGAAGATAAAGTAATTTATTCAAGTTCATGCAGCAATCACTCCAGGGGAAGGACTAGCATACAGCTCTTCTGACTTAGTCTTAAAACCATAACTCATTTTTAGCCTCAAGTGAATTTGTAAGTATCCAAGAGTTATGGTATATCAAATCATCACTTCCTGGGACACTGAAACCTCTGGCTACTTTCCATGGTGGCATTTATTTCTGTGAAAAATGCCAGGCATTTGAATACCACCTGCTGCTCAGCAAAAGAATCCAGTTGGTGCTATGGTAACCACCTCTTGCAGAAAACCCTTCAGTCCTCTGTATAGAGGGTGGGCTGGCCACGTGGTAGGCCAGACAAATATCACTGAAGAGACAGGTGAAATATAGGCAGCTGGTCCACCCAACCATATAGATGCCCTGCTTGAGCATTACTGAATATTCTTGTTGTTGAACCATTTGTTTCCAGTGACTCTTTTCCCAGGTTCTTTGCTATTACTACTGAAGCCATCTCTTACAGTGGCAACCACTATTCAGCCATAGTGATAACTTTACTATATAAGAAACACTAAGTCACTTCCTTTCAGTGTTTTGCTGGGTATTAGGCTTCTTGGGATATAGATTTCTTCTCTCCCATTTGTCCCTATGTCCCTTTCTTGCACAGAAAGCTTTAGTGGTTCCTAATTGCCTCAGAGATTGTGGCAGAGATTGCCACAAACTCTGTAGCCTGGAGCTTAGGGTCCTTCACGATTGATCTTTCAGGTTCACATTATACCTTATTCCCACACGCATTGTTTCAGCCAACCTGGATTTCAAGCTATTCCCTGAACTCTACATTCTGTTTCTTACATCTTTGCATTTGTACACCTACCTTTCTTACCATGCTCTTACCTTGCCCCCTAACAAATATCCTAATCCCAGGAACACACTCCCTGATTATCTTTGCCCAAGTTCAAAATCAGATAATTTGACCCTACATTAAAACACTTATGTTCATCATATTCCTCCTAGAGAGGTGAGGTGCTATTATGTTTTTGCCTTTATATCCCAAATGCCTTACATAATGTCTTGTATGTAGTAAGTGCTTAATAATTATTTCTTGAGCCTTTTTGCTCATTCAGGTACAACGTGGCACCTGGATGCAATAACTGCCTGTATTGTTCATCTTTGAAAAGTTGTGCCATGGGGGAAACTTACCCCATACTGGCATGTGAAGTTATGTGCTACCACAGAGACAGATGTCACTATTTCTTGGGCTTGCTGTTACCATTCAAGGGAAAGAATATTCAAGAAACCCAGATTTCTGCCATTAATTTTCCTGCTCTTACTTGCTTCTCGGGTGCCACTTCCGCATTCTTACAACTGTAGAGTGGGGTGATTGCTTTCTTTTTTTGCTTCTTTTCTTCCACATTATCCTTCACTTCTTTGTATATACATTCCAAATCACTTGTCCTCTCTTTCATTTCTTTAGTGAGACTTGTGATTGTCAACATAAGTTTTTCTATTCTACCAATTATTTCTGCTGTGCAGACCAAAAATTCTGCTCTCACACTTTCATTTCTCTTTTAAACCACTCAGGAACAGTGTTGTGTTTCCACATTCTCAAAACACATAGGGTCCTCTGTCTCATCAAGTGTTGAATTATATTCCTTTGTTTTTCAATATTTATTCATAAATGTCTGAATTGTTTACTAACTTCAGAGGCCATATTTCCTTCTGCTGTTAATGTTTTTCCTTTTGGTTTATCTGCTTATATTCAAGGTCTTTCAGTTTTCTTACTCTTGAGATCTTTGGTTATTTCAGTCTTTTCTCCTTTATCTTCCCTTATTGCTCACTCTCTGACTTCGTCCTTTCTGATGGTGGTTTCTCTTGAGGCTGGATCTCAAAGCATTTCAGTGTCCTCACTCTCTAGGCAATTCATAGTTCACCAGCCTAGGTCATTTCCTCAAGTGACTTTTGGGGAGACAAAGCTGGCTTCAGCTGGATATTGGGCTCTTTTCCTTAGGAAGAGGTCTGATGGTACACAGACTACTATGATGTGGTTGGAGTACAAATAGATTTCTGTTGATTATCTCCAAGTTATCTGGTATATATTTTGTTTGTGTTTAGTTGTTTGCATGTTGTCTCTCCCATTTGAAAGTAAACTTTAAAAGGAAAATTCAGAGGTTTGTTTTGCCTTTTTTTTGGTATTCTCAGCACTTAGCACAGTTCCTGGCACGTAGTAGGTACTTAGTAGATAGTAATTAACTAAACTACTTTTGTTCACACAGGTAAAGTGAAGTCATACTCATTTCAAAAGAAACATAGTTTGAGGAATGCTAAAAGAAGAGCAGAGATGAGTCAACCATTGTGGAGGTATGATGATTTGTCTTAATTGGCTCTTTCATGAATGAATGATGCATAAATAATATCTGCTTCCTATGGTTCCAGGAACTTAGGTGTAGAAGAACAATTGGCTATGGTTTCCTCCATTTTATGCAGATACACACTCATAAAGTATTAAATGTAATAGGGATTCAATAATGGATTGGCATCCTGGGATTTGTATTTTGGAGGGATAAGAATTCCCTCTCTGAAAATTATTTTTAGACTATTTTAATCTTTGAGTCAGAAGATGGACTTGAGTCATAACCAAAAGTTTTTTTAAGAGTCCATGAAAGATCAAACTGAGAAGGAGAGGGTACTACATGAGCTGAGCAATAGCAGCAGTGATGGGAGCCAGCACCCCCAGCTCTACATTGAACTTAATGGGCTGAACTAGAAAGACTCCTCATCACCAAGCAAAAGGAGAAACTGAATAGAGCTGAGCCACAACAGAGAAGGGAGAGATTGAGGTGGCCCATCAGTTTTCTGTTGGCTTCTCACAAGTGAGGACTCAGATTGAAATAATCAGTAGTACAGTTATCTTCAAGGACTGAGAAAACTTGAAGTCTATTCCCCGCCCCCCAACTTCTACTCCCCATATTAGTCCAATAATGGGCTTTGCAATGCACTCAGTTTTTTTTCTTTTACCTAGACATTTCTTGTATCCTGATTTTTGCCTCAAACATATAGAAGCTAAAGTTAGCTGGAAATACAGAAAATTTAAATTAGGCAGAGAGCCATACTTCTGTGCTGCTGTGTGTTAGGGATTTTTTAACTTGGAGTTCTGTGTTATTGTAATTTCATTTATGCCTTTTTGTCTGTTGTAAACTGTATAAAATAGAGAAAAGGACCATGTAAACTTCACAGTCACTATCTTGCCCATAGACTTGAAGTGAAGTAATCGTGTGAGGTTGATGGATTCTTCAGAAGGAGGAGGAGCAGAGAGAGAAGAAGGTAGTTAGTGAAGAAAAGATCATACCCTAAACTTTCTCTCCTGCCTATTGGGAAGATAGGTACTAGACCTGGAAAGCAGCTATAGTGCATCTAAAAGGGAGAAGGAAGCAGAAGGGACTGAGTACCAGTTGGCCAATAGCATCCCTCACAGCAACACCCATCAGATGCCCAAAGTTACTTAAGGGTACATTCTGAATAGAGGGGTGAATGCCATGCTTTAGGTGATTCATTTCACCTCTCTTTCAAGAAGTGGATATACCTTTTGCCATTTTCACATCCAAAAGGAAAATTCAGGCTATACATATGGACAAGCAGAGTGGTATTGTGCAAAATCTACAGGACTTGGAATCAGCAGACTTAGTGTGAGCCCCTATTTTGATTCAGCTATTAGCAGGCAAAACCGCCTCCACCTCTCTCATGCTCATCTTCTGCCCCTAGAATGAAGGTAACAATATTTATACTACCCTCTTTATAGGGTGGTTGTGAGGAAAGTGTTTTGTAAATGGTAAGGCATTGAAGAAATACATGGTAGTGTTGCTCAAAGTTTTCTTTTGCTTTCTTCCCATGCAAACAAAATTAGGTCAATGAGAAAGATGCAAAGATTTTATTGATAGAGTGTTCTTGAAAAGGTAATGAGGCTGGGGAAGTAACTCATCTTCCAAGTCTGATTTTGGGGAATTCTTTTCCATATTGGAATACAGTGGCCTCTTTTTTTCTTTTCTTTTTAGCAGGGGAGGGAAAGGTAATGTACTCTCACTGTGCACTCTAGTTAGCATCAGAGACCTAATCATGTAAAGTGCAATCTGCTATGCTCAGTTTAACTTGTAAAGTGCTCAATAGTTTGGGCTCTGATTATCTTCAAGGTAATGCCTCACCAAGGCAACATTTTCTCTCCATGCATCTCCATCTACAAGTAGTTAGTTGTTTGCTGAGATGTAGCTGATCGTAATAACTAAGACTAAAAGAATAGGAAGTTGGATACTGGAAGCAGATTATCCTCAGAAATGGCTTTTCAAGATTGTAACTTCTATTGTCTCTAAAAATCCACTAATCCTATCAGTAAAAACTATTATGTAATGATAGCAAAACTTGGCTGGTCCGTTCATGGAACAAGAAGCTGTCAAATATGCTATCTGTATTCCTGGGTCCCTGACTTTGCTCACATTGTTCCCTTTAGTTGGAATGCCCTTCCTTTTTTTTCCTTTGGATAGGGGAAGGTAGGGCAGTTGGGGCTAGGTGACTTGCCCAAGGTCTTACAGCTAGTAAATGTGTCAAGTACCTGAGGCTGGCTTTGAACTCAGGGCTTCCTGACTCCAGCACTGGCGCTCTACTCACTGTGCCATCTAGCTGCCCCAATGCCCTTCCTTCTTCCCTCTGCTTATTGCTCCTTTCTCTGTGACGCCTTCCTTGACCACAGTAGATCTCCTTCCCTTGGACATTGATAGCACATTGCAACATTCTGTCGCACATTATCTGAGATTTATCATACGCTGACTTGTTGTTAGTTAATAATTTCATGTGTATACTGCTCCAGTTAGACTATAAGCTCTCAGAGGGCAGGGACCATATCTTAAATGTTTTTTTGTACATAGAAGTGTTCTACCCAAGTAAGTGCTTAGTAAAAGTTTATCGAATGTTGAATTTATGAATCAACAAATGAGCTCAATAAACATTTGTTGATGGTCTTGTGGTACATATATATGTACACACACATGTATGTTTATTTGCTAAGGGAGGACTACCACCTCTGGTATGAGGGCTTGCTGAGTCCGTTTCAGTGCTGCTCATCGACCTTTGGTGTTTAACCAATCAACAAATTCTCACCTGTGGCTCCAAAAAGCTGTAGCATGCACAGCACCCTCCCCGTAGTAAAATTGTCTTGGTAGAGGAGCTAAACCAGGTTGAGGGTAACAAATAGGCCTCAAACCTGTTGGCAAGTTAGGGGGAATGCCTAACTTGGTTGGAATGGGTGGATGAGAACAATTTATTCCAATGGCCATGAAGGTGGCTGAAGCAGGCACTGTGGAACTCTTACAGCTTAGTCAGACATCAAAGACAAGGCCATTCACTGCATCCTAGACCATTGCTAGTTGTCCTGACTTTTGTCCTGCCGCTGGACTTCAGTGACTCTGAAAGAGAGAGTGAGGTTGACGTCTTTGTGCAAGTCTGCCTCACTTAAATCCACTTGCCATGCAAGTCGAGATGTCATCATTCTTCTTTGAAAATGAAGGACAGACAACAACAATAATAGTCACTAACTATTCACCATATCCTCTGAGGTAGGCAGGTGATGAATAATAATTCTGATTGTGTTTTTTTAATATGTGTGGGACGAGGGCAAGGGATATGCTTTATCATGTGCTCAAACCACAGGAAAAGTCAATGACAGTCCTAAGAATAGCACAAAAAATAAATTTAATAGCTGTGGGTGGGTCTAGTATATACTCCATTATACCAATAGTTCTAAAACTTTTTCAACCCCTGACAATGACCTCTTTGAAAATTCCCATGACCACCTGTTCTCCTGCCTACGTGTTCTACAATTCATCTTGTAGACATGCCATCATTAAGCTGATATTTGGAACACTGCTTCTCCAGGCTGTTCAACTCCCTCTAGGTTTCAGTGTGATTCTAAGAGATACCAATCCCTGGTTTGCAGAACACTCGGTATATCAAATGCATCAGTTATAATTTTCAGTCCAGGAATGATAGTTTCAAATAAAGATAACATATCGAAGATTGCTACCTGAAACACCTGACCTCACCAACATAAAGAAATGGTCCAAACTAAGAACTGAATGGTGCTCTCTTAGTTTCTATAGCATCAATCACTGTCCTCCTAAGTTCTCTGAAGGGTGTTATTTTAGGATAAACAGTAATGGAGATAGAGAACATGTGTTGATTTGCTGCTGTATCTGTGTGATATTACTAATAACAGATGGATGTTATTTATAAACTCATGCATGTTTATCCTGCTTCTTTTGAACTCTTTTCTATTCTGGGTATATCAGCTGCTGACTTGTGGATAATTAATTCCACAACTGATCTGAGCTGGAAATTTACATTCACTATAGAGTCTACATTTTAATTTCTCTTTGGCTTGTTCATTCTGTTGAATGTTTTAGAGGGTGTTTTATGTACAAAATCCATGTATATATAAAAGTTTTGATTAGTTAATAGAGCTGTGTCATGAAAAAGACCAGTGTCTCTTTAATTTCAATCTTTTCTCTCACTTTTCCATCTGTCAGCAATACTTGGTTGACTGCTAGTACACTAATATGTCCCAATAAACACAGGTGCATAGATATTTTAGTTGATAAATAGAACCATATGTGCTATGTAGAAGTCATGCCACCACCACACCCTGCCCCTCACTCCCCTCCCTCCATTGCAAGGATGTTTAGCAGAGGTGGTAATCAAATATTCTGGAAAGGAGAAAACGTATAGGTTAGGTGTACATCAGATGTATGTATGTGTGGGGAGGGTGGGGGCAGAAACAGTCATAATTATGCTTTGTAAGCAAAAACTGATGCCTCTTCTCATCTTGTGAAGACAGTGGCCCATTAAAACCAGTAACAAGAACACGCTGTTGCTGGTGATCTGGTTCTGGCTGCTTGCCTCAGCTTAGGGGAGGAAGGTTATTTTGTTGTGCAATATTGTTCATTTTTCACAGTTAGAATGTTTGGTACAATGGGAGGACCACTGGCTCTGGAGTCGAGAGGTCTCAGTTCAAATCTCACCTCAAATATTTGTACTCTACCTATTTGGTTTTGGGTAAGTCACTTAACCTCCTTAGCTCATTTCATTTGTAAAATAAAGGTGCTGGACTAGGGGACCTCTAATCTTAGGATTCCTTTTTATTAATAGTATTCCCTTTGTTGCCTTTCAAAACATTATATTTCCAAGGTTCTTCTATTGCCTCTCTTACAGTTTCTTCTGTTTCTTTCATTGGGTCCTAATCCTCTTCCTGACCCTTTAATGTGAATATTCTCCAGAGTTTGGTTTTTAGCCCCTTTCTCCTTCCTTCCCACTTCGCATATCCCAAACCCTCAAATTTACTTTCTTGGCACTCACTCATTTTCATGGATTCAACTGTTAACCTCTATCCAGATGACTCCCAAATATCATTCCAGCTTTGACCTGTTTTGTATTCTCTAGATCTATAATCTCTTAATTATGTGTATGGTCTCTCTACATCAGTGAGGTTCCACTGGCACTTAAAACTCTATGTCTAAAACTGAATTTATTATCCTTCACCCAAAATTTGCTCTGTCTTCTAACTTTACTATTTCTGCCAGGAGTATAACTATCCACATAATTCCTCAGGTTTGTAACCTTGGTAATATCTTTAGGCTTCACATTAAATCAGGTACCAAGTCCCATTAACCTTCCAATTAGATTATCTGTAATCCATACCCCATATGCCTATACTCCACTGCTGAAGTGATTTTCCTGAAGTGCAGGCCACTCTCCTATTCAATAATTTCAGTGACTTTTCAGTTTCCCTAAAATCAAATGGAAACTCTTCTGTTTGTCTCTTAATGATCTGGGCTCAATTTACGAACTCAGACTTAATTTATACTCTACTTCATGTACACTTTGGTCTAGCGGCCAAAGTGGCTTTCTCATTATTCCTTATGCACAAAATTCAATCTCCAACCTCTGTTTCTGGCTCATTCTCAAGACTTCATCTTCACCAATCAGAATCTTTAGTGGCTTTCTTTTTAAAATTTTTTAAAATTTATTTTATTTTTAATTTATTGAGCAAAGCAGTCATTTTGATAGCATAGTATAATGAAGATGATTGAATGTGAAAGTGCAAATCTGTTATTTATAACTTGTTATTCCTTTTAAATATATAATAAAGGTTGGAGACAGAGACTGAGAGACTTGGAGAGAGGAGTGAAGGAGGGCAGCCCTGCTTGGTGTCAGTTCTGACTGATTGGCAGTTATACCCTTGTACTATTTTTGTGCTGGCTCTCTCTTCTCTGTTTCTACTGGCAACCCCCTACCCATGTGTATATAGGCATTACCACCCAAATGGATATAGTCACCTAATAGATACACCTACTTCTATTCTCCCTTTCCAAACCATTCTTCTCATGGTTACCAAGCATCTTTCTCATACATATATTGTGTCACTCTGCTTCCTCTGTTTAATTCGATGGCCCCCGATTGCCTATGGAGTAAAGTTCAAACTTCTTGGTTCTATATTCACAGTCCTCCATAATGAAGTACAACTCTGCTTTTTTTTTCTGAATTATCTTCTTCTGTTCCATTTTACACATGCTATTCTCCAGTCAAACCAGACTACTTATCATACACGGTCCATACTTTCCTTCTCCTGTGCCTTTACTTACACTGTTCTCAATGACTAGAATGCCTTTTCACAGGTTATCTAGTTCCCTCCCATAAATATGCTAATTAAAACCAAAGCTAAACCATCTTTTGAGAGCAGCTTGCCTTTTGGATCTATCTCTTTGTATCTAGCAAAGCAGACACTCATAGGATTTCCAAATTAGATAAATTATACCAATGGGTGGGATGGCATGGGTCCTTCCCTACCTCTCTAGTTTTAGACTAGTTTCAGAGCTTATCCATCCTTTAAAACCTAATTTAAATGTCACTTGCTCTATGAAGTCATTCCTGGTCCCCTCAGGCAATAATAATTCTTTTCTTTTTACCCTGCTTCCTTAGTATAGTCATTATTTTGTTGTCTCTCTACTAGACTGTAAGTGTCATAAAGGTAGGGTCCATGTCTCATCTAAAGTTTGCATCTTACTCAGTGCACAGCGCAGCACGCTGTACATAGTAAGTGTTTAAAAAACTTGTCAAATAGAATGAAACTGAATTGATCATGGGACTTGGGGAGCTCCTCATTAGAGTAATCTGTATTTGTCCCTACTTGAATTGTTGTTTGATTTGGTATATCATCCTTGGAATGCAACCATTCAAGTCCATGTGTTTTTAAAAGAATATGGATCCTTTTAATCAATATCTAATCGTAGGCAATAGGAAGGAATTAAGAATTTGGCCTTAGCTTTTTCAGGATTAAATGGGTAGCTACCACTCATGAAAACTGCTCCAGAATATGGTAAATAGTCTCTTGTCTTGGAGTATCCCTTATCTATTCTATCCCTACATGACATTCAGGGAGAAACAAATAACCTTATGTCTTGAGCTCTGCATATTTTTCTACCAGGTACTGTAACAATAGACTAAGACAAAAATAGGATAGACTATGGTACATTGCTTTAAAGTTGCCTCGATATATTTGGCAAAAAATGAATATGATCTCAATTCCATTGGAAGGAAAAAGTGTTCTAAATCAAATAGCAAACTATATATAACATTCTCATTTGATATGAAATATAATATTCCCAGGTTTAGACTAAATCGCCAAGCAAGCTTACCTGTAAGAAATGCCTGAGGCATCATCTCCCATAACCTCATAAAGAACATTTTGTTGTAATGACTTTATGCGAATGGCCTCCACATCCAGAGTCATGGAGAGTGAACTCCTCAAATCAACTGTGAAGTCAAGTCTCTGTCTTTCAGTGACAAAGTAAGTTGTTCTAAGATCAGTATTTAAATGTTATAGAAGGTCAAGGAAGGTACAACTAGTTCCAACTGGCACTACCATGATCTATAATAATCTTTTTTTTATCTGCAGGAATTTGGAGCCTTTTGGAGTACTAGTAAGTACTCCAAAAGGCTCCAAATTCCTTTCTACTTCTAAAAACATCAAAGAATATCAAAGGGATGACTTCTAAATTCATCTTTGTATCTAAATGCCTGTGAAACCACATAAGCAATGATATAGTCAATGGAAATGACGCTCTGTAAAGCTTGGGACCCAATAACCAAATGATCACCAAAAGTGGTAACTGTATAAATGAAATTACAGTAACTACATCTTGTATTACAATACCATAAAGGTGTGCCAACAGGCCAACTTCCAGTGTCTTTTTGGAGAGTTAAGTATCTAAGTTTGAGGCTCAGTATTTGGCGTAGTGTCATGCATGTAGAAGGTGATTAATGTAAATCTTACTGAGTGAATTAATATATGAATGAGTAGTAGTCATAGAGTATAACTGTGAGCAGAATGCTTTTTGTTTCAGTTTACCACAGAAAAGTTCCAACTCAGTACCTAGCACATGGTATGAGCCTTAATAAATATTTTTGGATGAATTAATGAATAAAATAATTCCTGGTGCCAGAGCAGTTTTTCTGGTGTAAATAATACTTGTAATAACTCAGGTGAATGAAAAAAGCCAAGGAATCCTAAATCCTCTATATCTTTTTATTGCATGACAATTTATTACCATGAATATAGCATCACATAATTTTTATGATCTTGGTCTTTCTTCCTCATCTTCGTATAAGACCCAAAGAGAAACACTGGTGACTTTCACAACCTTACAGGAATATCAGCAAAGGCATGACCTTTATAACCCAATGAAGCAACCAAAACTTTATTATTTTCCTCAATAAAAGTCAAGCAGCTATCAATTTGGGAACAAATTCAGTGATTTTATTATTTATTTATTTATTTTTGCTGTTCTTAATTAGCTAGATTTTGACATGCTTCCTGATGGCAGTTGGGCTGCTTGGCTTCCACCCTAAATTTTTCCAAGACAATCCCTTCATGTGGGGTGCTCCTCCAAATGGGTTGACCTTCAGGGTAGTACCCAAATGGCTTTTTATGTACTGAATGTCATGCCACTTTTGATCTCTTCTATGGCTGCAGAGCTTTCTAGCTTTATAAGGAATACAGCACTTAGTCATGTTGCTGTTGTCTAGATCAGGTTAATAGAGTTCTACTATGTCTTTTAAAATGAATGGTTCTGATTGATGATAGCATGATCTTAGTGCCAGTTTCTTTAGGGGTGATTTCAGAAGAAACCCATCTCTGTTCCTGTATATTGTGAATTTTTAAATTTTCCTAGTCTAATGAAGAGTTAAGCTCCCTTGTAGGTAGTTAGGATTTGACCAAAGCAGAAAATAATTGGGCACTTGCCAGGAGGCCTGTGGTATGACCTGCAGTTTTTGTACTTTCTGAGTTTCCAAGGACAATAGCCTGCTGCTTCATGGCCCTGTATCCTGGGGACTTTCCTGGTTTATAATTAGATTTGGATAGGCATTACAGTAAAGTAGAAAGAACATTGGATTTTGAATTTTGACTTTGTCACTTACTGCCTGTGTGATCTTGAGCTGGTCACTGAATATCTCTGGGATCTACTTTCCTAAACTATAAAATGAAGAGGTTGGACCAGATGGTCTCCAAGGTCCCTTTAGATCTAAATTTATGCTCCTATGATTGACCTAAAGCTAGGTTTGAATAATCTATCAGTCCATTCTTTCCACATCCTTAGTGTGGTGACCATGATGTTTTCAATGGCATTGAGGATCTGTATCCTCAAAAATTGTAAAGATATCTTCAGAATCAAGAATCAGGAACTATTCCTGTCTCTGCTCTGGAATCTGCATGGAACTTGGAAAAGTCCTCTGTTCTTATCAATAATATATGTGTGTATGTATATGTATATATACACACACCTATTTGTGTCTAATGATAGCCATCTCTAGGGTGGGGAGGGGGAAGAAAAAATCTGCGTGATGATTTTGCTGAATATTTGAAAGGAATAGCAAGTTGTACATAGTAAATTTGCAGTTTCATGTACAATCATCTTTTTTATTGTACTATGTTATGGAAATGCTTGTTTTATTCCAGAAATTAAAAATTTTTTGTTTTACACTAGAGAAAGAGTGAAGGATAGGTACCCAAGTGTGAGATTCAGCTGGCTCAGCCCAGGCAGGTTGGATGGAGATAAGTCTTAAAACAAATGAGATTTATAAATGTGGAAATGACACAGAATCTAAGAAAGATTAGGAATAATTCTAGTTAGATCCCTATTAGAATTTAAGTTCCTTGAGGAAAGGGACTGTTTGGTTTTTGTCTTTGAAGTTCCAGCACCTAGCCCATTGTTTTGCCTGTAGAATGCAATTATTGTTTGTTAAATTAGTTTCCAGTGAACACCAAGGATAACTATTCCTTTATGTTTTTAAATATGTCTAACTTTGTGATTTACTCTACTCTGTGCTCTCTCGCAATTATAACTGATAGTTAGAACTCCTAGGAAACATTTAAAGGACTGCAGGCTTATTTTATTCATTCATTCATTCTTTTTAATTTTTTATTAATTTTAAACAAATACAAAATGAGAAAAGAAAAAATAAGAACATTTCCACGAACATACCAGAACACAAACGATTCAATATAAAACAAATTTCCATTTCAAATTGCTTCGTTTTAAAAAAAAAACTTTGTAATAAGTACTACACATTGTTTTCAAAGCTACCCAGCATTTCTGTGCTTCCTTCTAAGTTTTATTGTGTTATCTGCTGTTAACTTTTTATTTTATTCATATATTCTATATACATACATATTACACGTACACATATAAATATATGTGACTGTGCTATATATATATATATATACATATATATATATATATTTCTATTTGTCAGTTCTTTTTCTGTATGTGTATGGTATCTTCCTTCAAAGGCCCAAGTCTTTCCATGTTTCTCTAAGGCATGTTGTAGAGATAGCAGGGTAGGTGATAAACTATTCAGTTGGATCCCATTCCATAGCACACTTGAAGGAAAGGAAGCCAGGTGAAAGAACAGGCAGTGGCAGCCATAGGTGTACAAGTGGACCAATCTTTGGGGACTGTAGAAGAGAAATAAAAAAGGAATGAATGGGAACTGGTACCGTGCTAAGAAGTGTTCTTGGGAGTTTACAGTTGAAGGAGGTTTCATGCCATGATTTTAATACAATTAAATGTCATCTTGTGTAATCCTATGAAATATTTTATATTATGTTTCCATAATAATAGAGTATTTGAAAGTGTTAGATAAAAGTAAGTACCATAGAGAACTCAAAACTGAGGTGATAATTTGGCTTATTTCTTTCACACACAGTGTGTTCTCCGTTCTTCCCATTCCTCCCCAATGTGTGCCTCAAAGTTGATATGATATGTTAAGATATTCTCCACAACATAAATACATATAAATATGAAAATATCTTAGGAATAAGCGTATCTGTGTATGATACATAGCCATATGTTTCAATAAACAAAAGACAAGGAAGTAATTTCTTTAGAGAATGTAGAGGAATTAAAATGAATTGGGGAATCCTGGAATGTTAGGCTTGGAAAGGTAGATAGAATTTGTTATCCAAATTTATGTTCCATTGTAAAGGAACCTTTTCTATAACATCCCTAAGGTACAATTCTCCAGCCACTGCTTAAACACCATTCAATCATGGAGAGTTGCTTACCTCGTAAAGCACTAAAACACTCTAAATTTAATGAATGACTAAAATAGAGAAGGAATATTTCCATATATGAAGTTAAATAGAAGAAAAGACTACATGTGAAATCATGAATCTCTATTTTATACACTTTGATGTGAGCAGGCAGTTTTTAGACAAAGAAATCAAAGCTATCAATAGTCATATGAAAAAAAGGCTCTAAATCACTATTCATTAGAGAAAGGCAAATTAAAACAACTCTGAGGTACCACCTCACACCAATCAGACTGGCTAATATGACAAAAAAGGAAAATGATAAATGTTGGAGGGCATGTGGGAAAACAGGAACACTAATGCAATATTGGTAGAATTGTGAACTGATCCATTTGTTCTGAAGAACAATTTGGAACTATGCCCAAAGGGCTATAAAACTGTGCATACTCTTTGATTCAGCAATACCATTTCTAGGTCTGTATCCCAAAGAAATTTTTTAAAAATGGAAGAGGACCTATTTGTACAAAAACATTTATAGCATCTTTTTGTGCTGGCTAAGAATTGGAAATCAAGGGGATTCCCATCAATTGGGATCAAGCTGTGGTATATGATTGTGATGGAATATTATTGTGTTATGAGAAACAGTGAGCAGGATGATTTCAGAAAAACCTGGACTTACATCAACTGATGCAAAGTGAAGTGAGCAGAACCAGGAGAACATTGTGCAAAGTAACAACAATATTGTACAATGAATGACTGTGAATGACTTAGCTATTCTCAGCAATACCATGTTCCAAGACAATTCCAAAGGACTCATGATGAAACATGCTGACTCCAGAGAAACACCTGATATTGTCTGAATAAGACTGATAATCCTTCTTTCCTTCCTTCCTTACTTCCTTTCTTCCTTCCTTCCTTCCTTCCTTCCTTCCTTCCTTCCTTCCTTCCTTCCTTCCTTTCTTTCTTTCTTTCTTTCTTTCTTTCTTTCTTTCTTTCTTTCTTTCTTTCTTTCTTTCTTTCTTTCTCTTCTCTCCCTATTTCTTTCTCTTCTCATACAAAATGACTAATACGGAAATGTTTTACATGATTGCGTACATATAACCTATATCAGATTGCTTACCATCTCAGGGACTAGGGAGGGGAAGGAGAGATAGCATTTGGACCTCAAAACTTAAAAGAAAACATATTAAAATTGTTTTGACATGCAACTGGAAGAAAATAAAATATTATTTAAATATCTGTATATAAGTATGTGTACCTATCTATATCTATATCTATCTATCTATCTCTCTATCTATCTATTCTCTCAGCATGTTGCTTTCAAAGCTGTCCTGCTTCAACGGTTTTCCCTCTGGACCTCTTTTTGTTCCTTTCAGTGACTTAAATAGGCTTCGATGACCTTCTTTTCTTCTTTTTTTCAGGGCAGGGGGAAGGAAGTAATATTATCCCCAGCACACTTCTTGACCTCAAATTCCATCCCTTTTATAAAACAGGAAAAAACCCTAATCCTTATAATAATTGCTGTCAAGTAAAACAAATCTACACATTTTCCATGTATACCATTACAGGTCCATTGTCTCTTTGTCAAAAATGGGGTAGCATGCTTCCTCATTAGTTCTTTTCAATTTATTTGGACTTTTCATTGATTAGAATTCTTAAAAGTCTTTCTAAGCAGTACAACACATTTCTGCATAGCTCTAATTACTAGTATGTTCTTCATTTTATTGAATGGAAATCTGCCTTCTGGTAATGTTCATTCCTTCATCCTAGTTCTGCCCTCTGGAGATGAATAGGATAAGCCTAATTTCTCTTTTGCATAGCATTCCTAAAACATTATAAAGATAGCTATCATGTCTGTATTTCCTGTTTTCTTAGGTGAAAAACCTGCAATTCCTTCAACTATTAGTTGGTTGATTATGGACATATTCTGGTCTGTCCCTTAAGAATGGAAGTAGCCTTTAAGTTGTAGATTGACCAGGGCCAAGTATAGTGACGCTATTTATTACATAGCACTTTTAGGTACCTAATTTAGTCAATAGTCATTTAGTAAGCACCCACGATGTGCTAAGCACTATATTAGGTACTGGAGAGAAAAAGCCAAAAATGAAATAGTCCTTGACTTAATGAATTTGCATCCAGGGTTTAGTACAGTGCCTGGCACATAGTAGGCATTTGATAAATGCTAGTTGACTGATTGAATAGCATTCTACTGAGGAGATAACATGTACACGTATGGGTATACACAAAAAATTTATACAAATATATTTAAATACAAAATAATGCGGAGTACTTGCAGTTGGGAATGATTAGGAAAGGCCTCATATAGAACAGAAATTTGTGTTTGAGTTGAGTTCCAAAGGAAACTAGGGATCCAAAGAGGCAGATGTAAGGACATCAGAAAACTCCTTGTTCTGGTTCATTGTTGTTCAGTCACTTCAGGCCTGTATATGTCTTGTTTGTACACAATTATTTTCCTGTTGTCCCCTTCATAAGACTGTAAGTTCCTTGAGAGCCACGGTTTATCTTTTGCCTTTCTTTATATTTCTAGCACAATGCCTAGCACATAGTAGATACTTAATAAATGTTTATTGACTGATGGCTAATTGATTCTAACCACAACCCTTCAATTATCTGAAGATTGGAATAGTTAGCATACTCCCACCATGTCACGCTGTCCCCAATCCAGTGATTCTGAGCTCCTGTCATTGTACAAATCTCAGCCTCTATTCCCCACTCCCTTACTTCCATCTCTCTCAACTCTGAACCTCAGATATCCCACTCTAGATCTATTTACCCCTTCCACTATGCTCTCCTTAATGGTTGTTCCATAGTTAACAAACATTTTCACCTTAAAACTTTTCCTTTTTCTCTCATTCTATCTTTTTGCTCTTGCTGAGACCTAGCTCTCTCTTGATGACAGCTTCCCTGACCACCCTTTCCAGTAATGCTTGTACTCTTATTCATACCTCCTGACATACTGGTCATGGTGGTGAAGTCAGAATATTCCTTACTCTTTATTGCAAGTTCCAGACTCTTCTGCTATGACTACCACTCATTGATGTCTCTTCCTTTAAGGTTCACTTAATCCAAATTTATCACCCAATCAAGATTCTGATAGCTATTCTCTTTTGCCTTTCTCACCTCCCCTCACTTCCTCAATTACTCACAGCTTTTCTCTCTACCCCAACTATTACTCTCATACTAGGTGTCTTCATCATATATATTGAAACTTTCTCAAACACCCTGGCTTCCTAGGTTAATTTTAGAAAAGCATTCTACTGATGGTGGGATTTGGGTAGTCTTGAAAGAAGCCAAAGGAGCTAGGGGACAGAGATGAAGAGGGACAGCATTCCAGGCTTGGGGGTCAGTCATTGTAAAGGTGTGGATTGGGGAGATAGTGTGTTATGTGTGAAGAATGGTAAGTTTTTCGTATTAAGTTCTAGCAAGATTTCATTTTGTGGGTAATAGTGATCCACTGGAGTTTAATGAGTCCTGGTAGTGGTGGTGGAGGTGATATGGTCAGATTAGTGCTTTAGGAAAATCTCTTTGGCAGCTGAATGGGAGGTTAGATTGGAATACGGAGATACTTGAGACAGGGAAACCAATTAAAGGGTAATCATCCTGATGAGAGATATTGAAGGTTTTAACTAGAGTTGTGACTGTGAATGGTGAAGACATCAGTGGCTGTATAAGCCTTCTAGTATTATATAAATGTGAGGTATTATTAAGCAATTGCCTACAGAGCAACAAGGGATGCTTTTTAATATAACTTTTTATAGTCACACATATATTGAATGCCAGAAGATTCTACTTTTCCTGGTAAGTAGACCATTCTGTTGTGAAATCAAGTCATACATGTTTGTGCAAAAGCTTCAAACCCCCAGTGGGTAGAGAGACATAGAGACCCTCCTATTCAAGCCTGGCCTGGAGCACACAGATGCCTTGTTTTGGTTCTGTTGGCCTTTTCCTTCTGATTTTGAGTTTAGTGTTGAAAGAGAAATGCCCGGCTCTAAGGTTTGCTCTTGAAGGGTAGTAAGAGGCTGGGCTTGAGCCCCTCTGCTCAGTAATCATTGGTATTGATTCTAGAATTGCAGGTATTCAGTGCACACTTGAGTGACTCTTTTGACTATATTTCATTCACCCTCCCAATACTCCCCATGAGTCTCTGGGTTTAACATTTGCAATCTTGTAGGTGTGTCTCCATCCCCCCCGCCCCCAAGACAGGGGAGAATAACAGGTGCTCACAAAATGCCTTTTCTCCACTCCCCCTCCATGATGATCTTTGTATTTTATGTCTTCATTAAAACTCATCTAAAAGGGTGATAGGTAGGCAGGACTGAAGTCATAATTTTGCAGGAGCCCATTAGACAGACGCAGCCATAAATCCTGTTTAAACCCTTTCCAAAAATAAAAGGAAATATGAGAACAATTCAAGACATTCAGGCAGTAACTCTAAGTTATGTTTGAAAGCAATCTGTGGCTCTCCCTTATCTGGGTAGCCGGAAGGCAAGAGAAGCAGCTCTCACTCATCACACCTACGCTGGGTGGGCCTGTCAATGACAGCCCTTGGAAGTAATCACTTCTTGCAAAATGACAGTGTAAAAATAAAAAAAAATAAAAGAATGAAAAGGAAACTATTTAAAATGTGTTATATTTTTGGAGGTTGGGGACTGTGGTTCAATGTTGATTTACAGTGAAAAAGTAGGGAAGCTTTTTAAAAAAAGCCACTCTGGGTTGTTAGAGCACGCTAATTCCAATTGATTACTGCCTTGTTCCTGTGTAGCAAAGCTGAAAGGGCTTGCTGGGAATTCTAGGAAGGGAAAAGAACAGCTTGGAAGCATTCTGCAATTCTGATTATCTAACCACCCACATTTCATAACCATGCTCTTTATTTCATGACAGTCTTGCTTGCTTTTTAAATTTTTATTTAGTGTTTAACTTGAGTTTGAACCTAAGCACCTGAAACGATCTCATTTTATTAGATTCAAATTGCTTTCCTTTGCTTGGTAGACATTATCTGAGTTCACGTGTTTTTAAAAACAGAAACAAAACAACCCTCTGATAATATTTATTAAGGAAAAGGTGATTATTCACATGCAGAATGACTTCATACTTGAGAGGCAGTCACTTATTTTTAATTAAATTTTATATTAGTCAGCTAACGAAACCACAAAGCTTCTGTGAAAGTTTCTTTTAACTGTTGCTTGGATGAAGTCAGGTGAATGGTTGACTCTCTTCCTCCTCAAGCTTTCCTAGAACACTTCCTAGAACACCTCCTTGTACTTCTGCCATTTAACTCAATATAACAAGCGTTTATTAAAATTTGCCTACAATGTGTCATGCTGTGTGGGATTCTGGGGAATTCAAAAACAAAAATGAAAACAATCCTTGCCCTCCAGGAGCATACACCCTATTGGAGGGAGACAACATGTGTACAGGTGGATCTGTGAGCTCAAACCCCTTTCAGACTTTGCGGGTGTATCTACATAAAAACGGCTTGGAATCTGATTAGGTAGGAAGAAGGGACAAATATCTTTATTCTACCTTGACTAAGCCTTTTCTCTGGCACAGGCCTTTTCTCTGTCTACTCATATGAAAGGGAAAGTGAAAGGACTTAGGAGTTGAGCAAACTGGGGAACTCCAAGCCCTGGAGTTATTTGTAGTTATGGGACAAATAACCCTTACATCATGGATGATCACAGGGTGGTGGTGGTGATAGTAATATTCTAGACTTCAGAGATTTAAATCAGGAGCATTAAGAAATGTCTACCAGAAGTTAAGAAGTGTCTGACTAAGAGATCCAAGGTCTGAGACCAAGAAGTTGCTTTCAAAGAAAAGAGGGCACAAACTACTACAACATAACTGGGAGATCTCTTCTTGATCTAAAGAGCTGGCACCTGGGTTCAGAATCTTTAGCTAGAGATGAGAGGCAAGACTCTTAAGAGAATAAAACAGGTGATTATGTAAGGGATTATAAAAAAGCTGAGAATGATATTTTAGGATTGATGCTGTTCTTATGGCCAAGAAAAGCTGTATTCCTCAAAGAGCTATAGAAAAATCTTTAACTTTCGAACATTGCAGACCAACTCTTCTCATGAGAAACAGATATTCAAGAACTTCAGAAAAGGCCAGAAGCTGGAAGTAGGAAAAAGCTCCCAGGACATGCTTGGGAAAGCCTATTCAGCCAGCATGACAACATCTGGTAGAATGATAACCAGCTGAGCAGGGTTTGGTGGAGCATCATCTGGCAGAGACCACGTGGCCAGGAGAGATACCTCCAATGGAGGTGCATCTGGTGGAAACCAGTGAGGAGCAGCCATCAGTGGCCCTGTATCATCAACAGCCTGAAAAGATCTGTTCCCCACAATTGTTAGTACCTCCCCTACCATTGAAATTTCTTTTTGTTCACTTTGTATATTTGCTTTGTATCTGTGTACAGGCATGTATGCATGATATATTTACATTCATATATTTTACTTATGTGATTCCTGGCAGTTCCAATAATCTATGGCTTCAAATCCACTTAAAATCCTAGCTCACATGCTTTTGAAATAAGCTTTGATGGGAGCTAAGTATTCTAAGAGAAGGAAGTGAAGAGGGAAAGCATTCCAGGTATGGGGGAAGAACATTTGCAAAGGCACAGAAGGAGGAGATGGGCTGTCATTTAAAGGAAGCTGCAAGTAGGTCAGTTTGTATGGAACAAAGTGGGTGAGGGAGATAATGCGAAATATGCCTGGAAAGATCATATTCTGCCAGTATCATTTCTGAGCGTGTGTGTACATCTTATCCTTTTTATAAACCTTCTTGAGGTCAGGGACTGTGTCATTTTTTAAATCTTTGTAGTCCCAGTACTTAGTAAGTGCCTTGAATACTTTTTTAAAAATACTCTGAACATGTTGAATTAAATCAGTGCAGAATTTGAGACAGAAGTCTGATCATGATGAATTTTTTTAAAAAAAGAAATAAAACAAAAAAAGAATAGCAACCCAGGAAGGAGTTTGAAAATGACCTAGTATTTGCTCTTGATACTAGATAAGAAATCAACTCAGATATATGGCATTAAAAAGTTTTCTGCATTATTTTTTGTGAGATTAAATATGGCATGTGTTCCACTTCTCTTCAGCTAATTAGCACCAACTACCCAAAGGATAATGACACAAGTAATCAGAGCAGAATTAGGCCAGTTTTTGTAACACTATAAAATATTGCTTATTAAGCACTCACCCACAAAAGGGCTGGTTCTAGGATCTGCCTCATGAGAGTTAAGTAGATAGAGGCTCAATTTTGTGGGAATTCACCATTTAAAATGCTAAGTAGCAAAACAAACAACATAGAAAAGAATAAATAGCTATCTATACAAAATACCAACAACTCAACAACTATACAGAGTCAGGATTCAAGAAGATGTCAGTGGGCTAGAATAATGGACTGAATCTAGTAAGACGAGATCTATAGGGATCGAGCTAAAGTTCTTGTTTCACTCAGCTGTACAAGGAAATGATGGAATGGTTGGTTTGGAAATGACCCAGGGTTTCTAGTGGACTACAAGTTCATTAGGAGTCAATTGAATGATATGACAGCCCCAAACCTAAACAGGACCTTAAGGGAAGAATAGAGAGGTTGACTGCTTAGAAGAGGGAAGGCAGCAATTCTTCTGTATTCTGTCCTGTTCGGGCTACCTCTATGGGAGAAAGAACAGATGTTTTTCTTGGAACTTCCTTCAGTACTTGAGGATGTACATACAATTGAGTCTTCTGCTTTGAGATGCCCATGGAACTGATGGCTGTCCTTGACCTCTCTTCATTCTGCCATAGCTCAGTCTTCCTTTCTCTTTTTCCTTTTTCAGGTAGCCACCGTGATGCTGATTTTGTCTGACTTAACCCTTGATGCTCCCAGTCTTTCTTTTCTGCTGTCAGACCCCTGAAATTTTTCCTTTCTTCCAAATTAACTCCTCCTTTTATACATTCTCCCTAGAATGTGACCAAGTCCTTTACCCAATGGGACCAGACTGTCTGTTGCGCCTAATGGAAATGTCTGATTCAAAAATGTCTTTGATTCCAGGCCTTGTTCCAACCTAGTGAACAATCCAGGTATGTTATCCCCTGATTAATATATCAGGCCTAAATAGTTGAAAAATGTCTCATGTGACAAATGTATCAAGGCTTAGCATCTTGACACTTACTTGAAGTGGGAGGAAGTGATTTGACTGATTTACTGAATGGATTTCCATCTTTATAGAAAGCATACAATGTTAGTATTGGAAGAGACCTTTGAGATCATCACTAGGGGATGAGACTTCTTATTCTTCTTTTAATCAAAGAAACTGTACCTCAGTGAAATTAGGTAACTTTCCCAGGGTCACAAAGGTTATTAGTGCATTTAGTGCTCTCGTCACAATATGGTATAATTCTTTCTGGAAGTATCCTTTTATTGTCTTTTACTGTTGTTATTTTCATTGTTATGGCTTTTGTATGATGCCACTCTTTGGAAAATACAGCAAATCTTTGTTTTACTGTGCTTAGCACATTGTTATAGTTCATTATATGAGAGGTAATATTAAATGCACACTGATTTTGTGCATAGGCACACATAGATCATGGGTTGAGTGAGCCAGTATACTGGGGAAGCATTCCCATTGGCTCTACAAAAAGGTTTTAGGGAAGGGCAAATAGGAATACTCTATGGGGAGTGGTATGTCCTTAACCCCTACTCTAAGCATTTCTGTAATTCCAGATGGGAAAATGTGAATGAATCTTTCATGTTTTGAACCATCAGCCTCTTTGACAAAATACACATCCCTATTTTAATGATTTATAATTCTGAATAAATGGACAGAGGTGTTTAACAACTAGGATAGAAGCAACTTAGAATAAGCCTACAAAAAAGGCCAGTTCCCTGTAATGCCCCTTCCTCCCTAGCCCCTAATACCCACCTATTACTTCACTGTCTGTCACCATCCAGTGCCAGTGCTTGATCCACTAATACTCCCTATGGCCATCACTGCCATTATTTTTTTCCCTTTTCTTTTTGTTCCTGATCTAGCGGTCTCATGGGAGGGAATCTTGCCTTTCACCTGTCCTTGCTCTGTTGTCCCCAGAATATTATACACTATACCTTAGGTTATCAAAAGACTTTTTCTATTTTTTGTTTGTTTGCTTTTAACTTTTATTAGCTACAGAGAAAAGGATAAGTTAATTGTAATAAACAAAAAGCATGATATCCACAATGGAGTATAGAACTCAAAGACTTAATGAAGCCTGTGAGGGCCTAGAATGAAATGGTCATGGCAGCTGGGGTTTGAGCATTGTTAAGCAGTCAGTAGGAAACCAGGGAGTCAGAGTGGTATTGGAAGAAGGGTGACAAGGATGATAAATATGCAGAACTGAAGACTAAGGTGGAATGTTACTAATGCCAATATTACTACTACTAAGAACTATCATTTATCTAGCACTTTAAAGTTTGGAAAGCACTTTACAAATATCTCATTTTATCTTCGTGTTTGCAGAATGTAAGCACTATTATTAACGTCATTTTACAGATGAGGGAACTGAGGCTTAGAGAGGTTAATGTGGCTTGTCCAGGGTCCCACAACTGGTAAGTATCTGAAGGAGGATTTGAACTCAGTTTTCTTGACTCCAAATTCAGCACTCTATCTAATATGCTACCTGGCTGAGTCATAATTTAGACGTGGAAGGAATTGTTGAAACCATCTACTTCACCCCCTTCATTTCATATCTGAGGAAACCTTGGCCATCTGAGATTAAGTGATTCGCCCAAGGTAGTGAATAGCAGTTCTAGTATTTGGAGTTCAAATTCAGCACACATTGTCCACTGAGGCAGACTGTAGTGGGAAGAGCCCCGGCCTGGTGTTATGTTAATGGGAGTAGGAAGATCTTTGCCATCTATCAATAGGCCTATATGACCTGCTTGAGTCACATGGAAGACTGAGTCACAAGAGCCTGTGGTGGAAGGAGCTTGCTGAAGGGTTGGAGCAGGAAGGGGTGGGGCAAGAAGCTGGAGTGAGTTTGAGCTGGGAGAAAGGCACAGAGAGTAGAGCAGCTAGTGTGAGTGAGAGAGGAAGCGATTTTGCTTAAGGGAGTTTGTGGGGAAGGCTTGGGGATGGCGGTGCCCCCTGCATCAGTAATATGTATAGATTTCTTTGTTGCTATGATGGATTTGGCTTTCTGGTGTTTGAATAAATGTCTTGGTTTCATCTCCCATGAAGAGAGTCTGTTATATCTTGTGATTCAAACCTGGAAATATGCCTGCGTATTCATAGCAGCCACTGTGGGTATCGCATTGGCGATATACCTGGGTGGCAGTAAGTTTGGGTTTTATTCTAGGAACTGTCATTCACTAGCTGCATAACCTTGGGCAAACCACTCTAGGAGCCTGGGGCCTGGCTCGTCTGGGCCTTGTGCTGGTTCTGAGGTTGACATTCCCCAGTGACAAAAATCTTAAAAGCTCATGGTTGCTCTGGGCCAGATGATGCATTACTGCAGTGACACTGATACACAAGAACCGGGGCATGAGAAAGTTGGCCAGACTCACTAATAGACTCAAAATATTCTACAAAATGGAGTCACTGACTATGTCATTATTACTATCTAGGGCTGTTGGGAATCAAGTGCTTTGCAAACCTGAAAACCCTTTAGAAATGTGAACTATTGTCATTACTGAATCTGGTGTCAGGAAATTGAGTTTCTAATTCTGCCTCTGCTAATAATGACTGGTGTGACTGTGGGCAATTCAGTTACAGCTTGGTGGTTCTGTTCTCCTGCAAAATGAGGGATTTGGATTAGATAATGTCTTAGGTCCCTTGATAGGATGATAGATATTGAGTTAGAGAGGACCCTACTAATGCTGATAAGTGATGTTTTTGAAGTCACCACCATTGAGGTCAACTTGCTCACATGCTTGTTCACAAAGTGATCTTGAGTATCCTTTTCAGACAATACCTTGGGCTGACTTCTTTTTTTTTATAGTATCTACATTTTTTATTTAATATTTTTAGTTTTCAGCACTGATTTCCACAAGATTTTGAATTACAAATTTTCTCCCCATTTCTACCCTCCTACCCACTCCAAGATGGCATATATTCTGATTGCCCCATTCTCCAGTCAGCCCTCCCTTCTGTCACCCCACTCTCCCCCCCACCCTGCATCCCCTTTTACCTTACTTTCTTACAGGGCAGGATAGACTTCTATGCCTCATTGCCTGTATATTTTATTTCCCGGTTGCATGCAAAACCACTTTTTTTTTGAACATCTGTTCTTAAAACTTTGAATTCCAAATTCTCTCCCCTCTTCCCTCCCCACCCACCCTCCCAAAGAAGGCAAGCAATTCTACATAGACCACACATGTATCAGTATGTAAAACCCTTCCACAATACTCATGTTGTGAAAGACTAACTATATCTTGCTCCCTCCTATCCTGTCCCCCTTTATTCAATTTTCTCCCTTGACTCTGGCCCTTTTTGAAAGTATTTGCTTTTGATTACCTCCTCCCCCATCTGCCGTCCCTTCTGTCATCCCTGCTTTTGTATCCCCTTCCTCCTTCTTTCCTGGGGTGGGGGTAAGATACCCAATTGAGTGTGTATATTATTCTCTCTGCAAGTAAAATCTGATGAAAGCAAGATTCACTCATTCCCCCTCACCTGCCCCCTCTTCCCTTCCTACAGAACTGCTTTTTTCTTACCACTTTTATAAGAGGTAATTTACCCCATTCTATCTCTCCCTTTCTCCCTCTCTCAATATATTCCTCTCTCATCCCTTAATTTGATTTTATTTTTTTAGGTATCATACCTTCATATTCAACTCACCCTGTGCCCTCTGTCTATATATAGGTACATCTATATCTATCTATTTATCTATCTATCTATCTATCTATCTATATCTGTATGTTCCCTTCAGCTACCCTAATACTGAGGTCTCATGAATTACACACATCATCTTTCCATGTAGGAATGTAAACAAAACAATTCCACTTTAGTAAGTCACTTATGATTTCTCTTTCTTGTTTACCTTTTCATGCTTCTCTTGATTGTTGTGTTTGAAAGTCAAATTTCCTATTCAGTTCTGGTCTTTTCACTGAGAAAGCTTGAAAGTCCTCTATTTTATTGAAAATCCATATTTTGCCTTGGAGCATTATACTTAGTTTTGCTGGGTAGCTGATTCTTGGTTTTAATCCTAGCTCCACTGACCTCCAGAATATCATATTCCAAACCCTTCAATCCCTTAATGTAGAAGCTGCTAGATCTTGTGTTACCCTGATTGTGTTTCCACAATATTCAAGTTGTTTCTTTCTGGCTGCTTGCAGTATTTTCTCCTTGGTCTAGGGGCTCTGGAATTTGGCAACAATGTTGTAGGAGTTTTCTTTTTGGGATCTTTTTCAGGAGGTGATCTGTGGATTCTTTCAATTCCTATTTTACCCTCTGGCTCTAGAATATCAGGGCAGTTCTCCTTGAGAATTTCTTGAAAGATGATATCTAGGCTCTTTTTTTTGATCATGGCTTCCAGGTAGTCCAATAATTTTTAAATTCTCTCTCCTGGATCTATTTTCCAGGTCAGTGGTTTTTCCAATGAGATATTTCACATTGTCTTCCACTTTTTCATTCCTTTGGTTCCTTTTTATAATATCTTGATTTCTCATCAAGTCACTAGCTTCCACTTGCTCCAATCTAACTTTGAAGGTAGTATTTTCTTCAGTGGCCTTTTGGACCTCCTTTTCCATTTGGCTAATTCTGCCTTTCAAGGCATTCTTCTCCTCATTGGCTTTTTGGAGCTCTTTTGCCATTTGAGTTAGTCTATTTTTTAAGGTGTTATTTTCTTCAGAATTTTTTTGAGTCTCCTTTAGCCAGTCATTGACTTGTTTTTCATGGTTTTCTCACATCACTCTCATTTGTCTTCCTAATTTTTCCTCTACTTCTCTTACTTGCTTTTCCAAATCCTTTTTGAGCTCTTCCATGGCCTGAGACCAATTCGTATTTTTCTTGGAGGCTTTTGATGTAGACTCTTTGACTTCATTGACTTCTTCTGGCTGTATGTTTTGGTCTTCTTAGTCACCAAAGAAAGATTCCAAAGTCTGAGTCTGAATCTCAGACCGTTTTCACTGCCTGGCCATGTTCCCAGCCAACTACTTGACCCTTGAGTTTTTTGTTGGGGTAAGACTGCTTGTAGAGTACACAGCTCTTTGTCCCAAGCTTGAGGGGCTGTGCTGCTATTTTCAGAGCTGCTTCTACATGGCAATCTCTGCCACACCAGTGCTCCTTCTCCCCCAAGAATGGTCAACCAGGATTGCGGCCCAGATTCAGGCTGGGCAAAGCAGGTTTTACCCTCCTGCTCTAATCTGCTGCTTAATTCCTCCCACCATGTGGGCCTGGGGCCAGAGGCAACTGAAGCTGTAGCTCTGTAACCAGCCTCAGAGCTGCACCACCTCTGCTGCCCCTGGGTTGGTAGCTAATCATGAATTCTTTTCACTCTGTCCCAGGAGCTTTTTCCACTAACCTTCTCTGTTGTCATTGCCATTTGTGGGTTGAGAAGTCTGGTAACTGCCACAGCTCAATGATTCAGGGCCTTACGGCCTATTCCACCTGGCTTGTAGTCTGGTTGGTCCTGGCGTGGTCCAGCCTGGGCTCTGCTTTGCTCCCAGCTCCATGTGATAGACCCTTCCCAGTGACCATCCAGGCAGTCCTGGGCTGGATCCCTGCTTCCCTTTGCTATTTCATGTGTTCTGAAACTCTAGAATTTGTCCAGAGCCATTTTTTATAGGTGTTTGGAGGGATCTGGGGGGGAGCTTAAGCAAGTCACTGTTTTCTGGCTGCCATCCTGTCTCTGCACCCCACCCCTCCCCCGACTTATTCTTATATGGATATGAAGAGAAGATGTGATCTGGAGAGGCTGATGAGGATTGACAAGATCATGGGATAAGGTCATGGTTCTTACCTTGGAGGCATCTCTAAGTTTCTCATCAATGTTCATGCAGTAGCTAAAACTTGGAGTCAGAAAGATCTCAGTTTGAATCCTGTCTTAGTCACTTACAAATAATGACTTTGGGCAAGTAATTTAACCTCTTTTGGCTTTAGTTTCCTCCTCTGTAAAACAGAGATAATAATAATTCTCACTTCATGGAGTTGTGAAGATCCTATGAGATTTTATGTGTTTGTTTGTGTGTGTATGTTTATGTGTATTTATGTGGGGATTATAACTATCCAGCCTACAAGAAAAGAGGCTGAAGCAGAGCTTTGAGCCAATGGCACTTTATTAAAGGGTCCATGGTCTCCTCTAATGAAGTGGATCTCAGCTGTTCCTGAGATCTGAGATGCCCCCTTCCTCCAGGGACTTATTTTTATAAGTCTTGATACCAGATTTGATACCTGAACACTCTAAAGGGGCTACATAAAATACAGAATCCCATTGGTTGGTGAATATTGCTTTGAGGGCAAAAAAAAATGACATATCAGCAGGGGCTCACAGGTTGGGCAAAGCATGGAGCATCTCCGCAGACTAAGTAGTCATAAGATGATCACTTGCTCATGTTGGACAAGAGGGAGTGGTCTGGAGGTACAAAAATAAGTTGGGAGACTTTCCAAAACATCAAGTCATCCCACCTATGCTGGATTTGGACATGGAATATGAACAAAACAGGATGGAGATATCTTTTTCAGAATTCTTGTGGTTATGCAAATGAGCCTCTTAATTGGTAAACAAGTAGTGAACATTACATTAAAGTTTGAGGCCTACTATAAGAGCCTATATAATTTAATTATGTCTATGTGATTTATATAAAATATCAAACTGATTAATACTGTTTATAATAGAGTAGGGGTCCAAATAAATTATTTCTCACATTTACATACCTTAAAGGACTATATACATGCTAGATATTATTATATTGAATTTTTTTGTGTATATGATTAAGTTCATAAGAAAGAATAAATTTTAAAATATGGCATCCTCCTATACAACGGTATGGACATTTTCAATGAGGTAACTTTTTGCTGTTCATTCTTTTCAGTTGTGTCCAACTCTTTGTGACTCCATTTTTTTTTTGGCAAAGATACTGTAACAGTTTGCCATTTCCTTCTCCAACTCATTTTACAGATGAAGAACTGAGACTAACAAGTTTTTAAGGCTGGATTCGCCACCTAGTTGCCCATTGAGGAAACTAATGGAGTATTAAAGCATAGCCTGCCCAATAGCAAAGTTAAAGTTTGTTTTAGCCTTAAAGAGCCTGCCCTATGGGAGAAGTAGACATCTAAATCAACAATGAGATGATTGATGGTGTCTTCTTTCCTGAGTGGCATGTGGGAATATTCTTGGTCTAGATACTTGTTGACCCATTGAGCTGCAATGGATAACCCTAGCTCTTGGACTTGGGCTTATATCAAAGGAGCAAACATCTGACAAAGAAATCAGAAATCAAGAGAGAGATGGAAGTGACATAGGACAGACTTGGGTCCAAGAAGTGCTTGTCTTCAAAGATGGCAGAAGCCAGAGATAGCCATGGAAATGTGAGAATTCCTAGTTCCAGTCTCCTGGAGAGAAGAAGTGTGCAACCCAATTTCCTGGTTCTAGTCTCTTGGGGAGAGTTCAAGGATTTGGCCTGTTTAACTCCAAGTTCCTATAGTTATCCTTTTAGAGAGATGAGAACACATCCTCTTTGAATTTCCAAGCTCATTATTCTGGAAAGAACAGGAACAAACAGATGGCTCTGATGAAGCAATGTGACAGTGGAAAAAAAATTTAGATTTGGAGTCAGTGGATAAGAGTTCAAATATGCACCCTGCCACTTACATTATTTGAAGGACCTTGAGAAAGTCACAACTTCTCTGGGCCTCTGTTTCCTCCACTATAAAATGAAGGGTTCAACCCAAAGACCTTGGAGCTACTTTCTATCTCTAAATCTGTAATATAGAGGAAGGAGATCTAAGACAAGTGCCAATGAGTGAAAGGGCCCCCAGCCTCACACTCTTGTTCATTCCTGCTGTCCTTCTGTCAACCACATGCCCCCCATTCTGAGCTCCTGTACACACTACACTAGAGGCCAGTTTCTCCACCTTCCCATTGCCCACCCCCCACCTCTGCCCCCAGCATTCCACCTACATGTCATAGGATCAGAGACCTAGACCTTCAAGAGATTTTAAAAGCCATAAAGTATAATCAATCATTTTAAAGATGAGGAAATAGTGAGAGGGGTCAAGTGACTTACATAACGCCACACAGACAGTGAGGGTCAGAGGTGGGATTTAAACCTGAGTCCTCTGATTTTAATTCTAGTACTCTTTCCACTGTTCCACACTACCTAGGTTCTTGACACTCCTGAATACCCTCTGTAGAAGTGCAATCAATTGCTTGCCTCTCCAGCCTGGTTCCCATTGCAGGAGACAACCGCCTCATAGGAATGGAAGCATTGTAATCTCTCCCCTTCCCAGCCCCCACAGTCTCCTGATCTCCTTACAGTGTATACATCTGCTTGATGTGCTGACATGCCAGTGAACTAAGAATTTAATTCAATTTTATTGCACAATAACTCTTAATGACTCATGGAAATCAGAGGCTTAAATGTGGAGTTTTTCAGTTCCTGAAGAACAGTCATGCTTTGATCTGAAAACACACTCAAGAGTCCACTTCTTATTTACAAGAGTTATCACCTATGCACTTGTTATAAGCCTTAGCCTAGTTCCCATTGTGAACTGAACCTTTTCAGTGGAGAAGGGGTAAGGGGGGAGCATCAGTAGGGGTGGTACTTTTCAAGACCAGAATGTTTAACTCACTTTCTGAAGTCATGCCAAACGAATCTGAAAAGAGCCTTGTATCCCTTTGCAGAAGCAAAACCACGGAAAGACTGAGTAGTTGTGTAGCTATATTTGTGTATTAAGGAAACTGTCATTTGTTCTGTTGTTCATTCAGCTGTGTGGTATCTAGGATTTTACCTTGTCAAACTCATTCAAAATAATACCTTGTAGGGAATCCATGTAGAAAAAAGAACATCTGTGATAGACACATTTCTGTGTTCTCGTGGAGGTGTGAAGCAGAGGAACAACAATAGCTCTTTAGGGTTCTGAAGAACCTATGAAACATTCAAAGTAATTTACTGACATATTTATTGTTTCGTTGGATCGTCTGTGATGCAGTCAGTGGGAGTATTCTCATCCCCATTTTACAGATGAAGAGAGGTGAGGTCATTTCCCCAAAGTCATATAAATTAGTGACAGGCAGATCACAAGTCTTTTAATGTCAAACCCGATTTTTTTCTTCAGTGCCATTATTAAGAGGAGAAGAAATTAGTCCCTTAATGATGAATTACCGTTGGCAGGTTTCAACCACATTTCCAGAGAGGGTCTTCAAATGCTCCATATGTACTGATTATGATGGATAAATGGCCCTAGTCCTAACTCAGACCTCCCAAGGGCAAGTTCTATATGGGGCCCAGGCATTACAGTAATTGAAGTATCCCAATGAGGCCGTGTCTCCATTTTCAACTACATCAGTCTTTCTCAGGATGGCATATAAATAATTGTTGAGATCTTACATGGAACTATGACTTTAATAATAATAATAATAACTAGCATTTATGTGGAACTTCAGTGTTTGAAAAGTGCTTTATATATGCTGTCTCCTTTGATCCTCAGAACAACCCTCTATGAAGTAGGTGTTATTATTGCTAGTTTTTGTATGAAGAAACTGAGGCCAAGAGAGGTTAAATGACTTGCTCAGAGTTATGCTGCTGATAAATGTCTGAGGCAGGATTTGATCTCAGGTTTTCCTGGCACCAAGTCCAGCACTCTGTCCACTGTGCCACCTATCTGCCTAGTATTTTAGTAAAAGTGTCCTATTCCTAGATGGTGATTAATGTATTATTCAGTGATAGCCACAATAGTCAGAAAAATCTAAATTACTTAGCTTAACTTTGGTTCCTTTGTATGGATAATGTGAGAATAAATGAAATCATAGCTATGAAATATTTTAAGGTATTAAGGATATAAAAACTATAAATGTGGGACCTCATAATTATTCTTTTTTCTCCTCCCCACTTTCTAGTATTGGACCTGTTCTTATTTTTTTAAGTACTCACTGTGATGAGATCCAGAGCTACCTTAGCCCTTCTGGAGCATCTGAGGTGGTTAAGCTCTCCTGTCTCCTTATATATCTAGAATCATGATATGGGACCTTGGACAATGAAAAATGGTGCCTTTTCTTTGCAAGGTTTGTCTGGAGCAGGGGCTTGTTCCCTACAGGTGTCTGAGACAAGGAGCTATTGCTAACAAATAATTATTTCCCCAACAGAGTGGAATACTTTTCCTCTAGTTCCCAGGGATATGCCACTCATTGACGGATGGCACTGCCATGAAGAATTTTAGGAATAGTACTGGGGATTTCAAGAATTCTGGGAATCATGAGAATTTATAGGCTGCTCTTAATTTTTCTAAGCACTCCCAGACACACAAAAAAACTGACAAGCTCTCTGGTTTGGTCCAATTTTAAAAGGAATTTAGGGGAAAGAGCTCTGATTAGGGGGTAAGGAGATGCTTATTCAGCCAATCATGAGCTATGTGACTTTGGACAAGTCATTTTACCCCTACAGGCCTCAGGTTATTTGTTAGTAAAGCAAAGAAGTTGAAAGAATTTTTGAGGTCCCCTTTAGCCTCCTATGATTCTGAATTCAAAATGATACAGAGAATAGTGATGAAATCAGAAATAATATAGTACCATGAAGACCTAAAGGCAATATGGTGCAATATTTAATTAGAAAAGACAAGGTATGTGTATGACTTGCCCACTTCATCTTTTAAGCCTGGAATTGGCTTATCCCATATTATCGACTGTTAAAATTCTTCTCTCCCAAATAAGACCCAGCTCAACGCTTACTCCTTTCATAAAGACTTCTTTGATACTCCCTTGCCCCTAGAAGTTAGTAATTCTTCCTTAAATCTTCTCCTTCCCTTTCACCTCTACTAGGCCCTTACATATATTCCAACTCTTACTAATTATTTGAGCCCATCCGTCATCTATCCTACTAGGACATTAGTTCAGTGAAGGCAAGAACTATGTTTATTTTACCTGTATATCCCCAATTCTTAGCACAGGGTCTTTACCCATAGAGTATAGTTTGAAGGACCTTTAAATGCAGTGTTGTCTAATGGAAAGTATTGGATTTTGGAGACCCAAGTTTGAGTCTTGGTTGAAGTCCTTACTACCTCTGAGACTTTGGGTAAGTCTCATTATCTTTCTGAATTTCAGTTTCCTCACCTATAAAATTGGGATAATAATATAATAATCTTCTATTGTTCAGTTGTGTCTAACTCTTTGTGATCCCACCTAGAGTTTTCTTGGTAAAGATGCCTGAGTGGTTTACCATTTCTTTCTCCAGTTCATTTTTTCAGATGAGGAAATTGAGGCAAACAGGATTAAATGACTTGCCCAGGGTCACACAGCTAGTAAGTGTCTGAGGTTAGATTTGAACTCAGGTCTTCTGGTTCCAGACCCAGTGCTCTGTCTGCCATCTAGCTCTCTCAATAATAATAATAATACTTGCCTCACGAAATTATTGTGAGGAAAGTGCTTTGTAAGCCATAAAGCACCATGAAAACTTAAACTCTTAAGATCTAATCTGACTCCTTTATTTTACAGGTGAAAAAACTGAGATCCATAGCAGGGACTTAATAATTGTTTACTGCACTGAATCTTTTGATTGCAAGGGTGGCTAAACACTTGGTAGGCTACTTGAGGGAGTTAGGGAATTGCCATCCCTGGATATCTTTAAAAACAAGAGAGAACAGCTCCCCATTCTTACTCTCCATGGGGCAATTTAGATATAGCTTTTCCTGGAAGCAGGACGTGGAAGAACTGATCTTTTCTCTATTTTATGGTTTTTTAAAATAATAGTTATGTCCAAAAGCAAGGACCTGCAGATAGACAATGATAGGTAGTATTTATATAGTGCTTTAAGGTTTGCAAAGTACTTCACAAATATTATCTAATTTTTTCATCACAACAACTCTGGGAGGTAGGTGCTATTATTATCCACATTTTATGAATGAGGAATCTGGATTTTGTTCAGTGGCTCAGTCATGTTCATCTCTTTGTAACCCCATATACCATAGCACATAGACCCTTCTGTCCTCTACTATCTGTCAAAGCCTGTTCAATTTCATGTTCATCGTTTCCATGACACTATCTATCCACCTCATCTTCTGCCATCCCCTTTTCCTTTTGCCTTCAATCTTTCCCAACAGCAGTCTTTTACGATGAGCCCCATCTTCTCATTATATGGTCAAAATATTTAAGCTTCGGCTTCAGTTTTTTACCTCCCAGTGAATAGCCTGAATAGCTTTGACTATATGGACCTTTGTCAACAAGGCAATGTCTCTACCTTTTATATGATGTCCAGATTGCCAAAGCTTTCCTGCCAAGGAGCAAGCATCTTTCAATCTTATGGCTGTAGTCGTAGTCTGTTGATCTTTGAGCCCAAGAATATAAAATCTGACAGTGCTTCCATTTCTTCTTCCTCTATTTGCTAGGAAGTGATGAGGTCTTAGGTTTTTTTTTAATGTTAAGCTTCAAGCCAGCTTTTACACTCCTCTTTCACCCTCCTCAAGAGGCCTCTTAATTCCTTTTCAATTTCTGCCATCAGAGTGGTATTGTCTATATATCTGAGACTGCCGATGTTTCTCCCAGCAGCCTTAATTCTGGCTTTTGATTCATCCATCCTGGCATTTCTCATGCTGTGCTGTGAATGTATTATAGATATTGTAAATAAGGTGACAACATACTCCTCTTCCAAACTTAAACCGATTAGTTGTTCCATGTTCAGTTCTAACTATTGCTTCTTGATTTGTGTACGGGTTCGTCAGGAGACAAGTAAGATGGTACTTCCAACTGTCTGAGGACTTGCCACATTTTGTTGTGATCTACACAGTCAAAGGCTTTAGTGCAGTCAGTGAAGCAGAAGTAGATGTTTTTTTGGAACTCCCTTGTTTTCTCCACAACCCAGCAAATGTTGGCAATTTGGTCTCTAGTTCTTCTGTCTCTGAAAACCAACCTGTTCTTCTGTTAATTTTCACTTCACATATTGCTGAAGCCTAGCTTGCAGAATCTTAAGCATAACCTTGGTGGGTATTAAATAAGTGCAGTTGTTCAGTAATGTGAACATCATTTGGTATTGCCTTTATTTAGGATTGGGATGTAAATTGATCTTTTTCTATCCAATGGCCACTGTTGAGTTTTCCAAATTTGCTGGCATATTGAGTACAGTACTATAACAGCATCGTATTTTAGGATTTTCAATAGCTCAGCTGGAATTCCATCAACCTCCACTAGCTTTACTGTTAGCAATGCTTCCTAAGGCCCACTTGATTTCTCCAGGATGTCTGGCTCTTGATAAGTAATCACACCATCATGGTTATTGGTGATGTTAAGATCTTTCTTGTATAGTTCTTTTGTGGATTCTTGCCACTTCTTAATCTCTTCAGTTTAAAAAAACTTGTCCATGGTCACAGAAATAGTAAGTGTCTGAGGTTGTATTTAAACTCAGGTTTTCCCAATTTCAAGTCTAGCACTCTATCCACTGTGCCAACTAGCTGCCTAACATATACCAAATATATACGGATATCTGAGGAATAGTCTAATTAGCAACTGATGACCAGGGTGGCCAGAGGGTGATTTTGTTTTTGGCCAAATGAACTCTTAAAATCATCTACTAAGTCACAGGGAAATTGCTATCTTTATTAATTGAAGGAGAGTTACATCAATGAAGTATTAAAAAGTGTTTCCATAAATTGCTGGTTGATTAGTAGTTGGGAATGAATTACTGTCAATGCAGATCAAAAAGGTACATAGGGAATTATCTCTGATAATCAACTAACCCATCACCTTCCTTAAAGGTGGGATTAAAGCTCCTTTTTTGTTTGTCTTCTTGAATAGAAAAAAAATGTAAAATCAGAGCACTTTTTATAAGAAGAAACCTGGAACCTATGTTCAAATGGCCAAAATTCTATACTTAAAATTAGTTCAGTACTTAGCTCTGATTTCTTTGAAGGCAAATTACAGCTTTGTCATTATGACTACATCTCAATTAGAAGTTACAACCCCTATCAGTGGTATAGATTGTCTACATGATGCCATTAATTCTTACATTTGGAAGATTTGGGTGATGACTAGATTTTTAAAGTTTTTATCTGGATTCTTGGTTAGTGTCATGTAGTTAGATTTAAAGTCATGTAGCAAGAACTTTAGAGCCTGTTGGAAAATACTCCCACTTTGGTCAGTAGTCAGGCTTGCAAAGGGGGAGGTTAAAGGCATTGGGTAAGTTTGTCAATTTCTTTGAACATTTTTAGAAATGGAATTTTGAAAATTAGACTTTCATCCTCTTTCAAAATAAATACAAGCCCCATATTTTCCTTATTATCTTACATATTTTCTTAATTATCTTTTTTACATTTTTGGAGTACAATAGACAGTCTGAAACTGGTTACTAGATAGTTGTTTAAATGATTGAACAAAGAAATCAAATAACTCATCATAATTCACTTCAAGACAATAAACCTACCATGCAGCAAGACAATTGTGAGCTGTTTAAATTTTTTAGCAGCTATCAATAGAGGCTCTGGGACTCTTCTGTTTATAGAGTGAGGTCTATGCATGTGTCTGTGAGGAGAAAGCCATATCACAGAGAACTCTGCCTCTTTGCTGTGCTGCCATGTTCAAATCTCTTTCTACTGTAACCCCTGTGCTGCCCCAAGTCCCAATTGGTTTTCCTGGGTGCGTGTATACAAGTACCCCTGAGCCAGGATCTCATGTACTGATCCAAGAGAGATTCCTTATCTTTGTCTCCAGGAGATCAGGGTCCCTAAGGGTAATGGTTAAATGGGAAGGAGCTGCAAGTTTGTTTTTAGCTCTAAGAGGTGGGAAGGAACTCATTGGATCATAGTATGGTAGAATTAGAACTGGAAGGAGTCTTAGAGGTCATTTGGTTCAATTGACCCTCAATCCGCTCATTTTACAGATGAGGAAGCAGAAGCCAGGGAGGCACCATGACTTGTCAAAGGGCACATAGGCAGTAAGCACCAGAGCTCAAATTTGAACCCAGACCCTCCAACTCTAAAGGCAGTGACTTTTCCACTCTACCATGTTGTCTTGAGCTAGTTAGCTTGTTATGAACAACTGTTGGTAACTGATCCTAGATCAGTCTCTACTCATAATCATTCCTGAATACCCAGGCAATAGACATTATCCACTCAAGATTCTAATGAGTGCTGAGTAGGATATAAAGATTGATGAAAGTAGGATTTAGGGATCATCACTGTCTTCAAGGAGCTTACAATATAGTTCATAAATATATACAATTTAAGTATATAAAAGGAACAAAATGCTATGAAAGTTAAGAGAAGAGAGAGTTCAATTCCTTCAAATGTTATAAAATATAAAATAAATTACCAAACTCAAAGCACTATATAAATGCTTATTATTATTTCTAATAATACTAATATAACAATTATGGTTAGGAGAATTTTGGAAGAACACATGAAAGAAATGTTGAGAGGAGGGAAAAATGAATTCTCTAAAATAAAGGAGATAACCTGTAAAGCACTTTGAAAATCTTTAAGTACTATATAAATGCTATTATTATTATTATTTTAATAATTCTGGGTGGAGGTATTTTGGAAGGACACGTAGAGGAAATGGCATTTGAGTAGGGCCTTGAATGATGGATTCAACCAATGGAAAGGGCAAGAACAAAGGCCGGGAGGTAGTAAGGTGTTCAGGAAATGATGCAAAGTGACTGGAAAATGTGGCATGCGAGGGAAAGCAATAGGTGATAATACTGGAAAAGGTAACTTGGAGCTATATTATTTGACTTTGAATGAAAATGTAAAATTTAGAATCAATTTGGTAGGCAATGGGGAGCCATCGTAGATTTTTGCTCCAGGGTAGTGATAAGTTGGGGCAACTAGGTGGTGCAGTGGGTAGAGTTCTGGGCCTGAAGTAGGAAGACTCATCTTCCTGAGTTCAAATCTGGCTTACTAGCTGTGTGACCCTGGACAAATCACTTAACCCTGTTTGCCTCAGTTCCTCATCTGCAAAATGTGCTGGAGAAGAAAATGGCCACTCCCGTATCTTTGCCAAGAAAACTCTAAAATGAGGCTGTGGAGAGTCAGAGATGACTGAAAAATGACTTAACAACAAAGTGAGCTGGAGAAGGGAGAGACTTAAGGTAAGAAGAGTAGTTGGGGAGATAAATTAAATAGCCTAGGTATATTGTAGTGAGGACTTTAGGGGAAGCAGCAGTGGAGAAGATGAAGGACTGAGTTCCCCAGAGATATTTTTGAGGCAGAATTAATAAGATTTGGTGAGAGAGGAAGAGTAAAAAGTGACTAATACTAAGAACCCAACTATATAGCTTTCTTGCTCCACTGAACAGATGCATACAGTACATCCACCTATGATATTTCTAAGATGATGATTTTGCAGCATGTATAGAAATTTCTTCTTAGTAATCTTGGATTTCTGAGATCCAATTTTCACAGTAATCTTTTTTTCCCCTATATCATATGGATTAAGTCTTCTCCTCCAGTATGACAGATTAAAAAAAAAAGGTTCTCGCAAAACTTTCTTGCCTATATTATAAATAACAATGCCAATCTCAGGCTGAATATTAAGAATTCACACTGTGTTTGATATTCAAAATATCTGGGGAAAAATCCACAATTGAATTAAAGCTTTATGTTCAATCATGAACCATGAAATTAGTTGGTGTTACTAATGTTCTGCAACTCAGACCCTTAAGAAAGGATTTCAGTCCGAAATTATTGAAAACAATTTTAACCCAACCTGACCTTAACTCTGATTATTAATCTTCTCTGCATCATTAATCCTTTTATACACAGTGTAAGAATAGGAAATAATCTCTACCTTCTACAATAAGTCCCTTATTTTATAAGACCCCCCCCCCCCCACCGCCACTCCCTACATCAAAGCTTTTGGAAGTTTATTTTAAGTGGCAGAAGATGTAGTCAAACTTTCAATGACTCCCTCTTTTATTAGAGTTTTCTAATACTGTTTGTACTCATAAGATCCAGTTCTACCATTTTGTCCAAATTGAATGGCCTTTCATTGGTTACCTGCCAATAGTTTTGAGAGAAATGACCACTTATTTGATGGAACTTAGGACAAATTCCATCAAAGGCATTGAGTTTTTCTAAGAGTCATTGTTTTTAGTTAAATTTTGGACTAACTCTTTTATGGATCATTAGTCAGTCCATAGGTTTGGAGCTGGAAATAATATTAGGGATTATTTTTTTACTACTCATTTTGTAGATAAGCAAGCTTTTTCTATATTCTCTATTGTGTCCCAAATAGATTGACTTACCTAGTTCTTTGGTTCTGAGTCAGAGACTAAATCAGACAGTTCTGGGGCTTGGAAGGTAGGGATAGGGAGGACCCAGGGATATAGGAAATCATCAAGACCCTGTCTTTAGTTCTTTGCCTGGGGACTATAATTTCATGTATTTAATTATTTATGTTATGTGAAGAGGTAGACAAAATCTATGAAAAACCTTATTGGAACCTATAAATCAAATCAGTGTATCCTCTGTTTTTTGAGGACTTAGTGAAAAGATGAGGAGGATGTAAAAATATATGGGAAAGCAAAGCTCTGGAAGAAGGCATGAGAAAAGTTAAAAATGTGTAAATATATTTGTATACATATTTTCTTTGGAAAAAGAATTGGTAGACTCTGGGTATGATGAGCACCAAATAACATCAAAAAATGAAATAAGTTGTATTTTAGTAGAAAGTAAAGGACTCGTTATTAACTTGGGAATGATCCCTGAAGTTGGTGGTCTGTTTACAAACCCAGCAGTTCCTCAGACCTAAGATCAGAGTTAGTAAAAAAAGGGGGGGGAGAAGAGAATAACAACGAGAAAAAGATATGGCATACAATTGAAACAACTTAATTCTCAACTTAAACAAGTAACTGACTATCAGAAAATTGAAAATGAACCACAGAAATAACACCAACTGTAATAATTTTATCTAGAAATTTAACCAATATAAATTGATTACCAGCAGGAGACCAAAAGATCCCAGGGAACACCTTGGAAAGCAAGCATCTGACTCACTTGCCAAATAGAAAGAGATGGTTGCAAGAGCAACACTGGACTGGAATATAAAGTTGTCTGTAAAACCTTACGAGGAAGGATGATGGACAATTATGAGCAGTACTGTCTCATAAAGTAGAAAGAGGCAGTGGAGGGTAAAACTAGTTCTAAGAAAGGTTGGCAAGGTATCCAACTAGGGAAAGTCATTCCAAGGGCATTTAAAGATTGAAATGGAAGGACGACAAATAGGAAACAGAAAACATTTGTAAAATCCATCATAGCAAACTGTCTGCTCCATAATAGTTAATATTTATATATCTCTTAAAGGTTTGCAAAGCACTTTACATATGTTATCTCATTTGATCACAATAATCCTGGGAGGTAAGTGTTATTATTTTCTTATTCTACAATTGAGGAAATTGGGGCTGACAGAGTTACCTTACTTGCCCAGGGTCACACAACTAGTATCTGATGCAGGAAAAAAGGCATTTCGATCTGGTAGAGGAATATGCCATTTTGTAAGGATCGTTTATGACAACAGTATTCTATTTACATATATTATTCAAGATTCCTTGAGAGATAAAACAACAGAAATAATCCTGTTTGATGAACTTCAGATCAAAAACATCAGGTAAGGCACAAGATAAGAAAATATGTGCATATCAAAGGTATTCAACACTGTGATGGAGGTCATCCTACATAGAATTCAAGTCAAAGAGAATTTCCTTATGGATGGTGAGGTCTTTTAGACCTTCCTATTTATAGGTGACCTTACGCTGATTACTTAAAACCCTAGAACATTGTAGAAGAGATTTGTAATCACTCAAAAGAGTATGGTCTTATTATGCATACAGGAAAGACTAAGTGGATGAAGAATATCTGTTGTCCAAATTGCAACACTTATTTGAATGTAGACTATCATGCTTGTTCATCATTAGTATATTTGGGATAGGTAATGAGTTGGGTCCAGAGTTGAACAGGAAGAAAGTGGTCTGGATTGCCTTTGAGAAATCTCAAAGCTCCCTTAATAATTCCAAACTTGTAAAATCAAAGAACCATCTTTTAATACCATCTTATGTGTGCTGTTGTATATAGTATGACTTAGAGACCATGGTCTCTTAAAATTAAAAATGAAAATCAACAGCAGGTGTCAATAGGCTGCAATATATAATCAATGAAAAACTCTGAAGAACAAGAGTAAAAGGTGTCATTTGGGAAATGCATCACTAGAAGAGAGATCCTTTAGTCCTGTGGCAAGGGCAAGGGGTGACAGATTAACAGAGTGATCCACTGTTACTCTCATGATATCAAGAGAAAGCAAGGAAGGCTTCCAGCATACTGGGTGGACCCTCTTGAAGAGAACATATGGAAAACCAAGGCCAAAAGTTGCACAGGATGAGTTGTGATGTGCATCATTTCATCACAGAAGCACTGTGACAGATTCCTCTCTTCTAAGGATTAAAATGTCACTGAAGGTAGGGACAAAGTCTTATTAACATTTCATATTCCCCCGGCACAGAACCCAGTGATTTGTAAACAGCAGCTACTTAATGTTTGTTCAATTAAATTGTTAAATCCTGAATCTTCATTGGCTGTACCAGGGGCATGTCATAAGATCAAATTGTTTCAGTGGGTTAGAAGTCTGAAAGAATAATCTATTACTTGAGCTTGTATCATAGCACAGAGAGCAACAGAAAGTGCTAGTCTTTTCCATTGCATAATGCTCATTCTGGGCTCATTTTTTCTCATAAAATCACACCAAATATAGAAGCATAGGGACTCCCTGGTAGGTTTATGTTCCCCAGAAAAGTCTTGAATCTAGAACACATATTTAAATCTGTCATAAAAACAATTAAACTTTTTTCACTGTCTTTTTTTTTTTTCATTTTTCCTGTCCAGAGCTAGTCAGTGTTCGAAAATTCTTGGAGCAAAGGAAAACAACATTGCTGATGGTGCTAGCTCTGTGTCATATTGGCAAAGTATAGTGATGGTTTGCCAGACTTTTCCTAATGAACATAGAGTTTATCTCTAAGTTAATTATAGCAGCCACTGGCCCAAGGCCTCCTGTAGGGCAAAAGTCTCCCTCAGAATCTTCATGTCAAAGATTTTTAGCAAGAAAGTTTTATAAATTCTGCAAAGTTCTTCATTCTGTATACCCCTTTGCTGTATCATTTTAAAAATCTTTTTGAATGTATCAGTGATATCCCTGTAGTGCCAAACAATTTGGTCAATAATTACTGAACTCTTAATGATAGTTCAGACTTCTGATTTTGTGACACATTATTTCATAGATTAATTTGCTTTTATTTATTATTCATGCATAAAAGAAGAACCACTTTAAGTCAAACTACTTTATATTCATGTGTGATAATGGCTCCTGCTTTGTGTAATCGGTTGCAGCTCATGAATCTTATATCAACATCTCCATTGGCTGATTGCTCACTGACTGTGGATTCTGCTGACCCACAAAATTGTAAGGACAGGAGAAAAAAAGCAATTTGAGAGAATGAAAATTCCCAAAGGGTGGGATATAGGTCTACGTAGCTTAAGAATTGTATCTAACATAATATAGTGTGTAATTATTTGATTAATATTGTAAATGCTTTCTGTTGTTTGGGATGATGAGGATGACTACAGGGAACCTTTTTGCTGAGGTGAATTAAGCTGTGTCAGGCCTGAATTTTCTAAACTCCTTTGCTTGGGTTTAACTTTTTTTTAATGGATATCTTCTGTTTTTTACATCACCTTCATTTCCAAATATGGAAATATTTGCCTGTTTCTCCCACCCTTACCTCATATCCCTTATGACAAAGAATAAAAAAAGAAGAAACAGTTCAGCAAAACTAATCAAACTATTCTGGGTTGAAAGGAAGTGGCATTGACTGAAATATTGAGTAATACATTAAACCAGAAAGTTAAAGGAAAGGTTAGTGGGGCACTTGGGCTCCACAAATTAGCTGAACAGATGAATAGGTATGACAGGTAATAGACTCAGAATTATGAGCACAGAGGCGGGGGGGAGTTGAGTATCGAGCACATGGAGTTGTTTTTTGTTCTTCATTCTTATAGAGGACCATGACATCAGGAAGGTGATGCCATGACTTGCAAGTGAATTGGACTTAAGTGAGAGAGGGTTGTGTAAAGTTACAAGCCTCACTTTCTCCTCAGGAGCCATCTGGGCCCAGTGGCAAGATGAAGATCAGGATGACTGGAGATGGCCCCGGTGCAGCAGGAGACCTGGGCCTAACCATTTTCTCCTCAAACTATGGGAATAATGGACCCACCATCCCCCTTGCATTTATTCATCATTTCTTCTCCAGGGCTAAACTTTGTCATTATACCTACACAATACTCAGTTTTGTTTTTCTTGAATTTCTTTCTAAGTTCATTGTTGTGGTCACTGTGAATATTATTTTCCTGGTTCTGCTTATTTCATTCTGTATGTTTTCCTAAATTTTGCAGAATTCTTCAGATTTGTTATTTCTTACAGTGGATTTGCCTTTCAGTTTTACAGTCTTTCCATTTCAATTTGTTTAACCATTCCGAAGTCAAATGTCAGGATTTTAAGACCAACTATTATCTGGCTTCGCCTATCAACCAAAACTGGCCTCTTCTTGGGGCTGTGGGTACCTCAAAAATATCTCAACTTCCAGAAGGCAGGGAGCTAGATCAATGATCTCTCTTGCTCCCTCCCATATTTAAGTTCTAGGAGTCTTTCATGCTGGCAAAGTTCCCTATAGTGAGTCAGTAGGACAAGCAAGTTTGGGACTTTGTTTATGATTCATAGCCCAGGGCTCCAAGACTGGCCCATATGCCAAATACTAAACATAAAGAGAAAATAACTGGAAAACTTTTATGTATGAGAATAGCAATGGTCTTCTCCTCTATTCTGAGAAACCCTAGAGAAAGTCCTAACCACTGAAACAGCTGTGTTCTGACTTGTAGGACCACTCAGCAAAGAGATCAACTGGTTCCAGAGGGGGCTGATATATAACTCTGATGGTTCTGGAGGGAAAAAGTGGGAAGAACAGATGAAGAATGCGTAGCCACTCTGACTATATACCTACCTACTCTGCCTGTTCTGACTATTGGTTCCAGAACAGTCCTTCCCCTCACCGGATCACCGGGCTCATGGCAGACAGAAGTAAGATGGACATAAACTGTTCTCCATGCTGGTAGAGTTTGGACCTTAATCATAAAGGCATTTAAAACTGAATGCAAATGTCTCTCTTCAATTGTATACACACATATGTGTTTTAGGTACATATGCATACATATATATGTATGGTTGGTTGGTTGTTATCCTTCATCCTTGAAGAGGACCAAAATGACATCAGTATACTAGTGTCAAGTTTCAATGTGTCTGACTGTGGCTAATCTGACCAATATGAACTTGGAATGCTCTACCACAGGTTGGGCACAAATAGTCTATGTGAACATTTGGGGTGGATCCTCTAAATTTGTGCATCCTGCATTTCCTTTGAGTTATTTCGATTCTGCTTTACTCATAGAGCATAGCACCTTTGCTGATGTGGGCATGCCATGCTGCATGGTCCTGTGCCAGTGTCTCCCATGTCATACAATCAATTCCAAATTTCTTGAGAGAGGCCATGAGAGTGTCCTTGTATTGCTTCTTCTGACTACCATGTGAACACTTGCCCTGTGTGAGTTCTCCATAGAATAGTCTTTTTGGTAAGCGTAGGTTTTGCATTCAGACAAGGCCAGCCCATTGGAGTTGTGCTCTCTGAAGCACAGTTTGAATGCTTGGCAGTTTAGTTTCAGTAAGGACCTCAGTGTCCTTATTCTGCCAGACGATCTTCAGAATCTTCCTAAGACAATTCAAATGGAAGCGATTCAGTTTCTTGGCATGGTGCTGGTATACTGTGTCCAGGTTTCACAGGCGTACAACAATGAGGTCAGCACAACAGCTCTGTAGCCCTTCAGTTTGGTGGTCAGTCTAATACCTCCTCTCTCCCAAACCATTTAGGCAGATGGGCTAAACCAGGTTGAGGGTAACCAAAGGGTCTCAAATCTGTGGGTGAGTTAGGGGAGTGTCTACTCCAAGCATGTAAAGACTTCCCTTGGTGGAATGGGTGGATGAGGACAATTTATTCCAAAAGTCATGAAGGCAACTGAAGCAGGCACTGTGGAACACTTAGAACTTGGTTAGACATCAAAGATGCCAAGGTCATCCACTGCATCTTGCGCCATTGCCAGTCATCTTGATTCTGTCCTGCCACTGGACTGTGATAACTCTGCAAGAGAGAGTGAGGCTGACAACTTTGTGCAACTCTGTCTCACTTAAATCCAATTTATGCACAAATCAGAAGATATCACCCATACCATTTTACCATTATTCCTATCTCAAATTCTTGTGGTGACAGGCAGCCCAGGCCATAGGGTCATTTCTCACTGGAAGCAGCAGTGGGATTCAGCAGACCCCTGGGTGTCTGAGCTGCCTTTTAAGGATGGCACTGCTCACCTCCTGGTGTGAACAAGGGGCTAGAAAATGTGCTCTAAAAATAATGTGTATGTGTATATGTACACATACATGTGTATCTATCTATACACATATATACATATACCCAGCCCCTCAATTTTCCATTTGAAGAGAATGAGAAAGAAATAATGGTAAGTTGAAAACTATTTAGAAAATGGAGAGTAACTTAAAATTTAGAAAGAAAAAATACACAAAGAGGAATATCTCTGAATGAAAGTCCACAAATAATGTAGATCTTGGATTGTCATTTAAAAAGGTTTGAATCTGCTTTTCTATTGCCAAGGCAACCAGAGCTTTATGAAACTATATGAATAGTGAAGTAAAGTGATGACAGCAGGAACATCAGAGCTTTAAATGAGCAGCACAGTTTATTTACAGATGTGGATTTAATAACACAGGAGATAAAAATAGCGACTTTGTTCAAGCTAACTTTTGCCAGTAACCAAAAGAAAAACAGTTTTGCATTTTGAAAAATTATTTTTCTTCTTCTGCTTTTTCAGAAAACCTCTGAGACGATGCCGGCACAGCCAGAGCTGTTTCTCAAGTGACTCTGAGTTCCCACCAATATCTTAAAGTAGTATGTGGAGGTTGTGCTCTTTGGATTGTGGACTATTTGGGTGATGGATAATTCTCATGTTTGTGGATTGATTCTCTATTTATTTAAAAACCTCAGTGTGCTAAGTGTTTTACTGAAGGCCCTCTGCAGCTGCCTTTTATTTTAGGTGTTTGAATTCCAATTAAGATGAGATAGAGAGATTTATCACTTTTTATTTTTATGCTTTTGTAGGAAGTAGTTAATCAGAAGTGGCCTTGTGGGTAATGTATGCATTTATGATGGTTTCTGAACAAGGGAAGCCAACCTGGCTATTTGATGCAGAAGATGATAGAAAGTCCAGGGCGGCCATAAAAAGCTGTCTGTGGTCATTACTAAGCCCTAAGAGGGGGCGTGGTTGTGCATATATTTTCACAGAATTTACACAGGACTGCAGTATAAGTTATTGTTAAGCCATTTTCAAATAACAACTTTCATGATTCTTTTCCGTAAAGATTCCACATTAATTTCTTTTGTCTTCTCCTATTACTGTCATGAGTCTGGATCCTCATCAGAAGTATATAACAGCAGAAAGGAGTAAAAGGATGAAGTAGAGGAGAGTGGTGAAAATCTTGTAATAATTTGTATGGTACTTGGACCTGTTTGGAGAACAGTATTCTAATGAAAAGTGTTATGATCAATAGAGTTGGCAGTGGTCAACTCAAATTCGACTGTCAAGTTCACTGTTGTAGAAAGATCTTGATGAGCTAGAAAACTGGGTAGAATCTAATGAGGATATATTTAATAGGAACAAATTATTTCAGTTCCAAAGTCAACTTTACAAATACATGATAGAGGAGACATGGTTAGGCAACACTTTGACAAAAGATCTAGAGGTTTTGGGAGACTGTAAGCTCAATGAGTCAATAATGGAAGATGGCAGCTAAAAAATTCTCATGTTATTTTGGAGTACATTGAGGGAGGGGTAAATTCCAGGAATAAGAAGTTTCCTCTGTTGTTGTTTGTCCTTTGTCCTTGGTTTTCAAAGAGGACCAATGACATCATGGGGTGGTGTCTTGACTCATACGTGAATTGGAAGTAAGTGAGGCAGAGTCGCACAAAGTGGTCAGCCTCACTGACTCTTTCAAACATCGAAGTCCAGTGGCAGGAGAAAAGATAAGATGATTGGCAATGGACTGGAGCACAGTGAATGACCTTGTCAACTTTGATGCCTGACCAAGCTCTAAGTACTCCACAGCACCTGCTTCAGCCACCTTCATGGCTGTTGGAACAAATTGTTCTTTTCTGCCCATTCCACCATGGGAAGTCTTCATGTGCTTGGTGTAGACACCCCCCTACCTTACTGGCAGGTTTGAGGCACATCAGTTATCCTCAACATGTTTTAGCCCCTGTGCTGCGATGGTTTTACTGGGGTGTGGCCACTGCATATGCCATAGCATCTTGGAGCCACAGATGAGAGTTGGGTGACTGATTGGACACCAAAGGTAGATGAACAGCCCTGAAAAGGGCTCATATACCCTGGTTTCCCTGTACTCTGGCTTGGTCAGCCCTGGTTTAGAGTACTGTAGTCACTTCTAGCTGCTACACTGTATAAAAGACCTTGAAAAACTGATGAGTGTCCAGAGGCAGGCAAGAAGGAGGGCTGTTGTTATTGTTGTTTAGTCATTTTTCAGTCATGTCCAGCTCACCGTGACCCTTTTGGGGTTTTCTTGGCAAAGATACTGAGCGGTTTATCGTTTCCTCCTTCAGTTCATTTTGCAGATAAGGAAACTGAGTCAAACAGGATGAAGTGACTTGCCCAGAGTCACATAGCTAGTATGTGTCTGAGGACAGATTTAAACTCATGAAGAAGAATCTTTCTGTCTCTAGTGCCAGCACTCCACTGTGCCATCTAGGTGCCCATGTGCTTGTGGTTTGTCCTTCGTTCTTGAAGAGGACCATGACACAGGGAGATGATGACATGACTTGCAATTGACTTTGATTTGAATGAGGCAGGGCTGTGCAAAGTCACCAGCCTCACTTTCTCCTCCAGAGCCATCTGAGTCCAGAGCCATCTGAGTCCAGAGCCATCATCAAGACGACTGGAGATGGCCCATAACGAGAAGGTGAAGAGCTTTAAGTCTACACCATTTGAATATCCTTTGGAAGAACTGAGGATATTTATTCTGGAGAAGATAAGAGTAGATAGGAGTAGAGGTGGAGTTAAGGGGGCAAATTAACTATTTTCAAGTATTTGAAAGATTGTCATATGGAAGAATCTTTTGACTTGTTCTGTTGTTGTCAGAGGGTAGAATTAGGAGCAGTGGGTAGAAATTGTGAAGAGGCAAATTTAGATTGGGTATCAGGAAGATTTTCCTAACACATAGAGCCATCCAAAAGCAGAATGGGCTTCCTGGGGAAGTATGTGGCTCTCTTTACCAGAGTTCTTCAAGATGGGGACGGATGATTACCTATGGGGTGTATTGTAGTGAGGACTCTTTTTTGGGTACACATTAGTGGTAGGAGTATACTGAAGCCATCTCAAACTGGCCTAGAAGAGCTAATTGTTAAATTCTCAGTGTGCTATTTCAACCTCAGAAATTGGCAAATGCTACAAATCAGGGCTTGGTTTATTTGTTGGTTGTCTAGACTTAAAAAAATAATGGAGAAAATATTAATTATTCAGATTAAAGTGAAAAGTGTGTTGCATAAACGATTTTTTTCCGTGTAGAGCCAATTATTAAACGTTGATCTCTATCAACTCTCAAACTCTGTGTCTATGATAAGGCACTTTAGCATTTACAAAGTGCTTTCCTCTCAACCTTGTGATATTCCTAAAATAATTATATATATGTGCATATATATGTAAAAAATCTCATAAATGCATGAGAAATAATGGATACACGCACAGATATACACACATATATTATGCCCCTAATATGAGTATTGTTATTATTCATTTTATGGAGGAGAAAATTGAGGCTCAGAGAGCTGAAGGGATATACCCACAGTCAGGCAACTCCAGCATTACTCAGTATCAGAGCTGGAGCTCAAAATCCAGCTCTTCTGACTCCATGGCCTGCATTCTTCCTCCTGCCTCAACAACGACTTTTGTTCTAGATATTTGCCAAGAGCTGTGGGTCTATGTCAATGAAAGCATCATGCAGGGTCTTGTGCCCTGATAAAGCTTTTCTTTCTCTCTCCCCTTCCTTGACTCTGTCTCCTCCACCCCCTTGAGATCTTCCAGTCAAGTTAGCATAAGGTCACAGCTTTAGAGCTGGAAGGAGTCTTAGAGATATTCTAGTCCAACCTTTTCATTTTACAGCAGAGAAAACTGAGGCCTTTAGAATATAAATGACTTGCCTGAGGTTACGCCAGTAGTAATTAGAAGAACTGGGATTTGAACCTCAGTCCTCTGACTCTACATCCAAAGCTCTTTACAATAACACTGTGCAGTAAAGCACTTCTTTTGGATTCATCAATCCTCATTCCTACTTCTGCTCCATGTACTTTGTATCTTTTCCGCTCATTTCTAGCTCAGTTAACCATAACATTGGGGAAACAAGTGGTATTCTAGTTAATGGCCTTTTTCTGTTAACAAAGTCTTAACTAATTATTCAGTAAGACTGTCTGGAATAAGGACAAATCTGAATAGCATATAGGGACCTCACCCTCCATGACTGTCTTCTAGGTGGACACAACGAGAAATTATAAGTCCATCTATGCATTTTTAGAAATTTAGAAACTCATTAATCACAAGCCTTCAACCCACGAATCAAAACTAAATGATGTCATCACATTTTGAAAGGATCTTAAAAAAAACCACGAAATTAAAGTGGTTCCTGATAATGTTAGATAAAAATGCATAAGACCTAGAGGGCAAAATAGAATTATTCTCTCCTATGCAGAAAGTCTCATAAATGGATGAGAAATAATGGATATTTAAAAAATAAATTTGATTGGAAATGTAACAATCTAGAGCTGGTTCAGAAACACAATGAGGCAATTGCAAAGTACTTGTTAATATTCTCAAATACTTAAGCTTGTTAATATATGTGGGTTTAAATAGACAATGATAAAAATGCAAATCTGCATTTGCCTCTAGTTCTTTTGGCTTGTTAGTATGGTAAATAGCAGGGAAGGAACAGGTGATGCTGCTCCAAAAATGATTTCACTCCCATTTTCAGTGTACAGAGACTATATTCAGTTGAGGTACTTAATGATAAGGAGTAATTACTAATGCCAGGGTCATATAGACTGACTACAAAGTCCTGTTGTTGTTGAGTATATCCAGCTTAGTAGTGGAATTAGTTTTAGAATCCCTGTTTTCCATAAAACTCAGCTCAAGTACCAAGCACAGTGTGATACTTTTCTCAATCCAGTCCTCCACCCCCAAATGCTGGTACTTTCTTGCCTTATCTCTGGGTTTATATCAATCAATCAAGTAATAAACAATTAATAAGTGTCTACTATACAAAAAGAGGCAAAACAAAGTCCCTGCCCTCAAAATGCTCACAATCTAATGGGGGAGAAAACAAACACACACACACACAGACACACACACACACACACATATATGTACAGAATAAGTATATAGACTCCCGATTAACCATAACATTGGGGAAACAGGTGGTATTCTTGTTAACTGCTTTTTTCTGTTAACAAAGCCTTAAATAATTATTCAGTAAGACTGTCTGGAATAACGGCAAATCTGAATAGCATATATATGCTATATACATGATAAATAGGAAATAATAGAGGGAGGGCACCAGAATTAGGAGGGATTGGGAAAGGCTTCCTATTAAAGATGGACTTTTAGATGGCACTTAAAGCCAGTGAAGTCAGTAGGTGGAGATGAAGAGGAACAAAATGCCTGGAGCTGAGATGGAGTATCTTGTTCATGGAACAATAAGAAGGCTAGTATTTTGGACTGAGGGGTACATAATGGGAAGTAAGGTGCTAGAAGACTAGAAAGGTAGGAGAAACTGGGTTATGGAGGGTTTTAATACAAACAAAGGATTTTGTATTAAATGTTTGGGGTGATAGGGGGCCATTGGAGTTTGTGGAGTAGCAAGGTGACATAGTTGGAACTGTATTTTAGGAAGATCACCTTTGTGGCTGATTGGAGGATGGCTTAGAGTGGGGAGAGACTTGAGGCAGGAGACCCACCAGTAGGCTATTGTAATAGTCCAGACATGAGGTGATGAGAGCCTCCACCAGAAGAGTGACTGTCAGAAAAGAGTGGCATATTTGAGAGAACTGCCAAGGTGAAATGAATAGACGATGGCAACAGATTAGATATAGGAGGGGGCAGATAGTGAGGAGTAGAGGATGCCTCTGAAGTTGCAAACCTGAGGGACTTGAAGGATGGTGTTGCCTTGTACAGTAATAGAGAAGTTAGGATTGGAGTATGGTTTAGGGAGAAAATAATGAATTTGGTTTTAGACATGTTGATTTCAAGATATCTACTGGGCATCTTGTTTGAAGTGTCTGAAAGGCAGGTGGAGATTGGAAGTCAGCAAAGTGTGGGGTAGGATAGGTGGATTTGAGAATCATCAGTATAGAGATGATAATTGAATCCATGGAAGCTGATAAGATTACCAATTGAAGTAGTATAGAAAGGGAAGAAGAGAGCCCAGGACTCCCTTGGTTAGAGGGTGTGATCTGGCTAAGGGTCCAACAAAGGAAACTGAGAAGGATCACTCAGATATGTAGGAGGAGAAAGAGAAGAGAGTGGTGTCCCAAAAACCTAAAGAGAAGAGAGTCTCAAGGAGAAGAATGATCAACAGTGTCAAAGAGAGGTCAAGGAGAATGAGGATAAAGAAAAGGCCATTGAAGAGAGCAGTTTTGATAGAATGATAAAGTCAGAAGCCAGACAGTATGGAGTTAAGAAGAAAGTGAGATGAAAGAAAGTGAAGGCACCTATTGTAGGCAGACTGAGAAGTTTTGCTACAAAGGGCAGAAGAAATATAGATCTTAAAGTGTATTATAAGGCAATAATTATCAAAACTATCTGGTACCAGCTAAGAAATAGAAAGGTAAATCAATGGAACAGAGTAGACATACAATTTACAGCAGCAAACAAATATAATAACCTTATATTTGACAAGCGTAAAGACTAAAGATTTTGGGGTAAGAATCCATTATTTGGTAAAAATTGTTGGAAAAACTGGAAAGCAGTATGGCAGAACCTGGGCATAAACTAATTTCTTACACCATTTACCAAGATAAAGTTAAAATGGATACATAACTTAGATATATAGAGAGGTGTTATAAGAAAATTAGAAGAACATGGAGCATATTACTTATCACACTTATGGGTAGGTGAACCATTTGTGAATAAACAAGAGAGAGAGCGAAGTTAAGTGTAAAATGGATAATTTTGGGCATATTAATTTAAATAGTTTTTGTACAAATGGATTATAGTGAGATAACAGGATTTTGGAATTCTTGAATGTGGAGGTGGTGCATTTGTGGGCGATGGAAAAATCAATGGCATGACCCTTTTTTGTGTGACTGAGGTGACATGGAGGAGTAGCTCATGGGAAGTGAATAGGTTGAGGAATTGAGTATTCTATATACACATACATATACTGTATACATATCCATATATCCATATATGTATATGTGTATGTATATTATATACATATAAATGGACATCCATATAACCATACACACATATTATGTGTGTGTGTGAGAAACTGGTTTTGATGGCCTTTGAGGTCCCTTCTAGCTCTAAGTCTCTATGTCTATGTCTGTGATCCTATATGCATGTCTCTTCCATTTGAACATAAGTTTCTGTTTTTAAAGCCTCACTGACCAATTCAGTGAGTTATATACTTAGGTTCATTAGGTGCATTTTGTTTTTGTCTTCAGATCCTTATCACAGTAGGCACTTAATATCTTTTGGTTGGCTGATTCACATTGTGAAAGGGATAGACTCAGATAAACCTTTAGCATGTGGAAAAAAGCAGAGTAATCTCTATAAACTTGGGATTTCCTTCTGCTTGCCATTGTCTGTGCTCTACTAGCATGCTGAATTTCTGGGAAGACAGCCAGGGAGGTGGTATGTGTGTGTGTGTGTGTGTGTGTGTGTGTGAAATATGTGTCTGGGTTTCCCTTCCCTCAGGACTCTTGTGTCTGTAGCTGTCCTTGGTATCCACTCTGGAATTGGGGTTGAGCTTACTGAAAGAACAAAAAGTCAGTAAGGATACTGTAATTCAGATTCAGTAATAGCATGCACATCTGAGTAAGCACTCTTAGACTCTCTCCAACTCCTGAAGTGCATGTCTGAGAGAACTCACACATATTATAGCTTTAGTAACATTAAAGAGAGCTCTTCCTCTTCTCCTGTTCCTCTGGAGGAGCTGGAACAAGATGTTCAGAGGCTCAGAGAACAGCTGCACAGCATTCAAACTGACAGCTAGAATGGTGTCATAAAAGACTGGCTATCTTCTTATCCTGCAAGTGGAGGCATCCCCATTCCTACCCAAAACAGCTTTGATATCCTTGCATTTAAGGGCCAACAGTAGCGTATGCTGGACTTCTTTGGATAGTATGAACTATCCCTATTTTTTGTGAGAGATCAGGTAAAGGAAAAAAACTCAAATTAATTGGGTGGCTTCCTTGATAGAGAAAGGTAGCTTGTTGTCAGGAAATAATAGGCATTTTAAAGCTAAATTCTTAACCCAGCTATGGTAATTCCTTTGTAAACTCAATATTATAGCTTTAATGTTAAGATTATGACAAGGAGACTCTAGCCCCTTATAACTCACATCCATTAGTTTCAGAACCTGTGAACTATTTTGGGTTGAAAGGAGGTGGTATTGACTGAGATATTGAATAATGGTTAAACCAGAATTAAAGGATAGGCTAATGGGACACTTGGGCCCCACAGAGTGGTCCAGATTAATAGATCTGACAGGGAATAGACTCAGATCATGAGCAGAGAGAAGGAATGGGAACAATTAAGTACTGACTACATATGGCTAGGGGCTAACAAGAGATCCCTCTTCCCTCAAGCTATGGGGATACTGTCATAGGCTCTGCTTTTGTTATGAAGTCTCTGACCATTAGGATTCACTGTAGACAAGTATCCTTAAATTGGAAGATTCAAAGTAAGGCCTGGGGAAACATAGCTGTATGTGAATGATAGAGGAATTTATGGTTAGGCAATTAAATTAAGAAATAGTGAGGGACAGACAAATGGCTTGGCCAATGTAGCATGGGGTCTAAATATAGGGAAGAAAGGAAAAGTCCAAGAAGTCATTGGCTTAGTATTTATGTAATCGTATTTTTTTTTCCAGACAAGTTAGGAGATGAAGAGACCCTGGCCTTGATAATACTTGTCTCTATCTATGCAAAAACAGGTGGGAATGTCCCTAGATTACATTCAAGAGTCAGGAAAGGGTAAACTAGTTACCTCCTCACCATGGTTCTGATTACCCCATAGATCTCCTATATCCCTTCACAAAGAAAAAAATTCATACATTGAATGAATAGAGACAGACATCCCAAGAGTACATGGATCCAGATTCCTTTTCTTCATATGCTGCCTTATCACTCACAATAAATACTACTCTCTAAGGCTCTACTTCTCTGGTTGAGCTCTTTTTCCCTAGGACCACTCATTTAGGAAAGACTCTATCCATGCCTCACCTCACTCATTCCTGCGTTCTTTCTCCAGACTCCTCCTTACCTTCTGCCACTCATTCTTCTTTCTTTCACCAATACCCATTTTTTTCCAATTCCTTTTCTGTGTTGTCATCTCCCATTAGAATACACAGCCTACAAAAGACTGAGTCCAATCAATAGGGGTTAAAGCCTTTTTCTAGGGTTACTTAATTATTGCATATCCTCTATCATCCCAAGGTATTCATGAGTCACATATCCCTTTAGTTGCCTTGTAAAAAAGATGGAAACTTATACGAGTAGGGAGTTGTGCAGAAGGCCTTTTTGGCATTGAAGAAAATATTTGTCACTGTGGCCTTGCTCCCAGACTTGAACTAAAACTGTTCTTCAGAAATTCAGAATGAGCTAAGGACCACCAAAAAACCAGCATCTCTTGCTATGTTCTGGGCAAGAGAAAGATCAAAGAATGGATAGGTTTGCAGCTTGAGGTAGATAGGATCATAACAGCTGATGGAGAGGAGGCCGAACTACTTGACTCACTTTTTTTTTACCCAAAAGAACAATTTTTGGAATAATATGGCAAGAATAAAAATTATTGACAGGTAATCAAAACTCAAGGTAATTAAAGAGATGGTAAGAGAACACTTAGTTATCCTCAGTAAGACTATGCAGGATGAACTAATTCCAAGGGTACTGAAAGATCTAGTAGATATGGTGGCTGAGTCACTGTAACATTTGATAATTTTGAAGAATGGAAGAGGAATTGTATGACTGGGGACAAGCAAACATCCTAACACTCAAAAAATGGAAGATTGGTGAGTCACAAAGCTGTAGACTATTACCATCGGAATCTATTGAGGGAATGATTTGTGAGCATTTAGACAGGGAAAAAGCAATGACTAAGAGGCAGAATGAGTTTACCAGGAATACATTATGTGTCAAGAATACATTATGTAAAAGTAACCCAATTTCTTTCTTTTTTTTTGATAGGATTACGAGACTGGTAAATCAAGTAAGTGGTGTGGATGTTCAATACCCAGATTTCAACAAGGTGTTTGACAAAGAGAGACACAGGGTCCAGGAATAGAAAGATAATTCCTCTGAACCCAGTCCTGGACAGAAAATATCTAGGTGTTATATTCAGTTCTGGGTGCCAAGCTTTAGAAAAGACATTGTTAGGTTGAAGATTATCCAGAGTGTCTAAGGCAACCAAAATCAAGGAATGATTCAATGTCATGCAAGATGACATCTGGATGATAAAACTAGGGTTTTTTTGACCCAGAGATGAGAAGACACCAAGGGGATATGATAGCTATATTCGAGTATTTGAATGACAACTTGTGGAAGAGGGATTAGACACATTCTGTTTGGTCCCAGTAGGCAGAAATGAGAGCAATGAGTGGAAGTTGCAAAGAGGCAAATTTTAAGCTCGATAGCCAAAAAATCTTCCTAATCATTAGAACTGTCTGAGTAACATAGACTACCTTGGGAAGGAGTGGTTTCCCTCTTATTGGAGATCTTCAAGTGTAGACTAGACTACAGCTTCTCAGGTATTATCAGGTGAGGGTTCTTTTTCAGGTATGGATTGGAATAGATGGTTTCTGAAGACTGGTTCATCTCTGCAATTCTGTAATTTTCCATGATAATACTGTAGACAAGATGAATAAGGCAGCTAGGTGGTCCAGTAGATAGAGTGCTGGACCTGGAATTGGAAGACCTGAATTCAACTCTCACATCAAACCTTCCCAGTTTTTTTACATTGGGCAAGTCAATTAACTTCTGTTTACTTCAGTTTCTTCATCTGTAAAATGGCCTTCTGACAGGGATGTTGATTCCTATTTAAGTGTGTGCAAAATAATATCTGACATTCCATGCTTTTTTGTTTCTGTGATGATTTTATAATTCTGATTCATCCATATTCGATTTGAATAAGGACCATGTAACTATTTCCCACACTCTAGGGCTACATATGACAGTCTGAAGCCTAATAAACCTAGAATAGCATTTGAGTCATTCTGCCCCTCTCCCCCCTTTTCCCCATTAAAACCATAAGTTATATAGCTTGAAAGGAAAAGCTTCATAAGTTTTTGGGAAAATACAAGTAAGTAGCTAGTCACTTAAAATATTTAGTGAGTGGCTCCCAAATATGAGATACTTTGCCAAGTATTACTAGTTGAATATGGCTCTTAGTTAATCTAACCTAAACCTTCGGGCTTCACCTGAACAAAAAGAGAAGGGGAATGAGAAGAAAAAAACAATTGTTACATATATTTCAAGCATAAACTCTCCCATATATGCTTAATGGCCCTTGATAACCATCATTAAATTCTGAAGTTTTTGATAAAGTTGAGGATCCTAGGGTAAGGCAGATAGCTATGCAGGGAAGAAGTATTATTCCTATAACTATCTACAGTTGGTAATTGCCACTCTCTCTCCACCATTCTCATGCACACATACGCTGCAAAATGTGTTCTTGACTCTGCTCAATTACTGTGGTTGGGAATCTGTTCCCTGGGTGTGCTTGTCCTGTGGCATGGAGTAATTATTGAATGCATGAGTGAAGTAGAACCTGGTTGTGTTTGTGGTGAAGTATGAAAAGGCTACTGAATAAGGGAAGTTGTGTCTGTGGGAGAGGGAGAATGAGAATTAAAATATGAACGGAACTGATGTTGATCCCAGAAGGGAATCTAAATCTAGAAGGAGTCCCAAGCAGGAATCCTTGGAAATAATTCTGTATTGGGTGGATAGAGAATAGGTTCTTGGGCTAGGCAAGAGACAAGTGATCCTGGTCTATGTAGCTTGCTTACAGAGGTCATGAGTCCTCAACCCTAGGCCAATTTCCATGAGGTGATATCATTTTTTAAAGGAGCTATGATGATAAAGCTTTTGTAGATATAAGCATCTTATTGGTTGAGCCCCAGAAATCTCTCCATAGGAAAAGAGAAAGCTTAAGAGTAGCCAGTAGATCTAGAGTCTAGTTGTGAATAAAATAGCAGCTGTGGGAGATGTTTGTGAGTATGTGTGCATCTGTGTGTGCACATGTGTACATTTGTGAACTCTCTTCTTTTATCTGAAACATTAGGGATGCTGCTTGAAGAGTAAATCTCTCCACTTTCTGAACAGGGCCATTTGCCATGAGACTTCTGGGGTCACCAGAGGATCAATTTCTTGTGGGAAGGGAGGATATCAAGCCCCCTACATGCTAGATATACTATATTATTTATATTTTATTATAATCTGACCAACAGTAAGATGTGTATAGAGGAGGAATGGAAGAATAGCTCATTACATAAGAAAAATGGCATGTCAGACTGATTAGACATAAAGGAGAGATTCCAGTTGGCCCCCAAACTCTACTTCTGTGTGGCAAAAATAGATTTCATTGATTTGAAACTCCTGAAGAGACTGAATGGTAATTTCTAATTTTTTATACTTATTATTAACTGGGCCTGTTACTAAAAGTACATATTAAGGTACATTTTGCTTTCATTAATGAGAAACAAGGGCTGCTCAATCAAAGTGCAGAATGAGATTGTTTCTGTTATTTATGGCTCATGGCTTCATTCTTCTCCCCCTCCTCCTCCTCCTCTTCTTTCTTTTTCTTCTCCTTCTTCTTCTCTTAGTAGAACACGGGGTGGGGGGCAGTGGAGTATAGCAGAAAGAGGGTTATAGCCAAAATATGAGGCACTGAGTTTAAATCCCCCCTCTGTCACTTGTTACCTGTGTGACTGTAGACACATTGCTAATCTTCTCAACCTGAGGTGCCTTGGTGGTAAATTGGAGGCATTGAACTAGATGACCTTTAAGGTCCATTTCAGCTTTAAATCTCTGATTTTATGGTATCTCAGGTTTAATGGTAATAGCTTGAGAATTGTTTCACAAACAGAGCCTATTGATTTGTTATTAAAATTTCAAAAATGACAACAACAACAACGACAAAAACCAACCTAATTTTTACTGAATAAAATTATGGATTTCTGCATTTGTGTCTTTTTCATTAACCTATTGTCCTGTACTTTTTGTCATTGTAGGAAAATACTTCCTCCTTCTCAGCACCCCACCCCCTCCCAGTTCTTCCTATCTATTTGTCCCTAGTTTACTGTGTTTTCTGATTGTCCTAAACCTAGGTGTATATGCCTATATGGGGACTGGCTTTAAGGGAGGTCATGAGAAATCTGATCTGATCAATGCAATGAACAGCTATGAATCCAGAAAACTGAAGATAATCTTTGATACCCACTTCCTTCCAGGAAAGTGATAGATTCAGATAGATGCAGAATGAGACATACAATTTTGAACATGGATGATGTGGGGATTTCTTTTGCTTGACTGTGCATGTTTGTTACAAGAGTTTTGGTTTTCTATTTGGAGAGAGAGGGCAGCTTTTGATAGGGCTGCTAAAAGAAAAAAGAAAGAAAAGAGCATCATAGAAGCCTTTTAAAAATGTACAGAAGAGAGCAGAGCAAAGGCCAGAAGAAAGCCTAGACTAGGAGGATAGCTTTGAAAGTTACACATTGAATGTTTTATATACTTAAAAGGAAGAGGAAGTTTCGTGTAATTAGGATTCACATTTTCATGGACAATCTTCATTTTATGTTCCACTTCGTAGGTGGAAATGTTCATTTTATTTTGTATCTGATTAATTCAGAAAAAATTAGAATAATGTATATTGTCGCTATTAGGACATGCAGCTAGATGAACAACACCTTGATTGATTTAGTACTTGTGTGTGTGCATGTGTGTATGTGTGTGTACATGCCCATCTTGGGTAGGCAATGCAGGTGAACAGTGTTCTGGGCTCAGAGTTAAACATTTTCAAACAGTTTGTTGCTTCAAAAGCCCCTGCTTTTAATAGCCTCTAATATCATTAACAGCATTCTTTCAGCGATGATATAAGGCTATATCATTGTATACCATGATCTCAGAAGAATAAAAATTTCAGGGGGCCCAAAAGGCAACGGAAAGATTCATGATGGGAGTAAGTAGGCTGCATATAGCACATTACCAATCATAACTTGTATTCAGTGAGTAGTGTAAATACCATCAAGGGCAGCTATGAGTTGAAAAGATGTGGGCTGCTCACATAATGAGAGTGAGGAATAGCAGATGGACAGCTCGAGTGTTGTACTGGTATCCATGAAACATTAAAAGAAGGCATTTAGTGTGGGAGGTGGATCCTTTATTAAGGGTTTTAAGAAAGAGGGGAATGAGAATTACAGAAGATGAGAAGATTCATATAGATTATAGCTGGTGGGATCCCAAATGCAGCAAAGCAGTGAAAAAGAATCAGAATGGAGGGGCTCTGTATCTTCTGCTTGAGAAATGCTCTCTGTGAGGTCTAGCTCTCTATTTAAGGATATTCCTTCCCATAGATGAAGCTTTAGTTCCTGAAAGTTAATTCCTAGAAGACGAACCATAGATTCTGAGTTCTGGAAGCAACTTCAGAGAACATCTTCTCCATGCCTCATTTTTCAGATGAGATGGAAGTCCAGAGAGGCGGCATGTCATTTTTTTTCTTTTTCTTTTCCATTTTTTGTGGCAATATTTTGCCTCCTGGATATCTTTCTTTGTATTTGCCAGCTTGCCAAGTGCCAGGCTATTTTTATTAATTTGGACATTTGGTCCTAGAAGTTAAAGCTCAAATTTTATTGTTCTGAGTTCCCAGAACCTTTTTATGTCTGATGCAGGCGTGGGTGTGGTGCATCATGTTTGTTATTACATCATTCTGATCTCTTTGGTGAATAACCTTGAACTTCATTCCTACCTCCACTAACATTAATTTTGGGGCTCACATCCTCATTCAGATTCCTCCTCCATGCCCTTGTTCTCCACCCCCTTTCCCTTCCCCTTCTCTGATTTGACTCCCTGTCCCTTATGCCGCAGGGGGAAATTTAGGAACATTGCATCATTTAAACAGGGAAAACAAACAGGGATCTTTATTTTAATTTGTTTTTTAAACTTTAGCATTTTATTCTCTGATAGGAATTTTATAGACAAAATGCCTTTTTGAAAAATGTGGCAATGTGTTTTTTTCACATTCTCTTGTTCATTTTGCCAGATTAATGTGAAGGTTGCCATGGATTGTTCAAGGAGAAACTGTTAAAAGCTGATTTGCATTAGTTGCTAGAGTTGAATAGGTGGGAGTTGAAATAGAGTCAGTCTGTTGTGATTCTTCCTGGGCTGCCGAGGCTGAAGGAAGGTTTCTCCTATGTATCATCAGTAGGATAAGATAGTTGTGCTCTTGCATTAGGTTTTCACCAATTCCTAAAATCACTGAACAATTTCTTCCATTTAATAAAATGCATTTTGAAAAATTAAAAGAGGCAAAATGGAGCAGTAGAAAGAGAGAGGGTCAGCCTCAGAGTTAAGAAGATGGGTTCTAGTGCTGCCTCTGACACAGCCTTGCTTTGTGACTGGAGAAGTGAGTTGACTTCTCAGTGCCCCAGGCATTTCTCTAAACCTGTAAAGTACAAGGCAAGTGAAGATATGCATGGATGGAGGGAATTTTTGCACTGGGACTCCCTGTACTGATGAAATCACTAGTCCAAACATAAAAGAAGGAAAAGAAAGTAAAGCAATGCAGCATACATGTGCTATATCAAATGAAGTCTATAAGGTCTTAGAAAAGGACAAGAAGGGAAGGGGGCACAGGCAGCCGCACCATGGCACTTGCCCCGTGTACACTTCATTTATAGGCGTAGATTGTGGCATGGATGTTTATGCAATTGATAAAGTTGGTGTGAACCCCTTCTCTTTAACTTCTCATCTCAGGAACCACATATGGTTGGTTTTCTGCAAAGGAACTTGTCTGATTCTGGCCAGTCCTAACTAGGTGTAAGTGTAAGTGGAGTTTGGTTTTCCAGGATCCTTAGCCATAACAATCTTGTGTTCACAGGTGTTGGATATGAGTTCTATGGTTCAAAACATCTCTACCACGACCCATGTAGATTGTAAGGGCCAGGTGTTGCCTGTTTAGATTGTAACGGTCAGGACCCTGGAGGGCGGGAGTGTAAGTACAAAGCAGGCAGGCACTGGTAGGTGAGTGGGGAACCTTTAGCATTGAAATGCACAAGCTAGGATGCCATGTGTGCCTTGATGGGCCCCCATCAAGGCTTGGGGGGAATCTGTGTTTACCTCAACTGGCCTCCATGGAGGCTTGAGGGGATTTTGGGGAATGCACAAGTTAGCCCCATTGAGGTGTAGGGGGAGTTGCCCCCCCACCCCTTCTCGAAGGCCCCTGCCAAAAGGGTGATTAGGGAATGATTGTAGGAGTTGATACTCAGCAACCATTGTGAGAAGGTTAGATAGAATAAAGTCTGCATTGTTTGTTAACCGCTTTGAAATTGTCTTTCCTTTATAAAAGCAGATCAAACAACCTGTGGTAGGAGGGCATCCTGGGTGTGCTAGGGTGATTGCTAATACACTAGGATGATGCTGAATGATGGTTTAAAAAAATCCTCCCCACCCTTACCAAGAACAGTTTGACAATATAAATGGGACATTCAGAACTATAGGTATTTTAGGGAGAATGCCCTGTATTCAATCTTAGAAATATCATCTCAGGATGAGTTAATAAGATTGTTCCAAGAGAACAGTGGCCAAGAATAGGGAACGAAATAGATTTTAAGACACCAGGATGGGCGGAGCCAAGATGGCAGCTGAAAATCAAGGACTGGCGTGAGCTCCCCACCGAGTCCCTCCAAAAACCTATGGAGAATGGCTCTGAACCAATTCTAGAACTGCGGAACCCACGAAACAGCAGAGGGAAGCAGGGGTCCAGCCCGGAACAGCCTGAATGGTCTCTGTGGGAGGTCTACCCCGTACAGAGCTGGGAGCAGAGGGGAGCCAAGCCGAGCCCAGTGTGAGCGGCGCTGACCAACCAGACCAGGAGCCGGACAGATCATGCCCTAGCGCCCTGAATCAGTGAGCTGCGACAGTTGCCGGACTTCTCAACCCACAGGTACCAGAGACAACGGAGAAGGTTAGTGGGAAGAGCTGCGGGGCATGGAGGGAGTTCACAGTTCGGCTACCGCCCCGGGGGCAGCTACAGAAGTACAGCTGCAGTTGCTTCCAGCCCCAGGCCCACCTGGTGGGAGGAATTAAGTGGAGGATCAGAGCAGAAGTGCACAGCCTGCTGAAGATCTAAGCCCAGTCTGGGTTGGGGGTTCCTGGGGAAGGAGGAAAGCTGGTGTGGCAGAGCTGGCGCGCTCCCTCCAAACGTGGAACATAGAACTCTTTAGTCTACAAGCAGTAATACCCCACTGAAAAACTCAAGGGTCAAGTTAGTTGGTTGGGAATATGAACAGGCAGTGAAAATGCACCCAGATTCAGTCTGAGACTCTGGAATCCTTCTTTGGTGACAAAGAAGACCAAAACATACAGCCAGAAGAAGCCAAGAAAGTGATAGAGCCTACAACAAGAGCCTCCAAGAAAAACATGAACTGGTCTCAGGCCATGGAAGAGCTCAAAAAGGAAGTTAGAGAAGTAGAGGAAAAATTGGGAAGAGAAATGAGAATGATGAGAGAAAACCATGAGAAACAAGTCAAGGACTTGCTAAAGGAGACCCAAAAAAACATTGAAAAATACACTGAAGAAAACAATACCTTAAAAAATAGACTAACTCAAATGGCAAAAGAGCTCCAAAAAGCCAATGAGGAGAAGAATGCCTTGAAAGGCAGAATTAGCCAAATGGAAAAGGAGGTCCAAAAGACCACTGAAGAAAATACTACCTTAAAAATTAGATTGGAGCAAGTGGAAGCTAGTGACTTGGTGAGAAATCAAGATATTCTAAAACAGAACCAAAGGAATGAAAAAATGGAAGACAATGTAAAATATCTCATTGGAAAAACCACTGACCTGGAAAATAGATCCAGGAGAGATAATTTAAAAATTATTGGACTACCTGAAAGCCATGATCAAAAAAAAAGAGCCTAGATATCATCTTTCAAGAAATTATCAAAGAGAACTGCCCTGATATTCTAGAGCCACAGGGCAAAATAGAAATTGAAAGAATCCATCGATCGCCTCCTCAAATATACCCCAAAAAGAAATCTCCTAGGAATATTGTTGCCAAATTCCAGAGCTCCCAGATCAAGGAGAAAATATTGCAAGCAGCCAGAAAGAAACAATTTGAGTATTGTGGAAACATAATCAGAATAATCCAAGATCTAGCAGCTTCTACATTAAGAGATTGAAGGGCTTGGAATACGATATTCCGGAGGTCAATGGAGCTAGGATTAAAACCTAGAATCACCTACCCAGCAAAACTGAGTATCATGTTCCAAGGCAAAATATGGATTTTCAATAAAATAGAGGGCTTTCAAGCTTTCTCAGTGAAAAGACCAGAGCTGAATAGAAAATTTGACTTTCAAATACAAGAATCAAGAGAAGCATGAAAAGGTAATCAAGAAAAAGAAATTGCAAGGGACTTACTAAAGTTGAACTGTTTTGTTTACATTCCTACATGGAAAGATGATGTGTATGATTCATGAAACCTCAGTATTAGGATAGCTGAAAGGAATATTCATATATATATATATGTTTATGTATATATATGTATATGTGAGTGTCTATGTATGTATATATGTATGTGTGTGTGTGTATATATATATATATATAGAGAGAGAGAGAGAGAGAGAGAGAGAGAGCACAGGGTGAGTTGAAGATGAAGGGAAGATATCTAAAAGAAATAAAATAAAATTAAGGGATGAGAGAGGAATATATTGAGAGAGGGAGATAGGGAGAGATAGAATGTGGTAAATTATCTCACATAAAGGTGGCAAGAAAAAGCAGTTCTCTAGGAAGGGAAGAGAAGTCAGGTGAGGGGGAATGAGTGAATCTTGCTCTCATCAGATTTGACCTGAGGAGGGAATACCATACATACTCAATTGGGTAACTTACCCTACAGGAAAAAAGGAGGAAGAAGATAAAAAAAGGGAGGGATGATAGAAGGGAGGGAAGATAGAGGTGGAGGTAGTCAAAAACAAACAATTTCGAAGGGGGACAGGGTCAAGGGAGAAAATTCAATAAAGGGGGATAGGTTAGGAAGGAACAAAACATAGTGAGTCTTTCACAACATGAGTATTGTGGAAGGGTTATACATAATGATACACATGTGGCCTATGTTGAATTGCTTGACTTCTTAGGGAGGGTGGGTGGGAAGGGAAGAGGGGAGAGAATTTGGAATTCAAAGTTTTAAAAACAGATGTTCAAAAACAAAAAAAAAAGTTTTTGCATGCAACTAGAAAATAAGATACACAGGCAATGGGGCATAGAAATTTATCTTGCCCTACAAGAAAGAAAGGGAAAAGGGGATGGGAGGGGAGTGGGGTGACAGAGGGGAGGGCTGACTGGGGAACAGGGCAACCAGAATATACGCCATCTTGGAGTGGGTGGGAGGGTAGAAATGGGGAGAAAATTTGTAATTCAAACTCTTGTGAAAATCAATGCTAAAAACTAAATACATTAAATAAAAAAAAGAAGCTTACTCCAAACTGTGGGAAAAAAAGACACCAGCACATGTGTACCATTCATAGCTAAACACCACAGCACATTAACTGCATGACAAAGTTGGCCTGAGTATTTTGTCTGTTGTATCAGTTAGTCAGTCAATCAACAAACATTTACTAAATGCTTCCTATAGTGTGTCAGGCACAGTGTAAGGATAACAAGGATAAGGATATAAAACCAAAAATGAAAAACTCCCTGACTTCAGACTCTGTGAGGGGAAGGACAGAGATTCATCACACAATTTATCATCATGCGTGGCAGGCAAATAGAAAAACTAGTGGGGGGATGGGAATAATTTGCTAGAATGTGTGTCTTCAGTCGGTGAGAAAGGTATATGGTATAGTGAACAGGGCACTGGACTTGGAGTTAAGAAGACCTGTGTTCAGATCCTGCCTTAGGTGTTTACTTTCTTGGTGACTCTGGGCAAGTCACTTAACCTCTCCATCTCAGTCGCCTCTTCTGTAAAATAAGAGGGTTGAAGTTGATGGCCTCTAAAATTCTTTCTTTCTCTAAATCTCTGATCTTATGGTACTTTGCCCTAGGGTGTTCAGTTAATCATTATTCTGGGAACCATCACTTTGCACTCAAACCCAAGGTTTAACAGGATTCCATCCACATTAGAATTCGTTTTGAGATTCTCTTATTCTACTTTTCCTCAAGAAAATTGATTGCTGTATACCACTCCCTAATTGCTTTTCTTTAGTCCTAACTTTCCTTTACAAAATCTATCCAATGATGAGTTAAAGCTTTCTTTTAAAAAAATTCTGGGGTGATATTATTAAATCTATTTGTTTTTTATGTTTGGTCTTGTCTGTTAAAATAGCTAGGTGATGGAAAAGCAAATTTAAGTCTGTGCTTCAGCTGATTAAACCCCTCAAGAGGAAACAGAGCACTGTCTATTTGTGTCTACCCCAGGGAATAACTGAACATGATGGAGTAGAGGATGAGAATGGTTTGCTCTTGACCTGACACAACAGGTTTTGTATAATGTGAACTGGTGTCTCAGGGGCTCCTGACTTGCCCTGTTTTATAAATCTAGGTCTAAGACTATTTACAACTGAGCGACTCTGGTGTCTTGATAGATTTTACTTTTCTTCTAATTTAGTATTGTCGGTTTTATGGACATTGATTTCTGCTGGTCTAAGGAAAGACTTGGACTGGGGTGGTGGTGCCCTGTAGCTTTGCATCCCTTAGACACAGAATGATATTTGTTTTTCTCCTTCATTTCTTTGTTTCAAGAAATGCTTGCTTTGGATAATTCACTTGCAGCATCTACTAAATAGATCAGCTTGAAAGAATTGCACTTTAATGCATATTCACATCAGCAGAATGCAAAGTGGGATATAATATCAGAGATTTAGAGTGGGAAGGGACATTACAGACTATGTAATTAAACCTCTTAATTTTACAGATTGAGAACCTGAGACTAAAAGTCTGTTTCACAATCTTTCACAGCTCTTAAGTGTCAAAGACTGGATTTGAACCCAGATCTTCCTGACCCCCATTCTGTCACTTTAACCACTACACCATGCTATTTATTTTGAGTTGTTTCTTTATGTTTCCGGACTTGACACTATCGAACCAAGGGGTGCAGAGGATTTGGGAGCCTTAAATTTTCCAGGGCTGTAGCTTCCCTCAAAGCAATTGTAGCTATTGTCGTGTTATTTTGTATTTTTAATCCTCATATTCAAAGAAGCTGCAGAGGACGGTATTTCACAAGGTAACTATCGTAAGTTACCATAACTGTGAACTTTGTGAAGTAAACCTAGATGTTTTGTGATTTGATTATCATTTGTATAGATATAGGATATTTTCTGTGATGAAACTCCCTCTACCAATTCAGATCTGCAGTCCACTTTCTGTCATTTATAGTCTTAAATAAGGGCTACCTAGGGCACTGAGAGGTGAGGGGACTTGCCTAGGCTCACACAATTAGAAGCAGCACTTGAACTCAGATCTTCCTGATTGACTGGGGCATTATTAATTCTACCACAGCGTTTCTACCTTAATTTCCAAGCTTATTTTAGTATTGCAAAATACTACTATTTGTAATTGAAATTTTCCCCAAAATTGGATTGCCTCAGTTCAGAGCCCTAATTATTTAACCCAAATTTATTAAAGAATCTTTCCTAATATCAGAATGAGGCACAAAGTCACTTTTCTGCAAGAGTTAACATAAAATCAAAAGGAAACCTCTTCATTTTGGGATTTGCCTATATAATATTGAAATAAGAGATCAGAGCCTTCAGAAAGAGCATGGTTCCTCCTACTTCTACTCAACATAGAAACTCAATTCAGCCCCTAAAGGCTTGAAGTAGTTTCATGAAGCCCCAGGAGATGACAGGTCACTCCAATACAGGGGTGTGCTGGACACTTGTACTGGCTTGGAAGAGCATTTGCACCTTGACTACAAGACAGAGGTTTATGTATTGTTCTGTTGATTGTCTAGACTTAAGAAAGTATCAATAATGCAGATTAAATTTAAAGTGGGTGCATACTTTTTTTTTGAGACCCTGGCTGTTAAACATTTACCTCCGCAACCCTGGCTTGCTCTATAAACATTGCTTGACCTCCAGTGGAGGCTCTGGAAATGAAGTCATTGCCGTATGGGAGACCTGGTAATTGTATGCTAATAATAATAGCTTATATTTATAAATTGCTTTAAGGTTTGCAAAGTTCTTTATTTACAACTATTTTCTCATCTGAGCCTTTCAATACCTCTCCTCCAAAGAGACATCTTGGATTCCCTTCTTATTCAAATAAAGGTAGAGTTCTCAGCTCCTTTCTTCATTTCCCCTAACACTCCAGATATGAGGGGGAAAATGCCAGCTATAAGATCCTTCCCTGTAATAATTATTCTAGAGAAGAATTTGAAGCCAAGTATCCTTGACTTCCAAGTGAAACCATTATCAACTCTCTTCAAAAGCCTACAAATTTTATCAAAACAAAAATGAAACTACAAACACACCAACCTTTGTACAGAAAAATGATATAACTGATCCACTACAAGGACTATGTTAGCTTTGCCTTGTGTTTCCCATATCAGTGATGGGTTTGCATAGATTCAGTCATACTCCCTTCTCCTGTCCCCTTTGTTACCACTGGCACAATTACTTGTGAGATGGGTAATCAAGGCTTCTATTGCAAGATATGGTCAGGATATAGTGATGCTAATTGGCTCTTAAAGGTAAATTGGCCCCATGACTTCTGCTTTCCCATTGGCTCATAACCAATAAGATGGAAGGAATCCTCTGAGTCAGCCACCTAGTGTAAATGTGGACTATTGTTGGATAATGACTGCCTCTTAGGTGTGAAAAGGACTGAAACTCATTTAAAGAAATTAAAGTTTATTTTTTTCAATGAACAATTTCTCTTCTTCAGCTATTGAGCAAAACAAATCCCCACATTGTTTAAAAAATATGTTTCTCATTCTGTACCCTGAGTCCCTCATATTTCTGTCAGGAGGTATGAAGCATGTTTCAATATCAGTCCTCTGGAATCATGGTTTTTCATTGCATTGATCAGAGTTCTTGTGTCTTTCAAAGTTTTGTTTTTATGTTGTTATTATTGTATAAATTGTTTTCCTGGTTCTTCTTACTTCACTCTGCATTAACACCTACAAGCCTTCCCAGGTTCTGATGAAACTTCCTTTCATCATTTCTATAGTTCCACAGTATTCCTTACATCCACACGCCATTATTTGTTCAGCCACTCCCCAACTGATAGGAACCTCCTTAATTTCCAGATCTTCACTTTTGCAAAAATGAGCTGCTATAAATATTATTATACCTATGGGTCCTGCCCCCCTTTCTTTATTCTTTTCCAGACTCCACATAAGACTCTTCAGACTTCCTTCACATATCACAGAAGCCTTCTCATCCTGGCAATTCACTTTGGCTCTGGCACAGTCTGCTTCTGTGATACTTTCCTCTGATTGTCTGGGTCTCCCAGACCCTCCACTTTGAGGAAATTTCCCAGACCAGACATGTCTTCCTTCCTTTCTGGGCTTTACTCTTGACTCTCTGGGCTTTCTCTACCATGTCCCTACACAGGCACCTTCTTTCTCCCACCCCCAACCCACTTTTCAGCTTCCTTTTATTATCTTCCAACGTAAGCTCTTTTAGGACAGGAATCATCTTTATTTTTGCTTGTATTTGTTTCCTCAGTGCTTAGCACAGTGCCTCAAACATATTAAGAGCTTAACATATGTTTGTTTACTTAACTAAACTTTCTTTGGTCTCTTTGGGGGTATAGACCTATTAGTGATATTGTTGGATAAAAAGGTATGCACAGTTTAATAACTTTTGGGGCATAGTTCCAAAATTCTTTTCAGAATGGTGGTATGAATCCATAGTACCAGCAACAGTACATTTATGTGCCTAGTTTCCCACAGTCCCTCCCACATTTGTTATTTTCTGTTTTTTGTCAACTTTGCCAATCAATGGGTGTGAGGTATAACCTCAGACTTGCTTTAATTTTAATTTCTCTAATTATTAGTGATTTGGAGAATTTTCAACTATTGAAGCTCACTTTTCTATAAGAAATATAATCCTTATGTGTGCATCCTTATGCAGCACTTTTTTCATGCTCCATTTCTCCATTGATCTAAAGTAGATGGAAGCATTTGTTCTATCTTCATGGATCTTTGTTCCTAAAGAAGTTCTCATAGACACTAAACAAAATATATGAGCCAAGCTTTGGATTTTTACAACTACAAATGCTTTACTAAGATTTTGATTACTCTTTGTGGTGTGCTATAAAAAGCAAAAATACTGGGGTGAGAATAAGAGCAGGGAGTCTGAATTCTACCTTTGGCACTATTGACACCATCTTTTGTTTTGACATCATCTATATTGTGTTTTATGACCCTTAACACAATTTCTTGGTTTCAGTTCTTCAGGAGAAAAATAGTATTGTAATTTTTCGTACATGAGCAGAGATGTTATTTCTCATATTCACTGGATGAAGGGTGTCATGTAAACATGACACATTCTTATCTTTGGGTTCCATTCAATGATGAAAGAAGTGCTGGAGTTAGATGTAGTTTGTGGCTGGTGTCCAGGCTGCTGCCCAGCCTAGTTTTGGTATTGAGAAGTATAATTGTGGATGCCGTAATTAACACTTCAGAAAATTAATTATTATAATTATCATCAAGAGTATTATTTAACATCTTAACTGCTTATAGTGTTGTAGGCCTGCATATAATATGTTGAACAGATGGCCCCTATCTTATAGGAGGTCACAATCTGAATTCATGTAGACAGACATTTTAAAGATACTTAGACAAAGGAACAAGCTTTACAAAAATACATTAATTAAATAGTAAAGAAAATAATTTCATTATGTAGAAGTGTTGATGATTTGATAGGAATTTTACTGTAGTAGTTTTGGACTAGAAGTTCTCAGCCATTTTTGTATGTGTGTCCTGGACCCTTTGGGCAACCTGGTGAAGCCTGTAGACTGTCTCAGAATAATGTATTTAAATGCACACAATAAAATACATAGGATTCCAAAGGTTAGTGAAAATACAAATGTCATTATTCCCAAATCCTAGTTCATGGACCCTGTGAAATCTATGCATGGATTCCTTGGTGGGCATCCATGGGCCTCAGTTAAGAGTGCTTGCTTAAGACTGAGAATTGGGGCCCAAGATTGATAGCACAAAATACTTTCTATTGCCCCCAAAATGGTATAACTCCTAATAGTGATAATTCCCATTTCTATAGTGGTTTTTTTGTTTGTGAGATAGATTATCATCATTTTATAGATGAGGAAACTGAGGCTCATAGATACTCAGAAAATTGTCCAGCATCCCACAGTTACTAAGTTGAGAGGCAGAAGTTGAATCCAGTGTTCTCTAGATTTCAGGTCATCTTTTTTCTGTTACTGATTTCCATTTTTTATTTAATAGAGGAATACTCTGGGAGAATTTTCAACAGAAAAAGGACTTCAAAACATGACTTACAAACACACAGAAACCAAACTTAACACTACTACCTTCAGCTTTCATATTTAGCAATTTAGCATTCAATAACAAACATGAAGACATATAACACTGGAACAGCCTTGAATAGCTGCATAGACAACCATTAACTGGGAAATGTCTCCATCCTAGTATTCAATTAGAGTCAAGAATACATCAGAATTTATTTAACTAATACCCCAAATACCAGACAAATGGTACTGTGCCATATTAGAAGTGTTTTCAAAATGGATTTGAAAGACCTGAATAGAATCTAGAAATTTTAAACATGGAAGCCACCTATTAAAAAAAAATCAAAGAACTGAGATGATAGAAAAGATCTTAGAGAGAACTAATCTGACCCTTTTTATTTTATAAATGAGGAAACCAAGGCAATCTCAACAGGGAGTTACCAAAGTTCCCATAGTATTAGCTTGGGGTGAGGCTCCAGATTCCCTGAACCATATTGCTTTTCTTTTTGTTATTATTATTATTAATTAATGTTTGTTAGTTTACAACACTCAGTTCCACAAGTTTTTGAGTTCCAAATTGTGTCAACAATCCGGCTGGCAGCTTCTGTGCGGGTATAAGATTCACCCACAGCCAGCACCCAGAAAGCTGCCAACAGCACAGGTTCTTTCGATCTGCTTAATTAAGGAAAGCAAGGTGAAGGGGTTGACAAGCTTACTTTTAATTCAAATATCATTCAGTTGGTTCAGGGGAAAAAAAAAACCAGCACCCTGAACTTCAAAACAAAATGCAAATTACAGACATCAATAGACTTTGTCTGATTCAAGTCCCAACAGATAGTTACCACAGTTCAACAAAGTTTCAACATCTGGGTTTACAAGCTGGAGGGCTCCTTAACTACAGCTGCCCGGAGTCTCCTCATGAACACCATCTCCAGAGCCCCACACAAATGTCTCTGTCCTCCCTTCTTATAGGGCTTCAGACATCAAACATCATCTGAATCACCAGAGCTCAGGCTCTGGTGATTGGTTCTTGAGTTGGCCCCTCCCCTTAGGACCCTGGGAGGTTCACATCCACATGGATTACATTAACACCTAATGGGGTTTGGGCCTGGGGCTTAGGACCTAGTAAAGCTCACTGAGATAAATTGAGTCACTCAAAGAAAACAAAGGCCATTCTGGTTACACAAATTTTCTCCCTCTCCTCTCCCTTCTGCCCCACCCAAGACGGCATGTAATCTGATATAGGTTCTCCATTCCCATTAAACTGATTTTCCCAATAGTCAAATTGTGAAGAATTATAACCAATGAAACGAACCATGAGAAAGATGTAACAAAACCAAAGATAAAATAAAATTAAAAAAAGAGAGCAAATAGTTTCCTCCAATTTGCATTCAGATTACATAATTCTTTCTCTGAATGTAGATAGCCTTTTCCATCATGAGTCTTTTGGAGCTGTCTTAGAACCTTGCATTGTTGCGAAGAGCCAAGTCTATCAGAGTTAGTCATCACAGAAGCAATGTGTCTGTGGTCGTGTACAATGTTCTCCTGGTTCTACTCCCTTCATTCATCATCAGATCATATAAGACTCTCCAGGTTATTATGAAGTCCATCTGTTCCTCATTTCTTATAGCACAATAGTATTCCATTACATTCATATACCACAATTTGTTTAGCCATTCCCCAATTGATGGGCATCCCCTTGATTTCCAATTCTTTGCCACTGCAAGAAGGGCTGCTATAAATATTTTTGTACATATGGGTCCTTTCCCCCCTTGTATGATCTCTTTGGGATATAGGCCTAGAAGTGGTATTGCTGGGTCAAAGGGTATGAACATTTTTATAGCCCTTTGGGCATAGTTCCAAATTGCTCTCTAGAAAGGTTGCATCAGTTCACAACTCCACCAACAATGTAACAATGTTCTAATATTCCCACATCTTCTCCAGCATTTATCATTTTCCTGTTTTGACATGTTAGCCAATCTGGCAGGAGAGATTTGGTATGTGAGAGTTGTTTTGATTTGCATTTCTCTAATCGATAATGATTTAGAGCATTTTTTCATATGACTATAGATAATTTTAATTTCTTCCTCTGAAAACTGCCTTTTCATATCCTTTCACCATTTCTCAATTGGAGAATGACTTGTGTTCTTATAAATTTGACTCAGTTCCCTGTATATTTTAGAGGTGAGGCCTTTGTCAGAGACACCGATTGTAAAAATTCTTTCCCAATTTTCTGCTTCCCTCCTAATCTTGGTTGCATTGGCTTTGTTTGTACAAAAACTTTTCAATTTAATGTAATCAAAGTTGTTCATTTTACATTTCGTAATGCTCTCTATCTCTTGTTTGGTCATAAATTCTTCCCTTTTCCACAAGTCTGACAGGTAAACTATTCCCTTCTCTCCCAAATTGCTTATAGTATCAACCTTTATATCTAAATTGTGAACCCATTTTGACTTTATTTTGGTATATGGAGTAAGATATTGGTCTATTGGTCTATGCCCAATATCTGCCATACTATTTTCCAGTTTTCCCAGCAGTTTTTGTGAAATAGTGAGTTCTTATCCCAGAAGCTGGATTCTTCAAGTTTATCAAAGAGTTGATTACTATATTCATTGACTACTGTGTCTTGTGAACCTAACCTATTCCACTGTTCCACCACTCTATTTCTTAGCTAGTACCAAGTAGTTTTGATGATTGCTGCTTTATAATACAGTTCAATATCTGGTATGGCTAGGTTTCCTTCCCTAGCATTTCTTTTCATTAATTCCCTTGATATTCTGGATTGTTTTTTCTTCCAGATGAATTTTGTTATTATTTTATCCAGCTCTATAAAATAATTTTTGGTAGTTAGATTGGTATGGCACTAAGTAAGTAAATTAATTTAGGTAAAATTGTCATTTTTATTGTATTACCATGGCCTAACCACGAGCAACTGATGTTTTTTTCCATTTATTTAGAACTGACTTTATTTGTGTGAGAAATGTTTTATAATGGTGTTCATGTATTCCTGGGTTTGTCTTGGCAGGTAGACTCCAAAATATTTTACAGTGTCTACAGTAACTTTAAATGGAATTTCTCTTTCTATCTCTTGCTGTTGGGATTTGTCAGTAATATATAGGAATGCCAAGGATTTATGTGGGTTTATTTTATATCCTTCAACTTTGCTAAAGTTATTTATTATTTCAAGTAGTTTTTTACTTGATTCTCTAAGTATATCATCATGTCATCTGCAAAGAGTGATAACTTAGTTTCTTCTTTCCATATTCTAATTCCTTCATTTTTTCTTTTCTTATTGCTAAAGCTAACATTTCTAGTACCAAATTGAATAATAGGGGTGATAATGGACATCCTTGTTTCACCCCGATCTCAGCGGAAATGCATCTAGCTTATCTCCATTACATGTAATGCTTGCTGATGGTTTTAAGTAAATGCTACTTATCATTTTAACGAAGACTCCATTCATTCCTATGCTTTCTAGTGTTTTAATAGAAATGGGTGTTATATTTTAACAAAAGCTTTTTCTGCATCTATTGAGATAATCATATGGTTTCTGCTAGTTTTATTGTTGTTATGACCAATTATGCTGATAGTTTTCCTAATATTGAACCAGCCTTGCATTCCTGGAATAAATCCTTCCTGGTTCTAGTGTGTTATTCTCATGATAAGTTGCTGTAATCTTTTTGCTAATATTTCATTTAAAATTTTTGCATCAATATTCATTAGGGAAATTGGTCTATAATTTTCTTCCTCTGTTTTGTGTCTTCCTGGTTTAGGAATCAGTAACCTATTTGTGTCATTAAAAAATTTGGTAGGACTCCTTCTTTGCCTATTTTCCCAAATAGTCTTTAAAATATTGGAATTAATTGTTCTTTAAATGTTTGATAGAATTCACTTGTAAATCCATCTAGCCCTGGAGATTTTTTCCTAGGGAGTTCATTGATGGCTTGTTCAATTTTTTTTTTCTGAGATGTGGTTATTTAAGTATTTTACTTCCTCTTCTGTTAATCTGGGTAATTTATATTTCTGTAAATATTCATTTATGGGCATACAATTGGATGAAATAATTCCTAATTATCATTTTAATTTCTTCTTCATTGGAGGTGAATTTACCCTTTTCATTTTTGATACTGGTAATTTGGTTTTCTTCTTTCTTTTTTAAATCAAATTGTTCAAAGGTTTATCAATTTTATTGGTTTTTTCATAAAACCAGCTCTTAATTTTATTTATTAGTTCAATAGTTTTCTTCGTTTCAATTTTATTAATCTCTCCTTTGATATTCAATATTTCTGATTTAGTATTTAATTGGGGATTTTCAATTTGTTCTTTTTCTATCTTTTTAAGTTGCATGCCCAAATCATTGATCTCCTTCTTTATTTTATTCATGTAAGCTTTCAGAGATATAAAACTTCTCCTAAGAACTGCTTTTGCTGCATCCCGTAAGTTTTGGTATGTTGTCTCATTATTGTCATTCTCTTGAATGAACTTACTGATTGTTTCTATGATTTGTTCTTTGATCCACTCATTCTTTAGGATTAGATTATTTAGTTTCCAATTAGTTTTTAGTCTATCTTCCCATGGCCTTTTATTACAAATAATTTTTATGGCATGATGATGTGAAAAGGATGCATTGACTATTTCTACCTTTCTGCACTGGATTCTGAGGTTTTTATGCCATAGTACATGGTCAGTTTTTGTGTGTGTGCCATGTACTGCTGAAAAAAAGTTATATTCCTTTGTATCCCCATTCAGTTTTCTCCAGAAGTCTATCATATCTGCTTTTCTAAAATTCCATTCACCTCCTTAACTTCTTTCTTGCTTATTTTGAGGTTAGATTTATCAAGTTCAGAGAGGGGGAGGTTGAGGTCCCCCACTAGTATGGTTTTGCTGTCTATTTCTTCCTGGCACTCCCTTAACTTCTCCAAGAGTTTGGATGCTGTACCACTTGGTGCATATATGTTAAGTAATGATGTTACTTCATTATCCTTGGTGCCTTTTAGCAGGATATAGTTTCCTTCCTTATCTCTTTTAATTAGATCTGTCTTTGCTGTTTATTTGTCTGGGATTAGGATTGCTACGTCTGCTATTTTTTTTTACTTCAGCTGAAGCATAATATATTCTACTCCAGCCTTTTACCCTTACCCTGTGTGTATCCCCCTGTTTCATGTGAGTTTCTTGTAAACAACATATTGTAGAATTACGGTTTTGAATCCATTCTGCTATCTGACTCCATTTTATGGGAGAGTTCATCCCATTCACATTCACAGTTATGATTACTATCTGTGTCTTTTTCTCCATCCTATTCCCCCCCCCCATTTATGCTTTTATTTCTCTCTTTTCCCTTCCCCTCCTCAAAAGAGTTTTGCTTTTGACCACTGTCTCCCTCAATTTTCCCTCCCTATCAACCCCTCTCCCTCATCTTACCCTTTTCCCTTACTACTTATTCCCTCCCTTCTAACCCACCCCCCTTTCTTTACCCTTTTCCCTCCTACTGCGTGTAGAACAGGTTTGATTTCTATACTTATCAGAGTATGTCATTCCCTCCTTGAACCAAATCCAATGAGAGTAAAGCTCAGAAACTGTTCTTTCTCCCTTCTTTTCCTCTACTATAATAAGTTTTTATGCTTCTTCATGTGATGTAATTTACCCTTTTCTAACTCCTCCTTGCCTCTTCTCCCAGAACAATCCCTTTGCACCAGTTAATTATTTTTTTATCATCACATCAGTTAATTTATACTCACACCCTCTATGTACATCCCTTTTAATTGTCATAATAACTATACCGTTCTCAAGATTAACACATTTATAACAATATAATCCTATATAAGGGTGCCCTTATTGAATAACAAGGTGTTTTCCCCCCTGTTTCCCTTTTCACAACTCTCTTGAATTTTGTATTTGAAGATCAAATTTTCCATTGAGCTCTGGCCTTTTCATCAGGAAGTTCTGGAATTCCATTATTTCATTGAATGTCTTTGTGTACTGTAGCCTCTGGTTTTGTCAGCTAGAAGCTATATACTGCTGCAGCTCACCTGATGCTGAGCTGAAGCTGGCTAGTGTGTTCCAAGGATCAAGGCTCAGTAAAGTTTTTTTGAGTTTCCCTGTTGGGGGGGTCATAGTGTGAGGTGTGGAGCAGGGGTGGTCTGGAAGCTGAAAGTCTCTTGTCTGCACTATATAGCATGGTCTCAGCTGGTGTCTGCCAACTCTCTTGGCTGTGCAAAGGCAGGCCTGGGGTCCTAGTGATGGTGCTTGCTGGCTCCACCCCGCTGGGGCTCAGCAGGTCCCCCTGGTCTGCTAAGGTGGGGCTTGCTGGGATGCCTCCCTTTCTGCACTGATCTCTACCACAAGAGGGGCCCATCTCCCCAGCCTTTTGAGCTAAATCTGTTGAACCCCACTTCTGGCTCCTCTATTCCAGGGTTTCTCCTAGGGCAGTATTCTCTGGGTTTATTCACGGGAGGGACTAGAGATCTTACAGTTCAAGAAGGTGAGTTTCAAACCTTTAGAATGTGGGCTTTTAGCTCCAGGAGTAGCTACTGCTGCTGCTGCAGGCTCTGTGCTTCTGTCTCAGTTAGCTCCAACAAACTCCCATTCTAGGCCAAGAGGTCTGGGGATTGTCACTGCAGCTGGCAATTTAGCCTCATGCCTGGTCCCACTCTTGCTCCCAAATGGTTTAGTTCCATGCACCCAGTGCTCTCCCAGCCCACAGATCTGTCCTGTCGACCCTGTGGACTCTCTTTGCTGGAAATCTGCCACACTGTCTCCTAGTGGCTTCTACCTCTTTCAAATGTGCTCAGATTCACTTTTTTTTTAAATGCAATTTATTTATTTAACATATTTGGTTTTCAGCATTGATTTTCACAACATTTTGAATTACAAATTTTCTCCCCATTTCTACCCTCCCCCCCACTCCAAGATGGCTTATATTCTGGTTGCCCTGTTCCCCAGTCAGCCCTCCCCTCTATCACCCCCCTCCCCTCTCATCCCGTTTTCCCTTCCTTTCTTGTAGGGCAAGATAAATTTCTACGCCCCATTGCCGGTGTATCTTATTTTTTAGTTGCATACAAAAACTTTTTTTTGTTTTTGAACATCTGATTTTAAAACTTTGAGTTCCAAATTCTCTTCCCTCTTCCCTTCCCACCCACCCTCCCTAAGAAGTTGAGCAATTCAACCTAGGCCACACATGTATTATTATGTATAACCCTTCCACAATACTCATGTTGTGAAAGGCTAACTACATTTTGCTATTTCCCAACCCATCCCGCTTTATTGAATTTTCTCCCTTGACCCTGTCCCCTTTCCAAAGTGTTTGTTTTGATTACCTCCACCCCCATCTGCCCTCCCCTCCATCATCCCCCTGTCTTTTTTTTTTTTTATCTTCCTCCCTCTTCTTTCCTGTGGGGTAAGATACCCAACTGAGTATGTATGGTATTCCCTCCTCAGGCCAAATCTGATGAAAGCAAGGTTCAGTCATTCCCCCCTCACCTGCCCTCTCCCCTCCTCCCATAGAACTGCTTCCTCTTGCCACCTTTATGCGAGATAATCCACCCCATTCTATCTCTCCCTATCTCCCTCTCTCAGTATGTTACTCTCTCATCCCTTAATTTCATTTTATTTCTTTTAGATATCTTCCCTTCATCTTCAACTCACCCTGTGTCTGCTCTCTCTCTTTTACATATATATATATCCATATATATAAACACATATATACATATACACATAGATATATACATACATACACATTCACTTATATATACACATAAACATATATATACACATACATGTATACATACATATATACATATATATATATATACATATACATATGCATATTCCCTTCAACTACCCTAATACTGAGGTCTCATGAATCATACTCATCATCTTTCCATGTAGGAATGTAAACAAAACAGTTCAACTTTAGTAAGTCCCTTGCAATTTCCGTTTCTTGATTACCTTTTCATGCTTCTCTTGATTCTTGTGTTTGAAAGTCAAATTTTCTATTCAGTTCTGGTCTTTTCACTGAGAAAGCTTGAAAGTCCTCTATTTTATTGAAAGTCCATATTTTGCCTTGGAACATGATACTCAGTTTTGCAGGGTAGGTGATTCTAGGTTTTAATCCTAGCTCCATTGACCTCCGGAATATCGTATTCCAAGCCCTTCAATCTCTTAATGTAGAAGCTGCTAGATCTTGGATTATTCTGATTATGTTTCCACAATACTCAAATTGTTTCTTTCTGGCTGCTTGCAGTATTTTCTCCTTGATCTGGGAGCTCTGGAATTTGGCGACAATATTCCTAGGCGATTTCTTTTTGGGATCTATTTGAGGAGGTGATCGATGGATTCTTTCAATTTCTATTTTGCCCTGTGGCTCTAGAATATCAGGGCAGTTCTCCTTGATAATTCCTTGAAAGATGGTATCTAGGCTCTTTTTTTGATCATGGCTTTCAGGTAGTCCAATAATTTTTAAATTATCTCTCCTGGATCTATTTTCCAGGTCAGTGGTTTTTCCAAGGAGATATTTCACATTGTCTTCCATTTTTTCATTCCTCTGGTTCTGTTTTATAATATCCTGATTTCTCATAAAGTCACTAGCTTCCACTTGCTCCAATCTAATTTTTAAAGTAGTATTTTCTTCAGTGGTCTTTTGGACCTCCTTTTCCATTTGGCTAATTCTGCCTTTCAAGGCATTCTTCTCCTCATTGGCTTTTTGGAGCTCTTTTGCCATTTGAGTTAGTCTGTTTTTTAAGGTGTTGTTTTCTTCAGTGTATTTTTCAGTATTTTTTGGGGTCTCCTTTAGCAAGTCATTGACTTGTTTTTCATGGTTTTCTCCCATCCTTCTCATTTCTCTTCCCAGTTTTTCCTCTACTTCTCTAACTTGCTTTTCCAAATCCTTTTTGAGTTCTTCTATGACCTGGGGCCAGTTCGTGTTTTTCTTGGAGGCTTTGGTTGTAGGCTCTATGACTTTGTTGTCTTCTTTAGGCTGTATGTTTTGGTCTTCTTTGTCACCAAAGAAAGAATCCAAAGTCTGAGTCTGAATCTGGGTGCGTTTTCGCTGCCTGGCCATATTCCCAACCAACTGACTTGACCCTTGAGTTTTTCAGTGGGGTATGACTGCTTGTAGACTAACGAGTTCTATGTTCTACGTTTGGGGGGGAGGTGCCAGCTCTGTCAGAGCTGCACTCCTCCTTCCCCAAGGACCCCCAGTCCAGACTGGGCTTAGATCTTCAGCAGGCTGTTGCACTCCTGCTGTGATCCGCCACTTAATTCCTCCCACCAGGTGGGCCTGGAGCCAGAAGCAGCAACAGCCATAGCTGCCCCACCTCCGCTGCCCCCGGGCCTGGAAGCCAAACCGTGAACTCCTTCCACTCCCGCAGCTTTTCCCACTAACCTTCTCCGCAGTCTTTGGTGTTTGTGGGTCGAGGGGTCTGGTAACTGCCGCAGCTCACTGAATCAGGGCGCTAGGGCCCCCTCCGCCCGACTTCTGGTCTGGATCGTCCACGCTGCTCAGGCTGGGCTCTGCTCCACTCCGTTCCCAGCTCCCAGGTCCCAGCTCCCAGCTCCCAGCTCTGTGTGGAATAGACCTCACCCAGAGACCATCCAGGCTGTCCTGGGCTGGAGCCCTGCTTCCCTCTGCTGTTCTGTGGGTTCTGTCGTTCTAGAATTGGTTCAGAGCCATTTTTATAGGTTTTTGGAGGGACTCGGGTACGGAGCTCACTCTAGTCCGTGCTTACCAGCCGCCATCTTGGCTCCGCCCCCCAGATTCACTTTTTTAGAGGTATCTGACAGAATTAGTAAGAGCACTCTGGTGAGTCACTGGTTTCACTCTGTCATCTTGGCCCCGCCCCCTCCTATAGTATTTTAAGGCTTATAAAGCACTTTTCTGGTAGCTCCATGAGGTAGTTATCTCTATTATATAAATGAGAAAACAGGTTCAGAGACTTGCCCATGATGATCAAGCAAAGAGTCAGTCAGAATTCTAACTCTGGCCACCTGACTGCAAGTCCAGTCCTTTTAATTTCATTAGACCATAGTCCCTCCCTACTAAGGGTCTTGAGAAAGGAAGATTATTGTCTCTCTCAGCTTCTGATCAGAGATAGCAAATGTAGAAAATGTGATTAAGTTCCATCATTAAGCAAACATCTGGTTTTACTGGCATGTTTGTCTGTCAGTCAAGTATTTTCTAAGTGCTTACTATCTTGTAGGCACAGTGCTATACACTAGGGATAAAAATGCAAGTAAAAAGAAAGACAGTTCCTGCCCTTAGGGAGCTTACATGTATTCATGCTTTTATTTCTCCTTTCTCCCTTTCCCTCTTCAAAAGAGTTTTACTTTTGACCACCACCTCCCTCAATCTTCTCTCCCTTCTATCAGCCCTTATCATTTTCTTTCCCTTTTCTCTTATTACTTCTTCCCTCCCTTCTAACTACCCTTCCCCTTTTCTTTCCCCTTTCCCCTTTCCACCTTCACTACCTGTAGGGCCAGCTAGATTTCTTTTTTTCTTAAAATTATTTATTTATTTTTTTAATTTAAATTTATTTATTTAACACATTTAGTTTTCAGCATTGATTTCCACAAGAGTTTGAATTACAAATTTTCTCCCCATTTCTACCCTCCCCCCCACTCCAAGATGGCATATATTCTGGTTGCCCTGTTCCCCAGTCAGCCCTCCCCTCTGTCACCCCACTCCCCTCCCATTCCCTTTTCCCTTCCTTTCTTGTAGGGGAAGATAAATTTCTACGCCCCTTTGCCTGTGTAACTTATTTTCTAGTTGCATGCAAAAACTTTTTTTTTTGTTTTTGAACATCTGTTTTTAAAATTTGAGTTCCAAATTCTCTCCCCTCTTCCCTTCCCACCCACCCTCCCTAAGAAGTCAAGCAATTCAACATAGGCCACATGTGTATCAATAACCCTTCCACAATACTCATGTTGTGAAAGACTAACTATATTTTGGGTAGGTGATTCTAGGTTCTAATCCTAGCTTCATTGCCCTCCGGAATATCGTATTCCAAGCCCTTCGATCTCTTAATGTAGAAACTGCCAGATCTTGGGTTATTCTGATTGTGTTTCCACAATACTCAAATTGTTTCTTTCTGGCTGCTTGCAGTATTTTCTCCTTGATCTGGGAGCTCTGGAATTTGGCAACAATATTCCTAGGAGATTTCTTTTTGGGATCTATTTGAGGAGGTGATTGATGGATTCTGTCAATTTCTGTTTTGCCCTGTGGCTCTAGAATATCAGGGCAGTTCTCCTCGATAATTTCTTGAAAGATGATATCTAGGCTCTTTTTTTGATCAAGGCTTTCAGGTAGTCCAATAATTTTTAGATTATCTCTCCTGGATCTATTTTCCAGGTCAGTGGTTTTTCCAATGAGATATTTCACATTGTCTTCCATTTTTTCATTCCTTTGGTTCTGTTTTAGAATATCATGATTTCTCATAAAGTCACTAGCTTCCACTTGCTCCAATCTAATTTTTAAAGTAGTATTTTCTTCAGTGGTCTTTTGGACCTCCTTTTCCATTTGGCTAATTCTGCCTTTCAAGGCATTCTTCTCCTCATTGGCTTTTTGGAGCTCTTTTGACTTTTGACTTAGTCTATTTTTTAAGGTGCTGTTTTCTTCAGTGTATTTTTCAGTATTTTTTGGGGTCTCCTTTAGGAAGTCATTGACTTGTTTTTCATGGTTTTCTCGCATCCTTCTCATTTCTCTTCCCAATTTTTCCTCTACTTCTCTAACTTGCTTTTCCAAATCCTTTTTGAGCTCTTCCATGGCCTGGGACCAGTTCATGTTTTTCTTGGAGGCTTTTGGTTTAGCCTCTTGCACTTTGTTGACTTCTTTAGGCTGTATGTTTTGGTCTTGTCACCAAAGAAAGAATCCAAAGTCTGAGTCTGAATCTGGGTGTGTTTTCGCTGCCTGGCCATATTCCCAACCAACTAACTTGATCCTTGAGTTTTTCAGCAGTGTATGACTGCTTGTAGACTAAAGAGTTTTATGTTCCAAGTTTGGGGGGGATGTGCCAGGTCTGCCACACCAGCACTGCTCCTTCCCCAAGAACCCCCAACCCGGACTGGGCTTAAATCTTCAGCAGGCTGTGCACTCCTGCTCTGATCTGCCACTTAATTCCTCCCAGCAGGTGGGCCTGGGGCCAGAAGCAACTGCAGCTGTAGCTGCCCCACCTGTGCTGCCCCCGGGGCTGGTAGCCGAACCTTGAACTCCTTCCATTCCCGCAGCTTTTCCCACTATCCTCCTCTGATGTCTTTGGTGTTTGTGGGTTGAGAAGTCTGGTGATTGCTGTAGCTCACTGATTCAGGGTGGTAGGGCACATTCTGCCCGGCTCCTGGTCTGGTTGGTCCACGCGGCTCACACTGGGCTCTGCTCTGCTCCCAGCTCCCAGCTCCCAACTCCCAACTCCGTGTAAGATAGACCTCACCCAGAGACCCTCCGGGCTGTCCTGGGCTGGAGCCCTGCTTCCCTCTGCTGTTTTGTGGGTTCTGCTGTTCTAGAATTGGTTCAGAGCCATTTTTTATAGGTATTTGGAGAGACTCCGCAGGGAGCTCACACTAGTCCCTGCTTTCCGGCCGCCATCTTGGCTCTGCCCCCAAGCTAGATTTCTATACCTGAGTTTGTTATTCCCTCCTTGAACCAAATCCTATTAAAGTTCAAGCAATGTGCCTCTTCTTGTGATGTAATTTACCCTTTTCTACTTCCTACTTTCATCTTCTCCCATTACAATCCATTTTTACCCCTTAATTAGGTTTTTTATCATCACATCAGTAAACCCACACCCTCTGTCTATGTATATCCCTTTTAAACGTCAAGATTCATAGGTATCATCTTCCCATGTTGGGATGTAAACAGTTTGCCTTTATTGAATAACAGGTTTTTTTCCCTTTCCGGTTTACCTTTTTATGCCTCTCTTGAGTCTTGAGTTTGAAGATTAAATTTTCTGTTAAGTTCTGGTCTTTTCATCAGGAAGTTCTGGAAGTCCTCTATTTCATTGAATGTCCAACTCCTTGCCTGAAAGATAATACTCAGTTTTTCTGGGTAGTTGATCCTGGGTTGTAATCCATGCTCCTTTGCCTTATGGAATATCATATTCCAATCCCACCGATCTTTCAGTGTAGAAGCTGCAAGGTCCTGTGTGATCCTGACTGTAGTTCCACATTATTTGAATTGTTTCTTTCTGGCTGTTTGCAGTATTTGCTCCTTGACCTGATAATTCTCGAATTTTGCTATCGTATTCCTTGGCATTTTCATTTTGGGATCTCTTTCAGGAGGTGCTCGGTGGATTCACATGTATTCAAATGGGGAAGAGAATATAAAAAGAGAGCTGACGAGGGTTGTGGAGATGGTGGGTTCAGAAGCTGAGCTGGAAGTAGAATGGAGGCTGGTTAGACTAGGCCCTTTACCTCAAAACAGAGGTTGTAGGAGAAACTTACCAATGGGAGAATGGTGTTGCAGGAGCTGAGGGATGGTCCAGGGTGAGATAACTTCCAGGGTGAGAAGAGAGCTGCAGCACAGTGGCAAAGTCTGGAGCATCAGAAGTAGAACCGATAGATGAGTATAATCAACAATATTATAAAGGGCAAATTAAACTATATAGGAAAACCTCCAGAATTTGTACAATATTAATGTCAGAAAACCAGTTAAATGTTGTTTAAAAAATATAGAAAAGTAGTAAGTGTTAAAGCAGTTAAAAGGGACACATACCAGATTCTTGTAAATTCAGTAAAACCAATAGGCAAAGGAACAATCAGAAACTAGAGATAGAACCTAATAGAAGCATTGTGTTAATGACACTGGGCAGCCGGTTATACAGGAAGAGAGACAAGCAAATCATGAATTCTAGATTGTTTGAGTGTTTTTTTTTTCTTGCAAATGCTACAGGAAGAAGACTGAAATTTGGTAGCCGAAGAATTTCAGAAGTGGAAGGGATCTCAGAGGTAGCCCAGTCTAACCCATACTTATACTAGGACCCCCTTTACTACATATAGGACAAAATACCTAGTCTTTTCTTGAAGACCTCCAGTGAAGGGAATGCTATTTCTTCCCTGATGGAGCACAATGTACCATAGGATCATAGATAGAGAGTCTAGAGGGACCCCAGTGTATCAGTAAGGCAAGATTCATGACCTCAAGGATGACCATAAACATTCCTGTATGGTTCGGAATTGCAAAGTATGAAAAACTCTCTAGCTAGAAGGTAGAGTAAGTACACATTTATTTAGACTCCAGAGGATAAAATCCCAAGACCAATAATTTCAATTTGAAATAGCAGTAATTGTATTATAAAACCAGTAAGCCCACCTCAATGTAGCAACAAAGAAATTATAACACAGTATTATAGCAAGGAACCAAGTCATCCTGTAACCTTCCCCCCTGCTAGGGCCTTCCCATAAACAATAACTCAGGAATCCTTTCTGCTTGCTTGCCTTCTTTCCCCCCTAAGTTCCCTGGTCTCTGAAGCTCCCTGGCTTCCACTCTCTGCTTAGCCCTCCCTTCTGCAGCTCTGTCAACTCCTTCTCCTTGGGATGAATTCTGAATTCTGGCTTCTCTTCTGACTTCTGAATTCTCAGTTCTCAATGGCTACATTCTGGGTGTATGTACTATTTTTAGGGCCTGAGGACTTCACACACAATCAGCAAAAAGGCCTGAGGCTCAGTGCCTAGTAAGTAAAGGGATTAGACCTGCCTACAAACAAACCTCTAATTAAGCTTCCCTTAATTGGCCTCACTTGAGGTCTATTGAGTGGGTGGGAAAGGTTTTTAATTTCTGATTGACATCATAAAGGTGTGAGCCTGCCTCTAATCAAGCCTCCCTTTGTTGGCCCTACCTGAGGCCTATTGGATGAGCAGGAAAGATCTTTTGCTTACTGATTGGCCTCACACCCAGAAGCTGTCAAATCCAATTGGCTTTCTTTATAGATAAGGAAACAGAGGTATTGAATATTTAAGTGACTTGTCCAGGGTCACACAGCTATTAAGGTGAGATTTGAACCCAGGTCTTCCTAACTCTTCCTGATAATGCTTTATCCACTATATGACATTATTTTCCTTCAAATAGTTAAAATTACTGGAAGTTTTTTTTCTTACATCATTCCTGAATTTGCTTCTTTTCATGTTTCATCCATTGTTCTTTGTTCTGCCCTTTAGGGCCAACCAGAACAATTGTAGGTCCATTCCTCATGATTTATTCTTTCTATTTCTATTCAGAATTCTAGATATGCCAGTAGATTTTAAAATACCATCATTGTAGGTAAGGACAACCTCAGAGGAAAATTCCTTCCACAGCTTGTAATTATCAGAAGTCAGAAGAATTATCTGTTTAGTGGATTGTGTTACAGGAATATTAGTCTTGAGGAGAAGGCCTTTAAGAAACAAGAGGAAGGCCTTTAGTATAACTATTTTTTGTTCCCTGAGCTAGCAATTATTTTAAAAACAATATTGGGATTTTGTAATATTTTAAGAGTTCTTGCTCTTATACGTTATGTATTTTCCCAACTAGGTAAGAAAATGTAATATAAAATATCCTATTCATTTTATCCCATTGAGATACACATCTGGCAAGTTATACATCGAGCCGAAGATAATGCATATTTCCAGGCAGTTGAGCTGTCCGCATCTTCCCCCTTTTTTTTCCTGATTCAGACAACTCCTTCATCTTTTTTTTATGAGCAAGATAAACAGACCTAGATTGTAGATCAATAAGAATAATGAGTTGATCAGTTCAATGAATCACTTATATACCAGGCACAGCCAAGACATCACAGGAAAGCATCTGACTCACTGGGATCTGCACTGCCCCCATTTTTTAGTGAGGGCCTTTCACAGTGTCAGGAGACAGTCTATATTTCACAAAAGTTTTATATTTCTCCCTAGGCAAGTGCTAAGTTTACCACTTGCCAGTGCCACCATTTCCATAGTGTCTTCCAGGTAGGATAAATAAATCAATTTATTGCAAATATTCATGTGAATCTTTATTCTTAGTATCTTTTGTAAAAGGCAGTGAGCATGCTGGCCATCATTTTATATGAATTCATTTTCTTCCACTATTCATACACACCTTTGAGAACTTGGTGTTTTATATTTGATGCTGCCTCTCTCCCTAGCTGACCCCCCTGCCCAGTCAGTGGTTAGATCTTGTCACCCTTACCTCTATAATAGCTCACATTCTTCCCCTAACCCAGTTCCCCATTTTCTCTGTTACCACCTTAATCTAGGCCCCCATAACCACAAATAACCATCTACAGATCTTCCCCTTTCCATCCTCTCCTTCCTCAAAACAGTCAAACTTCATATTCAATCTTCTTTCTATACAAGTGTGATCAGGTCATTCCTCTGATCAAAGACTTTCACTGGTTCATTCTTGTCTAAAATATAATTCAAATTCCTTAGCCCAGGATTTGAGACCCTCTATACTCTGGCACTACCCTCACTTTTCAGCCTTATCTCCCATTAACTCTCTTCAAGCATATTGTCCTTCAGTCAGGCTGCATTACTAGTTATCCTCTAAATCATGTCCCCAGCTGTCTGTCCTCCCTCATTACTTTTGATCAGAATGTTTTATATGCCTGGAATGCTTACCCTTGTTATCTCCACCTTTTGAAATCCTACACAGCTTTCAAGATTCATCTCAAATTCCACCTTCTCCTGGAAACTGTCCCTCATAGTAATAATCCTTTACCCTGGTAACCATAGGCACTCATTTTGGTGCTTTGTGTGCATTATCAATCAACCAATGAGCTCGCATTTATTAGTAAGCTTATATGTGTTGTATCTATGAATTAGATTATGACCCCTAAAAATACAAGGGCAATGTCATTTATTTTTGTATCTCCTCTAGCACAGTAACATGGGTGATGTCTAAGTTCTAGGTCTCTTGACAGATACTGTCAGTTATTGGGAATATGATACTATTTGTTTGATCAGCAGCAAATAAAATGGTTTTACATGTACAAGTGTAGCCGAGGCCATTGAAATACATTTTTGCCACTAAGTTTATACAAGTCACCCTCCTCTACTACAATACTTCTCTAATGTGTCATTACGGTGTGGGAACTTTGGGAACTCAAAAGGTGATGGCAACAGAGCTCATATAAGTCTTAAAAAGCTGAAAAGGCTTTGAGTGTGGGCTGGGGGTGGAAGTTGAGTTTCTCTAAGCTGGTAGTGGAGAGTGAGTCTCTCAAGGTTTAGAGAATTTATCATCTGAATTCAATTTCATGGCCATTTATTAAGCACCTACTATGTGTACCTCACTGCGCCAGGCCATGGGAATAAAAATACAACGATGAAATAATCTCTGTCCTCAAGAAATTTACAGTCTAATAGGGTACACATGGGAAAATAGTGTATACACAGATAAATAAATACAAATTAATTTCACGAGAGTGAGAACATTAACTACTGGGTATAATATGAAAGGCTTCATGAAGGTCACTCCTGGACTGATCCTTGTATCGTGTTCAGGATTCTTGGAAGTAGAGATGAGGTGGGAATGAACTCTAGGCATAGGGATAGACTGTGCAAAGTATGGAAATGGCATGTTGAGTTCAAGGAGCACCTAGTAGGTCTATTTTTCTATAACAATGCTTATGAAGGGGAATAATATGAAATGTTGAGAAAAGTAGACGTGAGCCAAATGGTATAGGATTTTAAATGTAAAGGTGAGGAGGTTGAATTTTATTTTAGTGGTAATAGGGAACCATTGAATTTCTGAGGAAGAGAGTGACATGACAAAATTGGTGTCTTAGAAATATTAACCATTTTGAGGATGAAGAGCAGTCATTGGAAATAAGTAGAGCAATTGGGTGGCTATTATGATAAAGCTTGGTGTAATGAGGGCCAAAACAATGCTGGTGGTTGTATGAATAGAGAGAAAAGGCTGAGTGTAAAAATATAGTGCAGGTGGAATCAAGACTCAACAACTGATTGAATATGGGATGTGAAGAATGGCTTCATAAACCTGGGTGGCTAGAAGGATAGTGGTACCTTCAAAAGAAAGGTGGTGAATTTGGTATGCAGGCATAAATGTCTTATATGCCATAGGGGTTGTGGGAGAAGAATGCAGGAGAGAGATTAGGGCTGGATATATAGAATTTGGAATCATCTTACTAGATGTGATAATTGGCCCCATGGGAGCAGATAAAACTGAGAAAGAACATGGCAAGAGAAGGGAAGGGCTGAAAACAATCTCAGGGTTTGCCTATGCTAAATTAGTGCAAGACTAGTGCAAATGATGATCTAGCAAAGAAGACTGAGGAAGAACAGTTAGACAGGTAACAGGAGAACCAAGAAACACCATGGAAAGAGATATTATCCAGGATAAGAAGGAGGTGTGTATTAAAAGTTGTAGAGAAGTTAAATACAATGAAGACTAAGAAAAGGCCAATGGATTAGTTGAGGGAATTAGTAGACTAGAAGAGAGAGGTTTCTTTTTTTCCCCAATCAAGTATGGGGTTAGAAATCAGATTAAACAGTGTTGAGAAGTCAATTGGATGTCAGGAAAATGATGCATATAACCTTAGGAGTTTGGCTATGAAAAGAGAATATATAATCTATATATATAATATATAAATAAAATTATTTTATATGTACACATAATGATATGTAAAAAGCTGTTTTATAATATATACATATCTATATATAAAACACAATCATATATAAGTATAAAATATAATATACAATTATATCTAAACATGTAATTATACAAATTAAAATAAAAAATGTATAAGCTGACAGGTTGAGGGGATGGGATGCAGAGTCAAATAAAGGGTTTTTTTTTACTGTTGCTGTTAAACATTAGGGAGAAATGGATATATTATAGGCAACAAAGGAAGAAGACATTAAGCAAGCACAGGTTAAAGATGACATAAAGAGGGAAAATTGAGGAGTGACAAGCTCCTACAAGAGAAAGGAGGAGTTGGGAAAATAATAATAATATAGATGTGTCCATGAACTATGAACACAATGATCCATGGGCCATTGCTCATAATATCTGAAGCTGAGAGAATCTCATTACATTTCTTGGAACCTACAGTGTGGACACATCATCTGGTTCACCATTGTCAGCTTTGATTGAGTAGGATGCTTTGTAGTGTGGGAGATTTAAGAAGTACTACAAGAGTTATATAGTAGGACAAAATATGCATGTTACAATAACTGAGTTGTGGACCTAAGGAGCAATGCCAAGGAGAGATAGGAAACTGGAACAGGAGGTGGAGATGGAGACAGCAGAGAGAAATCACACTGTAAAGAAAAGTCCGAGCGTGTTGATTGCCGTGCCAAGAAGATTCAATGCCTACTAGACCATGATGCCAAGACTGAAGGGGAAATGATTAAGCAGAACAGTTTTGGATGCTGTTTTTTAACCCTGGCACCAAGAATGATATGACCATTTCCTTATTCCACTGTCTTGATGGTTCAGAAGAACTACTTGGAAACGATTATCACTCCCATAAAAGCACAGGAGATGGCAACCATTTGATATGGATTCCAAGAATGTTTATTTCTTGATTGAACTCCTTGCTATTTAATTACTGTTCTGTGTCATTAGAAACCTTTTGCCATGAATTCACATGTTATTTGTCATGGTCTAGCATTAACCTACATTGGTAGGGGCTCAGACCTGTGTAGTTGAGTAGATGATGATCCAGAACAGTTAACTGGCAATGGTGCTAGTGGTGGGGGTGGGGGTGGGGAACTGTGATACAACAATAATAATAACTACTAGAAAGGCAGTGTAGTATGGTGAATACAAAGCTGGTCTTAGAGTTAGGAAGACCTAAGCTTAAGTCCTAAATCTGACAGATCCTGACTCTTTGACCTTGGGCAAAGTCATGAAAATCTTATGTACTCCCAGGAGATTCTCTATTAAAATACAAAGTGTTCCAAAAGTCTTAGTGCAATTTTAAGCTTTTGGTACTTTAAGCTTTAGTAGGTTAAAACTGCACCAAGCCATTTGGGACATAATACGTTTCAGAGAATATGCTGATCTGTATTAGAAGAGAAAATTCCCCACCTGGATTTCCCTCTGCCACTGATATCAAAAGTCTGATTTAAAACAAACAAGTAAACAAACAAAAATAACCACAAGACTATTAACATTTATGAAATGTTTTAGTTTTGCAAAGTACTTTACATATTTACATTTGAGACTTGCAATAACCTTATAAGGCAGGTGTTATATGTATCATCCTTAACTTACTTATCTTACTGCTGAAGAAACTGAGGCTAAGAGACCCTAATCAGACATATATCATGAGGGTAAGCCAGTTATGAGTGATGGTAAGATCTAAGCTAAGAATATACCATAAGTATCCAAGGTAGAGTGAAAATGTGTATCCGGAGAGTAAAAGAAATGGATGAATGGGAAAGGCAAGGGCTTTGAGGAGACAGGATGTATTTGGATGACCCTGAATATAAAGCTGAAGATTTAGGATAGGGAAGAAGACTGTGAATCAGGTACTAAACTCCTTGAGAAAGGACAGGGAATATCCAGAGGCCAGTCAGTGACTATGACAAAGATCTGGACTTGCTGATTCAAAGGAATGGAGTAGATTTCTGAAGACATGATGGATTCTGAGGGTTGCCAGTGGGGAAAGGGGATGTTCTTAAAGTGGCAGTGAGGAGCAAGGGATATATGTCTTCTCTTCCTCCTGGGCCAGTGTCTTGGGGAGCATGTAAAAAGGAATATTTAGTTTTGCACTGAGTGGCCAGGAATGGAGAGTGGCTTCCTGTTAATACTAGGAGATGGAATAAATTTGAGGTAAAGGGATCTTCCATCTCAAGGATGCAAAATTTGTTTAAAATATAGTAGGGGTTTAAAAGTCACAATGAAATAGGAAGACAAGTGAAAATATGGCTTATGAAGAGATAGGGCCTAAGTGGCTAGGAATGAGAAAGCATAAGGGAAAAGTAATTTTTATTTTAGTAAATGTCAGTTCTGAATCACCAGGGATATGATGAGTAGGAAATGGAGTTTTGCCATCCATAGTGTGAGGAAAGAATAGATCTGGATCCTATCATCTCAGGTGGTGACCCCAGTTATGGTGAGCTCTATCTACTTCCGTGGATGTTTATTCTAAACATAGGGGAGCTGGAGATGTGAGTGTCAGCATTAAAGGGTTCTGTCTTACTCAGCTAGATGGTTCAGTGGATAGAATGCAAGCGTTGGAGTCAGAAATACTCATCTTCCTGAGTTCAAATTGGGCCTCAGATACTTACTAGCTCTGTGACCCTGGACAAGTCACTTAACCTGTTTGCCTCAGTTCCTCATCTATAAAATGAGCTGGAGAAAGAAATGGCAAACTACTCTCATATCTTTGCTAAGTAAACCCCAAAAAAGGTCACAAAGAGTTAAATACAACTGAACAACAACATCTTACTCAGCAAAGAAGTGGTGCCCCATTTGTTTTTTGACTGGAATAAACTCATACTTCATGTCTGTTCTGCAGCCTCATCCTGTGGTGGAGGGGCATAACAAACTCTCAAAGGACATCCTCACACAGGGCAAAGACTCTGACCAATTTTCTGAGTCCCTAGAAGCACTACCCTTCTAGTACCTTGGCCACTGACTTTGTGGGCCCCTTTGTAGTAGTCTTTCTCTCTGGTTTTAAATTTATTTATTATTTATTTTTAGGTTTCAACATCCACTTTTATAAGATTTTCAGTTCTAAATTTTCTCCACCTTCTCCTCCCTCTCCCTAAGACAGTGTGCAATCTGATCCAGGCTATACATGTACAATCATATTAAACATATTTTCACTTTAGTCATGTTGTAAAAGAAGAATTAGAACAAAAGGGAAAAACTTTAAGAAAGAAAAAACAAAAAACAACAACAACAAAAGAAAGAGAAAATAGTTTCCTTCAATCTGCATTCAGACTCCACAGTTCTTTTTCTGGATATGGATAGCATTTTCCATCATGAGTCCTTTGGAATTGTCTCAGATTATTGCATTGCTGAGAAGAGCTAAGTCTAACAAAGTTGGTCATTGCACATGTGTACAGTGCTCTCCTGGTTCTGCTCATTTCATTCAGCATCAGTTCACATAAGTCTTTCTGGGTTTTTCTGATATCTGCCTGCTCATCCATTTCTTATAGAATAATAGTATTCCATTACATTCATATACCACAACTTGTTCAGTCATTCCCCAATCGATGGGCATCTCCTTGATTTATAATTTTTTGCCCCCACAAAAAGAGCTGTTATAAACATTTTTGTACATGTGGGTTATTTTCCCTTTTTGATGATCACTTTGGGATACAGATCTAGTAGTGGTATTGCTGGATGAAAGCATATGCACAGTTTCATAGCCCTTTGGGCATAGTTCCAAATTGCTCTCCAGAATGGTTGGATGAGTTCACAGTTCCACCAACAATGCATTAGTGTTCCTTTCCCCACATCTTCAACATTTATCGTTCCCCTGTTTTGTCATGTTAGCCAATCTGATATGTGATGTGGTAACACAGACTTGTTTTAATTTTCATTTATGTAATCAATAGTGATTTAGATAATTTTTTCATATGACTATAGATAACTTTATTTTCTTCCTCTGAAAACTACATGCTCATATCTTTTGACAATTTATCAATTGGGGTATGACTTGTATTCTTATGGATTTGACTCAGTGCTCTATATATTTTAGAAATGAGACCTTTATCAGAGACACTGGCTATAAAAATTGTTTCCTAGCTTTCTGCTTTCCTTCTAAGCTTGGCTGCATTGGTTTTATTTGTGCAAAACCTTTTGAATTTAATGTAATCAAAATTATCCAGTTTGTATTTAATAATGTTCTCTATCTCTTGTTTGGTCATAAATTCTTCCCTTCTCCACAAATCTTACTTGCTCTTCTAATTTGCTTATGGTATTACCCTTTAAGTCTAAATTGTGTACCCATTTTGACCTTATCTTGGTATATGGTATAAGATGTTGGTCTATGTCTAGTTTCCATCATAGTATTTTCCAGTTTTCCCAGTAATTTTTGTGAAATAGTGAGTTCTTATCCCAGGAGCTGGAGTGTTTGGGGTTTTCAAACAGTAGATTACTACAGTCATTGTCTACTGTGTCTAGTGTACCTAACCTATTACACTGATCCGACACTCTATTTCTTAGCCAGTACCAGTAGTTTTGATGATTGCCTCTTTAAAATATAGTTTTAGATCTGGTATGTCTAGGTCACCTTCTCTCGCATCTCTTTTCATTAATTTCTTTGATATTCTGGACATTTTGTTCTTCCAGATGAATTTTGTAATAATTTTTTCTAGTTCTATAAAATAATTTTTGGTAGTTTTATTGGTATGGCACTGAATAGTAAATTAATTTAGGTAGAATTGTCATTTTTATCATATTAGCTCAGCCTACACATGAGCAACTGATAGTTTTCTAGTTATTTATATCTGAATTTATTTGTGTGAAAAATGTTTTGTAGTTGTGTTCATATAGTTTCTGGCTTTGTATTATCAGGTAGACTTTCAAATATTGTATGTTATCTTTTGTAGTAGTCTTTTGACTGTCTCCTGTAGTCTGAGACTTAGGATCTCTCATCAATAGGATGCCCTAAATCATTTACTAATGGCTATGAGGTCAGTTACTCAGTTAACAAGTATTTTTTAAGTATTTACTCTGTGCCAAGGACTATGCTAAGCTCTAGGGATACAAAGAAATGTAAAAAGATGTTCCTTGCCCTCACGAAGCATATATTCTAATGAGGGAGACAACACACAAACAAATATGTATATATAGGGTATATACCATCTAAATGGGAGATAATTTCTGAGGAATTGTAGTTGGTGGGGGTGGGGAGAAGAGGGAGGGAAAAGCCTCTTTTAGGATTTGAGCTGAATCTTAAAGGAAACCAGGAGGTAGAGGTGAGGTGGCAGAATTGGGGAATGGCCTTTGTTTCCATGTTGTCCACCTCAAGAGGATGGTGAAAAATGGTCAGTCCTGAGTTTTAGGAAAATCCATTAGGCACTAAATAGAAGAATTTGAGTAGGCAGAGGTATGAGACAGGGAGACCAGTCAGAAGGTATTATAATAGTCTGGGAGTGAGGTGATGAGGGCCTGTACCAGGGTGATAGAAGTGTGAATGGAGAAAAAGGGATTGCTGTCTATCTCTGGACATACACAATATATGTGTGTGTATATGTGTGTTTACATACACATATATACATATATAATGTATGTATCTGTGCATGAATGTATTTATACACACATTTATATATAAGTACACATGTGTATGTGATGTTATAGAGGTAAAAATGACATAAGTGCACAATTGGTAATATTTTTTGACAACAGTAACTCATAAAGCCATCTAAATGCACAGAGAGATTGAGACCTGTGTCAGTGTCATCTGTTTCAGAGCTAATCTTGAGTAATTTTTATCTTAGAAAAAAATAACCTGCTATCTAAATTATTCCTAAAGACTTCCAGCACTTTAATCCAGAGCTTTGGGCTGATCATAGGAACATGGATTTAGAGCTATAAGGGATCTTAGAAGTCACTGATTCCAGTCTCCTATTTAATAGATGAGATAATCAAAGCCGAGAGCAGTAAAATACATGGTCCTTCCTTGATGCTTGTGGAGAGATTTTTGTAACCCTTATTCCACATTCAGTTCTTCATCTGGCCTATTGCACTAACACATTTGAAACTGATAGACATCTAAAAGGCTCTCTAATGCCTCTCTTTTCTAGTTTCCTTGGGATCTGGATGGTGAAACATGTATTCATGGACAATTTATCATGACTAAACCTAACTAAAGGATGTATTTCAATATTTCTAAAGGTTGTGATTTCAATAGCCCAGGCACTTCACTCAGCTAAACACATTGGAACTCTTCCAGTCCTTAGTAGTTGGTTTCTTAATTCATTGCGGTAAAAATACACAAATAATTTAAAAATATGTCACTGTCCATGTCTATAGTTATTAGCTTCTTTGATCTTATTTCTGGACCTCAATTTCCTCATCTGTAAAATGAGGGGTGGGGGAAGGGAAGGGTGGGCCTAATGTTAAAAACCTAGAGTATCTTCCAGTTTTAAATCTATGATTCTATGATTCTGTTCTAGGCTGACCTCAGACATGTCCATGTATGATAATTCATGGGAAACGGCCTTTGTCTGCATGTTGTGCACTCCATTTTCAGACTGATGTTCAAAGTCTTTCTAGCTTTGGTGGGCACTAATATCACCTTTAAGAACCCTAGGTGACTTGCACGCCATTAGGAAGCATTTGAGGAGGCTTTTTGCAGGGAAAGAGGAAAGTGTGTCACAGTGCTAAGTGTCATGGGTTTTGAGTCATAGGATTCAAATTCCAACCCCTGCTTCATCACTCATTAGCTATGTGACCTTGACAAGTCACTTACCCTTTAGAGGGCTGCAACCTCATCTGCAGAATGAAGGGGTTTAACTAGATGACCTCTTTAGTTGCTTTCAGTTTTAAATCTATGATTTTATGAAGTAAAATACATAATATTCTTTAAACACACTGAAATAATTTCAATATTCAGACTTCTATAAGCAACCAACAATAGTAAAATATGACCCTGGGTTAGGTTTTGAATATGACAGTTTGAATTTTGGGGAACCAGAATGATAAATGATGAAGCCTATATAGGCTCTGGGAGTCCTGAGACCAAATCTACTTGCTTTGTTATGTCAGATCCCCAGAGGGCTCATTGCTGGCTACATCCTTCTGTCATGGTGCTAGGGGTACCTCTGAGAGTTTGGAGTGTGTTTGTAATGCAATCAACTCTAGACTCAATCCTGGTGTGTTCTCCCCAATCTTAATCACAACTGATCGTTGTCTCAGCATCATTTAACCCATTAACATCAATTAGTTTTGACAAAGGGATATTTACCCACAAGACATAGCAAAGACAAAAGTATAAAACCAGCCACTTGACCTGGGGGCATAATCTCCCATAAATCATCTTAGTCCCTAGGGAGAATGGGCTTAAATGCAAAGCAGTTGCTAGAAATCATTTGGACCACTAAGTTTGCTTTGAAATATAGCTTAGTCGATCCCCTTTGACCTAAGCAATACTACTACTAGGTCTGTAACCCAAAAGAGATAAAAAACAAAAAGGAAAAGGACCTATATGTACAAAAATATTGATAGCAGCTCTTTTCTGGGGACAAAGAATTAGAAATTGAAGGGATGCCCATCAACTGGGGAATGGCTGAACAAGTTGTGGTATGTGATTATGATAGACTACTATTATACTGTAAGAAAGGATGAGCAGGATGCTCTCAGAAAAACCTGGAAAGACTTGCATGAACTGATGCAAAGTGAAATGTATTATGTACAAAGTAACAGCGATAATGTGAGATGATCGATCATCTGTGAATGACTTGAGCTATTCTCAAAAAATACAATGATTCAAGCAAACTCTGAAGGACTTGATGATGATAAATGCCACCCATCCCCAGAGGAAAAATTGATGGTGTCTGAATACTGCTTGAAGTATACTTTTTAAAAACCTTTCTTTATTTTTCTTGAGTTTTTTTGGCTGTGTTTTTTTTCACAAAATGACTGTTAATGGATATGTTTTGCATGACTATACATGTATAACCTCTATCAAATTGCTTGCTTTCTCAATGCCGGGTGGGGTTGGGGAGAGAGGAAGAGGGAGAATTTGGAACTCCAAGTTTTAAAAATAAATGTTAAAAATTGTTTTTACAGTAACTGGGGAAAATAAAATATTAAGTTTAAAAAAGTAAAAAATAGAAGAAATATAGTCTAGTCAATGGGTGGAACTGATCCCTTACAGAAACCAGCATCTTGATGTCGGATCTTTGTTGGGCTGTGTCACGCAGGTTGTTTTTTGCTTCACTTCTCTTGTGGTTTGGCTTCCGGCTCCTGGATCCCTGGGAATCTCTCAAACTTTTCAGGTTTACAAGTTCAGGCCTAGTCCATCCCATCTCTAATACTCCACCTAAGGCAGGAAAGAGTAGATTAACTCATTTGAACCCTACAATAACTGTGAAGATAGGGGCTCTTATTGTCTCCATTCTACAGAGGAGGAAATTTGAAACAAAGGGTTTAAGTAACTTGCCCAGGATGACAAAAGTAGTAAGTGTGGGAGGCAGGATTTGAATTCAGTTTCAGTGACAAAGTGATTTTCTTGTGGTCACATAAGTAAGCAAGTAACCCAGCTGAGATACAAACTCAGATTCTCTGACTCCCAGTTCAGTACCTTTCCAACTATCAATCTCTAGTCATACGCTTGGGGAAGTATAGGGGAAAAGCACTGAATTGGGAGGCACTTAGATTTAGTGACTATGTTTCCTTATTTGTAAAACATAGAGGGTGGACAAGAAGATACCTAAGCTTGCATTCAATTCTAAATTCTACAGTTCCTTCCTCCCTCCCTTCTTTCCTTCCTCCCTTCCTTCCTCCCTCCCTCCCTCCCTCCCTTCCTCCCTCCCTCCCTTCCTCCTTCCCTTCCTCCCTCCTTTCCTTCCTTCCTTTCTTCTTTCCTTCCCTCTTTCCCTCCCTTCACCAACTTCACTTTGAAATATAGCCTAGTTGATACCCTTTGATAAATATTTTATTGAGCAAGCATTATGTAAAAGAAACCATGTTTGACACTGTAAGGGACACAAAGATGAGTTATACAGGCCCAGAGAACTGCATCTGGAGTAAAAAGATCTACTTTCAAGCCCTCCTACTGTCACTTACCACCTATGTGACCTTGGCCAAGGCACTTCACCTTTCCTAGCCTAAGCTTTCTCATCTGTAAAATGAGGGGCCTGGACCTTAATATTCCTTCCTGAATAATTGATCTTATGATCCCTTTTTTCAGGCCTTTACAATCTAGGAATGGTTTCTGATCACCACAAAGAGAGGATCACTGAAAATCTGAGTTTTCCGTTGCTAGCTTCTCTGAAAATTGGCTCCCAGCAATGGCAAGACTTTGAGGCAAGACTTTGAGTTGGATAGAAAAGTTGGATTTGGTGTTGCTTGCATAGAGGCAGTGGCCAAAGCTATCATATAAGTAAAAGATGGCATATTTCATGTCCAATTCTTTAATCAACCAGTTCTTGACCCTCAGAACTGTGAGAACACAAGACTCTTTGATTCTTGCAGACACAAGTACTCTAACTTTCTATGAGGGATCAAATTAACTGGAAATTAGCTCTAGAAGGCTGACAACTTTAATTGCCATTTAATAGACCCATTTCCTAAACTACCTAAAGTCTTGTGTTTGTTGTGATTGTCAAGGGCCCCAAGAGTAAATCTAATTAAAATTGATGTTCAATTTGGCCAGCCCTGAAATACTACTACAAAGTGATTATAAAGCACAACTGGATGAAAATCCTTTCATCATTTTGTGGTTAAAGTCACGTGAGCAGTAATACTTAGATAGAGGCCATTTTGTCAAAAAACCTTAAGTGAAAGCATTAATTCTCTGGAAAAAGGATTTGAAGGACTTCTCTGTCCTCTGCGGCAGGATTTAAAAGGCATTTAGCAATTAATAAGATGAGATCATAGGCAAAGTAAAATCCTTTCTAAATCTAATATTAATAGGATAGTGCTCTGTTCTCTTCATGGTCAGTAGCATTTAGTGTGAAAGGAGCTTGGCTCTTTGTATGACCTCTGTGCGACCAAGAAAAGGGAAACAACAATTCTGCGGCCATTCATATCTGGATGACTACTGGCAATAGGCCCATATATCATCCGGGTCTTGCTTTCCTTTGGGGAACTATTCGGGGACTTGCTACAACCGTAATTGGGAAGATGATAAAAGGTAGATACTTTGCAGTGCTGTTCTTCCCTCCATCCCTCTCTTGATACAGTTTTACATTAGAGGTCATTCATGCCACTTAAAGGGGACTGGACACATTTTCCCATGAGGTATTCATTTTCATTCTATCTAGCCTATCTTTGGTAACAGAGGCAATGTTCTACATTGTGCTTCATGAGGGTCCTATTAAATCTCCACATGAGACTCAGTTCTGCCACATAAACTAAAGGAAGCCCTCCAAGATGCACTTAAGGATTATGTCCTTTTTACTGCCTGAACTCCAAGGGGAAGGGATATTACCAATGTAACCCTTTCTCCTCAGACTGAACCATCCCCAGTTGGGAATCTGAGGGACAGAAAACATTTGAAGGCTCTGGTATCTTGTCAGTCTCCCATTCAGAGTTTTTGGGTGTCCAACCCTTTCATTTTTCTTGGATACTGAAGAGTATGATGAAAGACCATCAGAATTGTTACTAGCATGGGAGGACAGTATCCCCACATTTCATGATTTAATAGATCTGTTTCCTACACTGGGGTTAAATTGTCCCCTTCCACTGCCCCAGAATCTCATTGACACAATAATACTCTCTCAGGACACTCTTTCCTCAGTACCTGGAGAATGAGGGTCACAACTCTTTGAGGGGAATGAACCATCATTGTCCAACATAACTAGACTGTTTTCTGAATCCCTCTTACCCCTTCAGACCTTTCAGATTTTATCCTCACTCCCCAACCCCATGCACACATTTAGGCGCAGCCACACAGAGTGAATTGGCCCCAGGCATGCAGTTTTGGCTAATTATACCCATGACCATTTTTTCTTATGTACTTCCCTACAAGTTAGGGAAACAACAGTAATTGACCCACTCTTCTCTTTGAAGGATGACTTACTCTGGGATGGGTGAAATTCATCTGACACTTTCTTTATTTCTCGTTATGGCCACAATTTGAAGACGTGGTTCCTGAACACAGAGCTGTTCCTATAGGATTTCAGATATTTCTTAACTATAAAAAGTTTATAATATTTCTCAATGTCTTCTCAGCACTTCCTCTAGAAATCATTTAAAGCTCTTCTCATCCAGCAAAATTATGTATCATACTTCAGTCAAGCCTACCTAGCTTTCTTGCTATTCTTCATCCATATCACTCCATCTCCTACCTCTATGTGTTTGTCTTGGTTGTTCCCCATGACCGGAATGAACCTCCTCATTATTGTTATTCAGGATCTCTAAATTTCTTTAAGGTTTGTCTTATGTCCCTTTCTACATGGGGTCTTCCCCCCTCAAATCATTTTGTATTCATTTTATGTCTATTTAGTATAGACCTATATATGTGCATGTCTTCTCTAGCTAGAACATAAGCTCCTTGTGGGCAGGGATTGTTTACTTTCAATTTTGATTTTTTATCCTATCATCTAGTGTGGTATTTGACTGATAGTAGGCACCTGATAAATTCTTATTGATTATTTATTAATCATTTATCTCTTTCTCCTCTCTCCTTTCTTCCTCTCTTTCCTTTTTCTTCCTTCCTCTCTCCCTCCCTCCCTCCCTTCCTTCCTTCCTACCTACCTACCTTTCCCCTGTCCTTGTCCTTCCCCTTCCCATCTCCCTGTCTTGTCCAGGGTTCAAGTACAGGGGCTACTCATAGGCCCAGCTATTACTGATTAGTACAGGTGCTTTGATTTGCTTGTTTCTGACGTGGGCCAGTTCTCACCTTCTTATATGAGCTGCTGGCCCCTGCTCCTGGGGACTTACCATATTGGTGCTGGACTTAGCATGGATGCCTAATCAAATTAGCTCACTATAGCTCAGAACCTCAGAGACACAGAAATATGATTCCCTGAGAGGAGTGTATTATACTTGTACCAAAGGACAATTCTTATATCAAGGCTACTCCTCCAATGTCCAAACAACATTTTGCTTTGACCTATCTAGGAAGTGAGTTGTGGATTTTGCAAAAATCCTTAAAACAGCGATTCACATTGTCAGTAGCCTCAGATACAACAACTGTCTTGGAAAAGTACTTTTCATGTTTCAGTACTTGGGCAAAATGCTGAGGAGGGACAGGCTCCAGATGCTAGAGTTAGTTATTAAGCTACTTGTGGTTGGGGAGAGGGAGATGTGGGGAAAAAAGAAAATTCTATAGAAAACATTAGATAGGAAAATTGAAATGAGTTTCTCGAATGAAGCTTACATTTAACTGTTGGGCATAGTAAAAATGTCTAAAGTTATTTCTATGTTATTGTCTGTGTACCCACCCAATATAGAAAGCATAGCAAACACATTCACCCATATGAATTCACCCACATGAACACAGAGAAACAATCCTTACTTTGACAAAAATCTCCTCTCAGCATATTTCTTCTTGAAAAAGAAAAATCAAAATATAAAGGAACTAGTTTTATTGTTATTGCTATAAAATTTGAGAGGTTACAGGAAAAGAGGTACATGAGTACCAAATGAATAAAAAAAGAATAAATGTGCTTCTTTTTAGGCTTCTGTCAAAAACTATTTGTATGTTTGTTTTAGTTGAGACAAATATCCTGCTTTCCATTCCCTGTGCTTTAAGACTGGAGGATGTTAGGGGTGATGTGCTCATGTAAGGTAAAATTGCTTTGAGAGATCTTAAAAATAATGAGTTCCAAGCCTGTATTTGCAGAATGGAGACTGGCACTCTTGTACCTAGGTTAAGGATGCAGGGAGGCGAGATTATGGGCTGATCAAGGAACTGCGTCCAAGGGAAAAGACAATGAGGATGGATTTGGAGCCAGAGAACTTGAATTAAAATCCTGCCTAAGTCATTTACCCCCTGCGGAACCTTGGGTTAAGTCATTTAACCTCTCTGGGCCTCAGTCTTCTCATTGGCAAAATGAACAGGTGGACTACATGACCTATAATATCCTTTCCATCTTTAAATCTATGATCCCACAATTCAATTTGTAAAATTATTGGGGCACTTTCGAATTTAGGGAAATAAATACCAGTTTTGGAACAGTTAAAGAGAGAATGCAGGCATACACACACACAAACACACACACACACTCACACACACACACACTCACGCACACACACACATACTTTATTCAGATGCCAAATGAATTTTGGTTAGAAAGGTTGGGAGATGTTATTTTTAAAAATTATTTTTATAGTTACCTTTTGTTCTTTTTTATTGCCTACATTTCCCAAACGCATTCTCCTTTCTTTCTTTCCTTCCTTCCTTCCTTCCTTCCCCGAGAGCAATCCCCTATAAAAAAGAATTTAAAAAAAATAGGTGGAAAACAGTTTGGCAAAACTAAACCACAAATCCAAACCTTCTGGTAATATGTACAGTGTCCAACCTCCTTATTCTCCTATATCCTCTAAGAAGTAGAGATAGATGACTTTTCATGCCTTTCCTTTGGGGCCAAGCTTGGTTGGTATGATTTTGCAGCATTCAATTTTGATTTTTTTGGTATCATTCTTTTCATTTACATTGCTATAATCTTTGTGTGTTCTGTTTTCCTAGTTCTGCTTACTTCATTTTGTATCAGTTCATGAAAGTCTTCCTTCTCTGAGTTTCTCATATTAATTTTTATATAGCACAGTAATATCCTATTGTGTTCCCAACTTCTTTTGCCATTCCCCAATCAATGGGCATCTACAATTTGTTTCCATTTCTTTGCTGGAAGTGCTGGATAGGTTTTTTTTTAAGTAATACTGATCTTCTTTGAATTGCACGCGGAAGATAGAATCTGAATTAGGCAGATGGCTGCAAGGACTAGGAGGAAAGGACATGGAGGCATTCTGTGAGGTAACTAGCATTTAGTGCTGGATAGGAGGTAAAAATGAGCTGGTTTGAAAATGAAGGAGCATCTCCCAATGTTGATATTATCAAGAGTGTTGGATTTGGAATTAGGAAGACCTGATTTTGAACCCTGCTTCTGACACTGACCTGGTTGTACGACCATGGACACTCATGAGCCTCACTTTTCTCATTTGTAAAATGGTAATAATCCTGGGATGCCTATCTCAGGTGATGATTTTAAGGCTCAAGTTATATAACATGTATAAATGTGTAGATTTTCAAGTGCCATGTGAATGTCTATTAGAACTGATGATTGAAAAGCTGTGGAGTAGAGAATATTGGAGGGGGAAGGCCAAATACTTCGTATTAACAGAGAATGACAGTACTCAATTTCCTCAATCTCAACATTACAAAACCCTTCTGATATTTTTCACCAGAACCACCGGCATCTATGGCTGTGCATGATCGGTTGAACTCCTTTTCACTCAAAGAAAAGCCCAGGACTAGGGCCAGAGCTGTAACTAGGTTACAATTGTAACTTGCCCTGTGCTCTGGGCAAGTACCACAAACCACTCTTAGGACAAGAAGTACACTGTCATTTAAAGGATGGTAGTAGTGGAGAGGGTGGGAGACAATGACCACGGGAAGTCAGCATGGTGGGAAGGGAGGCAGAGACGATGAGACCTTGGTTTTTCTTTCAATGTCTTTTGGTGGTGGTCAAAGTTGGGGAGTCATTGACTCTAGACATTCACTTTTTTGGAGGATGCTAAGTGTGTATTGTCACGGACTTCCAAAGCCTCGTGACTACGCTCGGGGTTCCCCCCAAGCCCCAGGCCTCTGCCTAAGCAAAGGGCCTGATCTCGCGGACAATGTACGGGGCGGGAGCCGAACAAGATGGTGAATGACTCCGTTTATTATTTCAGCAAGCAGCACATTTATACCTTTAGTGACGTAGGTACATTCTTTGGTTACGTGGATGAAAGACAGGTAAAGCTAATCCACCTGGGTCCTAGGACCACCCTGACTCCGCCTACTCTCCTCCCACACTACCCAAAGCTCCCTGCGGGCAGGCAGTCCAGGCAAAGACCGGAAACTCCACGTGGTCCAAGTTCCACACGCTCTGCCAGAGAGCCGGAAGTTCCATGTGGCCAGGCAGGTCCGACCTGGAATTGCCAGGGAGGCAACAAAGGCGAGACCCCTCCTCCTGGCTCCACCCACATCCCAAAGCCCTGAGTTAATCTCAGCAGGCCCCTGGGCCTGGAGGTCCGAGGAGGACAGGGCTCAGCTCTAACTCAGCCCGTAACATCTCCCCCTTTTCTGTTTAGCAACAAGAGTCAAGGGGTACCGACTCAATGGCTGTATACAGGGCCCCAAAAAACATATTTGTCACTAAAGCAGTACAACATAGCAAAAAAGGCAAAGCCCCCACAATGGCCACAGTCTCTAAGACATGACTAAGCCAATTGAGGGTTAAAAAGATCTTAAAACTCAAAGTTGTCTATAACACTGTCAGGTTGTAAATTCTCAAGTACTACCCCTCCTTCCTCAGTGGCCAATTGTAACACCTGGGTAATTTCTGCTGTAATGTTCTGACTATGAAATTAGGCTTAAACATAGGATTCATTATCCTAAGGACACAAGGTAGACAAAAACTTATTTTGACCTAACAAAAAAAACATAAGGTACTGTATGGAAAATAGTCAAGAATACATTAGGAAATGGGTAAATGTTTTGAAAATACTAATAATTTTTTGAAACTATTGTTCTGCTACTTCAATATTCCACTCAATTACTTGTACTCCCCTTTTTTGTCTTTGCTGACACCTCACCACTATAGGTACATCCCAATTTTGTCCTTTAACTATCCCCTTGTAAGTAAACATTGGAAAGATTGATCGACCCATTGATAAATCAAAGGGGGCAGTCCCCTTTGTAAATACAGATACATAGACCCAAAAAGAAAAGCAATGATGTAATTGTCCCTTTAAGATTCAAAGTCTTTTCCTGTATAGCTGTCCAGCAGGGAGCATCAAGTCTTCTGGTCCTTGGCATCTGCTCCAGACATCTCCAGCAGAGGCTTCTTCTTCTTCTTCTCTTCTTGCAGGAACCAGCTTTCTGTCCATTCTCCTACAAGAGTAATCTTAGCAGAATTTTAAGTTACCATTTCTAATCCTATAACCCTGATCATTTTACAAATTCAAAATTGGAACCTTGACCAATTGTTCTATTTAAGAAATTCACATCAGAACCCAAATTCTTATACTTTGCATTACTCATCATTAATTTTCCTCACCAGAGGGATGAGACACCAGTACATGCATAAATACATTAAATAACCCATTTTTCAACACAGTACATATAATGTCATAAACTTTTGTCATGCCATGTTTCTTTGATGGCCTTTACAGGATAATACACAAACCTTTCTTCTTTTAACATTACTAATTGTAACAAAGCTTTAGACAAGCTCGATATTAACCAAATAGCAAAATAATATTCTCACAAGCCCTTGACCTAATTGTCTCCATACCATTACTGAGAGAAAATCTAACTTATGCCTACAGAAAAACACTGCTCCCAGTCCTATAGTAATCTAAGATATTCCACAATTAATATTAATAGATTTTCACTGTGCTTACAAAACCTTCTGATTAATAGAAATTTGCCACCAAGAGAGTAGGGACTTAAATTAAGGGGACCATATTTTCCCCAGCTTCCTGTCAACTCCAGGCAGAGGCCATGTTAAACTGCAAGCTGCATTGAGTCAGGCTTAGACTGCCAGGTTTCAATTAAGGCATCAGGTCAAAACGGTCCCACCTCAGCACAGGCTGAACAGTTGCCCTCTCAACCCTGCCAAGAAATCATACCTGCAGCTCATGCTTGCCCTCTCACAGGGCTGCTGGCATCTTGGGTCAGCCTTCCTTGATACTCACACCTGGAGTTAGACTCAGAAAGACAGTCAGTTAACAGTCCCATAAAGTCTTTGAATGGCAAGATTGAATGAATATAATCTCACATTGCTTCAGGAACATCCTTAAAACTAGCTCTAAATAGCTTGTATGCATTTCCTTCCTTGTTCATAAAATCTTCCCCTTAAGATTATAAATTACTGCTCTAACACATTTGCATCAGTTTCTCTTCAATCTTCCTATTCTTCTCTAATTATGCCTGATCTGAAAGAACTGAACCATATAACTTTATCTTTATGTTTTAGATGATGGAATGAATTCAAATCCACATTTAACTTTTTCCCATTAATACAGAAATATTCTACAACTTCTCTTCTGTCACTAAAAAGCATCATATCATCTCACCCAGAACTTGGATAACTCACAGAAAACTGCAACCAATTAGCTTATAGGTGGAAATTCAGCAGGCCTTCTGAAAATCATACAAAAAGAGTTTACAGAGCATTTTAAAAACAATTTAAAATTTAACGTGATATAAACAGGGATGGTCACTAAACTTTCATGAAGAAAAATTATTTGGAGAGCTTTAAAATGAGATGTGTCTCCTACTTAAAGCAAAATAACCTTTAAACATTTGGATTCATTCACAAATTAGACCATAGACCTCCAGATTAACATAAATACAGCTTTAGATGATGATAAAGGATTGAATTGTTGATCCTGTGACTTCTGGTATTTCTACATTAATATATTAATATATAAACACATGCATAACATATATTAATAAATTAATATCTTAAATACACTTTATCAGGAATATTTGCCTGGCCACGAATGAACTTATAAGAGAAAAGAAAAAACTTTATTTGCACCCAGCTTTCTCCAAGCTTCATCTTATGCATTCCAATCCCTGACTCTAGTTCTTCCACTTTTACAAAAAAGGGTTTGAATTAACAAAAAGCCTAAGGAATTTGAAAGAGGTGAGCCACTTCCTTTTAAGCAAAAGGAGCAAACTAAAACAATTTAAGTTTCTGAGCAGGACTGACAAAGGTGAGTTAAAAAAGAACTCAGGATTATCCATGATAAAAATCTCAGCCACAGGTAAATTACCTTGGGCCGGGAAGTCCCATTGAAAAAGAAAAGAGCCTGCTTATGTTAATTTCCCAGGCGGGAGCTTCCTTGACAAACAGTAAAATTTTTAACATTTTTAACACAGTCATACCTTACATAGAGCTTAATGAATCAAAATCTTTCTGATAGTAAATACCCAGAGATACAATAAAACCTTTCATCATTAATTACAGGTTACAAGTTTCTTTTAGTTTCAACTCCTAAGGTGGAGTGGGGGGAGGGGATGGCCCCCAAGCCACATGGACCCTGAGGCCACGTGGACTGAACTACAGCTTCTACCCCCACAATCAAACTCCATACCAGTCTCTCTCACCTTCCCAAACTTTTACCTTTTTTTTTTTTTTTTCTTTTTACCCTCTGTATCTCCAATTACAATCTTTCTTTCCCAAACTACCTTGAACATTTCAAGCAAATAAATTACACACTCACCCAGCTTTCCCTTTCCCCAGCTGGCTTACTTTTCACCTTAAAACTTAAAGATCAAAATGAGCAACAGCTTAAAACTTTTTGAAAGAGAGAACTTTGAACTTGCCAGTCAAAGGTGAGTAGGACTCTGGAAAAAAGAGAATCCAGTGGTACCTTGTCCCCTCTCCTTGTACTGGAAGACTCAGAGTGCCTCTTTATTAGAGATTCACACATTTTTCGAATTTGCCTTAGTGCCAAATGGTATAAGAAATTCTGATTTTATCTTAAGCCAAATTAGAACACATTTTCACTTAAATTTTAAGGGAAAAGTTCCTGCTTTCTTTCTTTTCTCTCTTCAGATCCTTCAAACTGGCCACATTTGAAGGAATGAAGTGAAAAAGAAAGAGCATTATATTCCAGCACTTTTCCAAACTACTTTTTTCTCTCTCTTTCTCTCTCCCCCGCCCCACTCGCTCCTCCGAAGAGCCTGGGGTCAGGAAGGGAGAGAAAGAGATAAGGAAGATTACAGGGTGGCTGATTACACTCACACAGAGACGCAGACAGAGACAGAGACACAGAGGATTTTTTGAATCCCATATACAAAGTGCTTGGCCCTCTGATGTAACAGAGGCCAGGTGCCATGCTTCATTGGGGTCATGGAGACCCTGCTGTTAAGATAATCTGGGGCAAATCGCCCCTTGGTCTCTTCCAGTTGTTTAGGAGATATTTTTCCTTTGCTAGCTTCTTCCGAACTTTCCTGTAATGTATTTTAAGTTCCCAAATGCACGGATTGAATTTGTGTAGAGGAGTTGAGGGAGGGGCCGAAGGAGACTTCATTCTTTCCTCCGGATCACAGTCTAAGTTGCCTTTTTCTGGTATCTTGTCCTTTAAATCTGCCAAGTTTGCAAGTCCCTCCTCTTGCTCTGTTCCAATAGCCCCAAAAGTCTGTAAAACTTTTGTTTTGAGGAACTTCAGTGTCTGCAGCTGCTGCTGTGGTGTGATGCCCCTAACTTTTCTCAAATAAATCATGCATCCTTGCTTCTTGCTAAGCTTGTGAAGTATTCTATGGAATGTCTCTAAGTCCTTAGAGTCTGTAAAGGATGCATACTGCCCCGTGATAAGAAGATAGACCTCCTACCTCATCAGCTTTGTTGAAGCTGAGTTGTCCGCGGAGACGAGAAGATAAAGCATTTCTCGCTGAGTTGAACCTGGACCAAGGCTGTGCGTGCACGCGAAGTCTTCCCTCCTGATCATCTCCTTCTTGTTCCCCGAAGGAGGCACCTTGGTTGCCGCGGGAACACACAGACGTGGCCAAATCTGTATCTCCGCCCCGCGTTGGACGCCACTTGTCACGGACTTCCAAAGCCTCGTGACTACGCTCGGGGTTCCCCCCAAGCCCCAGGCCTCTGCCTAAGCAAAGGGCCTGATCTCGCGGACAATGTACGGGGCGGGAGCCGAACAAGATGGTGAATGACTCCGTTTATTATTTCAGCAAGCAGCACATTTATACCTTTAGTGACGTAGGTACATTCTTTGGTTACGTGGATGAAAGACAGGTAAAGCTAATCCACCTGGGTCCTAGGACCACCCTGACTCCGCCTACTCTCCTCCCACACTACCCAAAGCTCCCTGCGGGCAGGCAGTCCAGGCAAAGACCGGAAACTCCACGTGGTCCAAGTTCCACACGCTCTGCCAGAGAGCCGGAAGTTCCATGTGGCCAGGCAGGTCCGACCTGGAATTGCCAGGGAGGCAACAAAGGCGAGACCCCTCCTCCTGGCTCCACCCACATCCCAAAGCCCTGAGTTAATCTCAGCAGGCCCCTGGGCCTGGAGGTCCGAGGAGGAGAGGGCTCAGCTCTAACTCAGCCCGTAACAGTGTATAATAATGATGAATTATTCTTGCTACTGAGGGACTATAACTGTCATCAGTGATCTCTAACTCTGCCATGTTAGAACAAAGCTCTAATCATCCTAGTTATTACCCTGACTAGAGCCCAGATCTCACAACTCCCATGATTTTTCATAATACCAGAAATCAGAACAGATCCCTGGGATTTTAAGATCAAGGCAAAGAGTAAAGTAATGTTGTTTTTAAGTGGCAGCGGGCTTGCTGAGCCTTTTTCGGGGCCGTTCTTCCACCTTTGGTGTCTGCCTTTCACCCAGCTCTCACCTGTGGCTCCAAGAAGCTGAAGCATGCACAGTGGCCATACCCCCTGCAAACCATCTAGGCAGACCATCTAAACCAGGTTGAGGGTAACTGACAGGCCTCAAACCCATTGTTAGGGGGATGTCTACCCAAGCATGTGAAGATGTCCCCCAGTGGAATGGGCAGATAAGAACAATTTGTTCCAATGGCCATAAAGACAACTGAAGCAGGCCCTGTGGAGTGCTAAGATCTTGGTCAGACATCAAAGTCACCAAGGTCAGTCACTGCATCCTGGGCCATTGCCAGTTAGCCTGATTTTTTTTCCCCTGCCACTGAATTTTGAAGACTTGGGAAGAGAGTGAGGCTGACAACTCTTTGCACCTCTGCCTCACTTAAAGCCAATTCACATGCAAGTCAACACCCCCCCCCCCCATGATGTCGTTGATTCTCTTTGAAATGAAGGACAAACATGCAAACAAAGACTTAAACATCTTTTATATAGAGAAACAAATAGGCATTAAACACAAGTAAGGCCTGTACTGTCTCAAGGCCACATGGACACCCTGAAATGTGGGTCTTTCTTAAGGGAACTAGCTCTGCCAGGGAATCTATGAAGCATATTAACATAGGCTACCTTTGAAACTAATGCTTCAATCTGTTAGTTATTTCCTATGTTAAAATTATCATTGCTTCTTCCCTTAAGTTTTGGGCAATATTGAACTTCCTTTTGGATCAAGAGGGTGTTTGCATTTATAGAGGTCAGCAATGTTAGTTTTTCTGTGCCTCTCAGTGGGAATAGTCCAGTAAAAGATAAACAAGGGTTATGTGTTGTATTAGGAGATCAAGGAATAATAGCAGTGAATAGAAATGATTTTGCAAACCAGTCCTTCTCCTCATTTGATATATGGACCTTCTTCCATCTCTCACAGCTGAGGCAAGGCTAATTGTTGAATTTACGTTAAGATTGTAAACTCTGGTAAGCCTGAAATTCATTTTGGCTCATTTCCTCAGCCTCATCCCCCAATAGCCCATCCACTCAAAAATCCTTAGCCAAAAAGAGGAAAACAATCCCGGAGGGAATAATGTAGAACTTATGGCCCTTCCCCTTATCCTGGGAAGACACTTTGAATAGAAGAAAAAACAAAAAACAAAAATCAGAAAACTTTGATATGAGGGATATCCCATCTCTTGCTTGGAAAGAATAATGAAGCAGGAAGTAACATAGAGGAGCTCTAGTTTAGATTCTTCCTGTACTTACTGGCCCTGTGAGCTTGGGCAATTCAGTTGACCCAAATGAACCTCAGTTACTTCATCTGTGTAGGGATGCACACTCAGTTTGCCTTTGTGGTTATTATGAAGCTCAAGCGTGATAGTAATTGTGACGTTGTTTTCTAAACCGTAAAGCACTATACCTATGGTTGGTATTATTCTGTTCATGTATATTTCACCTCCAAGTTAAGTGTTAACTACTCAGTCAACAAGCAATTGCTGAATGCCTACCATGTGCCAGGCTCTTGTTAGACTCTAAAGAACTGTGCTAGGAGATGTTAAATTATTCATACTGGTTCGAAGTTGGGCAGAGAGACAATTAGTTCTCATTCGTGGATTTTGAGAATCCCTCAAACGCTGATTTAATGAATGGTAGACACAAGTTATAGAAGTAGCAAATGAAAGGGTATATCAACCCTATAGGGATGTGTTCTAATGGGTGATTTCAGTGCCGTCATCTGGCACCAAGCACATTTTCTTTTCTTTTTAATTTATGGAATAAAACAAGCAATTCCATAACATAGTACAATAAAAAGATGATTACACATGAAACTGCAAATCTACTATGTACAACTTGCTATTCCTTTTAAATGTGTAACAAAATTATCATGTAAATTTCCTTTTTTCTTCCCTCTCCGCCCTCCTTTAGAGATAGCTTCTATTAGACACAAATAGGTATGTATATATAAAATTATTCTATACATACTTCTATTTATCAGTTCTTTCTCTCGATGCAGATTGCATCTTTCTTCATAGGTCCCTTATAGTTAATTTGGGTGTTTATAACAGTCAAAATAACTCATTCTCTCAAGGTCATTCTTCAAACAATATTGCCTTTATTGTATACGACGTACTGTTGGTTCTGCTATTTCTCTCTTCCTTATTTCATGCAAGTCTTTCCATGTTTTTCTAAAATCATTGAGCTCATCATTTCTTATAGCACAGCAGTATTCCATCACAATCATACGCCACAACTTGTTCAGCCATTCCCCAGTTGATGGGCATCCATGCAATTCCCCTTCTTTGCCACCACAAAGACCAGCTGCTATAAATATTTTAGAACACGTAGGTTCTTTTCCTTTTTCCCTAATCATCTTTGGAAGTAGGCTAAGTAGTGATATCCCTGGGTCAAAGGGTATAGGTAGTTTAATAACTATTTCACCATAACTCCAGATTGCTCTCCAAAATGGTTGGATCCGTTCACAATTCCTCCAACAATGAATTAGTGTCCCAATTTTTCCCCATCCTCTCCAACATTTGTCACTTTCCCCTTCTATCAATTTAGTCAATCTGGTAGATGTAAAACGATATCTCAAGGTTGTTTTAGTTAGCATTCCTCTAATCAGTAATGATTTAGAACATTTTATCATACAACTATAAATTGTTTTGATTTCTTTATTGGAAAACTGCCTGTTCATATCCTTTGACCATTTATCAATTGGGAAATGACTTGTATTACTTGTATTCTTATAGATTTGATAAAGTTATTTATATATTTTAGATATGAGACCTTTATCTGATAAACTGTTTATAGAATTCCCCTCCCCCCAAATTTTCTGTTTTCCTTCCGATCTTGGCTACATTTGTTTAATTTGTGCAAACCTTTTTTAATTTAATGTAATCAAAATTATCCATTTTACACCTTGACATCTTGAGACACCAAGCACATTTCAAAGGGAAATCCCCGGCTTTGTGAATAGGGTTTCTTTGACAGTGAAAAGGCTGTAATTGAGTGAAGGGTGGTAGGAGATGGTTTATTAAGTCAATTACCCTACTCCACTTAAAGTAACTAACAAGGTGGCTGATTCTTTTATCTTTATGAGGTGGGAACACTTCCATTGAATGGCATTAAACTGGAACCCAAAAAGCATTTAACCAATTTGGAAGGAATGAAAGTCATTGGATGAAATGAAACAAAGTTAAACTTGAAGCATATTGGGATTGGCTGAAGAGACAGTCATGCTCTATGGGCCTTGGATAAAATAGCAAGCCAGTTTGAAAACCAGAATTCAAGGGTCAGGCCAGCTTGGTATTGGAAGCAGTTCTCCCCTCCTCTCCCTTCCCCTCCCCTTCCTCTCTCCCCCCATAAACCTTTGGCTAAAAGATGACCTTGTGAACTTTGAAAGGCAGTAAGATTTTTGGCCTCTTTTGGGGATCCTAGCAGCATTCTTGGAACAGTAGTGCCTGACAGTTACACCTGTGTTAAGAGTCAAGGACACACTGAATAAAGGCAGCTTCAGGACTCTACAAGGAAGCAGCAGGAAGCCGTATCACACCTAAAGAGAAATTAACGAAGATCTTAGCAAAGGAAGAAAAAAAAATAACTTGCAGGACCCAAATGCTGTGAGTTACTTCTTTGTTACCTGGGTTCCTTAAGCTTAAGTAAGCCTACTTTCTCCTGAATTACATTATGATTTATGGGAGTGCGTGCCCTCCATTTGGGGGAATATTTTGTTACAACTGCTATTATCATACTACCTTAGTATACCCCTGATTAAATATCCCCAATTAAAAGCTATTTGGATAGCTAATTAATGTCAACCGCTAGTCAGTGAGGGAAACACACTGGTGGGGACCTGTGAGCTGTCGCAGCAGATAAAGACTCCTAAACCCTTAAAGTTACTCTAGAGTCTTGAGGGGAGAAGAACCTTAGATCTGGGACTTTCCTTGTCAGTGTTAGTGGGGTTCAGAAAGTGAGACCAGCACACCCTGTGTTACACAAGTACTACATTACCTTTGTTCCATCATGCTTTCATTCTCTCCCTGGACTCCACTTTGCCTCCAGCATTGCCCATCTAAAAAAATCTCTGTTCTGGGGTCCTCCACTCCTGATTGGTAACACTTTGCCCAGGATCACCGTTTTAGGAAATGCCTCAGCCATACTTCACCATATTCATGCCTAAGTTCTCTCTCTGGACTCTTTATCTTTTTTTCTCCTTACCTCCTGTACTACTACCTCGGAGAAACCTCTGTCCTTAATCCTGGCTCTCCTGGTTGGTGATTTTCTCCAGACTACCATTTTAGGGAGGATTCCAGGCCTGCTTCATCTCACTGATGCTTTCCAATTCCCCAATATTTGTTGTTTTTCCCTATTAGAATATAAGTTTTGGAGAGCAAGGAATACTTTACCTGTCAGATTTATGGGAAAGGGAAGAATTCAAGACCCAACAAGAGATAGAGAGCATTACAAAATGCAAAATGGATAATTTTGATTATGTTAAATTGAAAAGTTTTTGTATAAACAAACGCAATGCAACAAAGATTAGGAGGGAAGCAGAAAATTGGGAGAAAATCTTTATAACTAGTATCTCTGATCAAGGCCTCTAAAATATGCAGGGAACTGAGCCAAATTTATAGGAATACAAGTCATTCTACAATTGAGAAATGGTCAAAGCATATGAACAGGCAATTTTCAGAGGAAGAAATAAAAGATATCTATAGGCATAGGAAAAAAGGCTCTAAATCACTATTGATTAGAGAAATGCAAATCAAAACAACTCTTAGGTACCACATCTCTCCTGTCAGATTGGCTAACATGACAAAACAGGAAAATGATAAATGCTGGAGAGGATGTGAGGAAAATTGGAACATCGTTACATTGTTGGTAGAGTTGTGAACAGATCCAGCCATTCTGGATAGCAATTTGGAACTATGCCCAAAGGGCTATAAAAATGTGCATACCCTTTGACCCAGCAATACCATTCCTAGGGTTGTATCCTAAAGAGATCACACAAGGGAGAAAAGGACCCATAAGTAAAAAAATATTTATGGCAGCTCTTTTTATGGTAGCAAAGAATTGGAAATCAAGGGGATGCCCATCAATTGGGGAATGGCTAAACAAATTGTGGTATATGAATGTAATGGAATACTATTGTGCTATAAGAAATGGGGAAGATGTAGCCTTCATAATAGCCTGGAAAGACCTACATGATATGATGCTGAGCGAGAGGAGCAGAACCAGGAGAACGTTGTACACAAGCACAGACATATTGATTCTGTGATGGCTAACTTTGATAGACTTGGCTCTCCTCAGCAATACAAGGTTCAAAGACAGCCCCAAAGGTCTCATGATGGAAAGAGCTATCTATATACAGAGAAAGATTGAAGAAAACTATCTGCTCTCTCATTTTTTTCTATATGTATTTTTTGGTTTTATTTCTTCTTTCTCGTGATTCTCTCCATTGATCATGCTTCTTCTTTATGACTTGAGTATTGTGTAAATATGTTTAATGCGAAGGTATGTGTAGAGCATATATCGGATTCCATGCCATCTTGGGCGGGGGGGGGAGGGAAGGGAAAAAAATCTGGAACTCAAAAACCTGTGGAACTGAGTGTTGTAAACTAAAAATAAAAAAAAAATTAAAAAAGAATGTTAGTTTGATAAAGATTGTCTTTGTGGTTCTATCCTCAGCATTATTTTGTTGTTCAGTCATTTTTCAGTTGTGTCTGACTCTTCATGACTCCATTTGGAGTTTTCTTGGCAAAAATACTGGCATGGTTCACCATGTCCTTCTCCAGCTCATTTTATAGATAGGAAACCGAGACAAACAAAGTTAAGTGCCTGGAAAATCAAAAGTGCTTAATAAATGTTTAAATGCCCCATTTTCTCTCTCCCTCCCCTCCCCTTCTTTTCTCTCTCTCTCCCTTCCTTGTTCTCTCTTTCTCCTCCTCCTCTCTCTTTTCCTCCCCTTTTTTCCTTCCTCCCTCCCCTTCTTCCCTCTCTTCTCTTCTTTCCTGCTCTCTCTCTCTCTTTCTGCACCCCCACCCTTCTTTCTTCTTTCTCCCTATGCTTTGCTGTGGTTTGAATTTCTTTGTATTTCATTAGAACACCTGACCATCAGGGCCAGCCAAGGCCAATTGCTATTAAACTCAGAAGCCTTTCTCCCCCAAACCCCCAAGGACAAATACAACAAAACGAGAAATGTGAACTCAATCTATACATTCATGACTTATGTGTGAAATCACTAAATAATTGATTATTTAAAAACACTAGCACCACCACGATACCAAGGGTCAGAAATATAAACACAGCCTAAGTCTAACATAGAAAGTGAGAAGAGAGCTTAGTGATCCTCTTATTTGTAAGCTGAGGGAAGAATGCTCTGGTTAGAAGGTAGACAAAAACAAAGATCATCAGGGACATGTTATACTGATTAGATAGTTGAAAGGCTGATGAAGAGAGGACATACACTCTGCTTTAAACTTGTACATTTAGATCTGGAACTGGAAAAGACCTTGGGAATCATCCACTGCAACCCTTTCATTTTATAAATGAACAAATTGAGAATCTCCTGGGGAATGATGAAAACTCAACCTAAGGCCCAGGGGTTGGGCCAGTGGCCTGGAAGAACAGGTAACATCAGAGATAGGGGAATGCCCAGCTACAGCCATGCTGTTTTGGCCTTTCTTTGATTGCCAGAGGGAGATAAACTCTCTTCCTGCTGAAAAAATAAGTGTATGGAAAGTCTTTTCTTGGCAGATGTTCAGCTAGTAACAGGATGTGGTAGCCATTGAATAATTCTCTAGGGCAGAGTCAGGTTTAAGCCAGGCTGTTTCAGAAAATCTGGATGGAGGGATTACGGGAGGTTTTTCATCCCCTCTGTTGACTGAGAGGTCACCTTATTGATTGCTTCTGAGCCCAGAAGGGAGACTTGTGCTCCACACTATAATCAGGTGCTGCAATTCAGGGTTGGGATGACAACAAATTATTATATTTTTCTTAAAGAAACTAATCTCTGGGTCAACAGTAATGTGTACAAACAGTGAGAAGTCAAATGGAGCTCACTTTAGGTTTAGAAATCAGGCAGAATAGATGGAAGAATTTCTAAATTAGCATACATAATAAATTTTGACATTGGAGAATAGTGTGGTGATATCTTTATAGTTACTGTTTCATTTAATTCTGATCAACTTAGGCCCAGGAGTTCCTGGCACTTGCCTCACTGAGTTCTCTGGGGTGGGTCAGTGGCTCAGAGAAGCTGTTGTCCCCGCCCTTGAAGAGCCTACAATGCTGTCTCTGTAAAAGAAGTCAGCAGTCATCCAAGATAAGTAAACAGAGGGTAAGCTGCTAAAACAGAAATGTGTATCTGGTAAAAGGGGGAGGAATAGTTCACTGTAACCATCCTATTCTGGAAAGGTTTTTTCCAGGATTTGAAACCTAAAGAGAGAATTCAGTAATATGCTATGAATAAAGAAAATGAATACAAGTTCCAGGTTTTTGTGGTAAATATTTGGTGACCTGTCCCTTGTCATCTTCTGATCCCCTGGGCCTTTTTAGATTAAAAAAAAATGCTGGGCTTAGTCCCATCAGTAGGATTGAAATGAGAATAGTAGGAAAAGGTGTTATTCAAAGTAATAATTCAATTTAATGAAACATTTATTAAATGCTTGCCCTACGCAAGGTATTGCATAATTACATATGGTAATTGACATATGGTATAGGCTGGTGATTTCATCAAGTAGAAAACTTTCATTACGGAAATTCCCTTCACATATACAGATGGACAATTCCTCTGTAACTTATAGCTTTAGTTCCTTGGGGTACTTAGCAGGAAGGAAACAAGCATTTATTATTCACTCACTATGTGCCAGGCATTGTGTTAAGTGCTTTAGAAATATTACCTCCTTTGATCTTCACAGCAACTCTGGGAGGTAGGTACTAGTATTATGCTCATTTTACATTTGAGGAAACAGAGGTTAAATAACTTGCCAGTGTCACACAATTCCTAAGTGTCTGAGAGTGGATTTGAACTTGGGTCTTCCTGACTCCAGGCCCAGTGCTCTAGCCGCTGGGTCATGTAGCTGTTTAGAAGTTCAGGGACTGCCTTGTGCTCACATGTGTTGGAGGTGGGACTGGACTCCAGGTCTTCTATCCACTAAGACTAAGCCATATTGTCCTCATGTAACAAAACATAACAGCAAAAATAACAAAACAGCAAAAACAACAAAATGCTTATACCTGCAAACTACATGAAATAAACAACTTATAAAATATAGAGATCTGACAAAATAAAAACCAGCTGGGCACTGGAGGAAGTCTGCGTTATTCTCATTTTCCTGTCTGCTGCTCCAGTTGTACCAAAGATGTACAGTGAGGCTACAGAAAACATCCCAGTCCTTTTGTTCAATCACAAAATGCAGTCACCTGGCAAATAATTCACTAGACATTAAGTAACAGGATAGCAACTCGTCCCAAGACCAGAGATTGAATTCCATCAAAATATTATTATAGATAGGAGATGATTATTATAGTGTCGTACTTTTTTTGCATGATTTTGCTTGTTCAGTCATTTTTTAGTTGTGTCCTACTCTTTGTGACCCCAGTTGGGTTTTTCTTGGTAAAGATACTGGACTGATTTGCTATTTCTTTTTCCAGCTCATTTTACCGATGAAGAAACTGAGGCAAACAGGATTAAGGGACTTTCCCAGGGTCACACAACTAGCAAGTATCTAAGGCCAGATCTAAACTCAGGAAGATGAGTCTTTCTAACTCTAGGCCTGGCATTCTATCCACTTCATGACCTTGAATGGAATTTTCTTGGCAATGGTTTGCCATTTCCTTCTCCAGTGAATTAAGGCACACAGAGCATAAGTGACTTGCCTAGGATCACACAGCTAGTGAGTGTCTGAAGCTGGATATGAACTCAGGCCTGATCCAGGCCCAGCACTCTATCCACTGAGTCATCTAACTGCCTCTTTTTGCATGATACCTTATTTAGTAATTCAGTAAGAAAATACTCCTAAGAATGATAAATTTAGTTTGGAGATAAATTTTACATAAATAATTATCAGCTTAGAGTAATATAAATTTCAGACCATTCTGATCAAACTGAAAGGCACTTTGAAAATATAAATTATTCTTTTTAAATTGTACTGCTAGTGTTTTGGAGGCAATGCTTCTGTGATTCAGGGTAGATGATGATGGCAAATATTGCTGAAGTTAATTAGAAGAATTCATCAGGATACTTCATTTATATAATTGAGAAGACATCACTTCATTAGGAATTTCATCACTAATCTGGTTTTCTGAAAATGAATCTACAAGGAAGAGTGAAAGATTGATCATTGAGAGCTTAGGCTCTGAAGGTGATGTCAAGGAAAATGAGTGTAGGAATTGTAATTCCAGCTTCTGTTAATGGGCTGGGACATGGACATGAAGAGGATGATTGCTGTTCTATCTTTAGAAACATATAAGCCAAATAGCCTTGGGAAAAGACTAGTGATTGGGATTTGTGTCAGATATATACAGGTTTATACAGAAACAGGTTACATATCCTCTGTCTTCGAATGTATTCACAATAGGAAAATTTCTTGTTTGAGTAACATAAAATCATTTTGGACTTCTCTTGTCCTCCGTCTCTCTTTCCCATCCAAAAGAAGGAAAATCACTCTGGTGATTATTGTTGACAGATTTTGAATACATACTGATATGGTAGATTTTCTTGGACAGTTCTGATTTGAAGAAAAGAAAGTATATTTTCCACAAGTCCTAGAAGAAGAGATATCCTTTGTTAGACCACGTATCTGATTTTTAGTTTGGAAAATGTCATCATGATACCTATGCTAGATTAGCTTGTTTCAGGACTCACTTCAGGACCTTGACTCATTTCAAGACTTTTGAGACTCTCTAGATGCTATAGGTCTAGATTTTGCATTCTCAAGGCAGCTTAGGGAGTCTCTGGAATGAGTCCAGGTCAAAGGACTAGGTATTAAAAGGGGTACAAGTCCCATTGTGGAGCTCCAGCCAATGCTAGGACAGGCAGATGGGTGAGGACATTCTACACATACACGTACACATATGGTACATATACATGCACACACCTATCATATTAGATATAATAACATATAACCTTGTATATAATACATATGACACATACATATGACATTATATATATAAACTATATATCTAACAGTTTGCCATTATATTTAGTGTGTTGATAAGCATATATCTCCATATGTACATACATATACATCAGTCTCTCTCCCTACATATATATCTATATCCATGTCTCTCACTCTCACTATCGGTCTTGTGCGCTCTTTCTCTCTCTCTCTCCCCTCTCGTCCCCCATCTGAAAAATCAACACTGATTAAACATAACGGACAATTGCAAGATGTCCTCTTTGCTTTGCGTTCATTTCACCTTGGTCTTCGTAGGCTTATTATGTATTTTAAAAATCATCTGTAAGGTATGCTTCCTTATAGCATAACAATAGAAAAAAATACTGGGTAAGGAATCAGAAGATTTGGGTTCAAATTCTGTCTCTGCTTCTTACTAACTGTGTGACCTTGACCAAGTCATCTAACTTCTCTGAGCCTCAGTTTCCTCATCTGTCAAATGGAGAGAATATCTGCCCTAATACCACCCCTGCAGAGATTTTGTTAGACTGAAATAATATCATATGAAAGTGAAAGTGTTCTGACAACTCCAAAACATATGTAACGGTTTTATCTTATTAACCTAAGGAAAGGTAGTTTGGGTATGGGGGCTAGAGGACTATTCCAGGAGTCATAAAGACTTGGGTTTAAGTTCTGTCTCTTTTACATATTGGCTAAGTGGCCATGGATATGTCACTTACTGTTTCAGTATCCCAGTTACCTCTCTAATACTTAGAGATGACAGATGAAATGCCTCATTGGAGGGGGTTCCACCCTGGGATTTGCCTTCATGCTGATGAAATCACATGTGCAAACAACAACAAAGATTATTCTAGGGCATTATCTATGGACTTTCCAAAGATAGCATTTTATTTGTTTTTATGTGTTTATTCATCTTATAGAAGGCAGGAACAGAAATTTATATTTTTGGAAAAGGAGAAAGAGTAGAAATGAGAGAGATTGCCCATTTGTTATTCTAAAAGAAACAGCACCCTGATAAGAGAAGAAAATTTTTTTGCATAGTTTTAAAATTCCATCCTTAGATGACTTAGAGATGTGTGTGTGTGTGTGTGTGTGTGTGTGTGTGTGTGTGTGTGTGTGTACACTCCTAAAAATGAAATCTTACTAAGGCCTTTGGATTAGAGAGTTTGAATTTGGTGGTTCCCAAATAGCTCCCTGAGTCACAGCATCATTTCTTCCTCCTATAGATCATGTAGTTGCAGGTGGAGAGTCTGGGTCATGGCTTCTGGCAGTACTGTAAGGCTCACTGATGTATATCTTTACTCCTCTGAATGTGTTATCTGCATCAATCTTCCCACGGGAATCCTCGACTTCAGCAGGTACTTTTCATGAGCAGTGGCATAACTGATGAATCTTCTAATTTTATAGTCTGAAACGGGATGATAAAATACTAGATTTATAGGGATTGTTTCATTGTGCACAACACTCACGTCTCCTATTCCCATCTGCCACGGAGAAAAGAAATTTGTTCTCCCTTAAACATGTCATGCTGTTAAATGTATGTTGCTTAAGATCTTGAGGATTTGGGGCATATCTAACAGTGTAAAAGAAATGGCACTACAGCAATACTTTCATGGTAGTGTAGCTTAACCAAAGGGATTTTATGTTCATTATGGTGATTTTTATGTTGGATGGGGAAGATAAACCTTTATGTCCTGGTTTGTTAGCAGAACCCGTCCTTACACCTGAGCAGGTACTGTTGATGCACACCTGCCTGTCAATTCTTACCAAAGTCTGATGCCCCCAAATGTTCATTATCATCTTATGTCAGTAATCCTTAAGGGGTGGATCTGCTATCCCTCTCTACTCAATCCTTCTTGGCAGCATGCAAATTGACTGCTTACAGATTTCAAGGGACTGGGGCTGCAGAACAATTTCTCCCTGAAATCAGCATGGAAAGCCCCCTCCTATGTACCTGGCAGTTTCAAAACTCAAACCTCCAGGAAAAAGAATACTTCTTCATGTGTGTTAAATTCACTTGGATTAACATGCCATTACTATCATGAGAGGACAATTAGAAGCATATTAGCCACGATTAGGTATTCAGATACTCGTAATGAGGCAGGCACACAAATGCATCAGAACTACAAAGGAGAGGATAGAAAAATATAAGGGAAAAAATTTATCTGCATCATTCATAATTACTACATTCAGATAATCCCTTTCCTCACTGAATGAAGAAATTGAAAAAAAAAACACACACAGACACACACACACACACACACACACAGACACACACACACCACAAAGCTGATTTTTAAAAGGTAGGCATGCTGATGAATTGTAATTTACAAAGGAGGCATCGCTGCCAATACTTCAAGCAAGATTTGTCATGTGATCAAACTTACAGATGCATAAGCAGGGGATAATCTCTTAGACATTCTGTGTTCAAGATTCTAATACACATATTCGTCTTTGTACACCAGCATTTCTCAACATTTCAAGCTTACGTCCCCTTTTTTTGCAGCTGTCATATCCCTCATCAGCTTTGTGCCAGAAATATGAAACATAGCAGCATTATTATGCTCTCTTTAAACTTTCCCATTTGGGAAATGATCCTATTTTCAACTGAGTTATTGATCCATATGTAATAAACAACAAACATCATGCCTACTATGTATAAGGTTTCCTGGATCTCTCTTATATGGAAGCTATGAACATGAGATAAAAGCTTGTTGCTTTTATTGATTTAAGATCATATATGGGGAACACAGACCAATTTGAAAGAGTCCAGATGCCCATGGGACCTAATTATTAAGAATCGAATGGCTATAAGAAAAGATTTTGCTTATACATACTTGTATGGGCGCACACATATATACGTTCAATTCAAAAATCATCAAGAATGTAGTCTGAGTCAGGCACTATACTGGGAAGTGGATGTACAAAGATCTACTAGGTTGAATGTTGTTCAGTTAAATACAAAATACTTTTTTTTAGGGGAGTTTGGAAACACTAACAAGAGTAGTGGGAATCAGGAAAAAGCCTACGAAGCCACTGAGTACAATGAAGGGTGGATATAAGACACTGTGGAGGTAGAATTGATAAGACTTGGTAACTGATATGCTGTGAGGTGTAAAGGAGGGAGACAAGTCCTAGTTGACTCTGAGTTTGTGAGCTTGTGTGCCTGAAAGGCTACTGGTGTCCTCAATAGATACTGAGAGTTAGGCAGAGTAGTGGGCTTAAGGGGAAAAGATATTAATTTCCATTCAGACAGAGACTGTCTTTGGCCTTTTTGTATCCCCAGAAATTAGCACAGTGTCTGGCACATAGCAGGCACTTAATAAATGTTTATTTATTGATTGAATGATTAACATGTTGACTTTGTGTTACTTTTGGAACAGATTCAGGTGGAGGTGTTCTGCCATCAGTTGGTGATATAGGAGTGGAGCCCAGGTTAGAAATGAGGACTGACTATGTAGATCTGGGAGTCAACGTCAAACAGGAAATAATTGAACCTGTAAGAGTTGATGAGATTGTCAAGTGAGAGAATGTAGAGGAAAGAGAAAAGGGCTTGGGGCATTCAGAAAAGCATATTGGAAGTCAAAATATTATGGAAATATAGGAAGGAAAAAAAATCTGAGAGGAGGGGATGTTCGACAGTTTTAAATGCTGCATTGAGGTAAAGAAGGCCATTAGGAGATCATTGGTTATTATGGAGAGGGCAATTTCGATCTAGTAGTGGGGACAGAAGCCAGTCAGTCAATAAGTATTTATTAAGTACTGACTTTATGCTAGGCACTGTACCATGTACCGCTAATAAGAGCAAAAGGAAAGATAGTCCTTGCCCTCAAGGAGCTTACTTTCTATTAATGAAGATAATTACTTTTGATTTATTGATGAAAGGAAGCCGAAAATGGCCAAGAAGAGGGTGGGGCTGGGAGTGGGAGAAGAAGATACTTGGCACAGGGGTGTGATGGAGAAGTTCAGAAAAATGCAGCCTGGTAGGAAATGAAGAAATGGCTGGCCTGGGTATCCTCCTTAAATGGAGGTTCTAGGAGGAGTAAATTGAAAGTAATGAAGTTTGGACAGTTTTTTTTTTTTTTTAAGTAATGAGTTTGGACAGTTTTTTTTTTTCCTAAGGGCACAGCACTGGAAGGAAGAAAGCTATAGGATGCTAACTAACTTTAGGAGATAGTCATTATATGAAATTTTTTTTTATATCTAGGAGAAAACTAGGCCTATTTGGAGGCTCCAAAGAAGAATTTAGTAGGTCGGGGCTGTCCAACCTTAGGTTTTTATTGAAACAGTAGACAATATATTTTGATTTGCCATTTTAGCGAGAGCTCTGGGGTACCTCGGCTTCCTTTACTAAAGCATTTATGTAAATTTCTATGGGCCCATGGCCACATGAGGCCCTCTGGCCACATTTTGGACAGCCCTGTAGTAGATAAAGGGATTAGGGAAAAAGGGGAAGATGATTGAAAAGGTAAACTCCCTGAGGAGATTAAAAGGGACAGGGTCAATATATGTACATATGTAGATACATATTTATGTACTGTGTATATGCATCATCAAATGTTAAAGTTTTATTTTGTTTTGTTATTGAGACCTGGTTGCATTAGGAATTTTTGCTTTGAGATTGTTAAAGGTGGCTCTGACTTGCTAGGATGTCTATAAGAAAATTTGATGTTGCTTAGTGACTTTTAATTGCAAGTTGCCTGAGGACACTTGTGTAACAAAGAGGATACATCAATGGCTTATATGCTGTTCTTATACTGTTAGTAGCTGGAGTTGAAAAAGTATTTAAAGTTTAAAGAAGAGAGGAGTCTATTTCCGCCAAATCAATGAATCTGACAAACCTTGATGTAGCAAGGAGAGGATTGGGATTGAGTGAAAACCTGTTAGTGAGCCTGTGTATTATCAGATGTTATGATTCTCTTTATTACACGTTCTTAATTCAGTGGATTTATAAGGGAGGAGGGGTAAGCTGATGAGTCAGGGATGAAGAAGAATAAGAACAAGAATGCTGAGCCTGGAGTCAGGAAGACTCAACTTCTTGAGTTTAAATCTCAGATGCTTACTAGCTATGTGACCCTGGGCAAGTCATTTCACCCTGTTTGTCTCAGTTTCATTGTCTGTAAGATGAGCTGGAGAAAGAAATGGCAAACCAGTATCTTTGCCAAGAAAACCCTAAGTGGTGTCGGTAAGAGTCAGACAATTGACAACGACTGAACAACAGATTGTGTAGCAGACAGAGTGCTGGACTTGGAGTCAGGAAGATCTGATTTCAAATTATGCCTTATATACTAACTGTGTGAGATGAGGCAAGTCACTTAATTCTGTTTGCCTCAGTTTCTTTAAATGTAAAATGAAGATAATAATAGCTCTTACTGAATGGGGTTGTTGTAAGGACCAAATGAGTTAACCTATGTAAAACACTTTGGATACCTTAAAACACTATATATGTGCTAGTTGCTATACATGTGAACGTCTCCTTTAATGAATGAGGCAAAATCATGTTGTAGTATTAAAATGATTAAGCTAGGGCCCTAATTAATTCCTCAGCAAATGCAGCACGCTTCCCTGACTATGCAGGAGTTTAATCTCTATCTTGTTAACGGACTATGTAATTTATACCACATATTCCAAAATTTACCCTTTTCTCAGTAACATCTGGTAAATATACCCACTGTTAATGTGAAAATACAAACTCCTTGAGGGTAGTGAATGTCTCAATTTTAAAAATATTTGTATCCCTAATGCCTAGCTCAATGCCTGGCTTGTAATATGGGCTTAATTATTCACAAGAGAATTGATTTAGAGTTGGAAGGTACCCCAGAGGCCATCAGGTCCAATCCTCTCATTTTACATATGAGGAAAATGAGACTCAGAGAGTAAGTGATTTCCAAGGTCACATAGATAGTAAGTGAAGGAGCTTGGATTGGAAATCAGGTTCTTTGGCTTCAAATCCAAGGCTCTTTCCACAACAGGCAAATTTCTATTGATTGATTGAAACTATCCCTGAAGAACAAACAGGTTTTTATGCAAGCTGATTTACCTTTAATTAGTAGCTGATTAGCACCTTCTTTAGAGAAACATAGTTGTTTTATAGTGTTCCCAAAGGAATTGTCGCATGGTTAAATCACCTGTTAGTTACTGAATATTTCTATGTTTAGAGGTAGGTTGCAACCTTTGTATCTAAGCTACATTTCAAAACATCTAGGTCATAATAGGTCTCTTTCATTTGGATGATGACCTGATAGCCACAATCAATTCAATTCAGCAAAAATGTACTAAGTACCTTCTTTGTACAAGATACTGTGTTAGATGGCTAGTGAGAAGACATGGTCCTTTCCCTTTAAGAGGATTTTGACAGAAGAAGATGTAGGTGGATGATATTCCAGGGATAAGGAATAACATGAATAAATATATGGAGGTGAGAAAGCACATGATATATTCTGTGAAAGTTGAGAAATCCAGTTTGTGGAAGCTGAGTGGTAGAGTGCTGGACCTAAAATCTTGAAGAACTGGGTTCAAATCCAGCCTCAGATGTTTATCAGCTGTGTGAACCTGGGCAAGTCATTTAAATACTATGTGCCTCAGTTGCCTCTTATGTAAAATGGGATTGTTGCAAGGATAAAATGAGCTCATATTTGTAAAGAGCTTTGCAAATCTCAAAGTGCAATATAAATGCTAGCTAGCTAGTCTGGCTATATTATAGAACACATGAAGAGCAATGGTGTAAGAAAAGGCCAGAAAGGTAGGTTAAAGCCAGATCATGAATGGCCCTGACATGGACTTCCTTAGTAAGAAGAGAGGGGTCACTGAAAGTTTTTGATCGGGGGTATGATATAATTGGAATTGTGCATTAGGAAGATGAATTTGGCAGCGATGTGTAGAATGGCTCAGAGGAGGAAGAGATTGCAGGGGAGCATGGGGGTGGGGCGGGGCTTTCCAGGTAGTCAGTTATTATAATAATGTAGGCATTTGGTAATGAGGACATAGATTAAAGTAGTGGCAGATCAAGTCTTAGCCCTTTATTAGATTCCCTTGATTGACATCTCTCAACTTCAGTTTCCCAATGGGTAAAACGGAGACAACAGTAGCTGTTTTGTCTAGTCTGCTAAATTGTGATGCAGATCAAATAAGACCCTGTATGGGAGGGCACTTCACAATCTAGAAAGCAGGCCGGACACGGAAGGGATTTCACGGATAAACTGTAAAGATGGGGATTTCCTGTCTTTACAGATAGAGGAAAAGATCACTTGATGGCAGCTGGTAATACAGTAGGTAGAGTGCTGGGACTGATGTCAGGAAAAACTGAATTCAGACACTTACTAGCTGTATGACCCTATGCGAGCCACTTAATATAAGTTTCCTTCAGTTTCATCAACTGTAAAATGAGGGAAAGAATAGCCCCTACCCTGAAGGATTGTTGTAAGGAGCAGACAAGATAAAAAGCCCTTAGCACAGAGCCCGACACGCAGCAGGCACTATATAAATGCTCATCCTTTTCCCTGCTCCTTACCTGTAAGCCTGAGGGATCTGTCTTTTTCTCAAATTTTATCTTCTTATAAACTTGCCTCATTGACTATATTCCACATTATCAGCAAGACAATTTAGTTTGAGAAGACCTCTGAATTCAAAGGGATGGAAGGCCTGGAAGGAAGGGCTAGGCATAAATTAATGAGCAAGCATTTATTTTATTTTTTCATCAATCAACATTTATTAAATGCCTACAGTGTTCCACGTACTGTGTTAAGGACACTAAAAGAGGCAGAAAACAGTCCTTGCCCTCAAGGAGCTTACAATCTAATGGAGAACTCACATAACTTTATAGAGCAAGCATTTATTAAGTCTGTTTTGTGCCAGGCCCTATTCTAGTATATAAATACAAAGAACAAGACAATCCTAATCTCAAGAAGCTTCTGTTCTAGGAGGGAAAACCATTCACAGCTTGGCCTAAACCAATTTTTTTTTTGGATTCATTGCCCTTATGCTGTGATTAAGCTAAACTGGCCTTCTTTCTGTTATTCCTATCTGAGGCACTCTTACCATGGTCCACCATGTCTGGAATGTATTCCCTCCTCTTCATAAAATCTATCACTTCTTTCAAGAAGCTCCCCTCCTACCCCCATGCATGAAGCTGTTTTTGGTTCCTTCAACCACTCCTTAATTACCTTGTGTTCAACTACCTTGCATGTATTTTATGTATTTGTTTTATATTTATTCTGCAAATACTTATGTTGTTTCCCCCTGCTAGAAAGTAATGTTTTGAGAATAGAGTTAGTTTCATTATTTGTACTTATATCTTACTGCCAACACATAGTAGGTACTTAATAAATGCTTGGTTGGCTGATTACAGAATAAACGTAAAATTTAAATACAAATATAAAAATTAAATACAAAATAAGGACAACACAGATAAATAAATATAAGGTAGTTAGGAAAGGAGCTCTAGCAGTTGGGGCAGTGGTCGGGTGGATCTATCTTGAGGACAAAGAAAGAATTGAAGTGACAAGGGAGCATGTCCCAGGTGTGGAGGATTGGACCACAAAGACAAGAAGATGGGAGGTGGAGGGATGATGCAAAGAATAGAAAGAAGCCACATTGGCTAGACTGTACGGAGTGTGGTACAGCAAGGAATGTATAACAAAACCGGAAAGATTGTGGCCTGGTTGTGAAGAACTCTAAAAGCTTAAAAAGTTTAAAAAAAGTATTTGTCTGGAGATAAGAGGGAACCACTAGAGTTTATTGAATAGGAGAGTGACACGATTACATCTGTACTTTAAAAATATCATTTTGACAGCCATGGGGAAGATGGACTGGAGTGGGAGAGATTTGAGTCAGGAAGAACAATTAGGTAACTATTTTCAATAGTCTGAGAAGAGATAAATAAGAGTCTGAGCTAACTTGGTGGCCATGTGAATGAAGAAAAGAGGTTGGATGCCAGAAACGCAGTGGAGTTATAAATGACAGGATATGATGAGTGATTGGATATGAGCGGTGAGGGAGAGTGGGAAATAGAGGATAATGTGGAAGCTAAAGGTGATTGAAAAAACGGCAGTACCTTTTGAAAGAAACAGGAAAGTTAATAAGAAGGGTAATTTTTTTTAGGGGGTAAAGATAATGGGTTCAGCTTGTGACATAGTGGGTTTGAGATGTTTCCAAAATCCAGTTGGAAATGTATAATAGGCATTTGGTGATGTGAGACTGAAGACAGGGGAGAGACTGAGGCTGGATATATAGATTTGATATTCATCAGCATAGAGATGATAGTTAAACCTATGGGAACTGATGAGGGGAAAGAGAGACAGATGGACAGACACACACAGACACGCACACACACACACACACACACACACACACACAGAGGGAGAGGGAGGGGAAGGAAGGGGAATGGAGGGGGAGGGAGAAGATAAGAAGGCCCAGGTCCTAGCCTTGGGGTATACTGACAGCTAGGAGGCATGGTAGGGATGATGAACAAAGAAGACTGAGAAGGGACCAGTCGGAGAGGTAGGAGGTGAACCAAAAGAGTGCAGTATCTCCCAGATCCAGAGGAAAAAGTTTCTATGACAGGAATGTGATTAACAGTGTCACATGCAGTAGAGAGGTCAAGAAAGTTGATGGCTAAGAAAAAAACCATGTGATTTGGCAATTCATCTATCATAGATAATTTCAGGGAAAGCAGTCTTAGCTGAATATCTTGTGTCTAGGCAGGCAGCTCCTAGCACATTTCTGTGCACATAAAACAGTTTGATCAATCAACAATATTCCTTGGTGATGATGGAGTAAAGATTCATCTAAAGCTAATTCTGCTCACTGTCCACAGAGCCAGAGTGCCATGGATCCTTGTGTCCTTGCTAATGCCTAATGTAGCTTACATCCCATCACTGGCACATGCTAATTATCTCTCCTCCATGTTATTAGTATTATCTAGAGTAACAGTGTTTTAGAATCTTGGTGTCCTGAAGGTTGACCCAGCAGTTAGAGTAAGAAGCTTTAGAAATGCTACTATACATTATAAAAACATTAATGAGCATATGTGATAATGATGCAATTAGATTTTCTCACTTCTTGTCTCTTCCTGAAAGTCACCCAAAAAAAGACATCCTGGTGATCCAGGTGAAGCAATTTCCCAAGAGTCCCTGCACTTGAAGGTCAAACAAACTTGGCATACTTGTCAGTTCTGTGTAGAGCCAGCCCCTAAAAGGCTGAACTAATGGATACAAGATTCTACTTAGTCCCCTGCCAGCTGGGCTCATAGAATTCAGCAGGAGGAATTGCAAACATTACTTCCTTTCCAAAGGTTCCTTTTAGTCCTTATTGATGAAGTCAATATATCATGAAAAGAAATGACACCAAAATTATAAAGAATAAGCCTGTATTGAAAGAACCAATATGAGGAGATATCAGTCTTTGCAAAGGTAGGAAGTCAACAAGTGTACCTTTTGCACATATTTTCAGACTTTTTCCAGTGTATTTATTAATAAGGCTAATTTTTGTCTTTTTTTCCTTTGAAAAGACTATTGGTTATATGGGATGGCTTTCTGGGAGGGGGAAGGGAAAAGATACAGGGGAAGCTGTAGTGATATAAAAAAAAAACCAAAAGACATCAATAAAAAATTTAAATAAATACTACCAGAAGAGGGGTATGGTGACAGGCTAAACCAAAGCTTATGATGTTTGAACTCTGAGGAAGGATGTTTGTGGGACTCATCTTGTCCACTGTACTACTCGATAGTGCTAGAAATCCAGGAACTTCAGTTTGAGAGTCTGGGAGAAGGAGGCAATTATCTTCCTCTCTGGTTTCATGAACACATGACAGATGAAAAGAATTTTAACTAGGCTAATTCCTAAAGCCTGTAGTTTTTAGAGGAGCAATTCCCTAAATGAAAAACAAATAAAAATAAATATGTAAAGCATTGTCTGCTCACTGAGCACTGTGGGATAGCAGGATAAGTTGCTGTTCTAAGGGCTTGCCTCATTTGTTTATATTTACCTAAATTATTGGTGTTTGGATTGGCTCTTTGGCACACCAGACAAAGTTAAAGATTGGGTGGATCTTAGAGAAGATCTAAGTAAACTCTTATATTTTATAAATGAAGTGGTGGTCTATAGAGAGGAAATTACTTGCCCAAGATCATACAATAACTAAGTTGCAGGGCCAGGACTATAACCCAAGTCTTCTGACTCCAAGTCCAGTGTTCTTTTTCCCTCCACTCTGACTATTAACATCATCTGGTGGGGATTTCCAGAGATTGGAGCTCTGATTTCAGCTCTTATTAGTTTCTGTATGACCTTGGGAAAGTCAATTTTAGCCTCAATTCAGGAAACATCTATTATGTATTTACTATGTATACTGTGTGAGACACTGGGAGATGGGGGACAGGTGGAGAAACCAATATTTAGATAAAATACTATCCCTGCCCTCAGAGACCACTAGACTATAGAACTTAGTCTAGAGGTTGATAACATATAATTAGGAGAGGGCATTAATTATGTAGTACACAGAGCTGTGTGAAGTCCTACTTTCTCCCCTTGTACTCTCCCAACCTTCCTTCTTTCCCCATATGCCTCAGATGAAAGTATTCTGTTCCTATATTACTTCACCTGAGAATCTCCATTGTCTCCCATTATTCCTAAACTTATCATGTTCACCTAAGTATAAACCATGTCCATTCTCCCTGTACCTTACTTCAAAGAACATAAGCTTCTTGAGGATAGGGGCTATGTCATTTTAATTTTTGTATCTTTAATGCCCAGAAAAATTGCTTGCTCTTAGTAAATCCTTAATAAATACTTATCTAATTGAACTGGGATATGGGGAAGAGCCTTACCTGTAAGGTATATTTGGGGAGGGGGAATCAGGGAAAGCTTCAAGAAAAAGGATGTGAGTCGGACATCAAAGGCTGGACATTCCTCAGCTTAAAAAGGGGAGGGAGGGCAGGCCAGATACTGGGAGCAGAATGAGCAAAGACAAAGAAGGTAGAAGGCACAGGGACAGCATGGTGAGAGAATTGACACAGACATGGTGAAGAATCCATTTTCTTAATGGAAAAGTGAGAGAATTGGAGTAGATAATCTGTAACGTCCCCTCCAGCTTCAACATGTTCTGTTCTATTCTGGTACTTGCTCATCTTTCCTGATTATATATATATATGTGTGTGTGTGTGTGTGTGTGTGTGTGTGTGTACACACATATACATATAAATTATATAGATAAATATACACACATATATGTATATATGTGTATGTGCATGTATATGTGTATATATCCATATCTCCATATCTATATATCTATAGCACTCTAATTCTGTAAGAGAAGTTTTCCCATTTGACCATAAGGACAGGGGGATGCCCCTATCAGTCAAAAATCTAAGTACAGAGTAAGTAGTCTTAGATTGCCTGAGGGCTTAGGAATGAAGGGTGCTCTCCTCCAATAATAATGCCTATTTCAACATGGTTAAAGGGTAAGGAAGGTGGACCAGCATATACAGGCTTGTGAGATCTCTTGTTGGATGAAACACTTACATTAATGAGATTAAAGACCCATTGGAGTAAGTAATGTGGGGCCTTTCAGCAATGATTAAGTCAGAGGATCATAAATCAACAGCTAAGAGGGACCTCAGAGGCATCTAGTCCAACCCTTACTTTTTTGCAGGTGAGAATACTCAGGTTAAATGATCACATTTAGAGATTAAGAGAGATCGAGGTCACACAGCTAGGAAGTTGTAGAGTCAGGATTTGAACTCAGGTTCCAGGATTCCAAATTTAGAGCTCTTTTATTATTCCATGCTTCCTCCCTCCAACCTTTGTATGGGAATTGAGAAATCACACATCTCTATGCCCCTGCTGACAGTTGTATAGTCCTTTACTCTTGCAATAAGAAATTACTGAGTAACTTCAAGGGTCTTCAGCAGTGCTGCACTATGATTTTCTCATTTGATAACTGTTCTAGGCATTGCTAAATGTTGTCTTCCTCTTTTATTAGCAGTGGATTTCTTTGTGTTTCCAACAGCACTCTGCAACCCACCCTACTTAGGTTTTAAAATTATGATCAGGTTCACATTTTTTCTTGAAAAGTTTTCTTTCTTTCAGCCCAATGCCAGTGGGGTATCCATGTGACCTTAGAGACTATCTGTTAAGATAGTCAGTGGATAGAGTCTATTCATTAGTGACTGAATCAGAGCTTTCTTCTGCGGCATTCACTCTTAGCAGATTGATCCCCAAAGTCTAAGCAGGGGAATCAATAGCTCTTTTGTTGGTCTGCGCCCAGTTTTTAAGAGGCTGGAGAGGTCAGGAAAGGTCTGCTCCTCTTTCTCCCTTTCTCCCCCTGCCTCTCTCCAAAGAATGACTTGCTAACAGAGAGACTTGGCAGAGGAGAAGATATTGTGAACCCCAGAGACTAAATAAAATAGTCCTTGGTTCCCATTAGTTTTCCCTATCAGGGATTGCTGGAATATCTATTCCTTTCCAACCCACTGCCAGCTATATGAACTCTACCCATTTGATAGGGCAGAGAAATCACAGCCAAATACAGCATGGCTAATTGTGGGCTAATAGGGAAAGGCAGAGATGACTTGGTTAATGTTGCAGTAGTGTAAATTGGGTGAAGAGTCTGTTCCCAGCCTTAGGCTGCTTCACCTAGAACTGGGACAAAGAACCTGAGGGGATCAGTATTGAGAGAATTTTTCCCCCATAAAGAAAAGTTTGCCTTTTGGATATGATGTCTAGTTACAGTGGGTGCCCTGTATTGATAAGACTGAACATTGAGAAAAATATAGGGATTTAAGACATAGAGGAGAGGAATAAATTGTGTATCACAGTATCTGCCCTGGGAATTTTATGGCCTCCTCCAAATAATTAGATTATTTGGCAAAGAACAAAGGTTGTTGCAATCATTTAAAGTTTATATTCTTGGAGTGAAGTTTCCATCTTGCAATAATAAGATGAGATGGGCGTTTCATGTTACTAGCTCCAGTTCTCAGAATCTAATGTATTGATATCTAGATTTTTAAAAATTATAATGATAAAATCATCTCATAACCATGTAGTCTAATATATATTTGGTGTGTTTTAACTATATAAGATGCCTATTGAGCAAAAAATAATTTCCTTTAATGGTCATTAGCAGGTGTCATAATGACTGCCCAGACAATGCTGCGGCAATTTGGGTTCTCTGTTGAATCATCTGCATGTGGAAGGTCATTGGTGATCAGACACCAAGTGCAGCTGTGACTTCAGTATTTCTGAATTGCTTTAAATTAAACTAAACTGTCGCCCCTGAATTCAGAAGATCTTTGGGTAATGGTTATTCTCAGCTGTCTGTGGAGATGTTTGTTGTATTGTCCCAAAACGATTTTCAGTATCCCTGAAGACAATCTATCCCTGCCTTTGGCACTTAATAGTTGTATGTCCATGGATGAGTCACTTAAGCTTCCTGAGTCCCAATTTCCACCTTTATAACACAATAATATCAGCATCTACCTCACTGTGACAATCAAATGAGATAATATAAGCAAAGCACTTTACAAACCTTAAGGCATCATAAAACCTTACCTGCTGCAGTTATTATCTATCTGAATTCTATAGGCATTTTCATTCTCCTTCATTTCACCTTAAAATGTTTGGATAATTTATCTTTCATTCATTTTCTTTAGGTATCTTGCCCAGTTACTTGCCTTTCTATGATTCTGACTACAACATCTGTTGGATGGTTATATGCCAGGAGACCGCTGTTGTTTATGGTGAGCACACTCCATTTTTGATGTGTCTCTGTGGCAGTGAATCAATACTTGGCAGGAAGGGAAACACATATATATGTACATACAATTGCAATTCGTGGTCTAAAACTGGGAACTGGTGTTTTCGTTTTTTCATTGTTTCCAAATGTTTGTTTTCCATAATAAAACTTTCTGTTGATAAGTGAATAGTATATTCACAACATTTTAAATCAAGAACTAAAAGGGTTCTTATATCCCAGGTAGTCCATTCTCCAGACGATGAAATTAAAAGTCAATGGTTAAGTGACTCTCCCAAGGTCAAATAGGAAGTATACTATCAGAGGTGGGCTTTGAGCCTCTGTCCTCTGACTCCAGCAGTATACTATATTGTCTCCTAATAATCAATTTTATATGAATCAGTTTCCTACTTTGTTTTATTTACTTGCTTCACATCATTGTATGAAGTTTTATGAACTTTAAAATGTAATGTAAATGTGCTACATGTATGTGTATGCATGTATAACTACACATATATACTTACATAGATATACACACATACATATACATACACATATATGTATGTGTACATACATACACACACACACCAGAGCTGGCAGAAAGGCAAAAGTATGACCTAGCAGATCTCTATGAGGCTCATAATAGAAGTAGAAATATCTATCTATAGCCATAATGTCTTAGTGGATAGTGAGCTGGTTTTGGAGTGAAGGAAGACCTGGATTTAAATCTCATCTTTTACTCCTACTGATGGTGACACTGGGCAACTCATGTTTTTAGTGCCCCAGATGACCTCATAAGAATGGAAATTGCATTTAAGGTATTGATCTGCTTTGGCAGATGAAGTTCCTCACGAAGAACTCTATATGCTGATGAAATCATACATCTGGTCTAAATGCGCACTGAGTGCGCCACTCATGCTTGTGCACACACACACACACATCATCTATCTTCCTCCTCACCCCATTCTTTCTCTTTCCCTCCCTTCCTTTCTCTCTCCCTCTGTGCTTAGGCACTGGACCCATGATTTCACTGGTATGAGGATTTCCCAAGTAAGGAAACTCTCTCCACCAAAGCAAATCATCATCTTCTCTACAATTTACAGTATTGTCAAGAACGCTGAAAGTTTAAATGATTTGTCCAGGGTCACAAAGCCAGTATATTCCAGAGATGAAACTTTAACCTAGATCTTTCTGGTTTTGAGGCCAGCTCTCTATTCCTTACATAATAAACATATATGTCTACTATCTACCTATGCATAAATATATTTGTCATATATCTACACAATTGAAATAACCAATCTATGGCAATATAAATATGGAGGACTGACCCTGGAGTCAGGAGTTCTTGGGTTTTAATTCTGTCAATGATATATAGCAACCATTTGATCATGACCAAATCACCTCATGTGCCAGTGCCCCAGGGATCTCTCAGTGTCTGTAAGTTATGGAAGATTTCGTGATTGGCATCTGTAGAAGAAGTTTCCACACCAGGAATTCCTCACACCAATGAAATCAGAAGTTGAGATACATTTTTATTTTATAACTTATTCTGTTTATAATTCTCTGTAGAGAAGAACACAGAGTGGATAAATTTTTAGTTTTTAAAGCTTGCAAAATTATTTCTTTATAACAATCTTCCCCATTTTACAGTTGAGAAAACAAGCTCTGAATGGTTAGTAACCTACCCAGGGTTGTATAACTAATAAAGAGCTGAGGTGGAATTGGCAATCAGGTCTCCTGACATCCTATTTACCATGTCAAGCTGCCTTTCAAGGCCTTGGAGAATATTTAGGGTTTGTCTAATGAAGATCTAGTTCCAGGAAAAAAATTCTAAAGGTAATGTTGCTAGCTAAGCTCATACATACTCCAAGGGTCATATTAACATATGACAGTCTAGAATATTTACAGAAAGTGTCATCTCCAGAAAAATTAATTGTTTTTTCACTATTATTTATCTTCTTTATCAGTATCCTCCTCCAATGTTTCATAGTAGAGTGGAGGTAAATAAAAGTCTTAAAGACTGAACCAGTAAAGTGTCAAATCTGGTAGATCTCCCAAGCTTTGAGTTTGGGCTTGGAGCCGAATTGTGTAGCTGCCACCTGAGGACCAGCCCAGTCAGAACTGAATAGGTTCATCATTAGTTTAGCTATAGGATGATGTACCATTAATTAAGGCATAGGGCCATGGAGGGATGACACAAACTGACAAAATCTCAAATGCTTGAAGTATTGAAGGAAGTATATTTTATCCTTATGAATTGATCTATATCTCAAAACTAAGGTATGGTGATTTATAATCAGCTTCAGATAGTAAGGAACAGAGTCTAGCATCCTCAGCTTTCTATAGGGTCTAGTTTGATCCATTGATAGAAGGTGAGGTCTTATACATCTATAGGAGATTTCTTTCCTGTCTCTTACAGAAAGGAGACCTTTATAGGTAAAATTGGTTCCAATTTGAGAATAGAAATGAGAAGATAATTATACTTCAAATGCAATGCCTTCATTATTCTACGTAGCAAATACAGGCAAAATAACCCTTTTGAATGTTGGAAAAGCAATGCAATGCAACTCATCATATCATAAATAGGGTCAGAGATTTGCAAGTTGGCAGAGACTTCTGTGATTGTCCAGAAATAGGGTGAAAAGTTGGAATAAGTTAAAGAGGGGATGGAACCTGGAAGCTGCCATTCCACTCTGATAAGCATACCTCTCATCACCTCTAGAGATATGAGGTCATTGACATGACAGAATTAGCTTAGTGTCTCACTATGCTCTATGACACATGTTCTATAATAACCATGAGGGTTTCAATTTTTCTGAATCATAAAATAAGACGCATATGGAAGGCATACAACAGAGCCCAGAAAAGTCAGAAGCTCATCAGAGATGAGCCAGGGTCATAGCTAATGTCACTTTCCCTTAGTGACCATAATTCTTTGCATATTTTTTAGGAAAAGTGGAATACGTAATATGTAGGTATTCTCAATCACAAAAACTGCTTATGCCACTACAAGATTTCAGATTATGAGCCAAGAAATTCACACCCACAATGAAACTGGCAAGAAGCCCAGAACTCGTCATTTTCATTTTAGGCACTAAAATTCTTACATAGCTTTGCTTAAAGAGTAACTGGGCTGTTAAAATGTCCTCTGGACTTAAGATTTATTTACATATGATCCAAGCCTTACTTTTAGCAAGGTTATTTATATGCCAAATTTATTTTAAGTTGATAATGCTATTTTTAAATTGGCCAAAAAAATAAGCTCCCTCTTTCCTGAGATTTTTTTTTTGCTTTCTTTCAACTCGTAAAGAATTATGAAACTTAGAGCATCCTGACAAGGACCAATATCTAAATAAGATAGGTAATATCAATGTTTTTACAGACATATATGTTGGATAAGTTTTATTGATGAAAAGTTATTGAGTAAAAAGAAGCCAGCTGGATATGTGAACACCTATGTCATCTCCCCAGTCTAGAAATGGTGATAGAATTAGATGAAAAAGGGAAAATATGACTCCATGAGTTGGTTCCTTCCTACTTTTTTAGTCTCCTTATGCCTTCCCTTCACATATTCTGAGGTCTTATGACCTCCTTGGTGTTCCTTGCATGATTCTACATCTCCTGACTGCAGGGACTTTTGCTGGATGTCCCTCTAGCCTGGAGTATTCTTTCTTTTCATCTCCACCCCTGTGGAGATGTGCTTCTGTGACTTCCTTCAAATCACAGATACAGTCACACTTTTCCAAGCCTTTCCCGATCCTTCTTAATGCTGGTGATTATCTTCAATTATCCTGTATGTATTATATAAATACGTGTTTGCATGTTGTCTTCCCATCAAATTGTGGAGTCCTTTAGAGCAGTATGTCTTTGGTCTTTCTTTGAAAAGTTGCCTGATATATAGTAAACACTTAACAAATACTTATTGTTGATTTGATTTGCAATAGTGGAAAGTAGTTAACTTTTGAAGCCATAGCTGTTTTGAAGTGCAAAACAAGCTAAATTCAATGATGAGTGACTATAGATTATTGGTAGAGGTGGTTTGGAAGGGGGTAAGATGCATTTTAGTGCATCAGTGGCCAATCTAACTCTGTAAAGAATCAATGAATGTACTACTATATACAATGGATGATACCAATAAACTTGTGGTTGCTTCAATCCCTCCCATCTTCTTACCCCCTTTCCAACAAATTCTAGAGGGACCAATCATGCCACTAAATGCCTTTGTGAATGGAAACAATCATATATTAAAGCTTATATCATGCTTATTTTTAATTTTATTTTTAATAGCACAGATGCTTGTCCTTAAAAGATTGCTAGAATCTTATGAAGCGCATAACTAGCTCTAGGAAGGATTTCTTACTCCTTTCATCTATTGCCATTGTTAGATTGTATTTGAAAGTGATGTGGCATAATGAAAAGTATGCTGGACTTAGAATTAGGAACCATTTGGATTTGAATCTCAGCTTCTTTACTAACTAAATGACAAGTCACTAACAAGTCACTGAAACTCCATGAGTTGTTTTCCCATCCCAAGTGAAGATAATAGTATTCACATAGCCTACCTTCACAGGTTTTATATGAGGAAGATGCTTTGTAAACCTTAAAATTCTCTCAGAACTGGGGAACCAACATGGTGGAGTAGAGGCTGAACTCAGCTGAATTCTCCCAATGTTCCCTAATAAACAGCTTTAAAATGATGTCTCAAATCAAATTCTGGAGTGGCAGAGGCAACAAATGGTTGGAGAGAGACATTTTCCTGTCCAAGACAACTTAGGAGGCCAACAGGGGAAGCCTGTGATGCTGGGGTAGGGGCCTATCTACATGTGGTGGCAACACCAGCAGCAGGCCTTGGAGGCCACTTTGACAGCAGCAGCAACAGCTTCAGGAGCTTTCAGCCCAGAGATGATAAGGGGGTCAAATAACCAATCAGAAAAAGATTGCAGGGGACTCTTTGCTGGTATGGGCACAGGACCTTTTTGCATTGTCCTTAGTCATTTCTGGGTTATAGTTCCAGGGCAAAGAGGAACACTAGCACTTGTACCTGCAGGAGAACAGGGGCCCTGATCAAAAGAGAGAGAGAGACAGAGAGAGAGAGAGAGAGAGAGAGAGAGAGAGAGAGAGAGAGAGAGAAAGTAGTACCTGCAACTGTAGGAAAGCGAGGGCCCTGGTTACAGTTCCAGGGTGGAGAAGAGTGTTTGTGGTCACTCAAAAAGGAGCTGGGGCCCTGGTCTCAGTTCCAAAGCAGAAAGGAGCGCTAGTATTTATGACTGCAAGAGAGCAGGGAACCTGGTTACAATTCCAGGTCCAAGAGAATCATTAGTATTTGTGGCTGCAGGATATCAAGGTCACTTTTTTGATTAGAGTACAGGCCAAGAGAACAGTGATCATACCTCTCCTTGGATCATACTACCTCGGAAGCACTAAAAATTTACAGACTCCCAGAACTAGCTCTGAAAACGGCTGCACAAAAAAATCTGAATCTTGGGACAGCACCTTCCCCACCCCAGGAACGGAGTTCAACTTTAACATAAAGTCAAAAGTCAAGAAATAGGAAAAACAAGCAAACAACTACAAAAAGAACCTGACCATATAAAGTTACTATAGTGACAGGGAAGATCAAAACACAAACTCAGAAGATGATATTAAAACAGCTACAAGCAAAACCTCGAAGAAAAATGTGAATTGGACACAATCTGGAAGAGGTTAAAAAGGATTTTAAAAACAAATAAGATTTGTAGGGGAAAAATTGGGAAAAGGAATGAGAGTGATGCAAGAAAATTATGAAAAGAGAGGCAACAGCTTGGTAAAAGAGGTATTAAAAATACTGAAGAAAATAATACCTTAAAAACAGATCTGGCCAAATGGTAAAGGAGGCACAAAAATTCACTGAAGAAAAAAAAAACTCTTTAAAAAACAGAATTGACCAAATGGAAAAAGAGGCATAAAAGTTCACTGAAGAAAATACTTCCTTAAAAATTAGAATCGGGCAAGTGGAAGCTCATGACTCTATGAGACATCAAGAAACAACAAAACAAAGTCAAAAGAATGGAAGATAGAGGAAAATAGAAGCTACCTCTTTGGAAAAACAACTGATATGGAAAATAGATTGAGGAGAGATGATTTAAGAATTATTGAAAGCCATGATCAAAAAAAGAGCCTAGATATCATATTTGAACCAATCATAAAGGAAAACTGTCCTGATATCACACAACCAGAGAATAAAATAGAAATTAAAAGAATCCACTACATACTTTCTGAAAGAGATCTCCAAATTAAAAACTCTCAGGAATAATATGGCCAAACTCCAGAGCTTTTAGGTCAAAGAGAAAGTATTGTAAGCAACCAGAAGGAAACAGTTCAAATATCATGAAGCCACAGTGAATATCACACAAGATTTAGCAACTTTCACAATTAAAGATCAAAGGGCTTGGAAGATGATATTCTAGAATGCAAAGGAGCTAGGATTATAACCAAGAACAACCTAGCCAGCAAAACTGAGTACAATTCTTCAGGAGAAAAATGAATATTTAATGACATAGAGGAGTTTCAAATATTCTTGATGAAAAGACCAGAGATAAATAAAAGACCAAAATAGAAAATTTGACATTCAAACACAAGACTCAAAAAAAGCATGAAAGAGAAATCATGAAGGATTTAATATAGTTAAAATATTTATAAAGCTATATGAGAATATTGGGGCAGTTAGAAGTAGTATGGAAAGGGCACCGGTGTGAATCAATTTTGATGGCATGTTCTAAAAAAATGAAGGGGTGAGAAAGAAGGGTGCACTGGGAGAAAGGAAAAGAATTGGAAGATTATCTCATGTGAAAGAGGCATGCAAGAAAGAGCTTTTATAGTGGAGGGGAAAATGGCTGAGGGTGGGAAATATTTGAACCTCATTCTCATTGGAATTGGTTCAAAGAGGGAATAATATACTTAGGAATAGAAATCTGTCTTACCCAAAAGGAAAATAGGAGGAGAAGGAGATAAGAGAAGGAGCCATGATAAAGGGGAAGGTGGATAAGGCAGGCAGTGGTTAGAAGGAAAATGGTGTTTTGAGGGGAAGGAGGAAGAGAGAAAGGGGAGGGAGGGAGGGAGAGTGGAGAGAGACAGAGAGAGACAGAGAAAGAGAGAGAGAGAGAGAGAGAGAGAGAGAGAGAGAGAGAGAGAGAGGCAGAGAGAAGGTAATGGATTGGAAGGAAATACAGAGTTACTAATCATAAATGTGAATGGGATTAACTTGCCCTTAAAATGGTAGAAGGTAGCAGAATGTATTAGAAACCAGAATCCCACAATATGTTGTTTACAAGAAACACCACCAGTGAACAAGAAATTAAAGCAATTATTAGGGGCCATTTTGCCCAAATTTATGCTAATAAATTGGACAATCTAAGTGAAAAGGATGAATATTTACCAAAATATAAATTTCCCAGGTTAACAGAAGAGAAAATAGAATGCTTAGATAACCCAAACTTAAAAAATAGAAACTGAGCAATCATCAATGAGCTCCCTAAGAAAAAATCCCTAGGATCAGATGAATTCACAAGTGAATTCTACTAAACATTTAAAGAATTATTAATCTTAATACTTACAAAGTATTTGAAAAAATAGGCAAAGAAGGAGTCCTACCAAATTACTTTTATGACGCAAATATGATGCTGATACTGAAACCAGGAAAAACAAAAACAGAAAAAAGTATAAACCAATTTCCTTTATGAATATTGATGCAAAAATGTTCAATAAAATACTAGCAAGGAGATTATAGCAATATATTACAAAGATCATACACTACAATTGGGTGGCTTTATACCAGGAATGCAGGGTTGGTTCAATATTGGGAAAACTATCAGCATAGTTGTCCATATGTGAAAAAACAAAAACTATAGAAATCATATGATTATCTCAATACCCACAGAAAAAGTTTTTGAGAAAATACAACAACCATTCCTTATTAAAGACACTACAAAGCATAGGAAGAAATGGAGCTCTCCTTAAAATGAAAAGTAATATGTATTTAAAACCATCAAGAAACATATTTAAAAATGAGAGATAAACACACAGTTAAAATGGATTAGAGTAGAATTTATTATGCTTCAACTGATGCAAAAAAAGCAGGGTTAGCAATTATGATCTCAGACAAAGTTATAGCTAAAATAGATATAAGTAAAAGAAATAAACAGGGTAACTATATTTTGATAAAAGGTACCATAGACAATGAAGCATATATGCATATATGTGTGTATGCATCTATATTTATATAACATCCTCATATATAATATTTAAATATATAAGAAGATGAATCATTTCTCAATTTATAAATGGTCAAATGATATGAACAGGCAGTTTTCCAATGAAGAAATCAAAGCAATTTATAGTCATATAAGATGCTTTAAATCATTATTGATTAGAGAATTGGAGATTACAAAAAATCTTGAGATATCATTTTATACTTACCAGATTGACTAAAATGACAGAATGGGAAAGTGACAAGTGTTGGATAGGATGTGGAAAAATTGGGACACTAATTCATTGTTGCTGGAATTGTGAACTGATCCATCCATTTTGGAGGGCAATCTTGAATTATGGTGAAAGAGTTATTAAACTACCTATGTATGCCCTTTGATCCAGCAATACCACTACTTGGTCTATTTCCAAAGACAATTGGGGAAATGTCCTGGAATCTTTATGGTAGCTATCGTGGTGGTGGCAAAGAACTGAAAATTGCATGGATGCCCATCAATTGGGGAATGGCTGAACAAGTTGTGGTATATAATTGTGATAGAATACTACTGTGCTATAAGGCATGATGACCTCAATGGTTTTAGAAAAGCATGGTAAGACGCATGAAATAATGAAGAGTGAAATGAGCAGAAACAAGATAATATTGTAAACAGTAAAAGCAATGTTGTTTTAAGAACAACTTAGAGTAAATACATTCTTTTGACTATTATAAATACCCAAATTAACTATAAAGGACATATGAAGAAAGATACTATCTGCATCTAGAGAAAGAACTGATAAATAGAAGTGTGTATAGAATAATTTTTCACACACCCCCACCCACCCACACAGGGGTGTGTGTGTGTGTGTGTGTGTGTGTGTGTGTGTGTGTGTGTATAATACCTATTTGTGTCTAATCATAGCCATATTTTGGGCTGTAGGAGGAGGCGAGAAAGAAAAATAAAAAAAGAGAAATTTATATGATAATTTTGATATGTATTTGAAAGGAATAGCAAGTTATACATAGTAGATTTGAAGTTTCATGTACAATCATCCTTTTATTGCACTATGTTATGGAAACACTTGTTTTATTCCATAAATTTAAAATAAAATAAAACTATTAGCAAGCATTATCTGTAATGTGGATAAACTAAAAGCCTTCTCAACCAGATTAGGGGTGAAGCAATGTTGTCCATTACCACTACTATTATTCAATTTGTACTAGAAATGCTAACTACAGCAAAAAGACAAGAAAAAGAAATTGAAGGAATTACACTAGCCATCAAGAAAACAAAACCATCACTCTTTGCTGATGATATGATTGTATGCTTAGAGAATCAACTAAAAAACTAATTGAAACAATTAATAACTTTAGCAAAGTTGCAGGATATAAAATAAACCCACATAAATCATCAGCATCTCTATATATTATCAACAAAGTCCAGCAGGAAGAGATTGAAAGAGAAATTCCATTAAAAATAATTGCAACCTGGCTAATATGGAACTATGTTTTGCATGATTTCACATTTATAATTGGTATCACATTTCTTGCCTTCTCAGTGGGTGAGGGAGTGGCAGGAGGGAGAGAAATTGGAAATCAAAATGTAAAAAAAGAATGTTAAAATAATAATAAATTTATTTTAAAAAGCGGTTGTGGTTCTTCAGGAAATGAGTTGTTATTTCAATGCAAAGCTGGTCTCTCAACTGAAATGTTTAGTTTGATTTCATGGCATCCATATCTCTTCAGGTTTGACAAATTTACTTAGAACTGAGTAAATTGTTTACCATATTAGGGAGGGAGGTGCAGAGTTTGGGAGAGAATTTGGAATTCAACATTCAACAAAAAAAAGAATGTTAAAAATCACTTTTATGTGCAATTGAGAAAAATAAAATAGTATTAAAATCAAATAAGATATCTGTAGACAATATAAAATACTTGGAAGTTCACCTGCCAAGACAAACTCAGGAACTATATGAAAGCAATTACAAAATATTTTCACACAATTTAAAACACATCTAAACAATTGGAAAAATATTAATTCTTTATAGGTAGGCTGAGCCAAAATAATAAAAATTATAATTATACCTAAATTGACCTATTCAGTGTCATACCAATCAAACTACCAAAAAATGTTTTATAGAGCTAGAAAACAAATGATAAAATCTGTCTAGAAGAATAAATGGTTAAGAAGATCAAGGGAATCAATAAAAAGTGAAGGAAAGTGGCCTAGCAGTACCAGACTAAAAACAATATTACAAAGAAGTAATCATGAGAGTAATATGGTATTGGCTAAGAAACAGAGTGGTGGATAAGCAGAATATATTAGGTACACAATAGTAAATGTAAGAAGTAATAAAACATCAGTAAATGAACTTAGTAAATAGGATAATGAAAAATGACCATGATAAATACAAAGATCCAAGTTTTTAGGACAACAACTCACTAGGGGACAAAAATTGCTGGGAAAACCATGAAACAGTTTCAGAGGAAGTAGATATAGATCAACATCTCACACCATATACCAAGATAAGGTCAAATGCATACATGATTTAGATCTCCTCAGGAAGACGGCAGCTGGAAAGCAGGGACTAGCGTGAGCTCCTTACCGAGTCCCTCCAAAAACCTATAAAAAATGGCTCTGAACCAATTCTAGAACTGCAGAACACACAAAACAGCAGAGGGAAGCAGGGCTCCAGCCCAGGACAGCCTGGATGGTCTCTGGGTGAGGTCTATCCCACACGGAGCTCAGAGCTGGGAGCTGGGAGCTGGGAACAGAGTGGAGCAGAACCCAGCCTGAGCGGTGTGGACCATCCAGACCAGAAGCCAGGTGGAGGGGGCCCTAGCGCCCTGAATCAGTGAGCTGTGGCAGTTACCGGACTCCTCAACCCACAAACACCAAAGACTGCAGAGAAGGTTAGTGGGAAAAGCTGCGGGAGTGGAAGGAGTTCACAGTTCGGCTTCCAGCCCCGGGGGCAGTGGAGGTGGGGCAGCTACAGCTGCTGCAGCTTCTGGCCCCAGGCCCACCTGGTGGGAGGAATTAAGTGGCAGATCAGAGCAGGAGTGCACAGCCTGCTGAAGATCTAAGCCCAGTCCCGGTTGGGGGTTCTTGGGGAAGGAGGAGTGCTGGTGTGACAGAGCTGGCACCTCCCCCCCAAACGTGGAACATAGAACTCGTTAGTCTACAAGCAGTCATACCCCACTGAAAAACTCAAGGGTCAAGTTAGTTGGTTGGGGATATGGCCAGGCAGTGAAAACACACCCAGATTCAGTCTCAGACTTTGGATTCTTTCTTTGGTGACAAAGAAGACCAAAACATACAGCCTAAAGAAGACAACAAAGTCATAGAGCCTACAACAAAAGCCTCCAAGAAAAACATGAACTGGTCCCAGGCCATGGAAGAACTCAAAAAGGATTTGGAAAAGCAAGTTAGAGAAGCAGAGGAAAAATTGGGAAGAGAAATGAGAAGGATGCGAGAAAACCATGAAAAACAAGTCAAGGACTTGCTAAAGGAGACCCAAAAAAACATTGAAAAATACACTGAAGAAAACAACACCTTAAAAAATAGACTAACTCAAAAGTCAAAAGAGCTCCAAAAAGCCAATGAGGAGAAGAATGCCTTGAAAGGCAGAATTAGCTAAATGGAAAAGGAGGTCCAAAAGACCACTGAAGAAAATACTACTTTAAAAATTAGATTGGAGCAAATGGAAGCTAGTGACTTGATGAGAAATCAATATATTATAAAACAGAACCAAAGGAATGAAAAAATGGAAGACAATGTGAAATATCTCATTGGAAAAACCACTGACCTGGAAAATAGATTCAGGAGAGATAATTTAAAAATTACTGGACTACCTGAAAGCCATGATCAAAAAAAGAGCCTAAACATCCTCTTTCAAGAAATTCTCAAGGAGAACTGCCCTGATATTCTAGAGCCACAGGGCAAAATAGAAATTGAAAGAATCCATCGATTGCCTCCTCAAATAGATCCGAAAAAGAAATCTCCTAGGAATACTGTTGCCAAATTCCAGAGCTCCCAGATCAAGGAGAAAATATTGCAAACAGCCAGAAAGAAACAATTTGAGTATTGTGGAAACATAATCAGAATAACCTAAGATCTGGCAGCTTCTACATTAAGAGATCGAAGGGCTTGGAATGCGATATTCCGGAGGTCAATGGAGCTAGGATTAGAACCTAGAATCACCTACCCAGCAAAACTGAGTATCATGCTCCAAGGCAAAATATGGATTTTCAATAAAATAGAGGACTTTCAAGCTTTCTCAGTGAAAAGACCAGAACTGAATAGAAAATTTGACTTTCAAACACAAGAATCAAGAGAAGCATGAAAAGGCAATCAAGAAATGGAAATTGCAAGGGACTTACTAAAGTTGAACTATTTTGTTTACATTCCTACATGGAAAGATGATGTGTATGATTCATGAGACCTCAGTATTAGGGTAGTTGAAGGGAATATGCATGTATATATATGTATATATATATATATATATATACACATATGTTTATGTATATATATAAGTGAATGTGTATGTATGTATATATCTATGTGTATATGTATGTATTGTATGTATGTGTATATATATATGTGTTTATATATGTATATATATGTATATATATACATATGTAAAAGAGAGAGAGCAGACACAGGTTGAGTTGAAGATGAAGGGAAGATATCTAAAAGAAATAAAATGAAATTAAGGGATGAGAGAGCAACATACTGAGAGAGGGAGATAGGGAGAGATAGAATGGGATGGATTATTTCACATAAAGGTGGCAAGAGGAAGCAGTTCTGTGGGAGGAAGGGAGAGGGCAGGTGAGGGGGGAATGAGTGAACCTTGCTCTCATCAGATTTGCCCTGAGGAGGGAATACCATACGTACTCAATTGGGTATCTTACCCCACAGGAAAGAAGAGGGAGGAAGATAAAAAAAATAAAAGGGGGGAGATGATGGAGGGGAGGGCAGATGGGGATGGAGGTAATCAAAAACAAACACTTTAGAAAGGGGACAGGGTCAAGGGAGAAAATTCAATAAAGGGGGTTGGGTTGGGAAGGAGCAAAATATAGTTAGTCTTTCACAACATGAGTATTGTGGAAGGGTTATACATAATGATACACATGTGGCCTATGTTGAATTGCTTGACTTCTTAGGGAGGGTGGGTGAGAAGGGAAGAGGGGAGAGAATTTGGAACTCAAAGTTTTAAAAACAGATGTTCAAAAACAACAAAAAAAAAGTTTTTACATGCAACTAGAAAATAAGATATGCAGGCAATGGGGTGTAGAAATTTATCTTGCCCTACAAGAAAGGAAGGGAAAAGGGGATGGGGGGGTGATAGAGGGGAGGGCTGACTGGGGAACAGGGTAACCAGAATATATGCCATCTTGGATTGGGGGGGAGGGTAGAAATGGGGAGAAAATTTGTAATTCAAACTCTTGTGAAAATCAGTGCTGAAAACTAAATATGTTAAATAAATTTAAATTTAAACTGGTAAAAAAAAACAAAAAATGTACACATGATTTAGAAATAAAAGGTGATATCATAAGCAAATTAGGGGAACATGGAAAATTTTACCTGTCACATCTATGGATAAGGGAAGAATTTATGACCAAAGAAAAGATAGAAAGGATTGTGGGAAATAAAATCAATAATTTGGCTTACATTAAATTAAAAAGTTTTTACAGAAGGAAAACCAATGCAGCCAAGATTAGAAGGAAAGCAGAAAGTGGGGATAAAGATTTTTATAGAAATTTTTCTGATAAAGGCCTCATTTCTCAAATATATACTGAACTGAACCAAATTTATGAAAATATGAATTATTCGCCAGATGATAAATGGTCAAAGGATATGAACAGACACTTTTCAGAAGAAGGTATCAAAAGCTATCTATAATTATATGAAAAAATGCTCTAAATCCTTATTGATTAGAGAAATGCAAATGAACTCTGGGGTAGCATCTCATACCTATTTGACTGGATAACATGACAGGAATAGAAAATGACAGATGGTGGGGATGTAGAAAAATTTGGACACTAATGCTCTCTTGGCTGACTTGTGAACTAGTCCAACCATTCCTAGAACATTTTGGAACTGTGCCCAAAGGGTTATAAAACGGTGCATACCCTTTGACCCAACAATATTATTACTAGGGCTGTATCCCAAAGAGATGAAAGAAAAATGAAAAGGATGTCTACATACAAAAGTATCCATAGAAGCTCTTTTTGTAGTGGCAGAAAATGGAAAATTGAGGGGATGTCCATTTATTGGGAAATGGCTGAACAAGTTGTAGTATATGATTGTGATAGAATACTACTGTACTATAAGAAATGATGAGCTCAATGATTTCAGAAAAACCTGGGAAGACTTATATAAACTGATGCAAAGTGAAGTGAGCAGAACCAGAAGAAAGTCATACATAGTAATAGCAATATTGTATAACGATCAATTGTAAATGAATTAGGTATTCTGATCAATACAATGATCTAAGTTAATTCCAAAGGACTCATGATGAAAAAGGCTATCAGAAAAAGGCTCAGAAAGAGAACTAGAGTCTGAGTGCAGATTAAAGCATAATTTTTTCACTTTATTTTTCTTGCTTTTTTGCAACATGGCTAATATGGAACTATGTTTTGCATGATTTATAAGTGATATCACATATCTTGCCTTCTCAATGAGTGAGGGAGTGGTAGGAGGGAAGGAGAAAATTTGGAAATCAGAATGGAAAAAAGAATGTTAAAATAAATAATTTATTTAATTTTAAAGAATGTTCTACAGGAAGTGAGTTGTTATTCCAATGAAAAGCTGGTCTCTCAACTGAAATGTTTAGTTTGACTTCATGGCATCCATATCCCTTCAGGTTCGACATATTTACTTAGAGCTGAGTAAAAGAAGACTTCTTGTTTCAGAACAGCACCGGATATGGGAGATTAACCATGAAATATCAAATCTTTAGCTCTTTGAATGCGGGCACTGTGAAAGACTTTCTGATGTGATGTTTGATTGCCATTCATTACCGTGAAGGCTTTTTATTGCCTGTGCCAATATAAATGTGCTGGGGTGACTCCAAGCCCAGCTTTGAAAATTTGCATGTATTGCCACACAATAATACTGTTTTTGTCTTTGTGTAAGGGCTTTGGAATATGTAAAATGCTATATTGATGTAAGGGCCTTTTAAAAAACACACATCCCTTTTTGATTTTTTACTTTTTTATATCAACAAAGAAATACTTCAATGAATCTGTGATCTTACTGCTACAAGTACTCCACAAAAATCCTACTCCAATGACTCATTGTTGTTGGGTAGAGAAAGAGAAAACAAAAGTAAAAACTAAAGGTTACTTTCTAGTGCTTTGAGATTCCAGTAGCATTTTAACAGGTGCTGAATAATAAGAGTTTCTATTTCTGGTGAAGCAGACTAGGCCTAGCCTCCAGAGGAAATGGCCTCAAGTATCCCCTTTGCTACCTACTAGATACACATCTTTAAATATCATTTAACTTCTCTGAAAATCGGTTCCCTCATTGGTTAAATGGTGATTACAATCCCTTGCACTATACATTTCCAAGGAATGTTGTGAAGAAAGTGTTTTCCTGATTCTAAAAGCTCTATAAAAATGTCACCTCTTATTATTATTGCATTTTTATTTTGTCATAGCATTTTGTTTATACTACCCTTTGGTACATTTGTAGAATGCCAATTTACTGAACATCTATTAAGCCCTTGAAATATGCAGATTATCATGCTGGATGTTGAAGAGATAAGACAGTCTTGGCTGTCAAGGAGCCTATTATATGTTACTTGTGGACCTGAATGGAAACTTTGCATTTACATGGATGAGGCTTTTCTTATGGCTTTTCACAATCACTTTGGTTCAATATTCCACCTAGGATTTCTCCTCTAGGATAGGATTTCTTAACCTTTTTTTCATTGATCCTTTGGGCAGTCTGGTGAAGATTATGGATACTTTCTCAGAATCATGCCTTTAAATTCATGAAATAAAATACATGCATCATAAAGTATGCCAATTTTGTTAAAATACACATATAAACATAATTTTAAAAATAAGTTAATGGACCCAGGGTTAGAAGTCATTACCTAGGAAGAACAGAATTCTTCCTCCCTTACTCAGAAATTTCCCTGGGAATATAAGAATTTGGTTCATGTCTAGGTCTCCACAAAATTCGACTTTGATGCAGGTTCTTGGGCAATGGTACAAAGAATCTCCAGAAGACCCTTATGATTATTACTTAGATCTAAGTGTTGGATGGTTTGTTATTTTTGCTTCCAAACTCCCGGGACTGGTTAGGATTCTCTTTTGCCTCTATAGGTAATTTTTGTCTTTGTTTTTACTTTCAAGCCCATTCTCCATTCTCCCTCCCCCAAGAAACTCTTTATTCTCCCTGAAATTCTAGGGTAGGATTTATTTTTTAACTTTCATTGTGTCATGGACCCTTCTGGGAGTCTGATGAACCTATGGACTCCTCAGAATAATGTTTTTAAATGCATAAAATAAAAACAACAAAAGCTGGCTATATTGAAATAAAGATGTATTTTTTCCTCATCCAAGCACTTGGATCCCCAGAAATCTATTCATGGATTCCTTAGTGGACATCTCTGGTCCCCAGGTTAGGAATTCCTCTTCTAGTGTACAGAGGGGCATTCTTCCACCACCTTCACCATCATTTCTGGAAAGGAGACCCTTCTTCACTTTGAAGATAGTTAATGGTTTCTTGGCCATGATAGAAAAGCAAGCACTACATATGTGAATCACTGCAAATTTTTCCGTGGTTTCTACCCCCAGTCTTGAGTCCCCTGCTCATCTTGTCAGTGCCACCTCCCATTGTGAACTACTGTGGCAAACTGACTATTGATCCCAATTTGTTGTGGGCTTCTGGCTGTGATTTTATTTACGTATGGCAGTGTTCCTGCCTTTCTTTGAGAAATGAGGCTAGCTTGCTCAACTGCATTTTATTGGCAATTGCCAGCTTCCTGAGTCTTTTCTATAGTGGGTAAATGCAAGCCTTGTGTTTTGATTTGAGGTTGAAGCAACCATTTGATAACTTTGCCCTTTGTGTCTGCAGTGCTATTTCCGCAGTCAGCCTACAGCCTTCTGTTAGAGCCTAGAGCCAATAAGTCCTCAGGCATCTATTATTTATGAAGTGTTCATAAAGTGCACAGTACTCTACTCAGCAATTGAGATAGGTTTTTACAAAATTAAACACAGTTCTTATCAACAGAGGCTATGTCTACCCAAATTTTAAAGGTGGCCTAGTGTAAAACTCAGCTAAAATAAGTTATTTGATATTTAGGCAAAAAATACCCACCGCCCCAAACCCAATCCCCAGCCAAAACCCTACCTAATTTCTTTACTGATTCAACTTTTTAAGAAATTCTGAATCCAGCTAATCTGTGATTAAAATTCTAATGAATCACATAGAGTTTTTAATCAGCTAGAATCCTTTAGTCTTTTTTTTCACCTGAACTACTGTCTAGCCACACCTCCCTTATCCTACATTAGTGAATTTGGCTTTGGTTAAAGGTTGTATATGTATAATGCATTTAACTAAAATTGGAATGATGAGCTTCATTAATCAAGTTATACTGGAACAGCATGGAACAGGGAGTCAGGAAGCCTGAGTTCAAGTCTCAGCCTTTCCATTTACTGGCTGTGTGTCCTTAACTCATGGAGCCTCAAGGAGATAATGAAACTTACACTATGTAATCATAGGATTAAATGAGGTAATATATACAAAGCACTCTGTAAACTGCCATAGAAATGTTGTCTTTTATGCCCTCTCCTCCTCTTCCTCCGACTTATTTGGAAACTTATCATGCCATGGAATGACCCTGGCTTCTCAAAGGCTGAGCTAGCAGAGCATAAGCTCTGGTATGTATCACCAAGCTGCAAAGGCTTCTAGTACACACCTAGAATGTGTGTAAGAAGGCCAGTCAGGCTAAGCGTGGAAATGGTCATTATCAAAAGATTGGCTCTCAGACAATAGATCTTGTGACCACATGACATGCCACCCATAAAATAAATAAAAATATATAATGAATTTCAGTCTCTCCTCCCCCTCCCCCAACCCTACCTGGTACTCACCTTTTTGATACCCAGGAAAGTTCTGGAAGAGAAAGGGAAAGAAAAGGGGGCAGAGAGGTTAAATATCACTTATCCTCAAAGTCACCTACCAATATACATTTAATTCTTAGTGTCATCAATGTATAGCTTGTCTAATAATACAGGAACTAAACTATATCCATATTGACATTCTCACTATAAATGAAACCAGAAATCATAACTTAAAAGAAGTCTCCTCAGAGAGGGAAACAAAAGCAGTGGCAGAATTGGTTTCATCTCTTGACCAAAAGTCACGAAGACCATCAAATGCTTGGTGATTTAGTTATCTCATTTTTCTGTGCTCACAGTGGGCATAAACAAACAGACTAGACTACTATGAAGATCATGGCAGCTTATGTGGCAACATTAATTAAATAAAATGAAGTAGAAATGTCTTAGTGGTATGTCTCTAAATTAATTCATAATTTTATTCTTGATGACTTCAAAATCATGCTGGACCAAGGGACAGGGGCAGAAATTATTTCAAAAATATGGTTCATCGACAGAAAAAGACCAAAGGCTTGTCAAGTACTCAGAAAACTTGTGGTTTTCCTTGACACTTTTCTTGAAAAGAAAGTTTCTTCCATTTCCTTCAAGAGTAAAGTTGAAAGGTGCCAGACTTGGGAAGAACATAATGGAAAAAAAATGAAATTATGTCTTTACAAAGAAGAAGCAACTGATTATAGATGTAGCAGCAATTTTGGATTTAGATCTTTGTACAGTCAGATCATTTGCTGGACAGAGCAAAGGTCAAAGTAAACATCAAAGTAAAGAGTTAAAGATGAGAAACTACTGTGTGTGATTAAAGCAACTCCAACTTGACCTGTATAAACTTAACCAGGAATCAAGTTGTTGACTCAAAACAAAAGACTTTGTTACCATATGGTGTGAAATAGTTGCCATGATGAGTATTCTCAGAAAACTTCTTACTAGTAGACATTTAACCTCCTTCCTAGGCAAAGACATGTGATAGGCAAAGCTGACACAGGTATTGAGTAAAAGCCTAGCTGCAAAGCATGACAGAAAGATGGAAGAATGGGACACATGTTCTCACAAATTCCTGAGAAGAAGTTGAGGGGAATATGAGCCTGTGGATACTTTAGAATGATATCCACTTAAGCCATGCTATGGGAACAGTTGTCAATAAAAGCAGAAAGAAGTTAAACAGGTTTGATGTGGAATAGATATACTACTGTGTCATAATTTGGTCTGTCCACTTGTGTTGCCAATGTATACTGAAAGGAAACTGTAATGACTTCAGAAAGTTAAATCAGGTAGAAGAATTGAACCTCACCAAGTATGCACAGAAGCACTTTCTGCTGGAGCCAACACAATTAGAGATCTTGAGATTTGATCTTTAAGAAGTGAAGATTACAAAGAATAGAAAAAGTTTGCAAACTATTTTTATTGGAAAAAAGTGAGCAAGACGACATTCCTATTTTCTTAACTCTATTAAATCTTTAAAAATGGTCTATGTGGGCATTTTGCCTCAAACAACTAGTTGCTTCCATCTTTACCTTGAACTACCAAAACAATTACTTCTATGTATTGTTCCACCAAAATTTGGCCATCCTGTTGACATCATAATCCACACAATTGAGGGTTCTCAGCCATAGCCTGTGTTTATACCTATTCCTGCCCCAATGTGCCTCATTCCTACTCCTGGGGATAGAGCCAATGGGAATGCTACAAATAACAAACTGTTCACTACTGTAAAAATCCATCTCCTTGCCATCATTATTCTCCTAGGATCTGCAAGACATGGAACAGATTGACATCAGAAGAACTGATATTGTAATCAATTTAAATGCAATGGGAAGATAACGAATTTGTTAATTCAACCAACATATATGCCAGAACTGTAGTATACACATAAAAAAATTAAACAACCCCTGTCCTCAAGAAACTTGTATTCTGTTAAGATTCTGTTCATAAAAACAAAACATATACAAAGAAAGTATCATATAATTGAGGAAAGGGTTACTGGCAACCAGTTTGACCAAGATAGGGCTTGGGTAGGAGGTGGCCTTTGCATAGTAGGTGTTAGCTGTCTATAGCATGTTACTAATGATGAATTTATGGAAGTGAACAGAAGAAGGTATTGAGGATATGGATAAGTAGAAGAACAGAATTTCCCCCTTTCCTGCTGCTGATCCACACCTTACGTGACCCCTCACTAGGGAAATTAATCTACTTAGCTTTTGAACTTCTGCTCCAAGGGGTTGAATGATTCTGATTGTTGAGTGAATGCACAAACTTGTACAGCCCACTAAATCTAACTGGCCCCAGGTAAGAACATACTTCCACTCCCATCTAGTCATCTATCTCAGCGATCTTTTTTTTTTAACTGTCTGTCTTGCCACCAAATACATTTACTCTCTATTCCCTCTCTATTCTTTCTACTTCTTGCTCTGTAAAGAGTAATCATATCAATAATTCCATTACTTTTGGAAAGAGAAACCATAAAAACACTTCTCTGGTTACTTCTCCCTTATATGTATGTTCCCCCTTGTCTCACATTAGGAATTAAGTTTGTTATTATTATTGTTTGTGTTGTTTGGTTTGGTCATTTCCATTCTGTCAATCTCTTCATAAGCCCATTTGGTATTTTCTTGGCAAAGATATTTGAGGGGTTTGCTATGTCTTTCTCCAGCTCATTTTATAGATGAGGAAACTGAGGCCTAGGGTCACATAGCTAATAAGTGTCTGTGGCCAGATTTTAACTCATGTAGTAGTACTTTATCCACTGAGCCACTTAGCTAACCCTAGGGATTGACCTCCTTGAAAGCAGATTGTTTTGCTTTTTGTTTGTATTCCTAGCACTTAGCATACTGCTTGGCACTAGTAAGTGCTTAATAAATGCTTTCATCATTCACTGGCTCTGTGATCTCATCTGCAGGGAACTCCCTACAGTGGTACAGATTGCAATCCATTTATGACTTCTAATCCTATGTCCTCATCCATATCTATATTCTCCCATAAATCCATCATAAGGAGTTTACTCAATATCTTGGGTACTTCTCTTAAGGTCTTTTAATATTATAGGAGCACCAGTGCATCACTCAGGTTGACCAGCTCTTATCTCCTTCATTCTTACTACATGACCAGACCATGATATAATTTGATGATATAGTTCATATCACTTCTTGGGTACAACTCATCGCTTAGTGGTTATAGGATACAACTGTGCATGCCTGTTATACATACTTCCATTGACTTTTGGTTCTTTGGATATTATAGTGTTCCATGGTTTCCAGTCAGATGTGTTTGTCCTTCACTTTCAAAGAGGACCATGGCATCAGGGAAATGATGACATGACTTGCAATTGATTTTGATTTGAGTGAGGGAGGGCTGTGCAAGCAGTCATATAGTGTTATCAGAAAAATATTTATTTTTAAATTGGCTCCAAGAAAACTTATAGTAAGAAAGAGTTCATATTTCTTTATGACTTTATAGAAAACCATTTATCTCTTGCCACTAAGACAGAAAGTTAAGTACAAAAAGCATTTATTTCTAAAGTCAACATACTCTTGCATTGGGAGACTGTCCAATAAAAACCCAGACCTTTGGACATGCACAAATGCACTGCCTGGTACCAACCTATGAAGAGGTTTCCAGAAACGTTTTTTGTTTCCAAAAATTCATGATCATGTATGATAGAGGCCCCTGTCCTCTACTACAGACCATGTGTAATTATTCTGTGATCATTTTCTGTTTGCTTACCATGTAAATAAAAGCCTTTTAATTGTCTACCAGGCCAGAGCTAGGTGTGCATACAAAAGTCTTTAATGGAGAAGGTCAACCTCTGTCTTGGTGGCTTTTAAATGAAGAAGAGGACAAATCATTATGGGCCTTCAAGTGGAGAGGGGACTTGGGTCCTATCTCACCCACTTGTAATGAAGAAGAAAGTAAGGAAACAAGCATTTAAGCTCTAGGTATGTGCCAATAGCTTTGTAAATATCGTCTTATTTGATTCTCATAATAACCCTAAGAGGTCAATGCCTTTATTATCACCATCAATAGCTGAGGAAACTGAGCCTGAGAGAGATCAAGTGACTTTTTTGGGGTCACAATCTAGTAAGTGTCTAAAGCTGAATTTGAACTCAGGGCTTCATGATTCCACTGCATCATGTAGATATCTCTAGGTATGAAGCCATTAACTCATGGTGCTGCTTTTATTCTGTTTCTATTGTGTTTCATTTGTTCTTGCTCTTAGGTTAATAAATATAAGATACAGAATTGATAAAGCTATGATCTTATAAGCTTTGAAAGGTCAGAAGAACAACCAGAGATCCAGAACTTGAGTCAATAACAGATTTCACCACCAGCAGAGCCTGATAAGGACCTGTCCTGGGGAGAGACCTGCTTGACCCAGTCCAGCAGTGCATCAACTTTGATTTGATTCACTAATCAAATAGCTGCTGGGACACTGTTTCCTATATGGAAGGAAACAGCTTGGTGGGAGGAATGTGTTTACCTACCATTTTAAATTTGAACCTAGTCTCCCCAGGGAGCAAGGGGAGAGTGTGCCCTGACTTGGGGAAAGGTTTCTTCTTCAGTTATCATTATATATTCCCAGTTAATTTCCCCTTGTAAAAGCCAATTGATGGTCATTTGTTAATTGATATTAGAGAGAGATCAATGGGCAAATTGACTTTAGGATACTAATCATTAGCAAGATGATAATGAAGAGATAAAAAGTTGGCTGGTATTAGGAATATACCATTTGGGGATTCAGACATGATAGCATGACAGACAATATCCCCAAACACTCAGGATTACTCCCTCCAGAACTCTGAGGGGAGAAATAGCCTTGTTCTAGGGACCCAAAATGTTGGTGGTGTTGGGGTTGGGAGAGTGATTCCAGAGTTATGTATGCTATATCTTCATGAAGAAAAGGGGAAGTTGTAGCTGATTGCAGTAAGCTGGTAATTCTTGGAAGAGAACAGCAACTGACTGGAGTACAACAATGAGCACTTCCAGGCATGGATCCTAGTTGGTATCAAGCAGAAGAAGGTGGTAGGGGGATAAGTAGCATTCAGATACTTTACTCACAGCCTCTATCCTTACCCAACCAGATTCCATTATATCTTTCTATACCTTGAAATTAGAAATAGGAAAATCTTGAACTGGATTCATTGAAAAGATGGAGCTTAAGCCAGGTCACATCGAGACTTCTGGCTAAAGTAAAAAACAAAATATCGAAAAAAAAGTCCCAAACCAACAAAACCCTACTTTAATTAGTTGCTTCATTTCAAGAAGTTTAAATGGTCCTAATTCAAAGAAATCAAGGCCTTCAGAATCAGAACAGCTTAAAGAAAACAAAAAGATGTTTCATTTCTTCAAGAGCTTAATCTGCTTCTAACTTGGAAGGAAAAACCTAAAACCTTTTAAAAGAATCAGAAACTTGGTGATAACAGCACATTGTTTTCTTTCTCGTGAGAGGGTCTGACTTTCTGCAATTCCTAGTTCAAGATCGTGGAAAATTTTCTAATCAGGTTAGATACTCAATTGGGCCTCACAATTCATAACTTTTTTTTCACAAAAGGTTTAGATTAAGATGTTTGCTATATGCTCTCCCAGCCTGGCAGACTCAATTTCAGCATCCTACTTGGGAATACTAATCCATTCCTATTTCCAGATAGTTCTGTAATAGAAAACTATATCAGAAATAAGCTGAGCGTGGTAATGTTGAATAAATAGCAAGAAAGGGGTATAGGACTTTTTTGTTCTTAGATCAAGAGAAGAAATTGAAGTCAGGCAGAAAAGGAATATCTTTTGATGTGACTTTTCCCCCCTCTAAGATCTCTTATTAAAAACAGAAAAGTAGATGCTAACATGCTGACTATCAGGCTCTTCGAAGTTGAAATCCAAGCATTAGGAAGAATAGGAAGTTGTTTGAAAAAGATGCTAAATTTTTTTGTGTTAAATTCATTAAAAGAAATGTAGATTCTTAAAACATTCTATTTACAAAAATAAATGAGCTTTAAAATTAATTGCATAAGATCAGAATTTTAGCAACATATGTCTAATAACCTATTCTATTCAATCACTACTTAATTAATTCACACTAAAGAAGTTGATGGGATCTTGGTGAGTATTGGAACTAATCATGTCCTTTTTAATTTCAAATTTGATCATGGATAATTTTACAAAATTTCATCAGAAAAAAATTAGTCATCTTTGTCAATCTGATGATTAGCTATGATTCATATAATTAATTTCCTGATAGTAGTACTCCAAATATTTTTCTTTCAAATTGGTGTCCTAATCCACATTTACTAACTTGCGTACTCATATGTATGTATGTATGTATATATGCACATATATACACATATGTATCTATATGTATATGTACATACATATACGCATACACATGCATATATACATATGTATACAATTCATACAAATATATAATTTATTAGTGTCATTTAAAAACCTAAAACACTAGCAGGTACTATGTAGCAGCAGTTATATAAAGTAGATTGAGAGGTCCTGATTTTGACTCTATTATAATACCATGTATCTAACAGGGTGTCTAAAGGAACTCAATATAGAGGTTACTTCAGAGCGGTATGCCACACAAAAAGGAAGGATATATTTAGATATCATCAAATCTGGTCCTAACCTCTACTCTAGATCTATGAGAAGATGAAGAAACAAATTAACACCAAGAGTGTCACAGTATTTCTGACAACTTAATATCTGCATCAAGCAATTAGACATGGTGCAATGCTCTTTGGAAAGAGTTTTGGGGAAAAAATGATGATTATTCAGATCCCATGATTTGAATATTTGCAAATTAGGCTCTTTATCATTGAACTATAATTTTGTCTAAACCATTCCAAACTTCCTTTAGCTTTAAGAAATTGATTGTGAATGGACCTGAGTGATCCACATGGAAATTGTTACAAACCTTTTTTTCTCTTTTCGTCTTAACTACCCCCTGCCACTCTTCCCCTCAAGTTCATGGCAGAAAACCTAGCTTTGTACTTCACTGAGAAACTTGTGGCCATATGACTTGATCTCCTTCAGAGTGGCTCATAATTCATCACTGTCATCACACTCTCTCTCCTCTTTCCCCGATCACAAAAGAGATAATCCTACTCATACCTCTGCCTCTGCCCTTGATTCAAATTCCATCTTGCCTCCTTTAGTATTTTGCTTCAGTACTACCCTCTCTCTATTTCATCCTCAGTCCCTTCTTAGCTACTGGATTTTTTTCCTGTTCTGCCTAAACACAAGACCAGTTTTCATCAATCCTAGAAAATCCTTTATTTCTTGAAACTCAGTGATTGTCTCATTTTTCTTCTCTGAATTGTTAAACTTGTCGAAAAGACTGTTTGCACCCAATCCTTTTACTTCTTCAAAATCTATTCTCTCCTTAATGCCTTGCAATCAACTTTCTATCCCTAGCACTCTTCTGAAATGTTTGTTTCAGAGATTATTAAATAACTACCAAATCATAAAATCTAATCATCATTTTTAATCCTCATCATCCCTGACTTCTCTGAAGCTTTTGATACTATAGATCAGTTGCTTCTATTGGGCAATCTCTTTTCTTTGGGGTTCAGAGAAACTGTGATCTCTTGGTTCTCCCTCTGGGAATCAAATAAAGGCCCTGATGAGTTAGAACTACATGAAGAACTAATTCATTTCTTTGACTGAATAGGAGCTACTTGTATTATGATGGACAATGTGGTGTTTTTGTTTAATTTTTTGTTAGGGTCTTTTCTTTTTACATCACCTTTATTTCCAGATGTGTCCCTCACACTATATGGTGAACTTTCCCTTGTTAAAAAAGATTTTAAAATAAGTTTACCAAATCAGCTGATGCATCAACTACAACCTACATTATAGAAACATATTCCCTACCCATACTGTCCACCTTTGTAATAAATACATTTTGTCAATTCTTCCCTGGAGCCTAATTTGGTCATTATAATGATGCAGTTTTCTGTTTCATTTTATTCTTCTTTCCATTTATGTTCTGGTATTCATGCATAGATTATTTTTCTGACTCTGTTTACATCATTGACACACTACAAATTCATATGACATTAATCTTCTCCTTTTCTATTTCATTAAAATGTTTTCAGAAAAGCAATTTTTCCTCTGAGGACCATTTTGGCTGTATCCTAGATAATTTGGAATGTGTCCCATTGTTATCATGCTTTCAAATGCTTTTTCTTTCTTATTTGTTCTTTCAGCCATTCATTATCATATCTCTAATTAATTCTGTATCCTTTGCTTGTATTCCCTGTATTAATTGCCATTTTATTGCATTGTAGCCTGCAAATGATGTGTTTAAAATTTCTACTTTTTAAAATCTATAATTTTTCTGTGTTTTAGCACATGTTCTATTTTTGTAATGATATCAAGTGGTTCTGAAAATATGTATATTCTTTAAGACTCCCTTCCAGAAAATAGTACAAGTCTTTTAGATTTAGCTCCTCTAATGCTGTGTTCAGTTCTTTATTTTCCATTTTATTTTTCTATTATATTTTTCCACCTCTGAGAGAGGAACATTGAAATCTAAGATTTGTGATATCTATATATTTTTGTGATGGTTAAATTTTGCTTCATGAATATACATCTTATGCAATTATATATATGTACACACATACACACATATGTACTTAAAAGAGTGCATGTATATACATATATACACATGCATATGAATGTATGTATGCATGTACACATTTATCTATCATACTAAAAAGCAAAGACATCACCTTGTTGACAAAGGTCTGAATAGTCAAAGCTATGATATTTTCAGTAGTAGTGTATGACTATGAGAGTTGGAATAAAGGGAAAGCTGAGTGCTGCAGATTTGATGCTTTTAAGTTGTGGTGCTGCAGAAGACTTTTGAGAGTCTCTCTGATAGCAAGGAGATCAAATCAGTGAATACTTAACGAAATTAATTCAGATTACTCATTGGAATACACAAATGCTGAAGCTGAAATACTTTGACCATATAATTAGAAGACAGGACTCATTGGAAATGACCCTGATATTGGGAAAGATTGAAGACAAAAGGAGAAGGGAACAGCAGAGGATAATATGGATAGATAGCATCATGGAAGCAATGAACATAAGCTTGGACAGACTTTGGGAGACAGTGGAGGATGGAAGAGCCTGGTGCAGTATGGTTCATGGAGTCACGAAGAGTCAGACATGAATGAATGAACAACAAATGTATATGAATGATATATGTGTACATGTAGACACATATACATGCATATATGCGGAGTTTTCTTGTTTTTCTCTTTCGACACTGAAATTTTATTTTTGCTTTATCTGACATCATGATTTCATTTCTTGATTTTTTGGAATCATCTAGCTGGTAGTAAATTTTGTTCCAGTATCATATTCTCACATTTATGTGTTTCTCAAACCTTGCAAGTCTTATTCATTCTCTTTCATTCTATTGTCAGGGGTGGTGAATCTGCAGCCTTGGGGCCACATGTGGCCTTCTAGGTTGTTAGGTGAGGCCTTCTCACTGAGCCCAAGTTTTAAGGGGATTTGTTCTGTGAATTTTGGATTTAGCCAGAGCCTCATTTGAGGACCTAGAGGACCACATGTAGCCTTGAGACCCCAGGTTCCCCACCCTTGTATTAAGTTGTTTAAGAATTCATATTTGGGCATGTGTTTTCCTTCATCTACTTCTTTTATACTGATTTTTACTTTTTCTTCTTTGAAGTCAACATTCGTTCAATGAGAATCAGGTTTGATTATACCACTCTGATGCTAGTCTGTTTCCACACGTTCCCTTTATTTCCCAGTTGCTCCTGTTTATCTACTCTTTCCCCAAGTTTCTTGCCTTTGCTTAAATTGTCAATTTGGCACTGTGCCTTAATTTATCTTCTGGCCTCTTGATAGTTGAACTAAAATGCAGGTGACCAGAAATGTTTGGGTAAAGTGCCAAGCAGATTATACACAGACAAGCACTGGGAGAGGCAGCTGGGGAAAGAGCACACCTTTTCTTGGAGCTTCCCTCAGTCCTTGAACAGGGAGGTAAAATCAATCACTTCAGAGGGAATTTTCTGATGCTTATAGCACCTGTGGCCCTCCTCAATCTCTTCCTTCTCTGGCATTGCTCAGACTGACCTTTTCTTTTTCCTTTTTCCTGTTGCCCCTGCATCACAAACTCTGACTCAGTTCTTTAAGTTCTGGGAAGATTGGAGATGTTGACCTCATTGCTGCTGCTGCTTCTGCTGCTCAGATGCTCACTCTGTTCTGTCAGTTTATCCTACACTCAAATCCCTGCTATTTTGTACAAAAACTACTGGGTGTGACCAGTCGCTTTACTCTTTCCAAATGTACTTTCTTTCATTTCATTTCATACAATAGCCTTTGGAAACTTTTCATAATTAGTCTAGAGCTTATTAATTGATTGGAAGCCTGGTTCTTATGTCTGATCTGATTTGTTTAATCATGATATTGTTCACCTGATAAAGTCATCAGGGCCAAATAGGGTTGGGTGCTTGATCAATTGATACCCTTTCACACTTATTTTTCTCCCTTTTTCACGCCTCTCTTTTCTTGATCATGAACTTGTGGTTCAAAATGTTACCCACTCCCAGCTCTTAGTTTAAGTAACATTTTTTTCAGGTACCTTTTCCCCAAGAAATTTCCCTTTACTTTGTCCTCCTTACTTCTCTCACCCCTTCTAATCTCTTCTGAATTCTGTCTGACAATTTATGTGCTTACTTCTTCCTTCTTAACACTCTCCATGGTCCTTTTGCAATGTCTACTTTGAATTGCCTTTTTAAAAATCCCACTTGGATTTTACTATATTTGTAGTCCTTATTTGCTATCCTTTACCCCCTTTTGGCTGTTTCTCATTCTTAGAAATACCAATTCATGAAAGCAACAGTGTCCAATGGAAGCAATATTATGTGCTGGGTGCCATTCTGATCCTTAGGCACGAGGTCCTGTCCTGTCTTGTCTTGTTGCTCTCACCAAAATCATTTATCACTGCTTAGACTGTGTTATCTTTTCTCTGTCTTTATGTTCCCCATACCACCCAGGGTGCTAATCGCTGTTTGGGGATTCATATATCTGCTCTCCTGGGATACAGTCTTGGGAAGTACAATGCTTTCCCAGAGAAGGTAGTCTCCTTTTGTAAAAAAAAATCCCCTCAGATGAAATCCATTATGTGGTTCAACTTTTAACCACCAACACAAATGTCTTCTTTTCTCATCCCCTTCCAAGGCAAGATTCCTGTCCTACTTCCCCATCCCGATGCCTCTCCTCCACTGCTTTTAACCTATTAGTTAGCATTTCTATAACGCATTAAGGTTTACAAAGTGCTTTGTACTTTATCTTTTTTGATCCTTATAATACACAGTGAAGTAGGTATCATCCCCAGTTCACAGATGAGGAAACTGAGGCTAAGTGATTTGCCCAAGTAATAGACTAGTAAATGTCCGAGGCATGATTTGAACTCAGATATTCTTGAATCCAAGTTCAATTCTCTAAGTATTACATCACCTAGCCATTAGCTAATATTCTGTTACTTCCCTTTCATTCTTTTTGCATAGCTCTCACACTTTTTTTGTGTGTGTGAGGCTGAAAAAGTTACTTCGTCTTCTCTGCCTATGGTGGACTAAGTAGCAGTATATTTCTATTTCCCCTTTGTCACCTATGTGCAAACCAAAATATTATATTTTACAATGCTAAGCCAAGTCTGCCATTAAAATAATTTTTACAAAGGAGGCATTTAGAATATTCTTCAGTTGTTATTTAGTCATTTTTTCAGTCATGTCAGACTTTTCATGACCCATTTGGGGTTTTCTTGGTAGAGATACTGGAGTGTTTTGCCATTTCCTTCTCCAGCTCATTTTTCAGATGAGGAAACTGAGATAAACAGTGTATCTGAGACAAAAATAGGTATCTGAGGCCAGATTTGAACTAAGGATGATAAGTTTTCTTGGCTCTAGGCCTGGCACTCTATTCGCTACACCAACTAACTGCCTCTCTTGTTTTATAGGTGACTATTTAAAAAGATATTTGTCTCAATGATTTCTCTGTATTCCTTTGATTGGTGATTCATTGTCTGTATTCAAAAGTTCTGGGCAGTTTGTATTGTTCCCTTCCACATGTCATATTCTATAAATAAGCACATTTCTTGATGTATCATTTCCTCAGAAATTTATAACCCTTAAATTATTTCTGTTCATACTATCTTCAAGGCCAATCACTCTGATTTGTATAAAATTCATGTGTTCTTATTCAAGTTGTTTTCTTTGCTTTCCTTCTTCCAACTTTTTTCTCTACTTCTACATTTTTTGCATTTCAAAGTTGTAATTCTTTCTTTCAGAGCCTTTCTTTCTTTGCTGAGATTCGCAATTGTGTTTTCTTTATTTTTCTGTCTCCTTGTTTTTGTTTTTAAGTTACATTAGGAGCTCTGGTTTCTTATTTAATTTTATTCCTTAATACCTTATTTTAAAAGTTCTATTTATATTTTGAACCACACTAGAATTTCTTCTATTTCTGAGATATCTTGGAATCCACATTGTTTCTTTTAACTGGATTCCATCATAGTATAAAACTTGTTCATTGTTGTCTCTGTATTTTTACCCATTTTTTGTCTTTATAAACCTCTGTTGGTTCATAAGTTTGTGGACATTAAAAAAATTAATTTAGGTTTTAATTTAGCTTTTTTTCCTTGTACTACTGGTTTTCTAGCCTTTCTTTTATTTTCCCATTTATTTTCTACTCATTTGCCTCCCCACCTTCTTCGTCTCCCTTCCCCTTTCCCTGTTGCAAACATTCTCCCGAGTATGGACTGTCTTAGCCCTCTCACATTGCAGATTGTGGTCACCTGGTGCAAGATCCTGTCCTGAACAAACTCAGGGCCAGGGAAGAGGCTAATGGTTTCCTTTCCCTCAAGTGAGGAAACTCTCCATATCTGGCTTTGTGCTTCTCATGTCTCTTCATTGCTGACATCTTCTTACCTCAATCCAGTTCTCCTTTTCCTTCATGAGACTGGGCAGAATCAGGGTCTAATACCATTTGTTGGATGTGGGGAGGATTTCATTTGAGGCACTGCCAGAAACTGTCTCCTACAACCAGACTCTGAAGCACAAGTCTGTGAGTTTGCTTGAATTGATTGTACCTGGTATACAAAGTGGCTTTTTTTTGTGGGGGAGAAGCATTAAGTGGCAGTTCTACATATTTAAATTCTCCGGTGTTATTTCAAAATGTATTTTTTTAACATCTGTTCACTGTTTCTGTCTTCTTATCTTGTGTATGAATCTTTCCTTACTCTGTATATGGTACGTAGTTCATTTTAAGGAGACTTTTGTGTCGGAGAAGCTGGGTTGTAGAAAACAATTATTCTTCCATCTTACCAAGCACATGATGTGTCATGTCATGTGTGATGTGTGAACTTATAATACATGAATTTAGATAGCAAGATGCTTATAATTCACTATCTTTATTTTAGGTACTGAAATTGAGTAACCAAATGAATGGTTTCTAAATCCTTTATTATCTTTGTAACCTTCCCTTAGCCACACTTCAAATTGCTATTTTTTTCCTTTAAATACATATTTGTACACATGTGTATTATTTTGTCACTTTCTGTGAGATCATAAAGCCACTACCTCCTTAATAAATATTTCATTAAGGGCCCTCTCTTACCCTTATCCAAACCATAAGGTAAGGAGCAATGGGAAATCTAGCAGTGACCTAAAAGGTCTATATTATGTTTGTCTTTCTGTGATCAGTGGTCACCAATTATGAGAGATACACATGTAGACTGATCTTCATGCCAGAAGGAAAAACAAGATAACTTGAAGAATATCTCTTTGTGCCCGAACTTAAGCGCTCCTACATGGGATTAAAAGGAAAATTCAGGAAGGAAGCCAGAAAAAATATTCTGAAGTAGAGAAGGGGTGTGTGTCTGTCAAATTCAGTATTCAGGGATTGGTGGGTAGAAGATATGACAAGAAAAATGGAATAAAGAAGAAAAACAAACCCTGGAGTATTTGTAACCGTATGTCATCTAAAAAGCTTTATCCATAGAAAGAAAATCAATCCCTATTGAAGAAGCAATCACATACCATGATCCATAGAATAAGGAAGCTTTACAGGTACCAGACAGTGTGTTTAATACTATCAATTATAGGAAGAGGTGGCTAATGGTATTTGGGGATGTGCTAGTCCCAGTTTGCACCAGCTTCTAAAGTTGATTGTTTACATTGGTCAGTTTCAGCATTTATACTTTGGAAATCAGCAAATTCTATAAATTAGGGTTTTATTTATTGTTTTATTGATTGTCTAGACAATAAAGTAATGGAGAAAATGTTAATATTTTAAAAAGTGTGTCATGCACACATCTCTCCTCCCCTAGAGTGCTGGTTGTTAAATATTTACCAGCATACCACAGCTGATACATCTATATATCTCACTCCCTTTTTTGAAAACTTACTGCCAAAATTCTAGAAGGAATCATTACCCACTCACTTCTCAACCTTATAAATCTGACTTCTATCTCAGCACTCAACTGAGACCTCATTTTGCAAAGGTTACTTTTCTCAGTCCTCATGCTTTTTGAAATCCCTGAATCTATGGACATTGTTGCCAATTTGATCTTCCTGGATATTTTATCTCTTTGGCTTATGTAGCATTGCTCTCTTCTAGATTCTCTTACTCATCTGATCACTCCTCATTCTTGTTTGCTGGGTCATCGTTCATGACCTGCCCCCTATTTTTGGGTAGGTGGGTGGGTCTGCAAGCTTCTTTCTTGGCCTCTCTTCTTCTTACTTTACACTGTCTATTTTGATGACCTTATCTGATCCTAAAGGTTCAAGTATCCTCTCTCTGCAGGTGACCCCATAAGTTCTCTCTTGAGTGCCAATCCCACATCATCAACTGCCTGCTAGATATTTATTCCTTGATGTCCTATAGATATTTCAAAATGAATCTGAGCAAAACAGAAACATCATAGTCCTTTCTAAATTTACTCTTCCTTCAAAGTTCCCTATTTATATTGAGGGCAACAGAATCCTTCTAACTTCAGAGACTTATAATCTTTCCCTCTTCCTCCTCCCCCTTCACTCTATACACCATATTCAGTCATTTGTCAAGTCTTGTTTCTTCTGCTTTCACAACAATTCTGACATCCACTCTGTTTTTATCATGAATGTGGCTAGCACCCTAATTCAGGACTTCATGACCTCTAGCCTAGACTATTGTATTAGTCTCTTCATTGGTCTTTCTGATTCCTGTCTGTCCCTTTACCAATACCAAAATCATATTCATGCCTGATTTTGTCACTTCTCTGCTCAAAGGCCTTCAGTGTCTCCCCATCTCTTTCAGAAAAAAATACCAACTCCTTATCTTGGAATTTAAGTTCTTGTACAATCTGGTTCCTGCTTAACATTCCAGCTCCCTTTCTTACAGAATATAGGGGTCTAAAAAACTCTTTTCATACCACATTGCATCTGGGGCCATCTCCACTTGTCCTGATCTATATCTTGCCACTGGACTCAGATAGCTACAGAGGAGAAGGTGAGGCTGGTGACCTTGAACAGCCCTCCCTCACTTAAATCCAATTCACTTGCAAGTCATGGCATCACCCTCCTGATGTCGTGGTCTTCTTTGAGAATGAAGGACAAACAAACAACAATCCATGCCACATTCTAGCCATATTGCATTACCGACTGTAATCTTAATTCAATTCTCCATCTTCTGCCTCCATTTTTTCACTATAAAATTCTCCCATACTTGGAAAGTCATTCTTTCTCATCTCTATCTCTCAGATTCCTCACCTTCCTTCAAGAGTCAGGTCAAATGAAGTTTTCTTGACCACCCCTCCCCAACCAGTTTTGTTGATCTGACCCTCTATAATATACTTCATATTATGCTTATTTTTGCACATGTCATGAGTAATCTCTGCCCTCGCCCTCCTCAAAGGACCTCCTCTAATGCCTCATTAGAGGATGGGGTGACCTTGGATTAATGAAAGCTATACCAGTAGAGGTTAAGACATGGTAGATTATACCATTCTGTAAAGGTTTTGATTACAAAGTTAGAGCAGACTGCATCTGCGTTTTCTTGTTCAGTCTTGCTAATTTCAGAGAGGTTTATCACCAGTAGGCTGACTACTTGACAATGAGTTATTTTGGTATGGCAACCTATGAAACAAAGAAAAATAAAAAAAAATGACTCTCAGTCATACTTCTGCCATGATAATGGCAAAGTGTCCAAAGAAGATACAATGAATGCAAAGAATCACGTCATTTTTTTGGTTATCTATGAATGCTAACCTAGCTAGTGGTTATGATATAAATTAATCAACATAATAGTATAGGGACATAATTGTTTATATCTTGACATTCTTGTATGCAAAATGAGAAGACAGGAAATAATAGGTAAATGGAAGGATGGCTTGCTCGTTCTTCTTGGAGAGCAAATACTTTATGTCCAAAGGCAACAAGAAATATCATTTCATGGTACGTTGGTCATCTCATATTGAAGTGCTCATGAAAAGAATTTCCAAAAAGACTAATATCTAAATAATTACCATTTATTTGCCAACGACTCTTTTGGAGGATGGAGAAATAGAGAACTTTCATAAAGAACCTAGTAAGACCCTCCAAATTAAATGAATTAAGATATTCAGTAATGTCAGTGCAAATACGGAATAGGTGAACACAGAGAAGGGAGGGGAATAAGGATTGATATAGTGTCTATTATATGCAAGGCACTGTACTACTTTTTTTAAAAGAAATATCTTATTTGGTCCTCATAACAATCCAGTGAGGCAGGTGCTACTATTCCCATTTTATAGTTGAGGAAACTTAGGCAAACAGTAGTTGAGCAATTTGCTCAGGGTCACACAACTAGTATCTGAAGCTGGATTTGAATTCAGTTCTTCCTGATGCCAGGCCCAGTACTCAATCCAAAGGAAAAAAAATTGTTGGAACATGCCCAGTAGTAATGAATATAAGAAGCCAAAAATTTATAAACTATATAGGAACCATGTGTATACTTCTCATGAACACATTTTTACAAAATCAGAAAGTGCTGAGCATAGCAAGCATCAAATACCATTACCAAATTGAATCTAACTACAATTTAATAAGGGAGAAGTCAGAACAACATTTTAACATATAAAATTGATAAAAAGCTAGGAAAAAAGAATGAAAATAACTATATATATCATGCAATTAAAACAACTTCAATCTGGCCTATTGGTGCCAAAAAAGTTGGGAAATGAATGGAGGAAAGGACAGTAATGTTGACTATGACAATATGATGAGATGAAATTAAGATTGTGATTTCACTGGTAGAGGAAATTTCCACTGAGGGAATTCTTTATGCAGGTGCAGATGAGTGGACAACTGCCCTGAAATTTATTTCTTAGAGATGTGTCTGAGGCACTTAGCAAATTGCCCATGTGGCACAGATAGTATGATTTCTTGAACTGTATCCTCCTGATTCTAAGACAGATATCTTTTCCTCTCCTTCCTCTTCCTAGAATTAAATAGATGTTAGGTTAGTCTTACATCACTCCCCTCTCTCCTCTGGTCTTCTTATGAAATTCGTGGAGCAGCTTCTTTTTCTTTTTTCCCAGTGACAAGAAACATGTCTTCCAAACTGAAAAGATGGGGAAACTCTGTGGTCAAGTCAGTCTTGGCCCTAGGCACATAAGGAAACACAAGAAAGCCCTCTGGGGGCCGTGCTAATGCATGAAGTCAGAACCATCACTTAATTAACAGACAAATATTGTCCAAGTTACTTTAGCAAAGTGGTTAATAGGAATTACCACTTGAGGAAGAGCCTGACCTTTTTTACCCAACAATCGATTCTGATGAGGAAGAAGACAAGGATTAACTCTGGCAAAAATAAGACAGGCACTTCGTTCCTCCCACCCTAACACCCAATCATCAGTGCTGTGTACCTGTGTTACTACTACAAAATCTTGGATAAGGGGAAGTTCTTGAAGCAGTGAGTCATTGTGAAGGAGACATTTTCAAGCAAAAGAACACAGGAAAAGATGAAAGATTTTGGTATTAGACTGTGCCCTACTGACAAATTCCGAATTGAGGAAGGTCAAATGATACAAATCAATCTCCATAAGAAGGTAAAGAACGTAAATAGTATTTTATTTACTCCATTCCCCTCTGAACCTTGTTCCTGACTTTCTGGACTTCAAGACCATTCTTCTATTGCAGTCTCATATGGTAACTTACTTCATATCTAGCTCACCCTGGAAGATCTCATTGCAAGGCCCCCCTTCATTGGTTAGTTTTTATTTTTTTCTGGAGCCTCCTAGGAGAGTCCTAGGCTATCCTGCCTTTATTCCCTTCATAGCCTTGCTTGTCTTTCTGGACTTCAAAACCGTGCCTGTATTGCAGTTTTATCTTATTACTTTTCTTAACGCCTGGGACCTCCTCAACTTGGAACAACCTGCCACGCCTGCTGCCTACTTACTCTAGAATATCCCTTCTCAAAGCTTACTGCCCTTCTCTCATTGGTGACTTCCTTCTGGAGAATTCATTTTGTGGAGGCACATAGGTTATCCTGCTTTCATTCCCTTCCTGGCACTGTTCCTGTCTTTCTGGATTTCACAACTATGCCCCCATGCCAGGTATCTTCATCTCACCCCCTCCCCCATACGCTTTTTAGCTCCTTTTTGTGTGTTGTCTTCTCCAATTAGAATGTAAGTTCCTTGAGTACAAGGGCTATTTTCCTTTTTGGTTTGTATTTGTTTCTTCAGGAGTTAGTAAAATGCCTGGTACGTGGTAAATGCTTAGCAAATCCTTCCTTCCTCCCTCCTTCCTTCCCTCCCTCCTTCCTTCCCTCCCTTCCTTTCTTCCTTCCTCCCTCCCTTCTTCCTTTCTTCCTTCCTTGCTTCTTTCCTTCCTCCCTCCCTCCCTTCCTTCCTCCCTCCCTCCCTTCCTTCCTTCCTTCCTTCCTTCCTTCCTTCCTTCCTTCCTTCCTTCCTTCCTTCCTCCCTTCCTTCCTTCCTCCCTCTCTCCCTCCCTTCCTCCTTCCTTCCTCTTTCCCTCCCTCTCTCCCTTCCTCCTTCCTTCCTTCCTTTCTGTATGGAGAGACATGGCTGCCATATGCAACACCTTTTGTGTATAAACTCTTTTGTAAAGTCCTATAGAAAAGGATGCTAGATGATTATGAGTAGGATTCCTCATAAAAATGGAAGCAGTGAAGGGAAGACTAATTTTAAAGAAAGCTTGAGAAAGTACTCAATAAAACAAACTCATCCTAAGTGTGTGAAACTGAAAAAATGAATTAAAGATGAAAAATTGCAATTATTTTAAGCAAGTAACAATTAATTTTTACAATTACAGGCAGTAGAGACAGCTCTGATGTCACTCTAATATCACATTCCTGGATTTGCTTATAAAGGAGATGAAATAGTACCAAGAAAATGTCAAGGAGGTCCCTTAAAAGGTGAGGAAAGCAGCAGGATTAGACAGAGCATACAGAGTAGGTATGTCTTGGAAATCAATTCTCAAGCTAACTGAAGAAGAGGAAGGTGCAAAAAGTATGGGGAAATTTCAGATCTTATTATTTTTAAAGATGACCATAGGAATGACAGTAACTCCAGACCTATATGCTCACTTTCCCATCCACATGAAATTTGTATAGAAGCAATCTACACACACCAAGGGCAATGATTGATTCATAGGGGTGCAGGTGGACTTTTATAAATGATATTCTGCTATAGACTATAGCTTTACCATCATGAAATTAACGGAAATATACAGAGAATTCATGATCTTACTGCACTTACAACAAAAGCATTTGATTTGGTAGAGCTTCAATGAGGAGTCTTTCATATATATGTCAAAATAATACATGATTCTTTGAAAGGCATAACAGAAGAGATAACTTTCTTCAGTTGACATCCTGGTCATTAAAATCAAATTAGATTTGCAACTTCATGTACAATCATCTTTTTCTTTCTACTGTATTATGTTGAGGAAATGCCTGTTTTATTTCTTAACCTCAGAATAAAAAAAATCAAGTGAGGAAAAAAACCAGGGGCTATATGCCCAACAGATGTATTTGTCATTGTTAAGAAGATGATTCAATAAGGTTGAAGAGCAATAGCCCTTAGATGGTGAGGTCCTTCAGATGCTACTGATTAAATCAAGCATTGAATCATTGCATAGCTTTCTAAATGAGATTCATCATTGTTATAAAGAGCTTGGGCTAACAATCCAGGCAAGAAAAACAAAGTGGAAGAACAATGCCTAATTGTCTAGACTATGATATTTAGTTATATGGGTAATTCATAGAGCTGGTCCTTGAGCATATGTATCTTAAACACTACAGTTTGTGGGGTAATTGTGGTCGGGTTTTCTACATTGCCCACTGCAAACAGGCCATAAATTGGGTTCAGAATTGAATAGAAAGACAGTGTAGAAAACCATCTATACTCAGTCCTTCTACTTCCAATCTTCTCACTCATTTCCAATGGTCTCTTCTCGGCTTCCTCTAAGACTCAGCTCAAATCCTGCATTCTGCAAGAAGTCTTCGCTGTTCCCCACTAACCCAGATATTAGTGTCTTTCCTTCTGAGATTACTTTCCATCTATGCCATATATATTAAATATGGACCTAATTGTTTATGTATTTTCTTTTCATTAGAATGTGAGCTCCTTGAAATGACAATATTTGGTAGTAGATTGCCTTTCTTTGTATCTCCAGCATTTAACACAATGCCTGGCACATGGTAAGTACTTTATAAATGCATTGACTTACTGGTTTATCTTTGGGAAATTTTATAAAGTTCTTTTAATGATCTCAAGCTTCTATGAAAAAAGCCCATTTTCAAAAATACCAACATTCTTCTGGTGGTGGTATTGTTGTTGTGTGGCTTTGAGCCATAGAATACTAGCCAAAGAATTGAAATTGAAAAATCATCCATAGGGAAATAGAGAGATGATTAGGGGTCGTAATCAGTTTGTAACACATTACATACAAGGTACTGTGAAGGAAAAGCAGTGGACAGTATATCAACAAAGGACTATATGAGTGAAAAAATATGGATTGGTTATATGGCAAGAGTGCAGGATAGCTATCAGCCGACTTGTGTGTTCTATTGGTATCCTCATCATGTCAAGAAAAAAGGAGAGAAACTACCAGAATATTGAGTTTATCTCCTCTATGGTGAATTTAGAGGAGTACATAAACAAGAGTTAAATAGGATAGGAAGTCTGGGATAGGTTGAGATCTGCATCAGTGGAGGGCACAGACATACCAATAAGATCACAGACCTATTTGAGTACTTGGGGGTACATGGTTTTTACTATCTCCTCTTCCCACCCCTATAGTGAAATGAAACCTTATTGGGGTCAGCAGTTATTTCCTTTTTGTCTTTGAATCTTTAGAACCTAACATAAGGCCTTATACATAGTAGGCACCCAACACATTTTTTGGTTGAATTCTATTGAAGGGAGTTTGATTAAGCATAAATGGCAAATAATATAAACTGCTTTACTAAAACAGACATTCATGACATGATAGAAAGCTTGCCCAGACTCATGAAATCCTCCAACTGCTATTTGATTTTGGTGATTCATGTGAAAACAAATGATACTGTCAGAAGAAATATGTGATTAATACATCTCTAGTGATTTTGAAGTCCTGGGCAAGAAACTGATGGGTCTGGGAGTACAAATGATTCTGATCATACAAAAAACAGGATTGTTTTTTTCTAAATTTCATAATGAACTGAGGAGAAGTTTTAAAAATATCCAATGAACAATAATGGCTTTAAAAGTTATATTCAAAGCAATAAGAGTGAAGGAGGGAAAAATTTGTGAATTGGTGGCAGATTTTATAATGCTAACAGATGACAAAGAGAAAGTAACATTTGTTGTTGTTCAGTCATTTCAGTCATGTCCAGCTTTTCATGACCCCATTTGGGGTTTTCTTGGCAAAGATACTTTGCTCAGTTCCATTTCTGCTTCAGTTTCCTCTACCAAGGGAAAAATATCTTTAAACTGAAAAGGTAAAGACATAGTTGAGAGAACCCAATACAAGGAGATCTTTGTTGTTGAGCTGTTTCAGATGTGTCTTATTCTATATGACCTCATTTGGGGCTTTCTTGGCAAAGATTCTGGAGTAGTTTGCCATTTGCTTCTCCAGCTCATTTTGCAGATGAGGAAGCTAAGGCAAACAGGGTTAAGTGACTTACTCAAGGTCATACAACTAGCAAATGTCTGAGGCCAGATTTGAACTCAAGAAGATGAATCTTCCTGACATCAGGCTCAGCACTCTTGCCCCAAGATTTTTGAGAGAACATATAACTCCCTTTAAGTGAGCTTGATAAATTATACATTGGGTTTTCTTTAACATATTACAGAACCACTGGTAGCAATCTGACTAGTTATAAAGAATGAAAGAGATGCTTAATGACTGAAAAATGGAAAATGTTACCCAATTTTCAAAAAAAGATGATAGATAAATTCTGGAAACTATAGATTTGTAAGCAGGATGCCATTTCCTACTCAAATTTTCCAACAGAATGTCAAGCAGATTGAATATGTCATTACACATTAACTTAGTTTCCTCTTTCATAGTCAACACAAGCACCTAGCTCTATTTCATATAAACTGTTATTAATTCTTATGTTTTCATTTCACCAGAGACAGAGACAAAATTTCATGAAGTGTTTGTCAATATGATATCACTGAGGAAAATTTGGTATGGGTGACAGTATCCTTAAGCAGATTTATAATTATTTAAACAATTATTCTGTAAGATTAATAGAGTCAATTAATGGATTGATTTCAACATGAGTGGTGGTCTCTAATGGCATTCCTTAGCACCATCTTAGTCTACATTCTAATCAATAAATTGGATGAATAAAATATGTTTATCAGAGCTATAGCTTTCACAAAAACATGACATATTTACTGTGTATATTTTAAATCTACTCATCTGTGTACTTGATAATCCCCTAGAAAGAATGTGAGCTTCTTGGGAGCAGGGATTATTTCATTTTTGACTTCGTATTCCATCAGCTAAAACAATGCCTGGCTAAAACAAACTATTAATAAATCCTTGGTGAGTGAAAAAATGATAGTAATAAACTGGGTGGCAAAATTGGGATGTTTAAAAGAACTTGACATATTGGAATAAACCAAAAAATATAAGAAGGATGAAAGTAAAATCTTAGGATTGGAAAATTAAGAGGTTGGAGAGACTATGAACATTATCCAGTCCATCACCATCATTTTATATATGAGAAAATTGAGTCCTGGAGATACTAAATACTTGTTAAGGTTACATAGGTAGTAAGTTGTAAAGGGGAAAGCTGAAGCCAGTCTTACAGATGCTAAATCAGTGGTTTGTAACCTTTTTTTTTGCATGTGTTATAGATGCCTTTGTGGTCTGGTAAAGCCTATGGACTCCTCAGAATCATTTTTTAAAAAGTAAAATACATCAGATTACAAAGGAAACCACTTATATTGAAATATATTTTTAAAAAACAAGTTCATGGACACCAGGTTAGGAAAGCTTCCTCTAAAACAAGTGATTTCCTTCTATAACATAGCTTCAAAAAAGGAATTTTATGAGGCAGGTTGGGGAATCTGTGATAAAGAAATTAGCCTACTTAGTCCACTATATCTAATTAACTCCAAAACCCCAAGCTTTGTCTTTATCTCTCATTCAGCAGTCCACCCATGGGCAAATTTGACATTTGCATGGGAAGGACACTGTCATTGTCTTAGATCTTCCCCACACCCACTTTTCACCTCTCATTCCTGGGAGAGTAATTAAAACAATAATATCATTGCTTCTGGAAAGGGCATGTCAAATGATTGTCCAATACATCAACCCACCCTCCTTGGGTTCTCAAATCAAAGCTTCCTTCCATAGACACCATTCTCTTATATGTTTCAGTTCAGCAAAGTACAGTGTGACAGTACTGAATTGGAAGTCAGAAGATCTAGTTTTCTTTTTTTGGAAAACAATTTGGAACTTTATTTTTTAAAATATATTTTCCCCCAGTTACATGTTAAAACAATTTTTAACATTCATTTTTACAATTTTGAGTTCCAATTTCTCTCCCTTCCTTCCTTGCCACCCCCTTAACTGAGAAGGCAAGCAATTTGACATAGGTTATACATGTGTAGTCATGCAGAACATTTCCATAACAGTCATGTTGTGAAAGAAAACATAGACCAAAAAAACTCTTGAGAAAAATAAAGTTATAAAACTATGCTTCAATCTGTATTCAGACACCATCAGTTATTTCTCTGGGGATGGATAGCATTTTTCATCATAAGTCCTTCAGAGCTGTCTTGGATCATTGTGTTGCTGAGAATAGCTAAGTCATTCACAGCTGGTCATCTTACAATATCGCTGTTACTTTGTACACAGTATATTTAATTTTGCATCAGCTCATGCAAGTATCTCCAGGCTTTTCTGAGAGCATTCTGCTCATCTTTTCCCATAGCATAATAATATTCCATCATAATCACATACCACAACTTGTTCAGCCACATCCCAATTGATGGGCATCTCCTCAGCTTCCAATTAGAAGATCTAGTTTTCAAACCAGGTACTGCTATGTTCTACTTGTGTGACTTTGATCAGATAACTTCTCTAAGTCTCAGTTTGCTTATCTACAGTATTTAGAGGATGGCCTGGATGACTTCTATGGTCTCTTCTAATTCCAAATTTATGACCTTCTCTTATGAAAAGGTAAATTTTTCCAGGGCAGGGATTCTCTCTTTTTCTATTTATATTTGTGCCCTCAGGACTTAATAGAATGCCTGGCACATCATAGTCACTTGTTAAATTATTTTCTTATTAAATTATTTTCACTCATTTGTTCATCCAAACAAGCCAATAATAGCAATAAAATGGGACTACATATAAGATAACATTATTATAAAGCCTACTAGCACATTTAATAGTAGAGGACATTGTAAGTGTACACATCCAAGAAATTATATTTTTCAGTTTAAAAAAAGGCAAATAGATATTGAATACTCATTCATAAAGGACACTTTATATCAAACTAAAAATATTAAAATCTAACTGAATTGGTGAAAAAAATCAGCATCTGAGCTTTACTTTAAGAAATGCAGGTCTGTAAATTGCTCCTTTTAATCAAACCTTTATCCTTACCCTTGCCCCCAATACAGAACAAGCTTTTTAGTCTTATCTTCTTGATCAAAAAAAAAAGTCTTTCCAACTGGACCATGCTCTTTGACATCCAGGGCAAGAGGTGGTGAAAAAAGGTGCATCCTTTTAACATATAAAATTGTGACCTTTTTGTCTTCCTTGCCACCAGATAATAACAGACTGAACCACTGAAAGCAAAGTGGTCGAAGATGTAAAAGGGGCAAGAAACTCTAGTAGATTTTTCCCTGAACAGGCATACAGCTGGTTCTAGTCCCTAGGTTAAGAGCAGAGGGTTCCCCTGGATTGGAAGGAGGCAAGTACACAGTCCACCAGAACCCTGATAGTAACTGGTCCCACCAAGCGTACGAACTATCAGAGCAGGCAAAGCAGCACAGTTGAGAGAATCTGGAAGAGAGGGTTCAGAGAAAAGTATTAGATTTAGGGGTGAACAAATCATTAGGTATATTTCCTTCTTTCTCCCATGCTGGAGCTTCTCAGAAGTGGTGGAGGACAAGTGAGTAGGGAGTAGCAGGAAGAATAAGTGGCTAGAGCAACTAGGATTAAGCAGTCCCCAACCCTAGACAGTTCTTGCTCCCAGACATCCCCACCACGGCTAGAACATTTTTAGCCCATTAGGGAGGCCCTAGACATGTATAGCATACTTTGTATACATATTTTTGAGGGACATCAAGGTATTGTTACTTTCTTGGACAGTCCTAAGGAGAAATAAAACCTGAGTGATGCCAAGTAGAAAGATTTACTCTTTCAGTGAAGCCAATATAGAATTGTGACTATTTTCTAGGCATGAATAGTTCTGGGGTCTTACTCTTTGTCCTAAGGTTGATTTGGCTAGTAACTGCCAATGAATAACTGAGCCTGCCTTGGATTCAGATTTCCTGTTTTGAAAATAAGACACATATTAAACTTCTAAAGTATTTGGACATCTTGAGTTAATAGGTGTTTGTAACATTTTACTAGTACATAAGATATTCACTACAGCCCAGTCACCTGCACAGGGATATGACTAAGAGTTATACTTTCTTTTTTTAAAAATTAATTTAATTAATTTTTTTTGTTACATTTCAATTTCCAAACCATCCTTCCCCGCCCCCTCCTCAACCTCACCTTAGAGAAGGCCATCGGTTGACACAGATATATGTAAAACCATACTATACTTACTTCTATTTATCAATTCTTTCTCTGATGGTAGATAGCATTTTTCTTCATGGGTCTTTTGTAATTGATTTGAATATTTATAATACTCAGAATGACTTGATTGTTCACAATTATTCTCTGAATAATATTTCTGTTTCTGTGTACGATGTTCTCCTGGTTCTACTCACTTCACTTTGCATCAGTTCATGTTAAGTCTTTCCAGGTATTTCTGAGAGCATCCTGCTTGTCATTTCTTAAAGCACAATAGTTATTTCATCATAATCCTATACCACGACTTGTTTTGCCGTTCCCCAATTAATGGACATCTCCTCTTTTTCAGTTCTTTGCCACCACAAAGAAAGTGCTATAAATATATTAGAACATATAGGTTCTTTTCCTTTTCCCCCGATAACCTTGGGAATAAAAGTGGTATTGCTGAGTCAAAGGTATACTTTCTTGAAAGCACACATCTGTGATTTTGTTGTGTGGATTTTCTTTCAACTGATGCAAACTGCAGCCCTTCACTGATTTAGAAAATGGTCTTAGAGAAATGCTCCAGCAAAAAAAAAAATCATCTTGTTGACAACCTGGCAACGAGTCTCTCTAAACTTATAGACATTTAGTCTATTACTGAGTCTTCCCTCAAGATCTTTCCAGCTTGGTAGGACCTAATAGAGTCTATTCTTCCCAGCTGGAGATGTAGAGAACCCAGGAAAACTTCCACACTGTGGTAAGAGATCAAAGAAGGACTTTTATGGAGTACTTCAAACAAATTGTTTTTCGATGTTCAAACAAACATTAAATGTGATACCAAATCTCTCTTTAATATTTCATTAATATTAGACAAAGACAGTTGGCATTTTTGGTCCTAACAGAGTCAAGCATGTGGTGGAAAGAATTCACAAAACTGAGCAATTTTGAAAAGCACCAAACTGCTTTTGGATAACCTTTATCGAACAACCAGCAATTAGAGAAGTAGCCTCTTAGACTTATCAATTTACTCTTTGAGCAGAATGTATTTGTCAAGTAATTTCTTTTCTTTAAAAATATTTTTTCCAGCAAACACTTTACATGTTTCTTTATATGATAAAGATATGGCATTGCCAAAAGTCAAGAAGAATGAATATTCGACCCCTGAGTCTTAGGGTTGAAAGATGATTTAGCCCTTATTTTCATCTTCAGGCAGGGGTATATCTAAACCATTCAGATTTGATTAGAATGTATTTCATTTTTAAAGACTTAGCACAGTTCTGTCACATAATACACACTTAAAAATGTTTATTGAATGAAAGGACTTATCATTGTGATATTAACTCAGTTTTGGATACTTGACATCTTCCCAACTCCCTTAGCTGCTTCTTCCCTCTGATTAGAGAGGGTTGGAGGGTGGCATACTAAATTCCTTCCAAAGCTTTCCTTTATAGAAGACTGGAATCAGGACTTTCCAGATAAACTTCCGCTTGTCATCTGCAACTCTGCTTCATGTAACTCCCTGGTAGCCTGGCTCCCTTTCCTAGCTTACTTTTCTGTATTGTCTTCCCCCATTAGATTATAAGCTTCTTGAGAACAGGGACTGTCTTTGTTACTTGTATCCCCGAACTTAGCACAATGTTTGACACATAGGAGGTGCTTAATAAATGTTTATTGAATTGAAATGATGGGCTTCAGAATATATCCTACAACAACCAATTCTAGTATAAGGAAGTTCTTTAAATTCTGCCTAACTCCCTCATGTTGCAATAATGCTCGTTTCCCTTTCCCCCATAGTATTGCTGGTTGTAATCATCTGGGGACTTTTAAAATCTGACTTTCTTCAGGCCTTTCCTTGTCCTCTTATTTTCTAGTGTCTTCTATAAGATTACCTCTCACCTGTATACATTCTTATTTCTGCCTATTTATCTATTTTTAATAAAGTTATTTTTATTTTTAGTTTATAACACTCAGTTCCACAAGTTTTTGGCTTCCAAATTTTCTCTCCCTCCCTCTCCTCCCTCCTCCCCCCAAGATGGCATGTAATCCAACGTAGGTTCTACATATACCTTCACATTGAAATTATTTACGTAATATTCCAGTTGTAATGAAGAATTATAACCAGTAGAATGAATGATGAGAAAGGAGAAATGAAGCCAGAAAAGAAGGAATAAAAGAAAGAGAGCAAAAAGTTTGCCTCAATCTGCATTCAGACTCTATAATTCTTTCTCTGGATATACATAGCTTTTTCCATCATGAGTCTTTTGGAGCTGTCTTTGAACCTTGCGTTGATGAGAAGAGTCAAGTCCATCAAAGTTAGTCTTTACAGATACCCTGTGTCTGTAATTGTGTATAATGATCTCCTGGCTCTGCTCCCTCACTCAGCATCAGTTCATATAGGTCATTCCAGTTTATAATGAAGTCCGTATGCTCTTCATTTCTTATGGCACAATAGTATTCCATGACATTCATATACCACAGTTTGCTTAGCCATTCCCCAGTCTATAGGAATCCCCTTGATTTCCAGTTCTTTGCTATAAATATTTTTATACATATGAGTCCTATGTGTCTATTTATCCATGTGTTATCTTTTCCACCAGAACGAAAGCTTCTTGAGGGCAGGGGCTTATTTTTGTCTTTCTTTGTATCTCTCATACTTAGCATACGCCTGACACGTAGCAAACAATAAATATTTGTTGTTTGTCTGATTAATATTTTAATGCTATTCCAAAAGGGACAATAAAGACAAAAGGGGAACAATCCATTGCTCCACATCTGTCTTGGGGCTGGTGCTGGTTCAAGCTTCCAGAACCAGGTGTGCCCACTAAACTTCACTTACCAAAGGATGGTACAAAAAGATCTGAGTGGTTTGGGGGAAGATGTTATGTGGGATGTGCCCTGTGGGCTGCCTTCAGAAAGGATGAAGGAGAGAAATGTGGGGAATATGGGTAGTAGAGAACATAGAGTGCCTCTGTGTGTTTCCTCCTAGCCAATTGACAGGTCTGAGAGACCTGAACTGGTCACTCTCTGTGGGGACCCATCTCTACTTCATTTGCTGGTGTAGAGCATTGTGGAGTAGTATTGGCAACTTGTTTAGATAGTCATCACCCTGTAAGTAGTAATGAATTCTTCCTACCTCTAGCAACAGCAGTAGGAAGCCTGAGTTTAGGCACCAGAATTGTGTTCTTGAACCTTCTAGCTTTCCTGAAACTACTTATAGTTTGAGTTTGTGTTGCCTAGGACTGGGGGGATGGCAGTGGGGAGGGGAAAAGTACTAGATATAAAGCATGAGCAATAGTTGTTTTTAATATATTTTATTTTAATTCTTTTGTTATAAATAATGAATTGCATACAGCTGAGCTTTATTTATAATTGTTGATTCTGTTATGTTATGTTCACATGATTGGATCCACTGAAACTCAGCAGAAACAGAGGAAGTAAAAAAAAATCTCCCACAAGATGAGGGCTGAGCCAAGACACCAATGTATCCAATCACACAAAACACATCCCTAGACAAACAAGGTGTGTCCTGCTTTCCACAAAAGGAATACAACTGAGAATGGAGATCACTATTTCTCTGAAAATCCTAGAGAGATTGACACTGCATCTGAGAACCCATTGTTATTGGCATAACTATTGAGGTGAGTGTGGATTTTTAATGGCTAGTCCTTACAGTTTAATAGTCAAGCAAAAGACTTCCACTGTCTCCTGGTGATTAAATATTTCCTTATTCTTCATGTTTTCAGGCTAAATGATGCATCACATTTTTCCTTCAAAAAGTTGATTTCCCTTTATCCTTCAGTTATCTTGATTGCACCCTAAGTTCCCAAAAGTCTCAGAAGCAGTAAGACATTTGACTTGTCCTAGTCCTAGAGTAAGGAGTCTGAATCTCAGTGTCTGCTTCTTTTTTTAAAGCCACATTAGATTGTGGCACTTTTCTCCCAAACTTATATAGCCTGTCATTCTTATTTGGGGTCACTGTTCCTGCTATCTACGCTATGGTACTGGTGAAATAAGATCTTGCTGTTTCCATAGAGAAGACTGAGCATCACCAGGCTGCTATTCTAAGTTTCTAAGAGCTACTAGAAACATAAACTTCTCCCACCTGTATGGCCTGATTGTCTTTTGAAGTTATCTAACCTTGACTATGAACATTTGACTTTCTAATGTATTCTCATACCTTTCTTCTCCCCAGTAGATTTACTTTAATAACACTTTGACTTGGGCTAATATTAAAACTAGCTTGAATTCCTTGCCTGGGTACACAGGGACTGATAATAGGAGAAGGTAGTGCAGCTGTGTACTGTGTGGTAAGAGAATGCCAGCCAGAATTAACAATGTGACAGGGGTAACAGATTAATGGATATTCCACACATGGATAATTATGTTGTTAGACTCTGTGCTCACAAAATAATGAATGCCTATGTATAAAGTAACACAAAACGTTAATAACATCATATTATTCCAATTGGTGTACCTTTAACCAGTTTCTAAGACTGGGCCCTTGCAACTAATGATGGAACTCTTTAGTGACCTGGAAGTATTTGTGTGCAGACAGGTGGCTCCAACAGACAGTGATAAGAAAGATAGAAGCAGCCAACATTTCCACAGTATGAATATGCAGTAAGTCTACAGTGTTAGAAATGATATCAGTAGCATATTACCCAACTCACTTTCCCTCATATGTGACTCATTCATTTTCTTAATTCTACAGCTGAACAAAAATGAAAGAGATGGCCAGCCAACACGAGCCAGCTAATTGGTAAGCAAATATGTGTCACCCCTATGATTTCATTAAGTTTGTCAGTGGTAAATTAAGATGGAAAATATCTGTTTAGGTCAATGGATTTCAATTTAAACCTCATTTGCTAGTGCCCTGTGGGAATTTGGAAAATGAAGGGCAAGAAAGACATAACAAAACATATCAAATACTTTATGGCATCAATGGGAAACCTTTCATAATCTGTCAGGTTTGGTTTTAGAGATCTCAGTCCTGCTAGTAAGTCTCTCCTACTCCTTACTCCCTGGAGGATCCTGGGAAGGGTTTAGAGCTACCTAAATGCTTCCTAGTGTGTTGTTCTCATTGAGTGTCCTATTAATTAACAGGAGGAAGTTCTTGGTGAATGGAGCAAGAAGAAGACTAAGAGGAGAGTGGGAAAGAAGGATGCTAGAAAAGGAAGCCTTTTTCTTAGAACTTCTGCACCTCCTTGGGGTAAAGTCTCAATTTACATTTTTCTCTAATTACTGATGAAGCTAGAGATGAATGGATGAATACCTTAGTGTAGTATTGATGATCAGCTGAGAGTTCAAGGCAAAAAGCTCATAATTAGGATGTTTTGGAGCATGCAGCTTTGAAACATGTTCTAGCTAATATGTGAATTGTGAATTATGAGAGTGGGGGGCAGAACAGCAAGGAGGACCAAAATATCAGAAGTGAGGGGAAATCCAATTTTTTCTCTTCCTTAAATGATCAAAACATTACTTTTATCTTCCTTTTCTCAAAGATCACAGAACCAGAAAACATACATGTCGCTTTTCACAATCTGTGAATCAAAATAAGAAATGAAATGGGATTTTTTCCCCTATTAAACTCCTTTTCATGCACTAGGAAGAAATAAATGTGTGCCAAAGGAAAATGAAGAGGAACTGAGAGGAGATTCTAATTGCCCACTTCAATCACGCCTACACAAAGATGCCTGGCTTAAGGACGGGCAGGAGGATCAGCAGCAGTGTGTTGGCAAAAAAAAAAAAGTTCCATCAAGAGTTAGGCAGACAAATGGAGACAGCTGCTGCATTTTCTCTAGCTCTCTATCTCTTTCAACCAAATCCTGATGTGAATATAACTGTTGGCTTAATTAATCACATGGTGCTTCTTCCTGCTTTGGAATCCAAAATGTATTTTTTTGAATAATGGGAGAAAATGAGGCCTACCTGTGTCTCTCCTAAGCAAGGAATGAGAATCTAGAAGGGTGAATATAGTGTGCTCAGTGAGGGCAATATCCATGATGGGTAAGAGACCTGTAGACCAGTACTCCTATCCATTTCATGTTGATGACAGTACTTAATCCTACCCATGCTTGGCTAGAATAAGGACCAATTAAACGAATTTAGGGTCTGACAAACTATTGAATGTAGCATCTGTTTGAGTCTATGGCCAGTCATTTTGTTTGACATGCTACTTATGAGGCCTGTGGTTGTCCAGTTTTTGTTGTGTACACAGTCTCAAATATTTAGCATCCCTTTCTCTTTACTCACACCATCATCCCACTAGTTCAGGGCCTCATTGCCTCTCACTTGTACTATTGCAATAGCCTCCTAATGGGTCTCCTTGACTCTCTCCTTGCCAATCATTCTAACGCACAGCTACCAATATGATTTCTCTCTTGTGCAGGTCTAGCCATGTTATTCTTCTACTCAGTGAATTTCAACGGGTCCCTATTGCCTCTATGATTCAAAATAAGCTCATATGTTTAACTTTTAAAGCCCTTTACAACCTGGCCCAAATTTACCTTTCTAATGGTACGTTACTTTGCTTTCCTTTCTGTACTCTATGGTCCAGCCAAACTGGTAGGCTTATTGCCTTTTATTTTTAGCATTCTGTATCCCATCTTTGTGCCTTTTCCCTTGCTATCCCTTGAGGTTGGAATAAACTCCCTCTTCACCTCTGCTGTTTAGAATGCCTTCAAAGGTCTCTACAAGGGTTACCTTTTACATGAAACCTTTCCAGATGTCCCTCAGCTGCTGGTGCAAACTTACCTCGTATTTACTATGTATATACTTATTAGTGAACATGTTATTTCTCCTGATAGAATGTAAGCTCCTTGAGGGCAGGGATGTTTTATCTTTACCTTGTTATCTCCAGGCCTAGCATAGGGCCAGGCACATACTAAGCACTCAATAAATGTTTGTTTATTGATTGATCTATACAGTCAAACTCTGGAGTGCTGGACTTGGAGTCAAAGACCTGAGTTCAAATTCTGCCTCACTTAACTTCTCTTTACCTCAGTTTCCTTATCTATAAAATGGAGATAATGATTTTTTTATTCCAAATAAAATCTGGAATGTATATTTCTATCCAGAGGTGTTGTGAGTATAAAAATGAGGCAATATTTGTAAAGTGCTTAAAGTGCTTTATAAATGCCAGCTATTATTATAGCTATCATTATTATTTGATATTCAAAATGATCGAGTCTCTTCTAGTGCTTAGCATAGTGTCTGGCCATAGTAGGGACTTAATAAATGTTCATTGATTGACTCCATGTAAGTTTAATTTTTAAAAGGGAAAAAATCTTTCTATTCCCATTTCTTTGACATCTTGACCTATACAACCTGAAACGATCTCAAGTTTAGATGAAGAGTTGTTTTTACTGTCCAACTTATATATCTCCTTAGAACAAGGATTCCTGACCCTTTTTTGTGTTATGGATTCCTTTGACAGTGTGATAAAGCCTTTATACCCCTTCTCAGAATAATGCTTTTAAATTCATAAAGTAAAACATTTAGTATCACAAAGGAAATAAATAGTTTTGAAGCAAAGTTGTTTCAAATTTCATTTTTCCATCTAAGTTTATGGAACCTCTTGAAACCAACCCACAAATTCCTGGGAGTTCATGTACCTTGCTAAGATCCCCTGCCTTAGAGAATCCTATGATCTCACAAGGCAGAGGTTACAGGGTCTTGCCTGTATGTAAAAAACAGGAAACCAAACTAACTCAATTGCCCTGTTTCAAGAGCAGAAACTTTAATTCTTTTGTATCTTTTTCCCTCTATAACTTTGCCCCTCTATCCCCTGATCAAATTTGTTCAGGTTCAATACCTTCATTCATCCCACTTTCATCTCCTCATTTTCTACTGAGCTTGCCCTATATTTGGAGTCTCTGAAATACTTCTATAATCTCCCACTTTCTAAGAACTACTTTGTGAATCCTTTTCTAACTTAGAAGGAAAATAGCTAAGTTATAACCACACTGGAACTTTCAACATTACTAAAACCTTTCCAGTATGTTCCTGATGATGTATCATATCAATTACTTACTTGATTTATATATCAACGTTTCCTCTCATCTCTCAATGTTTATTCACAGCAATTAATCCATTGAAAGGTGTTCTTTGGTCACCTACTGCATATCCTGCATTATTCTATTGGTATAATCTGCTTAGAATGACAGCTGATTTTGGAGTAACATGTAATGTGGCACTAAGTGTAAATATTTAATAAGAAGGATGATGTGATGCTCAACTATTCTCAGTGTTTAAAGATGCAATAAGTATAAATTGGTTGGATAGAATCAGGGTATTAAGGATTATATGTATTATACTGTGTGGGATAATTGGGTGTGATGAGGATGCAATAGAAGTAGGTGGTACATATCCTGTATTGATTAGTGTTTACTTAATTTCTATATTGTTTTCAAGTCAAGTTTTCAGATGAAGATAAAGAATATCTTTTAAACAGAAGAGTATTTTATTTTTAGTTGCATCTAAACAAGGTTAGCCTTTCCTAGAGACATCAGGAGAAGCAGTGAAGGTGATATGAAAAAGGATAATCAAGTAGTACTTGAAATACAACTCCAACTATTGAAAATACTCTTCAGAAGGTTGGATGTGATATCATGTGTTCAGTATTGTCATTGTATTTAGTCATTTAAAATTGTGAATGAGATTTTTATGATAAAATATGGGCAAATATCTTGTTACCCAACTTTAAATTATGGATGGCTATTAAAAAGCTGAATTTAATAAGAAAATTATACAGAGAATTAAAAAAAAAACCAACATCAAAGTAGGGCTCTGGATGTGGGAGTAACCTCTTGTTTCTAAATTGTTCTTTGAGGAAGAAAAAGAGGAAAGCAGAGATACATTTAACATTTTTCTTTCTCCTGTGACCTCATTATTCCTTAGCTGTCAGTATATGTGTTGAACATATTTCTCTTAACTCTAGTAAAATGTGAGCTCCTTGAGGGTACTACTATATTATTCTTTTTTGTCTTAGTATCTATACCTTGGTTCAAGGACTATGTACTGATGGATGGTTGTTAGGTAATCTATTCAGCTGCATATCATAAACTCGACTATAAGCATTTTTTTATCCATTTGGTTTTGCCTATGTGCTTGGTCAAGCCAAACTCTTTAGAGTGACTATGAATTTCAGTGATCTAGGACTTAATGCAAACAGTACAATGAGATCCACAAATAAAAGTAACTAGAGGTCCTCACCAGCTATAGGAAATTTCTCTTTGCCTTGAAATCTGTGCTAGATCTTTTCCACATTACTGGTATTTCCTTATTTTATGTTTTGCTCAATTTTAATGATTGAGAGAATCATTAAAGACCATAGAATTATTCTCTGTTATATGTTTTAAGGCATCTTGTGTGTTGATATGTGAATAAATATGACTTAATGGAAGAGAATTTTATTTTGCTTTTTCCAAGTAAAATGATTTTTTATAGTTAACAAATAATGATAGTGAGATCTTGAATTACCTCCAGTTTTCAGTTAGTTGTTTAATCGTAAAGATATGTATAATTATGGAATAACACTTGCAAAAGCCTGCATTTCATCTTTTATGCATTATATTCAAATTTTACATAGTTATGAAAGTAGGAATACAGATCTGCAGTTCTGTTGTTCTTTCGCGTCTCCTACCCTCATTTTTAATAAAAAAGGGGCAATTTCTTCCCCCCATTCCTTTGGTATTGTTCCTTCTTTCTAATACCTTGAGAACCAGTCATGTCTAGGACTTTGATATCAGAGTACAGGTATGGTAGCACCACTGTCCTTAGCACTTAAAAAAGAATTGTTTTAAGACAGCTTGATCCAAAAATCTTTCCATATATTTTATCTCTTGTCTATTGTTCATTAACCCTATGACCTTAATGTCAATCTTGAGTTTTCTGGAGCAACGCAGTGCCTCAGCAGCTGCTGTACTGGCAGCAAAATCTCCATGGCCATATGGGCACTCATGTAAGTTCTGGCTAAGCATCTCTCTCAGAAGGGCCTCCCATCCAGGGCCAGTCTGTACCTATGATGGAAATTGAACCCTGTTGCCCAGCTAAAGCTGTTGTATGAAAAGTGAGTCTGCTTAAATAAGCCATGACACTAGTGTTTGAAGGAAATAAAATTGACCAAGAAATTTTCAGTTGCTCCTGTTGATATATTTATATGTATGTGTATGTATATATGAATTTGTATTGTACATATATATATATGTATATATATATATATGTTTATTTTTTGCTTTTGCTTTCACATCACAGCTATTTCTAGAAACGCCCTTCCCTTCCTCCTCCCATTGACACTGAACCCTCCCTAGGTAGGGTTGCTTTATTTGACAGCTTGTAAAAACATCATTTTTCATTAAAAATCAAGCCTAAGTGAAAGTCTCTTAGGATATTTTGAAGATTCAAATAGAGATCAGGCAGTGATTAGGACTAGAATTTGACAATTATACTTAGCAGGGAGGGAACCACCAACATAGAAAATCTCAGATACAGAATCACCCAGTCACAGTTTTGCCTTGGACTTGTCTTTTCCTCGCTGTTATTTTTCATTATGCACATATGATTAGTTGTATAAGCCTCTTGGTCTGCCTCTGTAACATCTCTTTCATTTGCTCATTTTCTGTCTCAAATTTTTACCCGGGCTCTGGCTTCCTTATTCCTTCACCTTTATCCTCATTGCCATTCCTATTTTCAATATTCTCCCATAGTCAATCCTAACGTAGCCACAGTTATTTTTTTGACCACTTGCTGTTTTTATTTTGTCACTCTTCTCTTAAAATCCTTACAAGAACTCTCCATCACTTTCACCATTAGGACTGATATCTTTCTGATCCGTGTACTTGGAGCATCCCTCTCTCTCACCCTCAGGCTGTCAAGTCTGCTTCCTGCATGAAACTTTTTTTGATTCAGTGGAAGTTAACCATGCCACTTCAGGGAACTATGGAGAAGAAATAAATTCAGCATGCAAAAAATACCCACAAATTATATATCTATACAAAGTCCAACTCTTTATGTTTGGTAACATTTTATAGTACATCATGTCATGCTCTAAATGTCTACTTGCCCTTTAACTATAGCCAGCCCATGCCAGCATGGACTGATTTAGAATGTGAGCATTGTAAAGCAAAGACTATCTAATTTGTTTTGATTAGTACTTGGCATTAGCACGATGGATGATACCCTCAAGGGCATTTAATAAATATCTTTCAAAGGTGATACTTCCTTAGTATGGGAAGATTCTTAAGGAAAAAAGGCATTATTGAGGCATCCTAACATGTTAGCATTCCATTTTCTTTTGAAGTTGTTTATATAAAGGGAATGGGAAAGGACAAGGGTGCTGTATGCAGATGATAAGGAAAGTACAGATATGGCCTGTCTCCCCTCCTAAAACTACATATATTGCTTCCGTGTGAAAGGGTTCAAGTCCCATGGGTTTCTGAAAGTTGTTTCTGTCTTCCCTGCTGAGTAAATATTTCATCTGAACATGTGAAGCAGGAGGAAAATGTGACAAGAGCAGTTTTAGAATAGGAGGGGAACTGTTTAGAGCTATGCTGCACATTCTCCAACCCCTGATGGATCAAGATATGAGCCTCCTTCATTGGGTCAGTTCTTAGTGGATTAGCCAGATGTTTGCTCTTCCCCATCCAGACAAAGAGAAATCTGCATCTGTGGAATAAGGACAGACATCTTCAGCTGAGGAAAGCCAGTCAGAAAAGAAAAGACAAAAGGGCTATGGGGACCAGAAAGGAGCATAGACTTCCATTGCATCAGTCACGTGGAAGAAATGACTCTTTTCCAAGTTATGTGCTGGTGGACAATAGTAAGGAAGTCAGTCAAAAAGAGTTATTGAGTGTGGGAAGCAGTGTAGACTACTGGAAAGATTGTGGCTTTGGAGTCATGGTTTCAAGTGTGAATTGTACTACTTACCTGTGTGTGTGAGGTAAATAAAGTGTGAAGCCTTCACAGGGAAGATATGTATAAATATATATCTATATCTGTACTAAAAAATGTTTAAAAATCAAGAAATAGGGAAATAGAATAAAGGTTCCCTCCAGTCCCCCAGATAAAAAAAAAAGAAATAGGGAAATAGGGAAGTAGAAAAATTCTGAGGCTGTGAGAGTCTGATGACTCAGCCTCTGCGAAAGTTTACCCTGAAACATTTTGTTCTTTCTCCTGGTTCTGTTTTAAAGATTTGCTCAGTAAGAACACGGTCACTGTGACCTGCTTTCCTTTACTGTAAAAGTACTGTAAAAGTACTCTCATCCTATTCTCCTTCTTTAGATTTATAGATGTCACCTCAGTGGTAATCACTAACTAAGGGAATGGGAATTGGAGCTTCTGTGCCTCGATTTCCCATTTCTTTGTCTAGCTTTCATGCTCAGATTGTAAGCACGCCTCCCAGCCAATGGTGAGAAGGGTCAGAGGTGGGCGGGAATGCTCTTGTGTTAGGTATAATTACTGGTGCTTTGCCTCTTGTAAAGTGGCTCCCTTGCTAGATCTGTTCTGGCAGAGGATGCCCTATTCTCGAGAATTGAATAAAATTTATTTCTGTTCCCAACCTGAGATGGTGCCATTCTAATTCTTATGATACTGTGTACAGGAATAAGGAAGTTCTGTTCCTGTGATTGGGAAGCCCTCAAAGCTCTTCGTTCCTTCTCCCCACATAGCTCCCAAATTGTTAATCCTAAAGCAGAGGACTAACCATATCATTCCACTGCCCAAAATGCTCCAGTGGCTCCCTACTGCTTCTAAGATTAACTATAAATTCCTCGATTTGCATTTAAAGCCCTCACAATTAGGCTCCAATTATCCTTCGGCACCTTCCCTCCCAATTTGTGCAGTCTGTATTCCAGCAAACCTTGTCTTTTGTTACTCCTTGCCTCTCATCTCTCATCTCCACATCTTTGCCCAGGCTGTCTCCTATGTGGACATGTGGAATGCCTTCGCTCCTCACTTCTACCTCTTAGAACCCTTAGGTTCCTTCAAAGGCTCAGCTCAGGTGCCACTTCCATTATTACTTTGTATATATTTGACACTTCCATATGTAAAAATTTTTTACTGTAATGGAGCAGGGCAGGGATTGTTTTGTTACTGTTTCTATAGCCATGGAAATCAGTCCAACAGCTGAAATGTAACAAAGGATTACTACAGCCTTGTGCAATGACTAAAATGCCCCTGATGTCATACTCTATTCCTCCCTCTCACTAATCCCAGAGACCTAATCTGTTGTCAAATCTTCTCCTGGCTACCTTCACAACATCTCCCATGTACATGCCCTTCTTTCTACACAACTAAGACCTATTTCAAGCTTTCATCATCTCTCACATGAACTGCTACAAGGACCTTCTAATTGATCTCTATCTGAGGTCTCTTCTCACTCCAGACCATCCTTCACTTAGCACCCAAAGTGATTTTCCCTAGAACATTGGTCTGATGTACTTAATAAATTCCAGTGGCTCAATATTACACCCAAAATCAAATATAAATTTCTCTGTTTAGCATTTAAAGCTCCTGAGAACCAGTACCCTTCCTCTTGTTCCAGGGGTCTTATATTCTACCACCCATTACTTGACAAACAGGGGTAACTAAGTGGCACAGTGCCAGGCCAGAAATGAGGGAGACTTCATCTTCCTGAGTTCAAATCTGGCCTCAGATACTTACTAGTTGTATCACCCTGGGCAAATAACTTAACCCTGTTTACCTCAATTTCCTCATCTGTAATACGAGCTGGAGAAGAAAATGGCAAACCACTCCCAGGAAAACCCCAAATGGGGTTGAAGAGCCAGACTGAAACAACTAAACAACTTGATAAACAATCAAAATATACTGGCCTTCTTGCTGTTCCTCCGTCACAGCACTCCCATCTTTCTTTTTGGTGCTTTACTATTGTCTGTTTCCCTTACCTGCAATATTCTCCTTCCTTATTTCCACCTCTCAGTTTCTCTGGATTCCTTCAAAACTCAGCTCAAAGGCCACCTAATGGCAGATACCTTAACCATTTTCCATCCATCTCCCCTGTTTCCCCTCACCCCACTACCATCTTTCCCATGACATGACCTTCTACGTACACTCTCTCTATCTTGTATATTCCTTGTTGTTTTTTACATTGTCCTCCCCATTATATTATGATCTCCTTAAAGGCAGGAATGATTTTTTTAACCTTTCCTTCCATCCTCACCATTTAGTTCAGTGCCTGACACATAGCAAATACTTAATAAATGCTTGTTGACTGAATGACTCTTATACTTTTCTCTCTTAACTGATGCTCCAGGCATGCCACTGTGCTCCTTTATTTTATTAAATACCTACAGGGTGTAAAACACTGTTTTAGATATGTAACAAATTTGATTACCAAGATAGGGTCCCTGGCAACCAGTACTCCAGTTACAGGTGAAACACACTTTAAATAAATATAAATTCAGTTTATGAAAACTTGGTTTACACAGTAAGTGATTTACAGAGCAAGAAATCTCTTTGTTTAAAACCACAGTTTTTCTTTAAATGACAAGTTGTAGTGTACCTAACCTATGATTTTGTTGCCAAAAAACCACATGTTCACAACAAGAATGACAAACAACCATAACTAGGGTCCTGAGATACACATATATTTTAGGAATGGATTTATAGTGCAAAGAGGTGATTCTCAAATTTGATTTTTGCTCATGGCACAGTATTTTTGGCTGTGAAGAATCGCAGGACTCTTAATATTTAAGTTGGCAACACCATTGGAGAGTCTGACTTGCATATACAGAATTTCTCTTCAACAAGAACAGCCATGTTTATTGAGTTCATTGCAAACTTGAGGTCTGTGAAGTTAGTGCTTCTGTGTAATAGGCATATTGTGTTTAGTTTTGTAAATATTATAGTTACTGTACTATATATCCTGGATAAGTGATTTATCTTGGGTAAATAATTTATAAATTTTCTTTTTTCAGCAATAACATAGCAATTGAAATTTTATGGCATACCTAGTGAAACTCATAGAACACACTTTGAGATCTTCTGGTGTAAAATGAAAAGTAGAAAATGGATATGATCAATAAATATAAACATGAGTAACCACCCATCTTGGCCAATAAAAGGTCACATTTAGTTGGTTTTGTTGTTGAGGCAATCAGGGTTTTGTGACTTACGCAGGGTCACACAGCTACTATGTGTGAGGCCAGTTTTGAACTCAGGGCCAGGGCTCTATCCTGCACCACGTAGCTGGCCCCTCACATTTAGCTTTTAAATATACTTTGTTCCTTCTAGTAGTGGCATTGTGTCATTGCTATGTTGCTTAACAGGCAAGCAGGGCCATCATTCACTTCACTCACACCTGTCCCTTATTGCATAGACAATCTTTCCCTTATGTCTGACATTCTCTCCTGCCAGTGGCTTTTCTTGAAAACTAGACCTGGCAAACAAGGTCCCACCATTGCCTCTCCCCCCAGTGCTAGGGTAGCCCATTAGGTAGCCAAGACTGCTGACTCATTGTCAAGGCAGGGGTTCTAAACTCTGTTTATAGTCAGATTTCAAGGGGTCTGTGAACTTGAATGAGGAAAAAATTACATATTTATTTTTATTAACCTCTAAGTTAATGGTTAAAAATGAAATTTAGCTTTCCTTCAATTGTTTAAAAACTATTATTCTGAGAAAGGGGTTGTAGCAACAATCTTTCTAGCAGCTACTGTGTCTGTGTAAAACCAACAACAACCAGTACATAGAAGGCCCCTAACACAGGTTCTTTGATCTGCTTTTCTAAGGAAAGCAACTTTAAGGGATTAACAATCCCAGTTCAATCAAACATACATATATCATGCACTTAGTTCAGGGGGAAAAGATCAGCCCTCTGAACTTATTAACAAACATCAGACAGACGTTGTCTGATCAAATCACAATTCAGTTACCAAAGAACCAATGGGTCTGGGTTAGCAAAGCTGGAGGGCAGTTACAGCTTGCCCAGAGTCTCAACACTCCTTCCATGAGTGAGCCCCAAAAGTAAAACACGAAGCTCCCCTCAATTATATCCTGTTCAGAACCCCAAGGGCTCTGACCTCACCCAGGCTGGGTACTGTGAAAGTTCCCCATCCCTAGAATCACATCATATACAATTCAATGACTCTTGATTGTCTTAGTGGTGGGAAACACTCCAAGGCAAAATCTCACTTTATCTGCCCCATTCAAACAAAGGGAAGACTCGATAGTCTTAGCATCCCAAAAGGGAAGAACTGGGAAAAGTCTGATTGCCTTAACAGGGGTCCATAGACTTCAAAAGACTGCAAATGGAGTCTGTGACACAAGAAACAAAAAACCCCAGAAATATTCTATTGTCAACATCTTCTTTCTGTCCTGGAAAGTTATAAATTGACTCTATAAATGTCTTCATTAGGCCAGAACTTCTAACCACAGATGGAGCTCTGGCATGATACTGAAGTTTTAAATGTCTCTCCCACTTGCAGGACCCAGACCACTATTGCCTCCTCTTATCTATGAGACCAAAGGAAGAAAGGAGGAAAATGAAGAACTCCCAGCTTCTATTTTAGGAATCCTAACTTGTTTCAGGAGTGCAGCATCTTTGCTTGCACGATTTGATCATGTTAACTTAGCTTCTGTAGGCCCAGGTCATCACAATGGCTGCTCTCACCTTCCCAGTCTTACTTCATGTCTCCCTCATGACTTCCCCTGTCCAGGTCTCTTTCCCTCAACTCCTGTGGGGCTTTTCCACTCCACAGTTCCTTAGGATGAGTAGGCTATCTTGTCAGTTAAAATCTGGTCCAGCCATTCCAAGGTCAGGGCTGAAATCCCTGGGAGTTAAGAGATTTGTGCTGGACCAGCAACACATTTATCTTAAGGGTCTTAATTTCTTTGGAGGCACTTGAGAAGGCATGGCCAATAAGGTGTTATACATATATTACTGTTTTTGTCACAACTGTTAGTTATTAAAAGTATAACTTTGGTTTATGTGGAGAATAAGCAAGTATTAACCTTGTCTTTAATTCCTTCACCTCAGTGGATACCTTTAGAGGCAGCTAGGTACAGTGGGTAGAGCTTTGGACATGGAGTCAGGAAGACCTTACTTCAAATCTGGCTTCAGATACTTAACTAGCTGTGTGTTCTGGCAAGTCTTCCTCAGTTTCCTTAGCTCTAAAATGGGCATAGCACCTGCCTTTTAGGGTTGGTGTGAAGCTAAAATGATATAATAGTTGTAAAGTGTGTTGCAAACTTTAAAGTGTGATATATATGATACTGATACCTTTTTTATGTCTTAACTTGTCAGGTATGTTTTACAGGGGATCCTTTTTCAGGTATTGCTAGATGGGCTTTAAGATCCTTTCTATTTCTGATGTTACGTGACTTTGTAATTTCCTCTTTTACTTTGATTTTATATATATTTGAGCTGAAGCGCTCTCTCTTTCTCTCTCTCTCTCTCTCTCTCTCTCTCTCTCTCTCTCTCTCTCTCTCTCTCTCTGCCTCTGTGTGTGTGTGTGTGTGTGTGTGTGTGTGTGAGATCCTGTCGTATTGCTGGAAGGATGATTATATTGGGGTTGGGTGGAAGTTTTGCAGTCTTTATTAGCACTTTGTTATTTCATGTCTCCATATATAATGCACATTTTGTTTGTTCCTTGAGAAATATACTGATGTTTCCCTGTAACGAACACACTAGAAATAGACCTTTAATGGGCTTAACATAATTGTGCCAGGTGTTCATGTTTCTGTCTTCAGGTCATGTTGTAAGATCCACCTGTTTGAAATGGCAGGCACTCATCTGTACTCCTTGACTGTAAATGGGAATTCTGTAATTGCTATCTTGGATATCAGACATAATGTTTGTGAAACAATTGAGGGGCTTAAAATGAAATCAGTGAAAAAAAAGATTAAATATGTCATACAATTATCATTTCCATAAAGAAAAGCATTTCACTTTAATGAATGAATGAAAAATCTAAATAGGGAGGAAAATGCTCAGACAAAAAAATGCTCAGACAAATCTCAGACAAACTATTATTGAGCCACATCTCCTCCATTCTTGTTACAATAATTAAGTTGTTAGACCTTATATTTGCCCCCCCTGTTAAATTTTATCTTATTAGATACAGCACTTGTTATCAACTTTGATATAGCCCTGAGAAGTGATCATCCAGATTTCCCTTAAAGATTCCTAGTGAATGGGAACCTAATTATCTCCTGAAGCACTTCATTGAGTTGATGGATAGCTGAAATTCTTTTGGGGTATTTTTGGAGGCAATCAGGGTTAAGTGACTTGCCCAGGGTCATTTGAATGCATTTGAATTCAGGTCCTCCTGACTACAGGGCCAGTGATCTATATGCTGCACCACCTAGCTGCCCCATCCTTCAATATTTTAACACTGATTTGTGTATATATTTGAAAATAGATTTTATTGATATCTTTTATTTTTACATCATCTACATTTCCCCATCTTCCTTCTCTCCAATCCTGTCAGAGAACCATCACTTTTAACAAAGATTTGTTTTTAAAAAGTGAGAGAGATAAGAATAAGATAAGCAAAACCAATCCACACATGGAAAAAAATCTGATGTTATGTGCAATGTTCTATGCCCATGCATGTCCATTTCTGTAAAGGAATGGGGGTAGGGTGGGGTGCAAGATGTCTCCTCATATCCCTCCTTTGGGTCTAAGTTTAGTTTTTATAATTTTGCAACATTTAGTTCTGATTGTTTTCTGGTTGTTCTTTTCATTTACATCATTGCAATCATTATGTGTATTGTTTTCCTGGCTCTGCTAACTTCACTTTCATCAACTCAAATAAGTCTCTCCATGTTTCCTTTGTCTATTATGTTCATAATTTCTTAGAGAATTTTAACCTTCATATTCCATTGCATCCATATTCCACAATTTGTTTAACCATTATCTGCTCACTGGATATCTACTTTGTTTCTGGTTCTTTGCTATCTCAAAAAGTGCTGCTATAAATATTTCTGTGTATGCGGGACTTCCCTTTTTGTTAATGACCTCTTTGGGGTATGAATCTAGTGGAGGAATCTCTGGCTCAAAGGATGTGGACATTTTAATTGTTTTTGTTGTATCATTCCAAATTTCTTCCCAACAATGGAAAACATCTATTATTTTTTATTTTTACCTTTAGGACCAATGTAAACAACTGTAGGCCCACACAATAGTGCCTCAAATACTTGAAAATATCTACCAAATTCCCATTATGTCTTTTCTTCTCTAGGGTAAACATACCCATTTTTTCAACTACTTCTTATATGTCATGTAGTGACCCTTAGCAATTCTATTTTCTTTCCTCTGGATTCTTTCCCGTTTAACAATATCCTTACTGGAAACTAGTGTTCAGAACTAGAAACAATATCCCAGATGTGGTCTGATCAGGACTAGGTACAAAAGGACTATCACTTTCATAGATATAGACTCTATGCCTTCTCAAAATAAACCCAGTTCTCATTGGCTTTCTTGACTCTCATATATCTCACGTTGTTGACTCCTATCAACCTTATGATATATCGAAACCTTCAGGCATTTTTCAGGTTAGTCAGTTAGACAACTTGCCTTTGTTAAATGCCTTCTAGGTGTCAGGAACTGTGTTAAGCTCTGGAAATACAAAGAAAGCCAAAAAGACAGTTCTTGCTCTAAAGAAATTCATAATCTAATAGGGAAGACAACATGCAGAGGGTAGGGGTGGGGATGGGGGGAATATGTACAAACAAGTTATATAAAGGATAGGTTGGAGAAAATTACCCAAAGGAAGGCATTAAGATTAAGGCATATCTGGAAAGGTTTCTTGTAAAAAAAACTAGACTTTAGCTGAGATGTAAAGGAATCCAGGGAAGCCAGGAAACAGAAATAGAAGGGAGAGAGCTCTAGGAAGGAGGACAGCCAATGAATATGCATTCTAGCTATACCTTTACATTAATGAAGATTTTTTAAAAATCAAGTGTAAGATTTTACATTTATCCATATTAAATTTCATCTAATTAGATTAGTCTCATATTCCAACCTGTCAAGGTCTTTGTGGGGTCCGAGTTTGGCATCCATTCTCTTAGCGACTTCTTCCAGTTTTTTTATTATCTATAAATTTGATAGACATGCCATCTAGGCCTTTATAGAAGTCATTGATAAAAATATTTTTATTATGCTATGTTATAGAAATGATTGTTTTATTCCATTAATTTAAATTTTTAGAAATGTGAAAAATATTATTCACTACAGAGTAAAGCCTCGATCACTGGGGGCATTGTCCTAAAGATCTCCTACCAAGTAGACATTGAACCACAAATGATTACTTTTTTGGTAACCAGCTATTCAACCAGTATCATTTAATTTTATCCTTACTAGACAACATCTCTCCATATTTTCCATGAGAATAATTTGAGAGACTTTGTCAAATGTTTAGCTAAAATCTTTGTATATCATATTTTTAATATTATCCTGGTCTACTAAGTCTATTAAGCATGTAAAAAAAGGAAATAACATTGGTCTAAGAGAGGTCTGTTCTGGAGGATGCTATGCTGATTATTTATGGTCATGATTTTTTTATCTCGATGTTTCCTAATGTTTCTCTTAGGATTGTCTTCTAGAATGTTTTGAGAAACTGAGGGAAAGCTCTTTCACTTATAGTTTGTAAAAATCCATTCAAAATTATTTTGGATAATTACACAATATTTGTCTATCACCAATCCTGTAGTATACATGTCTCATTCTCCAAGCAAACAGGAGAATAGTTGCTTTTCATATGACACCTTGCCCATTTCCTGTAAAGCCCTTCTGAATAACCTTGATCCTTTATAATTTCTACTTTGGAACATCATAAATTTGGACTGGTCAGAGTGGGAGTAAATCAGGTCAGAGGTGAAGGAAGGTAAAGCTGTTGTATAGAGAATTAGAATCAGAGATAATACCTAGAAGTAGCTGTGTGCTATTTAGGAAAGCAGGATGGGCAGATATGGCTAAGAGATATGTTAAAGCAGAGAGAAGTTGTGCCTAGAGGAGTTAGACTGGAAGTGATATGTTTCAAGGGTGCTCAGAAGAAAAAAATATTTTAGTAGGGAGATATTGAATTCTTTGCTTTAAATTTTACTGAGCTACTTTTTGTGGTAGCCAAGAATTGGAAATCAAAGGGATACCCATCAATTGGGGAATGGCTGAACAAGCTGTGGTATATGAAGGTAATGGAATACTATTGTGCCATAAGAAATGGGGATGATACGGACTTCGTAACAACCTGGACAAACCTACACGACATAATGCTGAGTGAGCGGAACAGAGCCAGGAGAACATTGTATACAACCACAGATATACGGATTCCGTGAGGACCAACCCTGACATACTTCGCTCTTCTCAGCAACGTAAGGTGCAAGGACAACTCCAGGGGACTCACAATGGAGAATGCTATCTCCATCCAGAGAAAGAACTGTGAAGTTTGAATACAGATTGAGGTGCACTACATGCTCCCCTTTTTTGCTTCTCTTTTGTTTTTGTTTTTGGGGTTTTTTTTTGGTTCTGTTTCTTCTTTCTCATGATTCATTCCATTGGTCATAATTCTTCTCCACAACTTGACTAGTGTATAAATTAATTCAATGTGAAGTTATACATGGTAGTTATATGAGATTCCAGACCATCTTGGGGAGGGAGTGGGGAGGGACGGGAGAAAATCTGGAACTCAAAATTATGTAGAACCATGTGTGGTAAACTAAAAATAAATAAATAAGTTAAAAAAAATTTACTGAGCTAGACCTTGAGGTTATTCTGACTCTCAAATTTTATCTTCTGCAACAGGCATGTTGGAAGTTTTAGAACAATTACTGGTAAAGGTCCCAGATGTTCTAGAACTAATTGACAAATTGGATATGAATAAATCATTGAGACCAGATGGCAATCATCCAAGAATTCAATAGAAAATCAAGGCTGAAATTGTGGAACAATTAACCAGAACACAAACTTGTGTCAAATAGCTACTTTTACCATAGGACTGTGGGGTTGTCAATATGATGACACATTGCCTATGGAAAGGTACCAGGAAAGATGGTGACAACCTATAGACCCTAAAGTCATACATCTGTACTTGGTAGAAACTATACGGAGAATTCTATAAATGGTAGGATAAACAAAAGGTTAAGCAAGTATAACCCACTGGATGAAAGGCAATTTGCTTTCTTTAAGGAAAAAAATCTTGGCTAAGTAACTTATTAGAAAATCTTGGAGGAATAAATAAAACTGTAGAGAAAGCATATGGGCAAGAAGTACAATTTCATGCCAAAGATGGGGAGTGGGATGAAGCACTTATGAATTTGGGAGCAGTGATTTCTTCTGAAAAAGACAGCTTAGAACCAGAAGACTAAAGATAGGATATATGGTCATTTTCTTTACCTAGAGATATGTTATTAGTGGTCTTTAGCTGGTATCAATTCTTAGTCCTTAGTTAATATTATTATAAAGGACACAGAAGAGGAACTACTTCATGAAGTCTCAAAGGTTACATGAAATTCTTTGTAGGGAATGAGAATGTGAGTTCCTTTAGGGAAGGAACTGTTTTCTTGTTTTTATTTTTATTTTTGCCTTTCTTTTTATCCCAAGCACTTATCATAATGCTTAGGATAAAAAGTACTTAATAAATGCTTATTGACAACTGTTGACTCAGTGATTAATGCTATTCAGTGATTTCTGTTATGTCCAGCTCTTCATGACCCCATTTTGGGGTTTTCTTGGCAAAGATACTGGGGTAGTTTGCCATTTCCTCTTCCTGTTCATATTACCAATGAACTGGGGCAAATAGGGTTAAATGACTTGCTCAGGGTCCCACAGATATTAAGTACCTGAGGCCAGATTTGAACTCATGAAGATATGTCTTCCTGCTTCCAAGCCCAGTGCACCATCCCCTTCATCACCTAGCTACAACTCAATGGTTACAGGAATGCTAAATCCCAGAATGAGCTGAGAATTGCAAGGAAAAGTAAAAACTGCAAAAATCCATATTCAGGACAAGAGAATGCAAAGGACTATTGTTCATGATGAATGAGAGGATGGTAATTGACAACAGAGGAAACAGAGTTACTTAACACTAATTTTATTTTAGTTCTACTAAGGAGAATAAACTTCAGCTTGGGAAAGACAGAACAAAAGTACTTCAAAGGGAATTGAACCCAGAAAAGATGGTGAGAAAGCACCTTGCCACCCTCAATCAGTTCAAATTCACTAAACCTGGAAACAGTACACTCCAGAACTGGGAAGATAGAAGAAGGAGGAGGATGAAGAAGAGGAGGGGGAAGAATCATCATCCAGAACTTGGCCTATCTCCATACAGCCATTGCCTTAGTTCAAGCCCTCATCACTTCTCAAGTGGGCTTTCTGGGTTTTGTTTGTTGAGATGTTGTTGGAGAGAGAGCTTTGAAAAATTGTAGAAAAAGGGAGTGGCACTGAAGAAATAGAAAGACATTTTTCCCCCTGGATTTTCAAAAAAGGAAAGAACATTCAGTTTTCAAGCTTAAGGACAGTAAGTTTGACTTTTTCTTGAAAAAAAAATATGTACAATGCAACATTAAAGGTAAGGTTTGTAAGCATTTTGTAAAGAGAAGAAGTGATCTGTAAGAGTAAGTGTAGCTTCATAAAGAATAGGTTATACCACTCAGACTTCATATCTTTTTTTTTCATCAGGGCTTCTAGGAATCAAAGGAATTCCTTAGATGCAGCATACATAGGTTTCAACAAATTAATTGAAAAAATAGTTTATGCCATCTTTGTGAACAAAATACAGATACGGGATAGATAATGGTATAGTTAGGTAGAATCAGAGCTGGTTGAACTCAGCAAGTTAATTGATCAAAATCAATTCCCAGGGTGATATCTAGGGCAGTATTTCCCAATGATCTGTCCTTGGTCCTGAACTATTTAACTTCTCTATCAATGACTTCTACGACATTATAAGTAGTATGTTTATCAAATTTGCAAATGTAAAATTGGGAGACAAAGGAAGTGTTAGTGTCCAAAAAGATCTGAATAAGCTAGAAGGATAATATGACTCTTACATGATGAAATTTAATATGGATAAATGTTAGGTCTTTTGTTTCATGAGCTTATAACTGAACAGGAAGAAAACACATTGAATGGAATTTTGGAAATTGTGTAGCACTTTAAATTATATCAAATTTCTCCCTGACATAAATGCTACTTTTATAACATCAATATTCTTCCAATTGTGTCTTATGGATAAAAATCATGGAACACTTTGATTTCCCAAGAATCAAAATTATGGGTGACCCAAAAGATAGTGAAAAGATACACGGTAGACTTAAGTAGTATGTTGTATGTAGTAATATGTTACAATGTTACAATGAAGGCTTAAGTATTATAAATGATATCATCTGGGAAGCATATGATTAAAAAATTATATGTTTGTAGTACTGAGAGAAATGGATAGCAGAGAGATAGTCTAAGTGTTTCATCATTATAGAGAGAACAGGCCTTCAGAGCACTGGGTAGATTCTCCATGAAGAATTTATGGAAAAAAAGAATTTATGGAAATATATGTATGACAATCACTTTGTCAATCAATAAGCATATATAAACTGTGCAGAGGACTAGGAATATAGGTAAAACAATCCCTGCCCCCAAGAAGATTACATTTTAATGGGGAAGACAACATGAAAGTAATTAGGTACATATAGGATATATGTGTGCAGGAATCTATATATGTGTACATATGTATATATGTTTGTGTCTGCATGTCAAAATGTCTCTATATGTCTAAATATAGACATACAAATACATATATGTACACATATATACACACACTTTTGCACACACACACATGTGTGTGTGTGTGTGTGTGTAGTTAGATGCACTAGCATCTAAACAAGGGAGGGACTCTTGCAGAAGGTGGAATTGGAGCTGAGTTTTGAAGGAAGCCAGGGAAAATTACAGCTGGAAATGAGAGGGAGAGCTTTCCAAAAATGTAAGACAATCAGTGGAAAGGCATGGAGAAGGAAGATTGTGTATAAGGAGTGTTGTGTGTCAGAAGCAACAAATAGGTCGACGTAGCTGAATCATAGTGTGTGTAGAGGGAATAAATTATAAGGAAACTGGAAAGGTAGGAAAAGGCAAGGTTATGAAGAAATTTAAATGCCAAAGAAATGATTTTATTTTTTGATTTAGTATTAGATTTTTCCCCAGTTACATGAGCAAACAATTAACATTCCTTTTTAAAACTTTGAGTTCCAAATTCTTTCCCTTCTTCCCTCCCATCCCCTCACCCTTCCCCACCTTCCCTCCCATCCCCTCATTGAGAAGGCAAGCAATTTGATATAGTTTATGCATGTGTAGTCATGCAAAACATATCCATAATAATCATGTTGTGAAAGAAAACACAGACAAGAAAAAAACTCAAGAAAAATAAAGTTTGAAAAAAGTGTGCTTCAATCTGTATTCAGACACCCTCAATCCCTTCTTTGGGGATGGATAGCATTCTTCATCATAAATCCTTCAGAGTTGTCTTGGATCATTGTATTGCTGAGAACAGCCAAGTCAGTCACAGCTGACCATCTTACAACATTGCTGTTACTTTGTACACAGTACCTAAGAAATGATTTTATATATTGAGTCCTAAGGGTACTGGGAAGATATTGGAACTCACTGAGCATGAGAAGGTCAGACCTAAGCTTTAGAAAAATCATGTTGGCAGCTGAGTGAATAATGGTTTGTAATAGAGAGGGACTTGAGACAGGGGTATCATTTAGAATTCTATTTTAATAGTCCAAGTGAGAGATGATAAGTGTCTAAACAAGAACAATAGCCGTGTGAGAGAAAAGAAGGGGAAGTATATGATGTATGGAAGTAGACATGATGAGAGCTGGTAACAGATTGGATATGGCAAAAGAGAGAGGGAAGACTTTGAAAACAATCCTGACCCAATAGAGGTCAGTCACCTCCTGATCAATTAGCTGCTCAGTGACAGTCCCCAGTACTGCTCTAAGTACAGGTCATATGTGGAATATGGGATAACCAGGGGATTCCTGCTTGGTGGAATGCCCCATTTGTTGCTAGTGTCACAAATGGGGAACACCCAGCCTGCTCATATAACATTGGCTCCATCTCATACTTGTATGTCCAAGGTCTAGATCATTATTATCTCTTCCTCTATTTGACTCCCCTTCCTTTGCTTCATTACCACAATTTTACCAGCATCCTACATTAGAAACTTTGTTTCTATTTTTTTTATTCTTCTCTCTCCTTCATCCCAATCAGTCCACAAATTTTTGTTTTGAAATGCCCTTATATTTTTAACTTTCCCACTTTCCTTTTCCACTATCCTAGTTTATTCCTTTATCTCATGAATGAATTACCAAAATTAGACTCATAGCTTTTACTTTTAACTTCTTTTCCTTGAGTCTATACTATTTACTAGGTGATATCATCAACTCCCAATGATTCAACTATCATCTCTACATAGATTATTCTCAGACTTATTTCTCTAGCCCTAATCTCTCTCCTAACCTACAGTCACAAATCTCCAATTACTTCTCTCAAACTGGATATCTCAAAGACGTCTTAAGCTCAACATATTCAGAACTGAAATTATTATCTCTCCCCCTTAAACTCTCCCCTTTTCCTAACTTCCCTAATTACTATTACTGTCAAGGACATCACCATCCTCCCAGACCTCAAGCTCATAACCTAGTTGTCATCCTTCATTCCTCACCCCCTTTTGCCCCCTATATCCAGTCTGTTGCCAAGGATTATAAATTTGATCATCATAACATCTCTTATATATCCATACCCCTCTTCTCTCCTCTGATACTGCCACCATTTTGATGTAGTTCTTCATCATCTCATGCTTGGACTATTGCAATACCTTGCTGGTTGGTCTCCCTGCCCTAAGTCTGTTCTTACTGCAATCCATTCTTCTCTCAACTGACAAATTGATCTTCCAAAAGCACAAATCTCGTCTTGTCACCCTTCCCACCCCCATTCAATGAACTCCTTTGTGTCCTGATTTCATTTAGGATAAAATATAAAATCTTGTGTGGGGCTTTTAGAGCTCTCCATAACCTGGCCTCTTCCTGCCTTTCTAGTCTTCTTACACTTTATTGCACCTTATTCCACTCCCCCCTTTTTACTTTCCCCTCTCACTCTACCACATTGACCTTACTAAAATGGTTCAACAATGTTATCATACCAAATCTATATTCTTGCCTGGTTGTAAAGGCCTTGATTAACCTGGACTCATCCTACCCCTACCAATCTTATTTTCTACTATTCCCCAACATGAGCTCTCTGCTCTAAGCAAGCAGGCCCTATCACTTCATCCCAAACATGCTATGTTCTTCCCCTGTTGAGCATCTTTGCTTATGATGGTTCCTCTTCTAGAAAGATAGCCATCCATCCTCCCTCTTCACTTATGAAGCCTTTTCTAACTCATTGTTGATCTCGTTCCTATGAACTTTTATTACATATTCAATTCAATTTAAGGAGCATTTATTAACTTCTTTTTGTGTGCTAGGCACTAGGGTTACAGAGACATAAAATCACACATTAAGTCCACATAAAATCAGTAGCACCCCATTTCTCTCATTGTTTCATACCTTTCGGTTTTGTGTCTATAAAGAGACTCTAAAGTTTAAAGGGCAAGAACTTTATCATATACTTTATATCCTCTTACTCTTAAGGCCCAGGTCCTAGTTCAGTAATGGATTCATAGTGGCACTTAATAAATACACACAAATGAATGACTTTTAATGTAACATTCTGCAATGTCATTTCTACCACCCATAGCTCCCACAAACTAAATCTTAATCAGTAGGTTTTTCATTGGGTTTGTATTATTGGATTTTTCTAATGAATAATTTTTTAAAAATCCATTCTATTATTTCTTTCTACTATAAACATAAAAATGGAACACAATGATTCTAAGAATTTGTTCTGGAAGTGCATAATTTTACTATCACAGATTAAGTATGCTAATCCTCATCTAGATCAATTCTGCAACTGAACTGTGAACTATAACATGGAAAAGATTAATTTAATACAATAAAAAGAAAATACTAAAATTTTAAGTACTGTATTCCTGTCCTATTTCCTAAACATTTTATAATATCAAAGCATTTTACTGAGGAACATTGATGGGTAAATAGAATATTAACTGCTCACCTGCTGATAAATGTGTTTGCTTAAATTTTCCATTTTGTGTATAGAATACATATATGTATAACTGTGTATTGGGATCTAATTATAGTAGTGAATATAATGGTCAAGAAAGGGCATCCTTCTAGGGAATCCCAAAGTAATTTAAATTTCTTAAGTAGAGTCTAAATTTTCTGTGACTGTAAAAATATTTCATAATTTATCCATTTAATTACATTTGTATGAAATTCCATTCATTGCCAAGCTTCAGAAAAGGCCACAGACAAACATTAACATCAACCAGATATATGCTAACAAATTCATATAGAGAATTATTGGTAATTATCCATATAATTAAGTCCAAATAAGTGTTTTCCCCCTGAAACATAATGATAATTGAAAAAGAAAGGATGCTTTTTTCTTGAATTATTTAAATATTGGCCTAAATTATCCACTTCAAATTACCACCATAAACTTTGTTCACAGATTTGGCTATGTATCTGCAACATACCTTTCTAGTCTTTCTTCTTTTTTCCTTCCTTCCTTCCTTCCTTCCTCCCTTTCTTTCTTTCTTTCTTTCTTTCTTTCTTTCTTTCTTTCTTTCTTTCTCTTTCTTTCTTTTTCTTCCTTCCTTCCTTCCTTCTTTCCTTCCTTCCTCCTCCTCCTCCTCCTCCTCCTCCTCCTCCTCCTCCTCCTCCTCCTTCTTCTTCTTCTTCTTCTTCTTCTTCTTCTTCTTCTTCTTCTTCTTCTTCTTCTTCTTCTTCTTCTTCTTCTTCTTCTTCTTCTTCTTCTTTTTCCTCTTCTTCCTCTTCTTCTTCCTCTTCTTCCTCTTCTTTTTCCTCTTCTTCCTCTTCTTCTTCCTTTTCCTCTTCTTCTTCTTCTTCTTCTTCTTCTTCTTCTTCTTCTTCTTCTTCTCTTCTTCTTCCTCTTCTTCCTCCTCTTCTTCTTCTTCTTCTTCTTCTTCTTCTTCTTATTCTTATTCTTCTTCTTCTTCTTCTTCTTCTTCTTCTTCTTCTTCTTCTTCTTCTTCTTCTTTGTATGCTCTATGTTCTAGTGTAGACTAACTCAACTGCTAACTGTCAATAATCTTATTCTACCATCTCTAGCCTCTGGACATTCACAGAGGCCATCCTCCAAACTTGAAATATCCCACCTCTTGAACATCACCTGTGAAATTCTTTTCTTCCTTCAAGGCCCAATTCAGGTGTCATCCCTTCGTGAACGCTTTCTTGATTCCTCCATTTGAAAAATCTCTCCTTCCTTAAATCTTCCAAGGCCTTTTTTAAGACCCTCTCTTAGGATCTTCTCTTATGTTCCTATTATATTCTATCTTTTACATACTTATCTGTGTGAACATCAAACCCCGAGTAGTAATAATAATAGCTCATATTTACATGGTACCTCAAGACTTACAAAGCATTTTACACATATTATCTCATTTGATCTCACAATAATGTTGTGAGACAAATCCTATTATTTCCCCATTTTAGAGATGACGCTGACATTCAAAAAGAGACTGTCAGAAGTAATTTGTTCACAGTCACAGAGCTTGTGTGAGTCAGGATTTGAATACAAGTCTTCTTGGCTTTAAGTGCAGTTCACCAGTAAATTTAGGCTACTGAAGGCAGAGACTGTGCCATTTGTCATTTCTCTATTCCCAATATCTAATATGGTTTTTTGCACATGGTAGGTCCTTATGTTTTGCTAAATGAGTGAATAAATAGATGATAGCAAGGAATTATCCAGTGTCTGTTGGCTTGTAGATTCATTCTCACCTTTTGTTTTAGAAATAGACCTTGGTTTCAGGCTATGGGGCATGCAGGCTTTTGCCGTATTAAGTGGGATGCTTCATTTCATCACATCTCCTACTTGGCTGTCATAACAAGTCTAGTTCACAGACAAGAGCCTCTCTGATCATCTGTCACTGAGTCACTCCTGGTGTTTTTTTAAATCAAAGAGGATATGTCTAATAGTAATTCCCAGTAGTGCAAGGGTGGCTAGAGAGGCCATCAGTCCCTTCCATACTGCGCTCATATAAGACTGTTCTTTTATTTGTGGCTTCAGTTGCTGCCTCCAGACTCTGATAATGTTTACAACTGGGCCACTTAGGTCATCAAGCTAACTGCATTTGAAATTGTGTCCACCAAAATCAGTATAGTTCAAAGTTAGGAGCAGCCCTTAGAAATGCTGATTTTCCCGTTCCCATAGTGTAATGATGACTACTCTAGCCCCCACTACCTGAAGGCCAGGTGTGTTACATTTCACTTATGTTCCCAGGGTTCTCCGATACCATTATTTCCAGGTACGCGTAGAAGGTTGGGGAGGATTCCAACCTCTGCCATTAGCTCAAACCCACACAAGCTGTCTTCTTCCAATATTAAGAGTTCAAGTACCCCAGTCCATTTAATCATTTGACAGTCAGATTAGCTTTTACAAATAAATATTTACTTTAAAGACAGAACAAGAAAAAACATGCAAACAATTTCCCCCCTCAGCACCTGGGAGGGCATATCTACCACCCCAAAACATATATGACCTCAGCCTCTGGGAAGGGGAGGGAGATTAGGTTCACTGCTTACCTTAGTTCATACACAAAATTAGTCACACCAGGTTCCAAATTCAAAGCTCCACCTTGGCTAGCAACCTGAACTCCTGGTTTTTGAGGTCTTCCCTGCTGGGCTGGCAGTAACAGCTGGCATGGAATGCCAGTCTCTAAGGTCTTCATGGCTTGAGTGTCCAGTTGAGAACTCTACTTCCTGGAGCTACAACTTAGAAGAACAAATGAAATAAAACCAAAACTCCATGCTCATTTCTTAGGTCCACAGGACCTAACAGGAGGGAATGGGGGTCATTCTCCTTCCCGGCTTACCACACAGTACCCCAACAAAGGGAGATATATAGTTGCTGAGGGAAGTCTTTTTTAGGTGAACATTGGACTAGCTGGCTACTGAAGTCCCTTCCAACGCTAAACTTTTGTTATTTTTCTTAGGCAGATTGAATGAGGAGAACCTGAACAGCCCAAGATAAAAAGGGAGCCATTGTGAAAATTCTCCTTGGGGAAACAACCTGCCTTGGCTGCTATTCTGACTGACTTTGCCCATTGACTGAGTCTATCAATTCAGCTTCCCTTGGTCCTTGTTCTAAGATACTTCAGCATGGCTTGGTGACTGCTCATAACTGAGTCTAGCATCAGTCCTGCCAGCATGGTGGAATACAAACAACAATGGGTTTGAAATCAGAAGACCTGAGTTTGAACCCTGCTTCTGACACTACTCAAGTAAATTTTGTGATACTTCATCTCTGTGGGCCTCAGTTTCCTGATCTAGAAAATGAGAGAATTGGACTAAATGTTCTCTAAGGTCCCTTCTACCTCTAAATCCTATAATCTTGCCTTACCATACATCGCCTTCTGATTTTCCTCTCCATTAAATTCCTGCCAACTCATGCTCCCATTGACTTGCTTAAGGGCAGACATACAATTTTTTATAGCCACAAAGCTCTGGCTTGAGGCTCTTGGTTTGTACAGGTGATCTGCCAACCTTGATTTCAATGTAGCTGCAGCCTGGTTTACTTCCATACTACTTTTATTTTCCAGAAGTCTCATAATAGTGTTTCTCTGCCTCCTTAAGGTATTTTTTAAATGGGCTTTATGTATCATTTTCTGACCTCCCCACTTGTGGCTGCACTTTCATTCATACTACAAAAGGCCTATGTCTTATTCATTCACATGTCCTAACCAAAACAATTGCGTTGTTATTTGATGATGGAAGGACAATCCCATACAGGAAGAACATCAACTATATACTAGCCTTGGCTGTGACTGTGGATTTTCATTTTTACTTATTCTTTGTTTGTTCTGTACCTCAAGCTTGGACATAATTGTCCTTTTCCTCTTGTCCCTTTTTCTTTTCAGTTATTGGTCATTCAATTAAAAGAAACTGTCATTATAGCCTGCAGGTTGGTCTCTTGCCTCAACTTTCTTTCCAAGGTGTTAAATCTATCTTCCTAAAGTGCAAATAGGACCATATCATCTGCTATTCAATCAACCCCAAAGGCTTCCCACTATCTCCAGGACTAAACAGAAAATCCTCTGGCTTTTAAAGCTTTTCATAACCTGGTACCTTCCTACTTTTCTAGTATTGCTCCCCTCCATTTACTCTTCAATGCAGTGTTACCAATCTCCTTGTTAGTCCAAGCTTAGGAGTCTAGAGGTGTTGTCTCTAGACTCTAGGCATTTTCACTGGCTGTCTCCTAATTCTGGAACACTCTTCTCGTCTCTACTTCCTAACTTCCTTCGAGTCTCAAATAAAATCCATCTTCTGCAAAAAAGCCTTTCCCAATCCTCCTTATTCTTGGTGTCTTCCTTCTGAGACTACTCCCAATTTATATGTGTGTGTGTGTGTATGTGTATGTATATATGTATATGTATTGTGAATAATATTATACTATTTTATATCATTTTCTAATTTCAACCAGACCCAGAGCCTGAATTAATGAGTAACTGGATGAAGATCCAGGACCTGGGCTTCTTTGTTCTCTCTAAAAGTTTGCTCAGGCAATACCCTTACCTCTGTCAACAAGGCCAGATCATTAAGGACATTACCCTAACCCCAAGAGAGATTACCTTGCTTAATATTCTACAGGTATATACTATGTTATGGAATGTAATGAGACACAGAGACACTGGGCTGTAGTTTCAACTGACTTTTGTCAACATCCTTTACAACTCTATTCCATTAAGGAAAATCCTCTTCTTGTATCATGGTTAAACATACACAAGGGTCATAAAAATGAGGTAATACAGGCTTGCTAGCTCTGCTAAAATAACGTATATAAGTTTTCTCATTGCTTTGTTCAGGCAGCCAGAGTTTATACTCTGACTCCTTGTATGCACAAGTAAGCTAGCCTAGCTATGCTTTAAGGGAAAATAATAAACAACATGGATTTTTCTATCACCTAGCTCTGTTGTTTCCTTCAACCAAATTTTCAGGTTTAACAGTTAGTATGTATGCACATATATACGTGTGTATGCATATGTGTATGTGTGTGTGTATACACATACACATGGTGTTGCCTCCAACTGAGACCTGGGAAAGCCCTTAGCTTAAAAACGATAAGGTCTCCTACTACTTATCTGGGGACATCTTCAGTTGTCCTGATCTATATCTTGCCACTGGACCCAGATGACTGGAAAAGACAGTGAGGCTGGTAACTTTGCACAGCCCTCCTTCACTTAAATCCAGTTCACTTACAAGTCATAGCATCACTTTCTTGATGCCATGGTCCTCTTCTAGAATGAAGAGAAAACAAATATACATAAAACACATATAATATATATGTGTATATATGCATATATATAAAATACATACATATGTATGTATGTATATACATATATAACACAGTTGTTTTCATGTTTTTCTCCATTAGACTGTGAGCTCCTTGAGAACAGGGACTGTGTTTTGCTTTTCTTTGTATCTCCTTCACTTAGCACACTACCTAGCACATAGTAGGTGCTTAAAAAATGTTGGTTGATTATCATTTATTAAGCACCCAATATATGTAAGGCATCAGGATTGGTTTTGAAATAAGTCACTGCTCCCAAGAAGCTTACCTTCTCCTTAAGGGTTCAACATATACACGGAAAAAAAATAATTGTCGGGTGGGAGATTATGGGAGAAAGGAGGGATCCAGATAAAGTACTCTAAACAAATATGATGTGGGAGAGAACACTTTCAGCTGGTTGGGGCAGGGACCAAGAAGGGGAAAATTAGGAAGTCTGGTCATTGTCAGGCACTTGGAAATTCCATATCTCTCCCTGCTCCATTCTAGTAGTTCATATTTGAGTGTCCCCTTTCTTGGCCTTAGAGGTTGAAATTTTCAAAAAATAAGTATTTGCAATTAAGAGAAATAATTTTTTTTTCTTTTCAAGTGACGGCATAGGGTATGGCTAGGAAGAAGACCTTGTAATCAGGAAGACTTGGTTTCAAGTTCCACTTCCGATACTCATTGTGTTACACTGAGGGAGTCACAGCCTTTCTGTGCTTCATGCAGCTTCTCAAGACCAGAAATTGCAGACAAGTTGATGATTTCCTTTGTTAAAGGTTGTTTCCTCATTCAGCATTTCATATAGCACTGAAAACACAGGTTCATATTACATAAAAAAAATAGTAAAATAAAACACATTTCTGAAGTACAGAATTGGTGAATTTCAGATGCTGGGACTCCAACACTAAATTACTTGTGACCTAGCCAAAGGTAAGAGCCATAGTCCCTCCCTGGTTAGCTAGACAACAGGCCACATGAGAGCTCCCACGTTGCCTCAGTAGATCACCCAGCCTCTGTGCCTCTCTCTCTGGTCGCCTGCACCTCAATTTCTCATTCTTTTGAACTTCAAAATTAGCTTTTCTTCTGGCCTCTCTTACCAACCTGTAGGGCCCCTGTACTTTCTAGCATAATTACCCCTCCACATTTATAAGGTTTGGTTAGATTAAAGCTAGCTGACTCCACTCATACAGATATAGTTTGTGAGGCTTGTCTGTATTTATCCACCAAGTTAGTATTGACCCAAATCATTATAGGGGTTCACAGTATCACTTGTCCATTGCATGGTTAACAGATACCTACAATTCTAACCAGTAGAAAGAAGAGAGTCATTTTATCAGAGATCTTATTCTTGGTGAGTACTTTGTTCAATTTAACATAACATCTATGTCTTGATTGCTTCTTATGCAGATTTATAGAAAACCTTGAAGAAATCACTTGCAAAGCCAGATATAACATTAGTGGTGTTGGACTTTGCTTCAGGTGGAAATAAGGCATCTGCTTCCTGTCTGCCACTTGCCCAGTAGAGAAGAAAGGCAGTTATGAGGCAGGATGTACTATCTGCATTCTCCTCAGGAATGAGTTTTATGGGAAGTTGTAACCTTAGAATTAGCAGGGGAGAATGAAGAATTCCCCAGAAATCTTATCCACTGACCTAGGGGTCCATTCAGTAAGTGACTGTGATCCCCATGCCTTTCTGACATGGCCAAAAGTAATATGTTTTTCCTTTTGAGCAGTTGTTGCTATTTAATCCAATAAGAAACTCTGAGACAAGTAGTATATAGATCAATGTTTCACCAGTCTTTAGAAAAACTCTTATTAGTTTGCAATGCTTTTATTGCCAAGGGCCCTCACTTCACAAAAATCTAAAAATTTAACAAGTCGGCTTCTACTTTTTTCCCATGCATTATTTCTCTAACCACTTCTGCTCTCTGAGTTCTCAGTTGAATCCAGTGAGGTTACCAAAAGTGGCTACCAGTAACATAGTTTACAAATCCGTGTATTGTTCATGAATACATGAAGAGCGAGGGTGACAATAAGATATCCATAATAGTGCTTTATCACCCACAATGAAAGCAACCCTAAAGCATGAGTCACACTTACTTTTTAAGCTCTAAAACCAGAGCACCAATAACATAGATATCATATGACTTATGAATGGATTACAAAATCATATACCACAAATTAGTATGTAGTTGGATATAGCATAAAAATTATGCTCCATTTCATATCTCTGTTATCCCACTTGGTCCTACACAGAAGTGGAGTCTTCTGGGAAGGGAATGAAACTGCCTTTCACGGTGGATTCTGCCTTGGGCCATGTGATCAGAAAATGGGAATCTGTCCTCAGTACCAAAGAAGGGGAGCCCAAAGATTTGTAAGGACAAAGAGACATTGAATAAGATAGCAAGGGCTCAAATATGAGTCTAGACAGAGGCCCTGTTTATTAAGTAGAGCAGAGAATTTGATTATAAGACATATAGCCTGAAAAGGGCTATGTTGAATGAAGATTCTGGTAAGAGGTACTGAGAAGGTTAACCACATAAAGAATGGAAGAAGGCAGGCCAAAAGTCAGTGTTCATGGAGCCTGGGATGCTTGCAGCTGTGTTTTACACATCTTTGGGGTTTTAGGCACTATGGTTTAGGCACTAAGGGAAGCTTGGGCTAGCCATGCATTCAGTCTGATAAGCCAACAGCTACTCTGTAGGCAACATTATGCAATCACAAAATTGTTTGGATTACAGATGCTTATACTCACAACATTGGTGTCATTACCAAGTATCACCCTAATTAGTGAGTATCTATGATTAGTGCTTTAAAGGAATTTCACCTTACAAATTCCCTTTTCCATCCAAGCCTTGATCTAAAGTAAGTGTCCTTTCTCATTTGATTTCTGTTGGAAATAAGGCCAAAGACAGGCTTGAGTGAGGGGAAAGCAGTTTTCAACAGAGAAGCTCTTGTTCATCATGCACACTTGAAGAAGACCAATGACGTGATGTTGGATCAATGTATGGTGTGATTAGCTGTGGCTGATCAATTCCACATGAACTCGGAAGGTGCTACCATAGGTCGGGTACAAATAGTCCATTTGAACATTCGGGATGGAGAGGTCTCTAGATTTGCAATCTTAGTGTGATAAGCAACAAAAATGATCATGAGTACAAAACAGCAATTGATAGGAATTGTAGGAAAAGCAGCAGGGGCTGGAAAATGGGGGCCCAGCTATGGGAGAATAGTCGATGGAAAGGATGAATTGAATTGATCTTTCGTGCCTCTGGTACCAGCTGTGGCCACTCCCACCACCCCAACTCTGCTTAAAGCAGCAAGTGATTTGCTTTTTTACAACTCAGACCTTAAGCAGACATTTCCAAATGAACTGCTTTACAGCTTCTACAGCATTGAAATTTCAAATTTTTTCTCTATTAATAGGTGAAGATGATCTTGACCTCAACTATTATTTCATTTGACTTGTTTCTCAGACTTCCCTTTCCTCACATCCAAACTAAACCATTTCTAGAGCTTCTTTATTTTGTGCTTTTTCTTAGCTTAAGTACCCCATCGTATCATAGAATGTTAAAAGGTAGAAGAGTCCTTAGTGATCAGCTAATCTGATACTTACAGATGAGAGAATGGAGGCCTAGAGAGAAGAAAACATAAAAGCAGTAAATGAGGGAGCCTGGATTTGGGTCCAAAGCCTATGATTCCCGCAGCAATGGCCTTTCCATTATGTTACAATGCCTTCAATATTCTTTTTTCTCTGTCACTGACAGGTTCATTATTGAGCACCCTGCCACAAGCCAACCATATAGATAGAACAGGGGTGGGGGAGCTGCGGCCTTGAGGTCATAAGTGGCCCTCTAGGTTCTCAAATGTGGCCCTTTGACTGAATCCAAACTTCACAGAAGGAGATTTGTTCTGCAAAGTTTGGATTCAGTCAAAGGACTGCACTTGAGGACCTAGAGGGCCACATGTGGTTCCCCACCCCTGAATAGAATAATGCTCCAAATGGCTCTACTATTCAAAGAAGAGCATACGGAACATTCCTTTCCCTATCTGTAGCCTTTAATTCTTCATTTAAGTTTATATTTTAATTAAAAGATGTTGGCACAATATTTTTCTGGCAGTTTTGTAAAGGATAGGTTGAACCTTATATTCAATTTTCTGTCTCTATGTCACGTGAAGCACTATAATTCAGTGATGGCTTTGCTTTGGCTCTGTAGGAAATTTTCTGATGGAAAGTTTAGGACATTTGTAAATAATGTCTGGTATAGCCTAGATTAGAACCTAAAACAAGCCTCTTCTTGCACATGGAAACCTCAGAATAGCTATTCTAGTTTCAAGATACTACCTGGGGCCACATATACTCAAAAATCATAGCTCATGAGCCTTCAAAGGTGTTAATTTTTTTATTCAGTCACTGTATACTATTAGTTCAAAGCAAATATTTAGAAGAGTAAATAAGTAGCAACTGGCCATTTCCCCTGTGACCTGAGATACACTATCCCACAGATATTCACACTTCAAGTTAAAAGATTAGGCATGCCTACAGAACACACCTGGAGGTACACACTCATGGGAGATACATGTGGCAAGGATATTTGTGTGTTGAGATAGCAGGGTTCTGACACTGCAAGGTTATTGATAACTTCTGGTGTTATAATTGTGTTGCTCTTGCTGGGTCTGGTCGCTGCCAATTTTGCATAGCATATTGTCTTGGCTAGAAATGTAGTCTCTGTCAAGCATGTGGGCTGGTAATATAGTCATGATTGGATATTGCTACCTGCTTTCCTCAAGTGATCATTGCTGGATGCTTCTGCATTGGTGTCATCTTGTGGTTCTATACTTCTGTTGGCCATTTGTCAAAATTCTCTCTGCTATCTGCTTCTGGTATCCATCTCTCCTGGTCATTTGTAGCCATTTTGGATCTTGTTTTTTATGATTCAATGGCTAGAAGGTCTCTTCTTGATAAGAACCAAAAAGATTAGGGCCAAACCCAGAAACATTGAGTTCCTGTAATGATTATAGTTTATTGTGAGTCTGTTTTTGTTTGTTTTGGAAACTCTATGTATGGAACTGAGTCCTAATTTCTTTCTCCACAAAATCATAGTCTATTACTTTTTGATTTTCAAATCATATCCCTTCACAATCATTTAGTTGCCTTCCCTTTTTAACAAACTACGCAGGGCTATCTGGCCCCGACGTGCCTCAGATTTCTTGTCTCTGAAATCCTCGTAGTCTCTTATGAAAGTAGTGAAAAGGAAAGGGAAAGGATGAAGAACAAAATTCCTAAGTGGAGTCACAATGAGGAAGTGCTCTCTATCTCAATTCTTCATTTCCAGTTCTTGGTTTTATAATGCATATCTGTCAAGCAACAAGCTTCCAAGGGTTTTGTATTACTCTATATTTATGCAACCTCTGCCCCTGACTGCTGTTCCAAATGACTACTGCACAAATTCATTTTGTGCCTAAGTGTAACCTGGTTCATAGTTTCTGGGTAACTGCTGCTAAGGTTTAAGATTGGTCTATTGAGTTGAAAAACTTTCCCAGATTTCTGGAAGAACATTGTGGCACCAGCTCCCAAGTGTCTTAGTTGTATTCATTTAATCATAACTGGGAAATAGTTGTTCACTTCTGGAGGTAGCAGCACACTCCAATAGAAGGAAAGAGATTTGTCAATGAAAGAATCTAGTTGACCTGAACAAGGACAAAAATTACTAATCTTTGTGGGCTTAAAGATTTCTTTTAAATATCTGGAGGCATTTATAGTGTCCAATATAAGCAAAGCTTATCATATCCCTGAAAGCCTAGGAATGAATTCAACAAGTTTAGAAGGTGCCCATGTCACCACTGTCAATACAATGACTGTCCTTCAGTCTTCTCCTGCTGTCTGCCCTCATCATCCCATCCCTTTACTATCCCCAGAATTTGTCCTCTCTCATATGTAACAATCCCTTATTGGCATTAGAGAAAAATTTCAGGAGATAATATTATACTCTATAAGGAATATGTTAATCATATTGCCCATAATTTCTATGCCCTTATCCCAAATCTTCCACTATATAAAGTTTCTTCATGACAAATTCTTCCATCTTAGGAATTACAAAGATAGAAAATAGTGGCTTTCTGGTTTAAGGCCCTCTCTAGCCAGTTCTTGGTGAGTGTAATAAAATGATATGGAAAGAAAACAGACTTGGAGTCAGAAACTGGATTTTTTGTTGGTTCTAATAATTATTGGGTCTGAGGTCACATGCAAATCTTAACCATCAACCCCCCTGCCACCATACCTCAGTTTCGTTATCATTAAAAGGGATGTATTAATTTACAACCTGCTTCATAGGGCTATTTTGTAGAAGTAAATGAGATAATGGATAAACACACAGTGACTGGAAAGAGTTATGCAAATTAACTTGTTGTTCTGTTACCAATATCATGGTTTGATTCTGATTTATGATGTTTTCTGCCTCAAGACATCTTCCATGATCCTTGAATCTTAGAAATGCTATAATTGCTTTCTCCCCCATTTTTTATTCATAGCAGAAACTGATTTGAATTCTTTTCTAATTTTCATGTTTAGTATACATTAGTCTAAGACTAGATATATCAGTGTAATACACATGTAAAGATGGTCACAGCAAAAGTGTAGATTAGCAGACTATGCTATTCGTGGTAATATTAAGTACCATTTAGTCCACAAAAATTATTAGAATAAAATAGAATAGACTGTGGTGCAAATATAAATCTTCAATATTCTTCAAGATCATACTTCTTCCTTAAGGAAGAAGAGTGAGTTTGTTTTTTACTAAGCAGACTTTAATTTCTTTTTTCACTATTAGTTCCTTAGCATTTGTATAATTTGCAATAATATTAAAGAAACTCATTATTTATTTTATATGGATCTAGGAAAATGGTATTCTATAATACTTTAATTGATGATATAGAGTTAATCACTTCTTGTTTCAGTTACCTCAACTATTAATTTCCAAAAATGTTCTGCTCATTCATATTCTTAGCTTTAGGCTGCTATAATGAAATTTTCCAAAAAATTAGTTTCTAAAAGACTAAGTATTAACCGTTAATAATTCATACCATTAACATTATTTGGAATGTCGCTCTGCAGTATAGTGGAGATCCAAGTTGCAAAACATTGGAGATGTTGTACTCTTACAATAGTGGTTTTGTACAAGGTCAAACAAAGGATAACTTCAACTTTGGTTCTGCTGCTTCCTACCTTTGGAGTGAATTGCTTCACCTTTCTGCCATTGGAAACGTGGAAAAAAACATTTCCTTGGGGCAAAATAATCTGAAACTTTAGTGAAGAGTGATTCACAAGATAATTATAAGCAGTTGATATATGTTATAGAAACATTGATTAATTTTTTAAATGCATATTTTCTTCTATGAAATCTTTTTTCTTCAGAAAATTCTGGTGAATATACTCAGTCTATGAAGAAAAAGGGAAGCAATTTAGCAAAAAAAAGTAGGTTAATACCAGCAACTTATGACATTTTCCATAATTAGTTCCAGATGGGCAAGCAACCTAAATATTTTTTTAAATGAAGGAAAATTGATGGCTAGATTGAGAATTCTTTACCAAACAGGAGGTAGTGGAAGTCATGAAAGATAAAACAGGTAATATTACATGAAATTCAAGAGGTTTTGCATAAACAAAATCAGTGTAGCTAAGACTAAAAGGGAAACTCAAAAGGGAAGAAAAAAACAATATTTGCACCAAAGAGGTCTGCTAAAAATGTGATATATAAGATAGGTAGGGAATTAATTCAAATACACAAGACTAAGCAGGAACTAATCCACAACAGTTAAGTGATTATAAGATTTAAACAAACCATACTCAAAAATTACAATCTATTACTAGTCATATTAAATATTGCTCCAAATCATTAATAATTATGAGGATTGGCCTGTCATTTCATTGGCATCAGGAATTCCCAAGTGAGCAAACTATTCTACCAGTGCACGTTGGCACATCTTTTGTAATGGGCAGTCTAAGAGTGTTGCCTAGACAGATGAGAGGATAAGCAAGTCACTAAGGGTTGTATAGCCAATACATGTCAGAGGTGGGGCTTATCCAGGTCCATCTAGTCTTTAAGGACAACTCTCTATCCTCTATGTTGTGAAGCCTCATAATAATGAGAGAAATATAAATCAAAACAACCTTTTATTTTATTTCCTGTCCCACATATTGTCAAAAATGACAAGAATGTAAATCTTGGAAATAGTATGAGAACAAAGGAACATTAATATTCTAGTTGTTAAATTTGTTGATTGGTTCAACCATTCTGGAAAACAATTTGAAGTCTTTAAAATATAGTGACTAAAATAGTCATATCCTTTTACTTAGAGGTCCCACTGCTAGGCACTTATCACAAAGAAGTAAAATAAAGTCTCTATACATACCCAAACATCCATAATGGTATTTTCTGTGGTAGCAAGATGCTGGAAACAAAGTGGATGCCCATTGACTGGGGAAATGGCTAAACTAATTATAGTATAGGAATGTAATGGGATATTATGGTGCCACAAGAAGCACTTGAGAGAAAGGGGAAGAAGATTTATTAGAACTTATGCAGAATGAAGTAAGGAAAACATTACATAAAAAAACAGGAAAACTTTACATAAAATGATTACAATCATATAAATGGAAAGAATGATAAAATCAATTGGAATATTACATAATCATATTGACTAAACTTTATCCTGGGGAAGAAATGAGGTGGAGGCTATGGGTATTGAGTGTTTCATGTGCTGTCAGATCCAATTAAAGTGCTATTATTTTTGTTGAATTTTTAAAAATTTACATAGAAAGGCTCATTGGGTAAAGAAAGAGGATGGTAGATATTCATAACTGAATGCAATAAAATGCATCAATAAAACATTATGTTAAAAACCCTATTCTGGTTGAAAATTGTTTTCTTTCTTATTTTAACATAAATTTATCAAATATTTTTGTTATTTGAAAGAGCCATTGGTAATGGTGAATTGGGTCTGATTTCATTCTTTTTTTTTTGCCATGTGGTGGTATTCCCTCATTAAAATTAATTGTTTATTATTTAGCTAAAAGACAGAAAAAGAAAGAACTCTCTCCCAAAAGGAGTTGGTATCAATTATGTATTAACAAGATCAACTAGTATTAAAGAATTTTAACCCTTCTGCCATTAATTAATCTGAAAGCAATGGTAATAAAGGTTAAGGTCTTCTGTTCCCTTAAAGCTAGCCAAAGAATGCCTCTTCACACCCATTAAATGGGCAATCACAGTCTTCCAATTCTATTACAAATGGCTTATGCAGTGAGAGAAAGAGAGAGTGTAAGCTTAAATGCAAAAGCAAAGAGATGGAGTAATGATTGGGGGCATATATCCTTATAATTGCCTTCTCTTCTCCATGACTTCCCCTACAAAAAAATGGGGAGCTTCCTCTTTTCTTCTAACATCATTAACAAGAAATAACACATTTTAATAGATTATAATAATTCTACCTTAATTTCTAAAACAAAGTGTTCCAAATAATTGTTCTACCCAAGATATTTTTCCTTAAATTACCCTAATGTTCTTAGGAGGAAAAAAAAAGAAAAGAACTTTAGAGTTGCAATGTATGGTCTCTTTCTTCAAGTGAAATGAATTTACATTTTAAGGCTGTTTAACATTCTTTAGTCCCAAGAAAGCCATACTTAATTATATTTCTATGAAAAAAAAAAGATTTTTTTTCCCCTCTCAAAAATCCTTGAACCAATCACAGAGTGAGATTTCTTTACAAGGCCATTTGGCCTATTGCCGGGGTGCGGAACCTGAGGCTTTGAGGCCACATATGGCTTTCTAGGTCCTCGGGTGTAGCCTTTTGACTGAGCCGAAGTTTTACAGAACAAATCCTTTTATTAAAGGGATTTGTTCTTTAAAGTTTGGATTCTGTCAAAGGGCCACACTTGAGGGCCTAGAGGGCCACGTATGGCAAAGGGGGCAGGTTCTCCCCCCCCCCCCCCCCCCCCCGGCCTAGTGTATAATTCACGAGACCAAGTCTTCATGCCTAAGTTCACTGAATTATGACATTAACAGGACATTTAGGCCTGGACATTTTTAGTAATTGCTATATATTACCATATATTGGAAAGATCCCTGTTGTTAGAAGACCTGGGCTCATATCCCCATTCTGCTCCTTACTTTTTCTATGACCTTAGACAAATCAGTTAAACTCTTCGACCTTCAATTTCTTCATCAGTAAAAGAAAGGCTTAGACTAGATCACGGTTAAGGTCCTTTCTAGCTTTAGATACAATTATCTTATGGAATAGTGATAGATATTGTTATGATGGCCAAAAATGATCAGATGAGTACAGTATGGTCTAATGACCATTAAGATACCTGACGTTACTATTTTATTTATCCAGCTCAGGAGTTCTTAACCTTTTCTGTGCAATAGACTCTCCATTAGAATAATGTTTTAAAATGTATAATTTAAAATGCATAGGAATTCAAAAGAAACCAATTATATTGATAGTTATGAAAATATTTTTTAAAAGTTCACAGACCTAATATTGAGAATTCCTGGACTCTAGATTGATATTCAGGGCGATTATGGCACTATCTTGGCCATACCTCCTCTATGTATCATTGAAGAAATCAGGATGTAGCAATTCAATGTCTGAGGGTTTTTTAATTACCAAGAAACTATGTCTCTCAAACTTTTTATACATCACAATACATAGATTTCGCAGCATCTTCTTCTTCATTCCAGGAGAGTTTTGCCCTGACTTTGAGGTTGAGGAGACTTGTTAGAGCAAGAATTAAGAAGACAAGAGGAACTAGGGAATGTGTAGCTGAGAGAATGAAGTAGAGTAGAAGCATACAGGAAGGAAGGAGGAGGAGGTAGATACTATAAACTGCAGACCTGGAAACGTAAGTGGCCATGGGGACTACCTTAGTACAAAATAATGTGGATGATGCAAGCACGGGCCATGTCTAGGGTAGATCCTTGTCTGCTGAATCTGTTTAGGCTAGGGTTATCCTTCTGCTTTTTACTTTCTTTCCTCAGAAGGTCAATTCTGCACTGGATCATTTTCTCAATGCATTGTCCTTTCTTTGTTTTAAAAGTTTCCTTTATTTTTTTTGCCAACAAATGAAATAAAGCTATTGATCAACTGAATTACTAAACTGAGTGAATTAGTGTTTGGATGCCGTCTTAAACCAATTAAGTAAAACCAGAAGGAAAGGAGATCCTGAATGCTACTGTGTTGCCAGCAATTACTGACTGGGGGATCATATTCAAAGAGGAGAGAGAAGCTATCGATTTATTTTAACAGTTTCCCAAACCAGAGAGAATATTTTCAATGGGTGTCAAAATGAATCAATAATATTGTGGCAGCAGTCATGAATCCCTTGGCTGGACCAGGTTTGAAAGGAAACCATGTCCCCAAAAGGAAGGGACTGAGGGAGTGGTGAGAAAAAAGACCAAACCTCCAAGGGAGGTATGAGTTGCAGGGTAGCCCTGCCAATACAAAGATGGGGGTGGGGAAATAAAATGATTGACACGTTACTTGCCTAGTCCATAGCCTAGCAAACTGCATTACACAGTTAATGTTGATTTCTCTCAGAACTTGTTTCATCTACAATGTTTCTAAACATAATAATATTTCACAATTCTTTAAGTTTACAAAGTGCCTTCCTTTAAACAACTAACTCTATAAGGGGGGGGGTGATGGGTATATTTATACTTCCAACTTATAGACGGCAGAACTGAAGTTTAAAACAGTTAATGTTCCCAAATCGCATAGCTGGAGATATCAAAGCTGGGATTCAAGTCCAGGTCTTCAGTTATACTACTTTTATTAATTGTATGACCTTAAGAAAGTCATTCCTACTTTCGAGACTTTAGTTTTCTAATCTGTAAAATGGAATGTAGGTGTAGGATCAAATAACCTGTAAGGCTCCTCTTAGTTCTAAATCCTATGATCTCATTTTCTTTTTACCATTTCAGCACTTTTTCTAATATCTAGCCCCTAGTATAGTCCTGAGAAATGAAAACATATTAAAGAGAAATGGATAGATGCATTTCCCTGATTAAGCAAGACCTATATTCCAAGTTTATGAAGAACTGGCAAAGTTCTTAGAATTGCCCTGGGTTTAGGAGATTTCTAAGTAGGAAACAGAAATTTTCCCACAAGAGGGATTGTCCTTTAAAACTGTCACAAGTAAACAAACAACAATAATTATTCTCTGGCTCTCTCTTCTTGGAGCACTAATGGTCCTCCAGATTGGTCCTGTGGGACATGAGATGGGCTTTTTTTTCTCAGAGTAAGAAGTTTTGGCTTTAACTTCATATTTGTATTTTTCCCCTGGCTTACCACATTATCTTGGGGCATCTTTAAAAGCTTGTGTAACTCTATAAAAATTGTGTTTCTGATTTTGCGAATTTACCCTATCTTCTTTGCTAGAGGATGGCTCTGGTCATTCATTCCTTCAGGGTTTGGGGGTTGTTGTTGTTTTGACTGGCAGGATAGCATTTTGATACTCTACCTTTTTCTTTATCAGCAGTCCTAACTTCAACATTGGTTTACATCAAACTAATTAGAAAGCACAGAACATGGTGTGTCTGTATTTCATTCTGGCTCATCGCGATATGACTGCATTCTCATAGTGTCTACCTCAGAGAATCCTGGAGAAGAAAGAATCCTCTGCAATCATTGAAAAAGAAGAAACGAGGGCCTGCGAGAGAGAAGTAACAAAGTAGAACCATTTCCCAATATCATTGACTATTGCCTAGGCTTCTCATTTCAGCGTCTTAACTACCTGGGTAAACAATCCACTGCCTGTCTCTGACCTGCAAGACCTTCTGGAGCCTTCCTACCTTAGATGACTTCTATAAATCAGGTTTCTTGCTCATTAGACTGTGGTCTTGGTATGCACCAGCCTAGTGGTAGCTACTTGGGTTCCTAGTCCCACCTCCAGATGCCAGCCTTTCCCTGTTGCTGTCCATATTGTGGAATTATATTTAGAAATAGAAAGACCATGGAAATTGAAGAGGCAAGTTCACATAATCCTTCTGGGCATAGCTCTGGCTAACACTAAGAACTCCCCACTCCAAAAAAAGAAAAAAGAAACCAAACCAAACCATGCTGGCTTTAAATAAATCACCTCCCATAACATATTCTTATTTTGAACCCACTTTCCGGCATTCAATATAATAGCTGTCCTCAGTTTTCATCACTGGCAAATGTGATAAGCATGAATGTTTTCCATGTCTTCCTCTAGACCACAGGGAAAGAAAAAATTATTGAAACCCCAAGGGCCAAAACAAAGCCCTGGTACACTTAACTAGGATCATCCTTCTATATCAGTGTTTTCTGTCTATTGGTCCATGGCAAATTGCTACAGGTCTACAAAGTATTTAGTTAAAAATTGTAGACTTGAGCAAACCCAACAAGGAAAACAGCTATGCATCCAACATTACTTGGGCATATTGCCAGTCTCATTTTACTGATGAAACTACCCTTTTGCATATTCAGAGGCTCCAAAACATTCCGTCGATGATGACTAATAATAATAGTTAGCTTTTATATCGCACTTTAAGGTTTGCAAATTGCTTCATACGTGTTAGACATATAACAAACAGGAGTTACTGGAGGTTTGTACTCCAGCCTCTAACAGGTTCACTCTTGGTCTGGTCAGACGGGAAAGACAGCTTCATAGGGGTTGATAATAAGCTTTATTCTAGTCTAGTTTTCTCTAACACAATATTGTTGATAACTGAAGCACCACAAACTCCTATACCATTCCCTAATCACCCTTTTCACAGGGGTCAGCGAGGAGGGGCACAACTACCCCCACATCTCGATGGAGTCAATTGAAACAGGCACAACTTGTGCATCCCCTAAATCCCCTCAAGCCTCAATGAAGGCCAGTTGAGGCAAACACAGATTCCCCTCTCCCAGGCCTTGATGGGAGCTGATCGAGGTACACACCATTCCAGCTTGTGCATTCAATCATAAAGGTTCCCCAACTCACTGACCACCTGCTTTATAGAGCAACAGACAAAGAAGGCATACTGCCAACAATAGCCTCACAAGTTTATATCACCTCATCCCCATATCTCACTGCGCAGTGGTTGTGGATCTTTATAATTTCAGCACACATGTTTATATCATTTATCATTATATAATGCTGCGCAAGCATGGTGGAAATGTTTTGAACCATGAATATGGGAACTCGTATCTAATATCTGGGAAACAGAGATTGTTATGGCCACGGATCCTGGCAAACAACTTTAAGAAATAATAACAAAAATCTGCTTTCACACACTAAAAACCACCTTACATTAAAATTCACCTTACTGACAGTAAGTATCTCATTTGATACAACAATCTGGGGGGAGAGGTAGGTCTTATTATTAGCCATTTTACAGAGAGGGAAACTGAAGCAGGCCATGGCTAAGTGCCTTGCCTAGTGTTACACAGCTAGTAAGTGTCTGAGACTGAATTTGAGCTCTAGTCTTCTTGATTCCAGGTCCAGCACTCTATCCACTGTACCAACCAGCTGCCTTAAATAATGGAGTGAGCATGAAGGTAGGGATTGACTATAGGTGTGTTGAAGGAAGCTGGAGAGTCAGACTTGGTTGGTATGGAAAAATGTGAGTAAGAAGAGAAAAGAGAATAGTAGTGTGAGTATAAGACAGAAAATCATAGCAAGAATGAAAATCATATTGGAAGCTAGGAGCACAGGATTTTTGTTATGAGTTTAGCGTAGAAGGAAAGAGCCTTAATTTGATGAAATGTGAAGGTAGTACTAATATGAGTGCTGAGACCTGAGGTCCCCACTTGTGCTAATTTGAATCCTAGTGCCCATCTGTATGGTGACTTCAGTTTCGGGAAGAACTGATGAAGCATGAGGCAGCTCACTCAAATTCTGCCTATCTGAATGGCATACTTCTAAGCTCTGTCTAATCTCTACATGGGGAAAAAAGAGAATCCTGGGGTGGAGAGCACACATAGAGTCAGAGATTAGAATGTGAGCGAAATCAATGGTACTCATATGACTTGCAATGAGTGTTTATGAGTGGGTCTATGTAATAGTAATTAAGGTGGGACTTTTTGCCGTTAACCTTTAATGATTCTGGCCTTTGTTTGAATGGGGCCAATAAAGTGGGATGTTTTTTTTTTAAATTTCTCAGTACTGAGACAATTGGGAACCATTGATTTGTATCTGATGTGATATTGGGGGTGGGGAACTTCTCCACATCCAGCCTGAGTGAGGTTGGAGCCCTTCAGGGGCCCTGAACAGGATATATAAGTGCAGAGGTTAGCGTTCTCGCTGGGAGCTCTGAGCCACAGCAGGAGTGGCGCGTGACTCTGGGCCAGCCATTATAAAGAGTTCCCTGGCTGAACACCCAGATATTGATAACTACGAATTGTATTTTGTCTGTAATTCAGGGTGCTGGTTTTTTTCCCCTGAACTAAACAAATGATATTTGTATGCTGGATTAAAGTAAGAATGTTAACTCCTTAACATTGCTTTCCTTAATAAAGCAGATGAAAAGGACCTGGGCTTGCAGCATTCTGTGAGCTGGTTGTTGTTGGCTTTACACCCTCACAGCAGCGGCGAGCCAGATTGTTGGAACAGTCTATAAACCAAAAGGCCTTGGTTTTAAAAAATAAACAAACCTAACCTGAAAAAACTGGCCTTTCTTTCTTTATCTCTTCTCTTCCTCTTTCCCTCTGTCTCCTGCTTTTTCCTGATCTCCCCTTTTATCTGGTGCCTAGTCCATACCCCATATCTTCTCTTCTGTTCTGAATATATCAAAATAGTCTTCAGTAGAGAATTCAGGTATTTTGTTTGAAGTATAGCTAGGACTGAGAAATATAGCTTTAAGGTGATGTAGATTCATTAATCAACTCTTTATGATTCATTAATCAGAACTATCTGGAGCCTTCAACCACAGTAGTTCAGCTAACTTAACTATGATCCAGCCACATTTCTCTACAAGGATATTATAAGACTTTGTCACATGCCTTGTTGAAACCCAATTTCAGTATTTTATTCTTTAGCATTCCCCTGATCCATCACACTAGTCCTCCATCATTTTAGTGGGTCTGTTGTGTCATCAATGTGGGTACTCCTTCCAGTCATGCATATCATGATCCTGTCGCATCTGCCCATCTTATCCAGATTCTACCCGTGTCTTCCCATTAGTCTGCCATGGGAGAGCCACCCATTGTATTGGGGCCTTCTTCAGTTCTTTTAACATTTCCAGGTCTCCTCTTCTATTTTTTAAAATTTATTTTTATTTTTTAAGCTTTTGTTTAGTAATTTATTTTTCCCCAGTTGTGTGTAAAAACAATTTTTAACAGTCCTTTGTCAAAACTTTGAGTTCCGAATTCTTCCCCTTCCTCCCTCTCCCCCTTTTGAGAAGACAAGCAATTCCATGTAGGTTACACATATGTAATCATGCAAAACATTTTCGTAATAGTCACATTGTAAAAGAAAACACAGACAAGAAAAAAAACTCAAGAAAAATAAAGCAAGTTAAAAAAGTGTGCTTCAATCTGCATTCAGACACCATCAGTTCCTTCTCTGGGAATGGATAGCATTTCTCATCATAAGTCCTTCAGAATTGTCTTGGATCATTGTATTGTTGAGAATAGCTAAGTCGTTCATGGCTGATCATCTTACAATATTACTGTTACTTTGTACACAGTACATTTCACTTTGCATCAGCTCATGCCAAGTCTTTCTGGTTTTTCTGAGAGCATTCTGCTCATCATTTCTTATAGTACAAGAGTATTCCATTACAATCATATATCATAATTTGTTCAACCATTCCCCAACTGATGTGCATATCATCAATTTCCAATTCTTTGCCACCAGAAAAGAGTCGCCATAAATATTGTTGTACGTATAGGTCCTTTTCCTTTCTGTTTTTATCTCTTTGGGGATACAGCAGGTCTCCTCCTCTACGTAATAGTTTCTTCCCCTTTAACATTACTTTCTATCTACTCTGTATATATATTTTTAATAAAATAATAATAAGCAAAAAATAATATTAAGTAGTTATGCAGCACTCTAAGATTTGCCAAGTACTTTGCAAACATTATCTCATTTGATCTTTACAACAACCCTAGGAGATAGGTGCTAATATTATTCCATTTTACAGATGAGGAAACTGAAGTGGGCAGAAGTGGAGGTTTAAATGGTCACCTACTTAGTAAGAGTCTCAGACTGGATTTGAACTCAGGCCTTCCTGACTCCAGGTCCTGTGCTCTACCCTCTGAACCACCTATCTGCCTCTAGTACACACGTGCACACACACACACACACACACCTACGCAATATCTGTGTATGATATATATATATATATTATATATACATATATATGTACAAAAAGAGAGAGGGAGAGAGAGAGAGAGAGAGAGAGAGAGAGAGAGAGAGAGAGACAGAGTGAGAGAGAGTTAGTTGTGCAGTTTGTCCTTTGTTCTCAAACAGGACCATGATATCAGGAAGATGATGCCACAACTTGCAGTTGACTTGAATTTGAGTGAGGGAGGGCTGTGCAAGGTCACCAGCCTCACTTTTTCCTCCGGAGCCATCTGGGTGACTGGAAATGGCCCAGGATACAGTGGGGGAGCTTGGTCTTTTTAAGCTAAGGTCTTTCTGAGTTCTCACTTTGAGTGAGGCAATGCTCATTCACTGAATAGGCCTGTTTAAGAAGTGATTCAAGGGATGGCCCCTTTAATAAAAAAAAATATCAAATCAAAATGTGTATATATACTATCTGCACATATATATATATATATGTAAGTGTATATGTACATACATATACATACATATGTATACATCATATATAACATCTGCGTACATGTATACGTATTGATACATACCTAACACATATGCATATACGTGCACACACACATGCGTGTATATATGTGTGTGTATATATCTTCATGCACATATATAGTCTCATATATTAGAATATGAGGTCTTAGAGGGCAGGTACTATTTTTACCTTTCTTTGTTACTCCCAGAGCTTAGCAAAGTACCTGCATATAGCACATGTTTCATGGTTTCTTGTTGACTTGTTAACTTGACACTGCATGGACACAAATTGTGCATTCAGGCTGTCCATTACACTCATGTGACCAGCCCTCCCCCTTTTTATCTGGTCATACATTCTGCTAATGAGATCCTTTATACCAGTAGAATCAAACTCAAATAGAAGTGGGGACTACCTAACCAAACATCATGATGCCTGCAGGTGTATATTGACTCATATCAGCATTATCTATGTTTTACTGTATTTTCATTTATTTTGTTAAATATTTCTCAATTCCCTTTTATTCTGGTTCAGGATGCACTTAGGAGTATTTTGGGTCAGGGAACTGTGTATTTAACACCTTTGCTTTGCACTGATTTTCTAACACTATTTTTCATTTGTAGTTGTAGACGACTCACACCTACTCAGCACTTCTCTATTCCCTTTTGGGTGATCCTCAACTTTATTATTATTATTGTTTTGGAGGCCGACACTCCATAAGCCATAATCATATTTTTAAAAATGCACCTTTTGTTTCATGAAGAGTCAAAAAATGTGACTTCCCAAGGACAATCCAATCTGTTTTCATCCTTCTGTTTTATTCTGAGTCTAGTTCATTGTCCATTTCAGCATATATGCAAGACATACATACTGATACATGAGTTCTAATGGTTTCCTTATCTAACTGTATATCAGCTCTGAAATCAATCCATAAAATCCTACTCCGATGCTTCATCATGCTATTAATATGACCCTGGGTTCTCAGTGGCTATGCAAATTCTACTTGTTTTTACCATTCTGGAGAAGTTCGTGTTGGTAAGCAAAATGGGCTCCTTAGCACTTAGTTCAACAAGTGCCCTTGAAGAGTTTGGCTTTTGTTTGCTTTGAGTAATTCAGTGTATTTCATTGAGTCTTACTAAGTGCTAAGCCCCAGGCCCAAACCCCTATTAGGTGAAAACCTATGTGGGTGTGGATTGGCAACTAAGGTGGGGCCCAAGGTGGGGCTAACTCCAGAGAGGGCCTAGTTTACATGTCTGGGACAGTAGAGGCTTTTAGACCAGGTGGGTTTAAGTCACCTCTTTGTGAGGATTCTAGGTCACGTGGGTGAGTCCCATGTGTGACTCACCCCTGATGCTGAAAAAGATATAAAACCAGGGGTTGACCTCCTCTTCCTTGGAGCTCTTACCCACAGCAGTGGTGGCACGCATGACTCTGGGCCAGTCCTTGTTCTGAGCTCCCGGGCTGAACCTAGATGTTGGTAAATATGAATTGTATTGGGTCTGTCTGTTGATGTTTGTAATTTGTTTGTATTTTGCTCTGAAGTTCAGTGTGCTGGCTTTTTCACCTGAACTAAGTGAATGATTGTATTATGAAGGCAGAATTTATGATTTCAAAGAGAATCATATATATATATCTGAAAGGTTCGGAACCGCAGGATATAAGGAATTCTCTAGGTAGGAGGCAGAAGAATCAAAGCATGTATTTAAGCTCCAAAGTAACAGACCCACGAACCAGCATCCCCATTTTGATATTTTGATCAAAAGCTTCCAGGCCCAATAAGTCCGCCTCACAAGAGTAATCAGGAGGCCACAGAGAAGCATGATGGTGTAAAGCAAAATCATATACATGCTTCCCCTCTACGGTAAAAAGATTACCCACTGGCCTCAAGTCCTTGCTCAGCACTTCTCGGTCCACACGTGGGTCAGCTCTGCTACCAGCAGCTCCTGCTTCAGCTTCGGCTGTAGCTGTCTCTGGCTCCAACGGAAGTTGTTTTTAACAATCCGGCTAGCAGCTTCGGTGGGGGTGTAAGTTCCACCCACAGCTTCTGCCGGCATGCTGGGAAAGCACAGGTTCTTTCAATCTGCTTAACCAAGGGAAGCAAGGTGAAGGGGTTGACAAGCTTACTTTAATCCAACATAGGCCCTCCCTGGAGTTAGCCCTACCCTACCAAGGTTCCACACCTAACAGGGCTCTGGGCCTGGGGCCCAGCATCCAGCAAGGCTCAATGAGATAAACTGAGTCACTCAAAGAAAACAAAGGCCATTCTGCTTACAATGATATTCGTGTGCTGAATTAAAGTAAGCTTGTCAACCCCTTAACCTTGCTTTCCTTAGTTAAGCAGATCAAAAGAACCTGTGCTTTCGCAGCATGCTGGCAGCTTTCTGGGTGCTGGCTGTTGGTGGACCTTACACCCCCACAGAAGCTGCTAGCCAGATTGTTGAAACAAAGTTTCACATACATTCCCAGAAACAGACTGCCTGTTTTCCAATGTTCAGCCTAGCTAAGTATGGGGAGAGGCTCATTACCTGTAGGCTGGCCACTTGATGGTACATCCTCTGGCCACATCAACTTATTAATCAGTCTAGTAAACCTGAAACATAAGAAACTAGGTAAGTTTGTGTGATAGTTGGGATCCTACTAGCAGCTACTTTTGTTGTCCAAGTGGTTCACAAACCATCTATTCAACAATCTGTCTTTGAAATTTTTCTGTGACCGTTTATTGTCAAGCTTACCATGATTTGATTTCTGGAATCTACCTTTATCCACTACTCTTAAAAAATGAGACAACATGATTGTGAAAATATTATCTGAAATAGTTCCACTAATACATCTACAAATAATTTAATATTGTGGTGTAGAATCCATCTGGCCTAGAGAGCAAAATTCACTTAAAGAAACTAGGTACCTATACCTCCACTGAAATCCTACTCTGATGCCTCTATTCTGTGAAGGGGGCATTCGATTTTGAAAAACCATTCCAGTAGTATCCAAACATTTTCAGGGCTTTCAGTGTGAGCCTGAAAATGAACTGTTTGTCTGTCATCCTAGAACTATTCTACTAAAATTTGGGGAACTCATCACCATTTTCATTCTAGGATGAAGTTTTTTTTTTATCATAGCAAATCTCAGTGACCAATCATCAAGATGCAGAGGGGTTACAACTGAATCTCTGTAGAGAATATATACCCACACTAATGAAATAACATAACTTTGAAGTATTAGGTAAAGTAACCTGCTCATTTATTATCTTTTCACCTATCCTGAGCTTCAATTTCATATTAACTTGGGGAAAGACAGAAATAAATTAGGAATTGAATAATTCTGCCTTCTCTCTCATCCGTTGGAATTCCATTATCTTCCCTAAGGAGTGGATCCATTACTTTCTGAATAAGCATGATTATGAATATTTTTTTCTGATCCCAAATTAGCTTTTAAAAGTCCTTTGTGCTATCTTCAGCATTTTTTTTTTGGTGTGCTTCAACCAATTCTGGATTTCAGCTTTCTTCCTATCAGTAGAGGTTCATGCAATTTTTTTTTTGTATTCAGTCTTTGTTATATCTTCCTCCTTCTATGTTTTATATGTATCTTTTAAAAACCTCAGCTCATTTGAGAGCTCCCTGTGCAATTGTGTTTGCTTTTTAATCTCACTCCCCCTTTTCTTCTTTGAGATGATTCAGCATTACATAATCAGAATTATATTTTTGAGAGCCTCCCATTGCACTTCAATTTCTCTTTGAATAACACTGGACATTGGAACAAAACTATTTTGTCTCTAAATGTTTTGAAATCTGTTTTCCTCTCCTTCATTATTAAGAATTTCAGAAATTTCTCCCAAAGTTCTTATTACTTCCACATCAACTGTTCATGTCTGACAAAGCTATTTAGAAATGTGTTCATGGAAACAAACAATAAATTGTAAAAAAAAAAATTGACCAAGAAGGAAAAGAAAGCACTATTTTAGATTACAAGTAGTTGAGGTGATTATGCCATCATAGTACAATACTAAATCAGTGATTCTCAATGGATGTGCCGTAGCACACTGGTATGCCAGCTTCTGCTAGGTGTGCCATGAATTGGATGCAATCTGCACTTGCCATCTCATTCACATACTAAGTTTCCTGATGCTCCCTAATAGTGCTCATTTACCAAGGCAAGGAATAACACTGTGCCTTGAGGCTGTGTGAGACAGCATTTTTTAAGTAATAGGAGAGACATCTTTAGGAGAAACAAAGTAAATTTATTTTACAAACCTTGCAAGATTTGGGCACACCTCCATAATGGAGGAGGTGAGGTAAAAGGGAACCTGCCTTAATTTATACTCTTTAATGAAAAGATTCCCACCCACCTCTATCCATTCTCACCATCTGCTGGGAGGTGGGCTTACAGTCTAGGTGTGAAAACTAGGCAGAGGACCAAGGTTGATCTGGTCCATTCAGGTTTTCCCTATGGGAACTCAACTGCCAGGGTGGCATCTGAAAGTCTAGGAGAAGAAATGGTGGGGGGGAGGGGGAGAAGACCTTCCTGGAGCAGAGAACAAATAGAACAAATATCTTCTAACATCTGAGAGAGAGAGAGAGGGGGAAGGGCATGCCCACGGCTCCAGGCCCTGACCTTCCAGAATCACAAGGCCAAATCCGAAACCTCTCCTACTCCCTTAGACATACCCTGTGAAGTCTTCACAATTATCCAATCCATTCGAAGCCAAAAAAAAAAATTGAGAACAATGGTACTAAGTGTTAACTACAAACATGTTCCACTGTCATCTGAAATGCAATGTGATAGAACAGAAAAAGTAAAACTACTGAATTCAAATGCTAGGTCTGACACTTGTTACCTGTATGACTATTGGCAATTTCACTTAACCACTCTAGGCTTCAGTTTTCTCACTTGTAAAATAAGAGATTTAAATAAGATGATCTTTAAGGCAGCTTTTAACTTTAACATTTTCTGATTCTATAATTTGTCATCTTCTTTCCTTCCTCCCTTCCCCCACTCCCCTACTATACCACCTCCCAGGCAACTGCCAGATCTGCTCCCCCTTTGGAATTCTCTACTATTAATGGCGTTACCATTAAAAAGCTCAAAGTAATTAAGCTCAAACTCTCTGAACCATTTTTTACTTTTCTCCCCTCCTTCTCCAGTGTCAGGTTAACCACCAGGCCCACTAATTCTTCCTTCACATCATCTCCAATGTCTGGGTTTTCCTCTGCTTTTCTGCTGTCCTTGCCATATTTCTGGCAGCTCCTGACACCTCAGGCCCCAACCAAGGTTTGCAAAAGTGCTTTATAATCATTATGCCTTTTGATCTACATGCATCAACCTTATGAAGTTGGTAACATAGCCATTTTCATCACCATTTTGTAAATGAGGAAACAAACTGAGAGAGGTTAAGTGAATTTTCCAGGATCACAGAGCAGCTAGTATATTTTAGACACGAGTCCAATCCTGTTCTTTCATATTCTTTCCATTATATATAGCACCCTGCCTTGTCTTCCTTGTTTTAATCTCTCTTCATTCCTCTCCATTCTACCCAACGCAGCCAGAATAATCTTCCTAAAATATCACTTAGTATACTTTATTCCCAACTCTAAAACTTTCAGTAGCTTCCCATTGTGCAGATGATAAAGTCTAAACATTTGAGCTTGCTATTCAAGGCCTGCACAATCTGCCTTTCCAACTCCCACCATTTACTTGCATGTTTTGTGACAGCCTCAACCTTTTTCAGCCTTCATTTACTCCTTTTTTTTTGAGGGGGAGGAATATAATAATCCCTACAGTACTTGCCTCATAGTAGTTACTGTGATAATAAGATAACATATGTCAGGGTTTTTTGAACTTCAAAGTGCTATATCAGTTATTCCTATTGCTCTTGTTGTTGTCTGGTCTTTTTTCCTTGAAGAAGACCAATAACATCAGGGAGGTGATGTCATGACTCGTAAGTGAATTGGATTTAAATGAGGGAGAGCCCTGCAAAGTCACCAGCCTCACTTTCTCCCCTGTAGTCATCTGGGTCCAGTGGCCAGATATAGATCAGGATGGCTGGAGATGGTCCTGGCTTTTTCAAGGTAAGGTCTTTCCTAGGTCTCAGTTTGACTGAGGCAATGCTCATTCAGTGATTAAGGTTAGGTAAGAAATAAAGCAAAGAATGATCTCTTTTACAGAGTCAAAAAAATCAGTCTGGGCAGGAGGACCCTCAGGGTTTTTGACTCAAACAGAAACAATTGCTATTTATGCTTACTCTGAGTCCTCAAGGCCCAAACAATGACTAAGTGAGGACTGGGCTGGGACCTATTGTTGGCCAATCAATAAGAGACAGACTGATTTGGGTTTATGGCATAGTCCTTAAGAAAGAAATCTAGCCTATAAACCCCAAGATATCTGGCAAGGTTTCAGTAATCAAAATTTATATTCCTTTGGGCACAGCACCTGTAGATAAGGGTATGATTCCCTATGTGGACAGAGGAAGAAGAGGAGGGAGAGCAGGGAGGGAGGGAAGGAAGAAGGAAGGAAAGAAGAAAACAAGAAAGAAAAGAAGGAAGGAAGGAAGAAGGGAGGGAGCTGCATTGCTCAATTGGAACTGGTCAGTTGGGTCCCCAATGGGGCAGCGACTACTCACAGGTTGTTGTTTGTCCTTTGTTCTCAAAGAGGACATCAGGAAGGTGATGCCATGACTTCTAAGTGTTGTTCCTATTGTTGTAATAAACTGACTCATCCAGCCAAAACCCACCTGTTAATTTTGCCACGAGCAAAAGAAAGGAAACAATTATTTTTAACTGCCTACTATGTGCCAGGCACTATGCAATGCTCTTTACAAATATCTCACTTTATTCTCACAACAACCCTAAAAGGTAGGTGCTATTATCATCCCCGTTTTACAAATGGGGAAACTGAGGCTGAGATAATTTTTTAAGTCACTTGCCCAGTATCATACAACTGGTAAGTGCCTGGGCCTGGATTTGAACTCAGTTCTTCCTGGCTCCAGGTCTAGCACTCTATCCATTGTTCTACCTAGCTGCCTGTAATGACCATGATACTACATTGACAATCCAGTGCCTTTTCTGCTGTCATTCCTACTTTCTGATTTCTTCTGCAATGCCCCCAAATAATCTACCTAACTCTTCCCCTTCCTTCAGGGCCTGGTTATAATTCCAACTCTTTTGGGAAACCTTTCCCATTTACCCCAGACTTCAGTGACTGTTCTCCTCAACTTCCATAACACTTACCATCCCTCCCTTGACAAGTAGCATATGATCCCTTGTATTGCTGCCTTTATTGTGATGCATATATCCTGTTGTATCTCTAACTTGACTGTAAGCCCCTTGAGGGCAAGTATAGATCACTTTAACTAAATGAATACTCTGCATACAGTATCATGTAAATGTAGTCACAGCTACTATGAAATATTTTTTATCCTGTAGTTATAATATTGTCTGTGCAGGGTTTCATTTGCTATATTGGCTGTGTGAGTTACAAATAAAAATTTTAGCATTGTAGTTGGTGATGTTTATTCCCTATATAACCTTAGCTAAATGAATTTCCATGCTCTTCTAAATTTGGGAGGCCTTAGCATAGGCCTGTGTAGGATAAGCATGCTTTATCTCAAGGACATAAACCATTAACCTAGGGTGAATATTTTGAATGGAATTGCAAATACCATGAACGGCCCAACCAGCCCTCTATTAGCCCAAGAAGTGACTACAGAAATATGTTCCTTGGCAATAAATGGCACCTTGAAAATTGATTTTAGAGAACCTTGTCTCTTTTGAGGCAACTCTCAGAAGTTTATTTACATTTTCCCAAGTTCATTTACATTTTCCCACGGTGTTATGAGTATTTTTAAAGATTATAATAGTCTTTCCATGATGTTTCACTCCATTTCAGAGTGCTTTATAAACCATGATAGCAGTACCGCATTAAAAGTTATGAACTGAATTTAGAAATAACTAGGAAATTGGAGCCAAGATGTTATAGTTGTCATGTTCTCTCATAAACCGATGGGGAGTCAGCACTTGTAACTGAAGGCGGCAGAGGCCAAGGTCCTAGGATGGAGTGGGCCATCCTATTTCCTATAATTATCAGGTGGATCAGGAAGAAAAATGGTTACTATGCTAGAAGTGGAAAGAGCATTGGCTTCTGTCTTTGCATGTCTAACATACTGTCTGGCACATAGTAGGCACTTTATCAACAAATAATTAAGTGCTTATTATGTACCTAGTACTTTGCTAACTACGGGCAGCTAGGTGGCTCAGTGGATAGAGCACCAGGCCTGGAGTCAGGAAGACTCATCTTCCTGAGTTCAATTCTGGCCTCAGACCCTTACTAGCTGTGTGACCCTGGACAAGTCACTTAACCCTGTTTGCCTCAGTTTCCTCATCTGTAAACTGGAGAAGGAAATGACAAACCACTCCAGCATCTTAGCCAAGAAAACCCCTAATGGGTCACAAAGAGTTGGACATGATACAACAACAACAATTATTTTGCTAGAGATCGGCCATAAGAAGAAAAAGTGAAGAGTCCTCGTCCTCAGGGAGCTTACATTCTAATGGGTGAGACAATATGTACATAAATAGCTCTGTACAAGAGACATATAATTTAGATACAATGTAACTTTAGTGGAGAAGGCCCTGGGCAGCTGACAGCAGGGCTGGGAAAGGTCCTCTGAAGAATGAGTTTTGAAGGACCCCAGGATTCAGAGCGGTGGAAGTGATGGGGCAGAGCATTCTAGGCATAGATGACTCCCTGTGAAAAGACAGAGAGATGGGAGACTGAGGGCCATGTCTGAGCTATAGCACGTAGACCAACATGACTGGACTGGAAAGTGTGTGGAAGAGATTAATGCATAAAAGCACTAGGAAGAGAAGAAGAAGACAGGTTTTGAAGAGCTTTACATGTTAGAGTTAAATTTTATCCTAGTGATAAGAGGCAGTCACTGGAATCTATTGAGTAAGGTAGAGCAGGGCTTCTTAAACTTTTTGACTTTTGGCAGTATTCATTGGCGTTGTGTGGCCTGAGGGTGTGCACGATGCAAAGTGTGCATGCTTTGTGTTCAGAACCAAGGATGTAGTGAAGTTGCAAGATGCGACATCAGCAAGCGCTGCCAGAAGCATGTCGGATGCACTAAACATTTGATTTTTAATTAATTTTTGGTTGTTGTGCACTCAGAAACCTTTTACTGTTGCCATATGGGGTAGCAACCCACAGTTAAGGAAGCACTGAAGGACACGGTCAGACTTGTGTTTTGGGAAAATCACTTTGGAACATGTATTGGAGTAGGGAGAGATGAGGCAGGCAGGCAGGCCAGCGAGGAAGCTCTTGTAGGTGAGAGGTAATGAGACGCTACTCAAGAGACGGTGGTGGCTGTGTGAGCTATTGAATAATCTTAGACATGCTGAGTTTGATATTTCTGAGTCATCTAGTTCAATGTGTCTAAGACTAGCTAGTGATGCAGGTTCTAGATCTCATGAAACAGACTAGGGCTGAAATATGGATCCGAAAGCCATTTATAGAAATGATCGTTGAACCCATGGGAGCTGCTAAGATCACCAAATAAGGGGGTGCAGACAGGTAGGAGAAGAAGGCCTTGCATATACCTCAGTTGGTGGTTGTGACATGAATGAAGACCCAGATAAAAAGACGAAAGAGCAGTCAGACAGATAGTAGGAAAACTAAGAGACAACAGAATACTAAAAACTCAGAGAGGAGAGTACCCGGGAGAAAAAAGATGACAAATTGTTTCCAACACTGCAGAGAGGTCAAGATTAATGAGGACTGAGAAAGGATGGTTAGAATTGACTTGTTGGTTGATTCATTGCTGGATGGATTGGAAGCCAAGAAAATGGGGTTCTAGAATGAGGTCTGCCACAAACTTAATGGTGTGATCTAAGCTCCACCTCTGTGGACCTCAAATAACTTATCAATAAAATGAAAGGATTAAATAATCAATCCATTAATAAATAAATATTAAGCAACTAGTATGTGCCAGGCACTGTGCTATAAGAGGATCTCTAAGCTCCTCTCACATCTTCAGAATCCTAAGGCCAGCATTTTGCCATTATCTGATATCAAGAATGCCATTGCCAATAGGATAGGACATTCCTAATTGTCTTTAGAGAGCCAACTCAAGGCTGGCCAACTTACTGGGAATGGATATTGAGAATCTTGAAACTTGGTCAAAGGATTTAACAGTACAGTCAGGGATGTCGATAGTATAGAAACAAAGGTAGAAGGACGGGAGAGAAGAGTCAGACAAACATTCAATTCAAGAAGATTTAGGGCAGTAGAGAGGTTTCTATGCAGTTCTGCATGACAGAATTGCAAGCCAGCAAATAGCAGCAATAGCTCCTCTGGCTTCTTAAAGGGGATGACTTGACATAATTCCAAACCAGAGAATGCTTTGACAGGGTCAAGAAGGGAATCACTAGGCTTAGCATTTTCAATATTATTAATCAGAAAATCAATAGTCATTGGGAATATAGTAAGTACAACACATTGCATTTATTGCTTGGGGAGATACAGAGAATAATAAGAACAGCTAACCTTTAGCTAGCACTTGCTGTACACCTGGGCTAAGCACTTTACAATTATTATGTCTTTTGATCCCCACAACCACTCTGGGAGGTAGGTGCTATCATTCCCCCCATTTTACAGATGAGGAAGTTGAGGCAAACAGAATTAAAGGACTTGTCTAGGATCACACAGCTAGTTAGTGTCTGAGACTGGAGTTGAACTCAGGTCTTTCTGACTCCAGGCCTGGTGCTGCACCACCTTAAGGAATGAGCATCCTAGCTGGTGAGACAAGAAATACAGATATAATAAGATAACTAATGATTTTCATACATGTTCAAAATCAGTTCTAATCAGACTTTTAAGAAACACTTATGGAAGTATTTTTGTTGTATTATGTTTCTTTTAGCATGAAAAGTGTTGCAATTTAGATTTCTCTATTAAATTAGAAATTCATATCTCCAGATATCACCTCCAGAAAGGCTTCTCTAATTAACCTCAACATACTTGAAACACTTCTTTACTTTCTATGTCCAGGACATTTTAGATTCAGTCAACATTATAGTACCTCACAGATTTTATGGATATGGGGCTATGTTTTCCTGTGTATGTTTGTCTGCCCACTAACTTCTTTAGGGAAGGTAGTATGCCTTTAATTTTTTCTTATTTTTTTTTCATCTATCTCACATTGCGAAGGCATAGTAGGCGCTCAATAAGCCCTTGACAGCTAAATACTAGAGCTTTGAGCTCATCTATTCTACTGAACACATGGATTTTAAAGTTACATCCATGGTGTAGTCGTAAAACATTTCAGTGCACCGCTTGCCTTCTCCCAAATGGCACCTTCTAGTACATGGAGGATAATTACACCCTGGTAGAGTTCCTGTTTGTTTCCTGCTGCCGGGTCCCAGTACGTGCCTGCTTTAAATTTCTATGACAACGCCATTTCCCCCTGCTTTCTGGTATTTAACCTGATAGAAATCATCTTTTTGTTCTCATTTTGGCCTAAATGGATGTGAAAACTTAAAGACAGTGGGTTACTGTGCAGGTTTAAATGAGAGAATTTATGAAGAGTTCCTTGCTTGAAACAGTACTTAATTGGCTTCCATTTTTAGTAAGCAGCAACATTTATAATCCAAATGAAATCTCTTGGTGGTAATTGTACCATAAGCCAAAGTTTAGATGACTGCCCTGAAATGAGCATCTTCTTTTGTTAAAAGATTCCCATCCATCTGTCAGCTCAGCTCTGCCTTTTCTTTCCCAGCTCAAACAAGTCCACAGGAGCTGTACAATCACTTTTAATCATGACATATCAAGATCAGCTTTTTTTAAAATTGAGATGAGTGATGGAACAGTTTTACTGTCCACAGTCTTTCCCTGTGACCAGACCCTCTGTGGAACAAGGAGGGTAGTCATGTAGTGAAAACATAAGATAGCAATTACATGCTGCAAGCTGTGGTGGAAGCTCATTAATGGGTCACTGAAGGTCCTAGGAAAGTCATGATCACAATAATTACATATATTGGTGTATCATGTTACAGTTTGCAAAGTACTGTTCTCACCGCTCTGGAAGATAATGTAACTAAGATTATCACCATTATACAGCTGAAGAAACTGAGGCTCAGAGAAAATGAACCCTGGGCCATTGATTTAGACCTGGAACTTAAAACTCACCCAGTTCAGACTTTGTCTGTCCTTTCCCCATCCTGCTTTGTAGATTGGTAGGAATTTGGCTGGGGTGGCAAGTGGAAGTGAGAGAAGAGATGCAGCTGCAATAGGTGGATTCCATGTTCAAGGTCAAGGTAGGAGAAGAATGACAGAGTAGCAAGAATGGGGGTGCTGCTCCTTCAGGGCTAACGAGAGGCAGCTGGGGGCATGGTAGATGTATCACTGGTCCTGAAATCAGGATAGACCTGAGTTCAAATCCAGCTTCAGTTACTTACTAGCTGTGTGACTTGGGGCAAGTCACTTAAGTTCTGTCTGCCTCAGTTTTCCTCAACTATAAAATGAATATAACAATACCACCCATCTCCCAGTGTGGTTGTACCAAAAGAGAAGATATTTGTAAAGCACTGAGCGCAGTGCTTGCCATGTAGTTGGCAGCACTATATAAATGCTTATTCCTTTTCCCTTTCCCTTAACTGTTGAGTTCACTCTGCTTTGTCATGACCTAGCCAAGGCAGAGGTACCAGTTAGCAACTGGCTAGCCCAAACTATGGAGAACAACACCTTCGTGAACTTCATTTCACGTTGGATCTCTAGCTTTGTGTCCTGAGTTGGGCTTACATCCTGAGTCCAGAGTTTCTTCATCTCTATCTGATGATGGAGACACTGCTACAATTGTAAGTCAAACTGTCGTGTTAATTCTGATGTTTGCTCTTCCTTGTCATCTTACAAGATTTCAACCGTGAGGAACTAGATAAACTCAAGCAATACATTTCCTAAGACTTCTGAGCTTGGGCCAATCCTATGTCTTGGGGAAACTTTCAGGAGAGCAGCAGGCTTGCAGCTGTTCTTTCAGATATTTTATTGTTTTATTTTGCATAGTGTTCTAGTTATTAGGTATACGTCATGACGGAAGGGAACAAGAATTGGTTTGGGACTGAGAAAACCTGGGTTCAAATCTTGCTTCTGATGCTTCCTATCTATGTGACCTTGAGCAAGTTAATTAAACACCGTTGGCTTCATTGTCATAATTTATAAAATGAGGTGGTTGGACGAGATAAGCCCAACATCCTTTCCAGCTCTAAATCTATGAGCTTATGAACCTAAATTCTGCATATTAATCCAAATCTGTTTGCCTGCTTCTGTGGAAAGACAAAGGCACATGATTAGCATCCACCTAGTAAATTTAAAAAAATATGCAGGATCTGGCAGAACTGGTTACTGACCAGGTAAAAAAAGAAATCTTTCACACCCTTTGACAGCAAGTCTTTGTCTCCACAAAGAGAGAGGCAGAGGTGAATCTAAGGAGGTGGCTGAATCTCTAGTAATTGTGGAAAATTCACAGTTTCTCAGCAATTAGTAAAAGAACAAATCACCTGGGTGAGTGGAGGCCTACCCAGGACTGAGATCCATTTGCTGGATATAAGGTAAGAGATTAGATACATACTGGAAATGAGACCTAAAGATGTTAAATGACTTACTACAGAGCTGTAACAGTGGAACTGGGATGATTTAAACCCAGGTTTTCTGACTCAAGATCCCGTGCTCTCTCCCCTCTACTTTGCCCATGAGGTAACCAGCAGCAGAGACAGAATTTCACCTTGGATTTTCACCGAGTGGGGAAAAGTAGACTCCACTGGATAAGTTTCTTTGAGTTCCTAGATAGCAAACCCATCAATGCAAAAGGTTGTACTTGGAGCTTTTGGGGGAATGGGGGTCAGTCACATCAATATGAGATCATGCACACTTGGTAAACTTATCCAGAGGAAATCCTCAACATATAATGCAGTCAATGCTTGTCTTGCTGAACAAATTTATTATGTATGGTTGAAATAAACCTTTTGCTCCTTCCCAATTGAGCCGGACAAAGCTATAAAATTTCTGTTGTCCTTCTGTCTCCTTACCTATCCACTGCAGTTTTATTAGACACTTTAATGTGGGGATTGAAATCAATAGAGGAAGAACTATTAAAATTCATTGGTCAATTGCAGGTCCTTACTAAATATTCCAGCAGCTTGGAAAATTAGCATCAGTCTCCAGGCTCCATGCCTAAATGAAATTAGGGTCTGCACAAGTGAACCTTTTAATAAAAATGGAAGATATTGGTGTTTTATCCTTAAAGTGATAGCAGGTGCGTGGTTTGGTGAATAGAGCACTGCTCCTAGAGGAAGGAAGACTTGATTTCCAATTCTGCCTCAGTTCCTAGCTATGTGGTCCTAACCTAGGCCCCTAACTTTTCTGACTTAAGTTTCCTCATGGTAAAATAGGGAGAATAAAAGCATCTACCTCCAAGAGAAGTAACAAGGATAAAATGAAATCATATTTGTAAAGGGATTTACAAACTTTAAAGCATAGTGTGAATACACTCATAAAAATAATCATCATTATTATTGGCTGCTTTTGTTCACTATCAGCATTATTCTGATTTTGTTAGTATGAAGGGACCAGAGAAGATATTCCCTGTTGGAAGGCATCTTGTTGAGAGTTGATTGAATTGGGGGTTGGACTTCAAAAAGGTCAGGAGTACCAAGAAAACTGTGACAAAATAGGTGAGATCAGGTGAATAGACTCTAATTTTCTGTTGTTTGGTTAGAGTTCCTGTGAGAAGTAGGAGATTTGGGAGGTTCTGTTGGGTGTGCTGCGTATAGCTATGTTTTAGGAGTCATGGTTGCAATTTGCCAGTTGCTAACACTTCACAGCAACTTTTCAAATTACCAGGTAGGGTTGAGGCAGGGCTCAGCAAATATTAAATTGGCCTTCCTGGGAGCAGAGGAAAATAGGTATAGGCAGCCAGGTGGCATAGTGGATAAAGAACTAGACCTGGAGTCAGAAGGGTCTGAGTTCAAGTCCAGCCTTAGATGTGACTATGTGACCCTGGGCAAGTCACATTTGTGCCTTAGTTTCCTGAATTGTAAAACTGGGATAACAAAAGCACCTACCTCAGAGGATTGTTGTGATCGAATCAGTTAATTTTTGTAAAATCACAGTGCCCAAATAGTGGTTGTTGTTCAGTTGTTTCTGACTCTGTGACCACAGGATTTTCTTGACAAAGATACTGGAGCAGTTTGCCATTTCCTTGTCCAGCTCATTTTTATAGATGAAGAAAATAGGGTTAAGTGACTTGCTCAAGGTCACACAGCTAGTAAGTGTCTGAGGCCATATTTGAACTCAGGAAGATGAGTCTTCCTAACTTCAGGCCTGGTGCTCTATCCACAGTGTCACCCAGCTGCCCCTGACCACACAGAGTAGGTACTTAAAAATGCTTATTGTTTTCCCTTCCCTTGTTTCACGGGCTGGATTTTGAGGGGGCCATAGGACATCTGTTAGTTTTTTCATAGCACTAGGAGACAACCATAGCAAGAAAACTGTCAGAGTATACGCTACATTCGAGTTTCTGCCTGAGGTAGTAATATGTACCTCATAAAAGCAAGCTCATCTTCCTGCTGGAAGAGAAGATGAAAGGGCTTGAAGAATGTCTTTCAATGCTCACTCTGACTTATTAGAGAAGATGAAGGGTTCTGGGACAGGAAGTAAGGCAGAAAGAAAACTAAGTAGAGGAAATCACTGTGAGTGATTGGAAGAATATGGCACAGTAGAAAAAGAGGATTCCTGAGGTTCACAACTAAAAGGACAATGTAAACAGATGCGAGACTCCTCCGGGGGAGCCTCTCCTCATGCATTGGATGGGCTGAGTCACTTTTATTTTCTTATACTTTTACTATATCCAAAAGACCAAAGAGCAAAATCTATTTTACAGTGGATGCAATCTTATCGTCAAAGTAATTATGGGCAGGGTGATTATGAACAGTCAGACAGAGAAGCAATGTTTCAGAGCACTGTTAGCCATGTTATTTCTCACTAAATCTAGGTCAGATAGCTAGGCAGCTAAAGGGTACAGCACTGAATCAGGAGGTTCTGAAGCAAGATCTGTCCTCGTATACTTACTAGCTGTGTGACCCTGGGCAAGTCATTTAACCTCTGCCTGCCTTAATATCCTCATGTGTAAAATGAAGATAACAATAAGCACATGTCTCCCAGGGTTGTTGGGAAGATAAAATGCTTTAATATTCGTAAAGCACTTTGCTATATAAATGCAAGCTATCCTCCTCCTCCTCATCATCTTTATTATTAGATCCAGTGCCCATAACCAATGGACTCAGGTGCTAGCCTATGGCTTCCAAAGACTTCATGTTGGATCACTAGAGCTAGTTAGTCCTGCTAAAGATAACATGACAGAAGGTTCATTTTCCTACAGCACAGGAATAGACAAGTGGGCTGCCTCATGCAATCTGTAAGGGAGTTGTAGAACACCAGGCACACACATAAGACACACTTATCTAGGGCCAAAACATTTTATGTGAAAGAAAGATGAAGGCTTGGGTACCAGGGGGCTCTAAGAAAGAACTAATTTCATGTACTAGCAGTGAAACAGTCTGGTATGCTAGGAGTGAGTGGTGAGGGAGAGTGTGTGGAAAGGAAGATTTTATGGAGATTTTTAACTAGTAGCAAGGAGACATTCTCTTCACATGCTTCCGCTGGTTATTTATGGTTCTTCTGGTTCATGGACTATAGCCAATGGTTAATACATGCATTGGTTTCAGTTTTCTGTTGGTAGGTATTAAGTCAAGCCAACAAGCATTTGCTAAGTGGCTTCCATGTGTCAGCCACTGTGCTAAGTACTGGGGATACAAATAAAGGAAAAAGACAGTCCCTGATTGCAAGGAGTTCACAGTGTAATTGGGAAGACAGCATGTAAACAATGAGGTACAAACAAGATATACACAGGATAAATTGCAAATAATCCACAGAGGGAAAGCACTAGAATGAAGGGGGATTGGAAAGCCTTCCTGGAGAAAGTCTCCAGGAAATAGAGATGAAGAGGGAGGGAATTCCAAGCATGGGGAATAGACGATGAAAATGCTCAGCAGGAAAACGTGACTGTTCTGGTATACTCTAAAGACTCTGGTTGCCATTCCTGCCATGTTTGAATCTCAAACAATAGCAAGCATACTCCACAGAACATGGCAGAGGAGCAGAGAGAAAAAAAATAGAAATAAAAATAATAAGGGTTTAGGGGCTTATTTCTATGATGTATAGAGAAATCCGGGGGTAGAATGCTATTGTCCTGGATCGCACATAGAAGATGTACTGGAGCACCCACCAAAATTTGTCAGACCCAAAGATCACTGCTCATTTCTACTAATCAATTATCACAACATAGTATTTAAAGCTGGAAAGAACCCCATCATTTTACAGATAAGGGAAGTGCATCAGAAATAGGTAAAGTGACTTTCTCAGCGCTACAAAATTATTTAAGCAGCAAACTGGTATTTAAAACTTACTCTGACTACATACCCAGTGTTTTTCCTACAACAGCACCAAACAGGTAGATATGAAAATAAATGACAAAAAGAGAAGAAATCTGCAAAGATTTTGAAATTTCAGGCAGGAAAATGAAGGACTTTGGAACACAGATAGTGTTTTCATCACTCCTTGCAATTGGTTGTCTTGATTATAGAAAAGAGGGAAATGTGTGGTAATAACTGGCTAGCTCCATGGATGCTGATGAAGAGAAGTATCTGATTCATTAGAAATCAAACCTTATGATGTTAAAATGACAGGATCCTGCTTAGAATAAGAATGCATTTCACTCTGACTGGGAAAAGTATATTTGGCAAGAGACTTACCAATTTGATCAATTCAACTGAGGGAGAAAAATGAAGAAATAAAGTAACAAAAATTATCTTATGTGGATGACAATATGTCATAGAAAGAAATCTTTAAAGTAGTGGTAGTGATTAGTTATTTTCAAGTAAAAAATAATAGGAATGAAGAAAAGAATATTATTTGTGGCCTGAGATCCTTATATATTAATGTATAGAGTGTGGACAACAACAAAATCCAAAACATTTTATATAAGGAGGTAAGTAATCTTATAGTATTAATGATATTTTTAAGAAAGGGATTGAAGATTGGAATGTGATAATGGCAATGAAAATTTCTGCCTTACACAAAAGGAATATCTATCAGGAGGGAAAGACAGGTAATGTGATAGGTAATGAAATTATTCATTTGTACAGAAATCCATGAAACTGAGAATGCAAGAATGGTAGATAGCATTGGGGTGAGGATAAGAGGAGAGAGAATAGACATTTGCACAAACACTGGATGGGTTTCCTAGTAGTTCTTATGAAAAAAAATGCTGAGTTCTCTGCTCGAGTATAAGTACAGTGTGTGACTGAATAATATGATCCAGATGCTAAAGCCATCTAATACACTTTTAGATTGAATGAAGATGCATGTTCCAGTCATGGAAAGTCATAGTGCTAATATAATCTGTGTTGGTCAGATGACATCTGGAATATTGTGCTGAATTTTGAGCATTACTTTTCAACAGGACCACTTATAAACTAGAAAAGTGTTTCTTAATCTTTTTTGTGTCATAGCCTCCTTTGGTCATCTGGAAAAGCCTGCAGATCTCTTCTCAGAATAATGCTCTTAAATAATTGAAAGAAATGCTAAACTTCAGATAGAAGCTAGTGAAAACACAATTATAGATTTTTCTCATCCAAGTTCACAGTTGTCTTAAAGTCTATCCATGGACCCTTTGGCAGTCTATGGACCCCAGGTTAAGAACCCTTGAATTAGAGTGTCCAGTGGATATTAAATGAACTAGTGAAGATCTAGAAACCATGACATATATTCAATGGCTGAAAAAAATTTAGAGAGAAAATTTAGGAGAAATGTGACATATCCATCTTTAAATATTCTAAAGGATGTCATGTGCAAGAGGGAATATACAGATATTCTGTATCACTCCAGAATACAGAGCAAGGACAGATGATTAGAATTGTAGGGCAGCAGACTTCAAATACATATAAGAAAGAACTTTTTAAAAACATGAAATGTCCATAATGGAACAGGTTGCCCTTGGAAACAATGAGCTCCCTATCATTGCAAATGTTTAAGCAGAATATGGATGATTACCTATTAGAGATTTTTGTGGAAAGGATACTTAGATGGATTTCAAAGGTTGTAACAGATAGACCCAACATTTCCTTTCATCTCTAAGAAGCTCTCATACCAAGATATTAAAGAGCACTATTGGAGACACTTGGCCATATTAATGGTTGATCCAAACCAGGATTTTGGTATCAAGGAACTGTTTTTCACAAAGCTTAGTTGTCCTTCGTTCCTTTATCTGTAAAATAGTATGAAAAGTATTCCAAGTAAACTGGTTTCCATGAATAGTTCCTTATGAATTTATTCCATTCCTTATGGATATGTATTTCGGGTCTGGAAGGGAAGAAGGAATCTTAGAATTAATCTATACTACTCACTCTACTTTTTTCAAAGATGAAAACTGGATCCCCAAAGATGTAAAGGGATTTGACCAAGGCTAGACAGCCAATGAATAGTGGAGATGAAATTAGAACCTATGTCACTGATTTCTAGTACAGTAATCTAGCAGGTCCTCTGAAGATCATTCTCCCAACTCCCACTCCCACTGTCAAGTAGGATTCCCACACCTAGGTGTGTTTCATCTCTCCCTTGGGCATCTAATCAGAGTCTTGATGAGTTAGGGATGATTCTCTAATGTTATTGGTTTGAGCCCTGACTAGTGTGCTTCCTTCCCTTCTAAGATTATCATCTGAGGACCATTTAGTGACTTAGTCTTTCTTACTTTTTTTAAAGAAGGGTATTTATTAATATGGTGTAATAAAAACAGTTGTATAAAATATTACCCCCCCCCCCAATTCTGTGACATATTCTCTCTTCACTAGAGTTCTATGGAAAGTGTACTCAAGCTTAGAGATCATATGTGGCAATGGGGTAATTCATAGCTCCTGGTTGTTAGAAAAACTCTTTTCTTGTTTGTGAGGTACTCACTCAAGAATTTCCCCTTGGAGATATTGTAGTCTCTTTGCTACTGGGCTCTTTGCAGTCATGAGTCCAATCTGTCCTTGGATATTGGTGATGCAGATATTGCTACCAGCTATCCTTGAATGCCACTTAGGATACAGATGGCAAGATGGTAGCCACTGCTGACTGGGCAATGTTATTCTAGGACACTGATGGGAAGATGGGTTATCCAGCATTCTTCAGACCCTTTGAAGCTAGCAAGGTCCTTCTCTAGTCATAAGATGGAGGGAAGGAGCACCGGCTGAAGCCAAGGCATCTCCTTCCATATCCCAGCCCCAGGTGGTTCCTTCTTAGGGAGTTCAGCTAGAATTCCACACTCTAATTTTTGGAGCCCCCACACCTATCTTCTCAACTCATTTAGTAGTTTATAGAAAATTACTGGGGCATGATCAGGTTTTATCAGCCTATTTGAACATAATTATTGTGCTGTCATTCTAGTTCTAAGGCATGTTTGCATTAAGTATAAGATTGCTTTTAGTTAATTGATTTAGATAGGTACTCACCTAGTTAAAGTATCAACTAAAATGGGATGTAGTGTTTCTTTGTTTACTCATTTTTACAGTAGTATTTCTCAAAATTTAATTCAATAAATTAAACCAACGAACATTTATTGAGCACAATGCAAAGTTCTGGGAATACAAAGATGAAGTAAGTCATAGACTACCCATGCAATCAAGTTGCTAAAAGAATACCAAGAGGAATTTGATGGGTACATAGATGTTTATAATGAAAGCAAAATATGATAAACACAAAGAAGAGATCTAGGCAAACTGCAATAAAAAGTTTGTAAAGAAAGAATTCATCTTTAGTCAACAGATCTTTAAAAAGTTCAATGATAGGGGCAGCTATGTGGCACAGTGAGTAGAGCACCAGCCCTGGAGTCAGGAGGACCTGAGTTCAAATCCAGCCTCAGACACTTGACACATGTACTAGCTGTGTGACCTTGGGCAAGTCACTTAACCCCAATTGCCCTGCCAAAAAGCAAAAAAAAGTTCAATGATAGAGGAAGTATATTCAGATACAAATATCCATTATCCAGGTATAAGTAAGGTGCTAGGGAAAGGTTAAGGAATGGAAATATAGATTTGAAAGACTGAACAGAAGTGATAATTGAAGCGATGGAAGTGGATGAGACTGCCAAAGTACAGAATTTAGAGAGGAAACAGAAAGGAAACAAGAGGTAGATGTGAAGAATCCACATTTAAAAGGCAGGAAGATGAGAAATCACCAAAGGAGACAAAGAAGGAAAAATTGGAGAGATAAGAGGAGAACCATAAATACGTAGTGTCATGGAAGTAACAAAATATTATAGAGAGTTCAAGAAAAATGCAGATTGAAAAGACATTTGAATTTGTTAATGAGAAAGCTTTTGACAACTTTATAGTGAGCAGTTTCAATAGAATGGTATTGAGACAGAACCCAAACTGTAAGGGTTTGGAGAGAGAGTGAGTGATAAGGAAGTAGAGGTAGAAATTGCAGCCTACTCTTTCTAGAAGATTTATAATGAAGAGGAAGAAGAGGAATAGAGAGAAAGAAGGAGCAAGAGAAAGGGAGAGAGGGTGAGGAAGAGCAGAGAGAGAGGAAGAGAGGGAGAGGAATAGAGAAAAAGAGAAAGAGGAGAGAGAGAGGAGAGGGAAGGGGGGAGGGAGGGTGGGAGAGAGAGAGAACAATAATTTAAGTGAGTAGCAGGATCAAGGGGAGGTTTTTATAGTATGTGTGTGTGTGTGTGTGTGTGTATGTGCGCGCGCGCACGTGTGTGTGTGTATATTTAAAGGATAGAAGAGACCTGGGCATATTTGTTGTCAAAGGGAAAGATTAAAGAGACACTGGAGAGAAGTGATGATTGATGGATGAAGGTCATGTGGACCTTATGTTCTCAAAAAGATTAGCTAGTAGAGATGCCCAGGATTTATTTGGACCTTTTATGTAGACCTTTTTGAACCTGTTTACTCACTGTAAAACCTTTGTAGAACTTTCTACCTGCAGAAAATACTCAGTTCATATCCTCTGTGAACTCTAAGAATTCTTCTTTGTATGTTTTTGGGATTGTTTTACATTAAAAACCAGACAAGGAGTCTATCTAACTGATGTGTCTAAAGGTTAGCACAGCTAAGGTCCCTTTAAGGCAACTCAATGGTGTATTGAGTTAAGGAAGGAAAATGTCAAGGTAAATAGGAGGCTGTTCTGCATGGCTTGGAGGAGGCATTTAGGTGAGTGTGAACCAGAGGAGAGACAGAAAAGAAAGAGGACAGTATATTTATTGAAAGGACACTCTTCTGACTTAGAACTATTTATCAGACTTATGGACAAACCCTCCCTAACCAGTTAAAGATTGCCTCTCTTATTTCATCTGTCCTGGTCACCAGTTGCTGTATTCTCTTTCCCCATTGTTTTCTCCAAAGAAAACAAGAAAGATGAGATAATGGAGAATATTATTTACAGGCCTAATGTCAAAGGAACCAACACTGAGGTGGTTGCAAATAGGAGGCTAAACTCAGTCTTTGGTTGGTGAAAAGCAGAGTTGAATAAACAGAATTTCAAACTAAAGTAGGACAATGGAATGGCTTAAAGAAGGCAGTGAACTATAAAACTTGTTTATTAAATAAAGCTCACCTGTCACTCAAGTAGAAAAAAGTATTTCTCTTCTCTGAGGACGGTGCTGAGCTTCTCATTGGCCTTGCTACTTCTAGTCTTCAAGCTGCCCTATACAGTAATATCATAGTCCCCAATACTTGCATGAATCTGTCATCTCAGGTTAAGAACCCTCTCCACTGATCCATCAATCAGTATTGATTAGGGTGCCTACTTAATGCACTTGGGGATGCAAAGACAAAAAATAAAGCAGTTCTTGCTTTCAAGCTTTACATTTGATTAAAGGAGACTACATGTACAAAAAATAAAGCAATTCTTGCTTTCAAGCTTTACATTTGATTAAAGGAGACTGCATGTGCATAAATAAGGTGATAACATTAACTTTTAGATTACATAGATACAAGAATAGATACAATAGGTGCAAAGTAAATTGTACTTGATTTGGGGAAGGAGGGCACTAGGAACTAAGATGAGGGAATCAGAAAAGATGGCATGTGGAAGGAGGTGCTTAAGCTGAGTCTTGAAAGAAATAAGAAATTCCAAGAAGTACAGATGAGGAAGGATTACTTTCCAGGCATGGGGGAGAGCTAGTGCAAAGGTACATTGATGGGATATGGATAAGGATGAGAAATTAGACAAATAGTTAAGTAGTTGCTTGTGTTTTTATGGTATTTTAAAAAATGAATGCTGTATATGGTCTTTTCCATTCTCCCATGATTTTCTGCATTTGAAATATCTTGAAAATTTGATAGAGCTCTGAGCTTGGAGTCAGCAGGACCTGAATTCAAATCCAGCCTTAAATACTTATTTGCTGTGTGACCTTGGGCAAGTAATTTAACATCAGTCTGCCTCAGTTTCTTCATCTTTTTAAAAAATTTTATTTTAACTTGTAGAATAAAATAAGCATTTCCATAACATAGTACAATAAAAAAGATTGCACAGAAAACTGCAAATCTACTATTCACAACTTGCTTTTCTTTCAAATATACAAGAAAAATATCATGTAAATTTCTTCTCCCCCTTTTGTTTCTTCCCTTCCCTTTCTCTGGATGTAGATCAATTGGGAAATGGCTGAACAAGTTGGGGTATATGTTTGTGATGGAATACTATTGTGCTCTAAGAAAGTATGAGCTCAATGATCTTAGAAAAACATGGAAAGACTTGTATGATACAATGAAGAGCATAATGAGGAAGACTAAGAGAATGTTGTATATAGTAATAGCATTGTTGTTTTAAGAACGACTTGGAGCAAATAAGTTTTTCTGTCTATTATAAATACCCAAATTAACTATAAAGGACAAATGAAGAATGATGATATCTGTATTCAGTTTCTTCACCTTTAGAGATAGGAATAATAATAATATAATAATAGCACCTACGTCACCCCCACCCTGGGTTATTGTGAGAATAAAACAAGATAATTTTTATAAAGTTCTTTGCCACCTTTAAAGTAATATACAAATGGCATCATCATCGTTGTCATCATCATCATCATCATCATCATCATCATCATCATCATCTTCATCATCCATGGATTTCTTTTGTATATATTTAATCAAGGCCAGCAGCTCTGCGTGATTCATCTTCTTAAATGCTCTTGCTACTTCCTCAAATAAAATACCAGGTATTGACATGATGTAGTTCAAACGCAATAGTGCCACTCTTAGAGCTGCCAAACTAGCTTGCTGTAGGACTAATGGCATCACCGTTCAATTTCAAGACTATTTCTTTCCCTCCACTTAGTTTCATTTACAAATGTTCTTCATTTGATCTGGCATGGCTTGTCTTAATGCCAAGATTTCCACATGCTTATTTTCCTTTTAACTGTTGTTTGAGGTGACGCTGCTCATAATCTTCTATAATCCTCCTCTGTAATGTTTTGGACATGCATTGTTTTTTCTGGGAGTGTTGCCTTAGCTTGCTATATAATTTTGATTTTGACCTTTCATGTAACTAGTCAATGATCTTAATATATTCTGCCAGCTGATTTGGAAATGACTTCATCAGTAACCAGTTATTTCCTGTACTTCTTCTCTTCCTTCCTCCTATCCCCATCTAGTGCCTTCCAACTCTCTTTTATTGAAGAAAATAGACATCATATTGTACGTATGTGTGTATGTATATATTTATATATGTATATATACATACGTATACATAAAGAATTTGACAAAATTGTCCCTATTCAGCATCTATCCTGATACTATGTGGCTTCAAAATGAAGATGGGAACAGTAGAGGATGGTGTGCCTGTGTGTGTGTGTGTGTGTGTGTGTGTGTGTGTGTGTATCATACATGCACAACTCTTTTATTGAATAAAATATGACAAATGTGAAGAAAAGTTATATATATAATTATACTCACAATATAATGAAATTTTCTTCAATAAAAAAGTTTTATACATTATATATATATATATACACATATACATATATTTCTCATATATACACACATGGTTGGTTGGTTATTGTCCTTCATTCTCAAAGAGGACCAAAATGACATCACTATGCTTGAGTAAAGGTTCAATGTGTCTGACTATGGCTGATCAGGCCAATATGAGCTCAGAACACTCTACCACAGGTCAGGCACAAATAATCTGTGTGAACTTTTGATATGGATACTCCAAACTTGTGCATCCTGTGTTTCTTTTGAGCTGTTTCAATTCTGCTTTGCTCATAGAGAATAGCACCTTTTCTGATGTGGGAATGCCATGCTGAGGGGTCCTGTGCCAATGTCTCTTATGTCACACAGTCAATTCCAAAGTTCTTGAGAGAAAACTTGAGAGTGTCCTTGTATCGCTTCTTCTGACCACCATGTGAACACTTGCCCTGTGTGAGTTCTCCATACACACATGTATACAATATGATGAATATTTTTTCAATAGTTATGCATATATGTATACACATACATACACACACACAGACCTCTCCTGTACCTGTCTTCATTTTGTAGCCACGTCGTATCAGGATAGATGGTGACTTAATTGGGACAAGTTTGTCAAATATTTTATAAATTTTTTCTGTGTCTTTCTCTTTGTCATTATGTTGGTTTAAAAGCTATATTTATCTTTATGGTGATCTGTTTGCTTGTGCTCATCATGAACACTATAAGAAGTGGTGATCATGTATCCTTGGTTGTAATTTTTATTCCCTTTGGGTGTTACATTATTCATCATCATTGACTTTTACATATCACTAAATTTAGAGTTTCCAAAATGCATTATCTATGTCAATCAATTAACAAGCAATTAATTAAGTCATTGCTATATGTCATGTGCCATACTTGGCACTAGGGCTACAAAGGCAAAAACGAATCTGTGATTGCCCATAAGGAACTTAAATTCTATGGAGGAAAACAACATGTACACATATAAATAAGTACAAAATATATGCAAAGGAAGTATGAAGTAATGAGGAAAGGGGCCACTAATAGCTGGGGAGAACAGGAAAGACTTTGTGTCAGAGGTAGCCCTTGAGCTGAGTGCTGAAGAAAGCTAGGCATTCTAAAAGGTAGAGGTGAGGCCTGGGGAGCTTGCTATACAAAGGCCGGGAGATGAAATCTTGTGTTAAGGTAACAGAAATGAGGTCACTTGCACTAATAAGTATGAGTGAATGCCTGTGCAGAAGTCTGCTCTGCCTGAATTACCTCCATCTCATCTTTGAAGAGTTATGACCACAGTGTCAATTTTCCATGCAGCTGATTCACAGATCCATAGTTTCAGGATTGCTATGACCTCAAATACCTTGAGTAATGGGATGGGGAGTAGGGAAGAATGAGATGTACCGCTCAGAGACCTCTTGGTGGAGAAGTGTACACAGGAAAGGATTAGTTAGTCAGTCAGTCAAGGATCTTACAAGGAAGCTGAAAGGGAGGGTACAGCCACCTGTTCAGGAGTGTGATGGAGAAAAAGAAGGGAGTATAGCCAGGTGGGAATAGAGAAATGTCTGGCCTGGGCCCTCTTCTTAAATGGAGGTTGTACTTCAATTCTCTTTCCTATTAGAGGAATGAAGGTTACTGACGAGGTGTGTAGTATTACTGCAGTAATAATATAGGGAAGGAGGACAAAGGATCTGGGGAAGACTTGGGATCTTTACTTTTGAATATGTGTAGATTTAAATGTGTATACACATTTAAAGGGAGAATTAAACTAAATGTAACATCAGGGAAAACTGTTGACACTCGTAGGTATTAACAAAAACCTAACAAAGTAAGAAGAGGAAAGTTTTTAAAAGTTTGTCTGGGTAAAAAAGTAATCCAATAATTTACATGAACTGCAGAACAGTTATGCTTGATCACTTGGTAGCACAGTGATCATTATTCATATCATTAAAAATACATTCTATTAATTTCACGTAAGTTTGATTGGATAAGAAGCTAAACTCTGCTTATATATGCTCAGCTTCAAAATGTGTAGTGTATGTACAGTGGTTAAAAATTTTAAAAACAGAAGAAACACAGCAGTAATAAATTTTGACACTTAAATAAGATAACAATTCTACATTTTGGCCTAAATGTTTTACATGTATATTTTTGTCTTCCTGGCTATATGGTTAAATTCAAGTGTCTGACCTTATATTCTTCTATCCTCCTCAACATCTACTGTGTGGTGGGTGATCAATCAATATCTTGAAGTAAGGAAATTAAAGAAACTTGTAATATAAGATACCTAATTGTGTTTATGCCAAGTTTCTGTTCTAATCCTGATTTCCTCACTGAGCGTTAAAGTTGGCCATATATTTTTAGAGTCAGAAAGCACTCAAAGGAACATGGAGAGGCCATCCAATCCATTCCTCTATTTCCTGGCATACTTATACTTTTAAGCTATTGAGTTATTCACATTCAGACTTCACAAATGAATTGCTTTAAAAATGAGTCCCAAATCTCCTATAAGCAAATCAAGATGTCAGATTTGGACCTAGCAAAGAAAGAACTGCAAACTTTGAATGTGTTTGTGTTTTTTAAAAAATCATATGTAACTACGGTGACAGTTTATTCCAAAGGTCAGTTTTGTCTTAATTATATATTTAAGAATTTAATCAATATTAGGCTCTTTAATTAGCCAATTCAACCATGCTTGATCTATAGAAGTTAGAGGTTGAAGTAAAAATATAGTGCAGAACTAGTCAATTTGTCTGAAAAATCACATCTTTTTTTCCCTTCTGAGATAAAGAATGGTTCTTCTAGGTGGTTCTAAGTGGTTTTATATGATAGAATTAGTTTCTGCAAAAATTCAGATTTATAAGTAATAAATTATAATTAACAAAGCAGGTTTCTCTCCTCTTATTTGGGCTAGACATTTTATGAAATCAAATTTCCACCCATAGTTATTCCATACTTCCATTTGGCCAGATTAGAATTTGCAAGTTTCTTGACATTCTCAAGGTTTCTTATTGATAGGTAAATAGATTTAGTGCAGAAAAGGACCTTAAATGTCATAACCCAAATTCTTCATTTTAGGGAAGAGGGAACTGGAGCCCAAAAAGGTAAAGTGACTTCCCCAGGGCTCGTAGCAAGTGGGAGAGCTTTGAACCCAGGTCTAGAACCCGTTTCAACCACACTGTTTCTATTCACACCCTGTCCTAAAGAACGGAGCATAAAACCTTAATTCCCATATTTCATGAACTTGAGAAAAAGGATTTAAGTGAGATCTGATATGTTATTACAAGTAAAGCAAATGCAGGAGTAAACTATATCACTATGGAAATACTATTTAAAATAAACAGGGATTGTATAAAAGGATTTCTTTGTCCTGTCTTCATGGCTTGTATTTCGGAATGTCTGGTTCCCTATTTGACCAAAAAACCCCAACCAAATAAACAAATAAACAAAACCAAACAGAATCTCTGTCCCTTCTATAATCCTTTCTATCAGGGTACTTTAGTTCAGCTAAGCCCAGATACATTTCCTTTTCAGCCAGGCTTACGGCCAATGTATGAAGGCAGACACCTGAATGAAATATTCTGTTCAGGAAGAGTTAACCCTCTGACAATCCAATGCTACATTAATCTTTGGCAAGAGTGGTGCTCTGTCTTTAAATGGCAGAGATATGCCCAAATCTATATGTGCTCAGCTGGTGACCCGGAACATCTAGAGAGAACCTATTCAGAGCTCTTTCAGGGAAAGGGGCACTGTTTAACCTACATTCTGCATGCTCCAAAGTACTCTTTACAACCATGTATCCTATGGGTGCCCAGTAAATGTTTGACTGTGATGAACAATATTTTCTTACTCACCCTTGAGTTGATTTTGTTTTGTTTTGTTCTGGGGTTTTTTTTTTGCTGGTCAATATTGACTTTCAGGATATTTTGAGTAATAATGACAAAAAGACCATTTTCTTCGGCCACTTATTTAACCAGTTCAAAAGGCCATGATCAAAGGCAGGCTAATTTCTGTGACTTCAGCAAACCTGAAAAGAAAGGCTATTTGAAACCACCCAGTTGGAAAAAATAAAATTAAAACCCTAGAGATGGTGTATGTGAGGTGAGTGATGACAATGCATCAAATATTCTCTCCTTGGCAGATGGTCAGTTCAATTCGGTAAATTCAGAGTATGGAAGGCAATTTATGAGATTCCATCATCAGTGAGGAGGGGGAAAGTTAAAGGAGAGGGACAGAAATATATCTGGTCTGAAAGAGCGAAACCTAATGTAATCTGAGAGAAGTTAAACTTTTGTATTTCAGGGAATGTTGTTATGCGTAAAAATTATCTCATATGTCATTTATTCTTAAATTCCATCCTTGTTATTTTCTTTAGAGCAGAGCTAGCTATCTTAGGAAAATCTGAGTTCAAATCCTATCTTAGACACTTAATAGCTGTGTGACTCTGGCCTTTAGTTTCCTCATCTGCAAAGTGAAGGGGTCAGACCCAATCTTCTCTAAGGCCCCTTCCAGCTCTAAATCTATGCTCCTGTGATGTGCATGAAAAATGGGATTGGTTTGCAAATTTCAAAGCCCTTTATAAATGTCAAATATTAGGTTCCCATTCTCATAAAATGCTACCAATCCCATTTTTGTTGAGATATTTCTCTTTCTAAACGATTAAACTCCTTTAACTTTTAAAATACCACTTTGAGTAATGTCTGAGGAAAAGTATTAACCCTATAAATCCTCCTACAACTAATAATTTTTAGGAGAAGCCTTTTACTGACTTCAACTAATTGAATAATTAAGGTAGAAAATGCTCTTCGAGACCTTCCCCATAAAGAATAGACCTTTGTATTTCTCTCTTTTTTCCATCATAGACAGCACATCAAGAGATCAAACCATTCCATCCCTCTGCCTCTAGATACTATTTCAGTCAGATAATCCCAGAAAAAAAATATCTCCATAAAAAACTCTATAACTTCCTTTAATGATCTAGCCACTGCTTCATAATCCTGAAAGTCAGGCAGTTCTTTCCGATGATTAATTAAAATGATCTCAAGATAAATTCAGGTCTCCCATTAAAACATTGAAGGGTGAAGGTGGTAGTAAAATATATTTGTCAGATATGGAAGATCAATCAATCAATCAATAAGTTTATCAAGCTAGAGAATGAGTTGGGTACGAGGGATACAATGACAGGGATAAATGAAACAACACCTATTCTCAAGGAGTTTACGTTCTGTTGTGGGGAAACAATATGTTTATATTTTTATGTAATGCATGAACACACACACACACATATACACACACAGAACAAATATAAAATGAATGCAAAACAGTTTCAAAGGGAGTGCCCTAACAGTTGAGGAGATCAGGACAGGTTTTGGGAGGAAGATGGTATTTGAGTTATGTCTTGAAGGAAGAGAGGGGTTCTATGAGTTGGAGATGAGGAAGAAGTATATTGCAGATGTGGTTTTTGATTAATCTTCATGATGGAGATGAGAGATGTGTGAGGAAGGGATGGAAGGTTAGTTTGACATAGAGTGCTGAAGTGGGGAGTAATATATAATGATTCTGGAAGGATTGGTTGGGATCCAGGTTGTGAAGGGCTTTAGAAGTTAAACAGAAGAATATGTATATATATATATATATATATATATATATATATATATATATATATATATATATATATATATATATATATATATATATATATATATATATATATATATATATATTTGTCCTCCAGATTATAGGGAGGCACTGGAGTTTATTGAATAGGGACTCTGCCACTTGGTTAGATTTGCACTTAAGGAAAATCACTTTGGCAATCTTTGTGGAAAAATGGATTGGAATGGAACGTAGAGAAACAAGACAGAAAGAAGACATTTCATTAGTCCAGGCAAGAGGTAATGAGGGTCTGAACTAAGGTGGTAGCAGTGTGAGAAATGTGGGGAAAAAGGGCACATAACCAAGGACAAACAAAAGAGGAAGGGCATGAATTTATTTTATTTATTTTAGCAGGGGAAGGCAGGGCAATTGGGGTTAAGTGACTTGCTCAAAGTCACACAGCTAGTAAGTGTGTCAAGTGTCTGAGGCCGCATTTGAACTCAGGTCCTCCTGACTCCAGGGCTGGTGCTCTACTCACTGCACCACCTAGCTGCCCCCAGAAGGGCATGAATTTATAAGAAGAATCCTATGAAGGTAAAAATCTAGAAAGAAATGAGACTTTTGAAAATCTGCTAAAGATATCAAAAGTTATTTTTAAAAGTTATGTAAGAAACAAGAAGATAAACAAGGAAGAGAGTTGTTGAGCTAGAAAAATAGGGATTAGCTGATTTTAGTTAGATGGATTTTGAATTGGTTGAATGACTAGACGTAAAAGGTGATTAATAGATTAGTGCCAAATCAGAGAGGGATCTCCACTAGAGTTTCATGATGTCTGTTTTTGTTCCCATTTAGAAAAAAATAATTATCAGTAACCTGGATGAACGCACATATGGCATGCTGATCAAATCTGGGGATGACACATAGCTGGGAAGTACAGCAAAGAAATTAGATACAATAACTAGGATTGTTAAAAGTTAGATAGAAAGATAAAGTCTAATCATTGTCAGCTAACAAGCAGTTATTAAGCACCAGACACTGTGTTAAACTCTGGAGATACAAAGAAAGGCAAAAATAGTCCCTGCCCTCAAGGAACTCACATTCTGATAGGGAGACAACAGGCAAACCATTATGTACAAATGAGACATCGACAGAGTGATTTTCAGGTGATCTCAGAGAGAAAGCATTAACACTAAAGGGAGGGAGGATGAGGAAAGACTTTTTGAAGAACAAGGGATTTTTGCTGAATAAATAAGAATGAGATGATTAAGATCAAATTTAATGGGAATACATGTGGTCATATTTCGGTTAAAATTAATTGCACAAATATTGAACCGAGGACATAGAAAGAACTTAATAAATGACTGTGAACTGGCTAAGTATGTGACGAGACAGTAGTCATTATGAAAAAGACATGAACATATTTTAGTAGCTTTTAAATTCACTCTAACTTAATACTTTGATAAAGAAAAAAACCTACTGATTTTTAGGCTTAAGGAATTAAAAGAAGTATGGTGGCCAGAATACATGATATAATAGAATCCTACTATGTTCTCCTTCGTCTGATCACATTTGACTGTTAGGGTCAGTTTCAGCATCTGCTACATTGCACAAGGTAGATGCTTGAGAAATGCATATTGAGTTAAATTACCTTCTAGGTAATATATTTTAGGAAAGCCATTGACAAAATGCTAGATGACACAAGGGATAGAGTGCTGGGCCTGGAGTCAGGAAGACTCATCTTCCTGAGTTGAAATCTGGCCTCAGATACTTACTAGCTGTGTGACCCTGGGCAAGTCACTTAACCCTGTTTCACTCAGTTTCTTCAGCTGTAAAATGAGCTGAAGAAGGAAATGGAAAACCACTTCAGTATCTTTGTCAAGAAAACCCCAAATGGGGGCCTGATGAGTCAGACATACTGAAATGACTGAACAACAACAACATTGACAAGGTGGACCCTGTGAAAGATGGATTAAACTTACCTTGCTTAATGTCAGAGGATATAATTCGGAATAATGGGTTTAATTTCAAAGAGGAAGATTTGAATTTGATGAAAGCAAAGTCTTCCAAATGGCCTACATGGGTAGATATGCAGCTCTTTTAGTCCATGGGATCTTTACTTTGAACCTACTGAAATCTACTCTCCTAAAATTTAAGGTACATGTCAACGTATGCCCCATCTTTCTCCATCTATCATAAATTCTGGGATGGAGTTGTCCATTTCCCTCAAGGCTTCCACCCCATTTCCACTTCAGAAACCAGCTCCTCTCATTGTTATTGGATTTGGCAGTTGAGATCATTGTTATTCATGGATGGAGCAGTTTTGGATGACTGAGGAAAAATTTTAGGGAGTTAAGAAGTGAGAGGAACATGAAAAATTGAAGGCAACAAGTATCAACAGTTTTTCTAAGGAGTCTAGCCATGAAAGAGAAGGGAAATATACTTTTATAATTTGAGGGAATGGTACAATAAAGTGAAGATTTTTTAAAGGATGGAGAAATCTGGGCATACTTATACCTGGTAGGGAAGGAAACAATACATAAGGAAAGGCTGAAAATTAGGTAAAGAAAGGGGATAAACAAAGGGACAAGCTCTTAGAGGAGCTTGGGATGAGGAACAAGAACACAAATAAAAGAGATTAACATTGGCAAACTGGAAGGGCCACCTCTTCCTCTGAGCCTGGAGCAGAGAAGGAAATAGGACATGTTTTTCTAATCATTCTGCTCAAGAGGCTACAACCTTTCCAACTACTTGATGAGTACTCTCTACTCTAGTCAGTTCAGGTCACTCCTTGCTCCTGCATTCCTTGCAGTCACTACACTCATTGAACATTTGTGTTTGATTTCCTCCTGCTTGGGATGCTTCTACTTCCAAATTCTGCCTTTATTTAAAGGTTCTTCTTACAATACGCCATACTTTATTTGTGATATCCTCCCCAATTATTGCAGCCCAAGGGTATTTCTCCCTGATTTGAGCTACCCCAATCATTAGTACCACCACCCAATATAGTACTTAACTCTTTTCTGATGATTTCATTCATGCATCTTATCCCAACTCAACTAGGAGTTTCTCATAGAAAAGAATCATATCTTATATATCTTTTATATCCTCCACAGTATTTAATCCAATTCTGGGCCCAAAATATACCCACAAGAAATGAGTGCTCAATCGATTAAAGGCTTCTGCATCACAAGATGAATGAAGGAAGTCTCTTTATTTGAAGTCAGATTATTGGCATAGTAAGTAGTCATAGTCACTAAAATTTTATGAGAATGATGATTATGATTATGGTGGTGAAGATGATGATGATGGTGGTAGTGATGATGATAACCCTCAAACCCCAACTCATCACCCATAATATTTTGGGAAATGTACTAGATAGCATAAATTAGGGGGAACTCTCTCACCTTAAAAGGCAATGCTTTTTCACCTCCCTAATTAATATGCTATCTCACCCATCAAAATGATTCTTCTTAACCTTTTCATCCCTGCTTAAATCTCCAGTAACTTCTATCTCTCCACTCTCTCAATCAAGACTCTTTCCTCATATTTACTGAAAAAAGTGAGGCCATTCTCAGAGACCTCCTTCTTATCCCTCCTCAATCTCATATCACCCAAATACCTTCTGCCACCATCTCTTCTTTCTTCCCTGTCTCCCAGAAAGGGGTAACTCTTTTTCTTGATAAAACTAGCCCTTCTACATGAACAAGTGATCCCATTCCATCCTATCTTCTCCAACAGATTGCTTCCTGTATCATCTCCACACTATTTAACTTCAATCTCTCTCTGTCCACTGGATGCTTCCCTACTGCCTACAAAGACACCCATGTTTCCCCTATCCTCAAAAAAACATTACTTGATCCTTCCATCCCTACTTGATACTGTATCTCTTCTTATTTCATGGCTAGACTCCTTAAGAAGACTGTTTATAATATAGACCTCCATTCCTGCTCCTTTGACTTTCTTCTTAACTCTCTGCAGTGTAGCTTTTATTCTCATCATTCAATTGAATTCAACTCTCTAAAGCTACCAATAATCTCATAATTGCAAAATCTAATGAATGGCCTTTGCTCATTCCTCATTTTCCTTGCTCTCTCTTCAGCTTTTAACACTATCAGCCACCTTCTTCCTGACCTTTTCTTCTGTTTGGGTTTTCAGGACACTATTCTCTCCTGATTCTTCTCCCACCTATGTTGTCTATCCAACGAGGCTCCATTGTGGGCCCTTTTCTTTTATCCCTCTATACTATTTCACTTAGTAATCTCATCAGCACCCATGAAGTAAATTATCATCTCTATGCTGATGTCTCTCACATCTAACCTTAGATGTTTTGCTGAACTCCAGTATTCAACTTCCATTTGGATATCTCAAACAGTATATCCCATAGACATCTTAAACTTGTGGACTGGACCACAACTGGCCTCTAACCTTAGGGTGGCTAGAGCCAAAACAGAACAGGCTCGAGACAGGAGACTTAGGACACTAGCAGAAGTTTAATTAATTTTAAAGTGAGGGAAATGACATTTGCAAACAGAAGCCCCTCCTCCTAAGAAGGAAGGCTTAACATGCTGGACCAAAGGGAGATCTTATATACATATAAATCACAAATGGGCTAGGCCATGACATAATCATTTTTAGGTCTTGAGTTACTGTTCCATGGGAACAGTATTGTCTCAGGTCTTTGGGGTCATGATTGCTTATGGGGTGCAGAATCAGAGTTCTGGGATGAGAACAGGAGTGCAGTACTGTCAGTGATAAGGAACAGGGATTAAGAATATGTGATGGAAGGAAATAGGGGGAGTTAAATCCCTCAGTGAACACCTGGTGCTGGTCCAAGCAATACACTTTGCCAGAGGGTGAGATCATTCCAGAGTTCAAAGGATTATTGTTATGCCAAGCTCATGCATGGCATAGCCTGCTTGCTAGACCTTAGCTCTGGAAAACTGGGTATCTCCAAAATATTTGGACAAATTCAACATGTCCAAAACTGAACTTCTTATCTAAATCCCCCCCCCAAACTGTATCCCCTTTTAAACTTATTTAATACTATTGAGGACATCACAATTCTCCCAGTCACCCAGGATTATAACCTAAGCGTCATCCTCAATTCCTCTCTCTCTCTCTCTCTCTCTCTCTCTCTCTCTCTCTCTCTCTCTGTACTACCAAACCCTCCAATTAATCTGTTGCCAAAACTGTCAACTGTACCATCTTACCTTTATAACATTGTAACATTTCTTAAATATACTCCTTATCTCCTCTGACACTGCCACTGCCTTGTTGCAGGAACTTCATTACCTCATGCCTGGACAATTACAAGAATTTGCTGGTTGGTCTGCCAAGAAGTGTTTCTCTACTCCACTCCAATCTCAACCCAATTGTCAAAGTAATCTTTTTAAAGCACAGGTCTGACTGACCACATCATTCTCCTAAGTAATAAACTCTAGTGCCTTCCTATTGCCTTTTCCTTCTTTAAAATCCCCAGGTACTTAAAGACCTTTATAAACTGCCCCCCTTCCTTATTCCTTACACCTTTCCCCATCCACATATACACATATTCTTTGATCCTTTCATCCAGTGGCACTGGCTTCCTGGCTGCTCTGTTCTTCAGACAACACATTCCATCTCCCAGCTCTGGTCAGTTTCAAGATGTTTCTCATGTCTGGAATGCTCTCTCTCCTCATCTCAAACCCCTTCTCTGGCTTCCTTCAAGTCCCACTTAAAATCCCATTTTCTAAATGAAACCTTTCCCATTCCTTCTTAATTCTAGTGCCTTCCCTTTGCTGATTATTTCATCCCATGTAAAACATGTTTATGCATAATTATTTGCATATTGTCTCCTCTATTAGATTGTGAATTCCTCAACTGTTTGTTTTTTACTTTTCTTTGTATTCCTTGCACTTAGCAAAGTCCCTGGCACCTAATAGACACTTCATAAATATTTGATGACTGAATGACCAAGAGGCTGACAATTTTGAATCAGGAAGTGCTATTGAAAATAAAGCCCAAAACTCAAGGCATTGGCTTGCCGGGACAATCATATGCCCTGACCTTCTTCCTAGGTGGTGACAGACCTTAGAGCAATAGCCCTGATGGAGTAAACTGTGAAGATTTCTGATAATCACACTGCTTAAGAATTGTGACTGAACCAGAAGCTGGAGTTGGAGATGGTGGAAATGACAACTCTTTCCAGAGAGGAGCAAACATAGGGAGGCTAACTGAGTGGTTCAGTCAATAGAAAATTTGTACTCTATTAGAAGCAAGCCCAGCCAAGTGTCTGAGCAACTTGCCCAGAAGGGAATAGCTTGAGCACATTATGAGAAATGGAAAAATCTCAGAACCCTCCAGTATCAGAGGTGTAAGCTGGCCTAGCCCCATGCATTCCTGATGGATATATCTCATTGCCAATGTACTTTTTGTATGTGCCAGCTCCTCCCACTAACACTGTGTTGTATGTGTGTGTGTGTGTGTGTGTGTGTGTGTGTGTGTGTATGTGTATGTGTGTGTATTTTCTGTAGAAGAGTTTGCCACAGGTCAATGGGGATTTTTTTTGAGAAACTCTTTTTAGTATCCTTAGTAAATATCTTTACTATGAAATAATTGTGACTACTGCCTTATTAGTAAAGGTAAATTCACTGATGGGGCTCATAAGCCATAGTTTTAGGAGTTTGGACCCACAAACTGGCCCTATATTCTGTGAGAATAGTCACTTCTCTGGGTTATGCAACCTGAAAACTTATGAGTGCAAGTGAGAATTGAAGAGGTGCTTGGCCCAGACAGGATGCTGGGTAATGAAAATGTGAAAAAGAAAGCTTGTGTAGCATCAATGTGACAGAAGGGTTATGGCAAAGGAGGTGACTGAAACTATAGCTTTTCTGCTAAACTGGAAAGATGCATGGCTAGATATAATCTAAAATTATTGGCTCAAAAGCTTTACAATAGCACAGGAATACAATAGCAAAGCATGTTATAAGTTCCTCTTAGATGTATGTCTGATTCCACCATTCTAAGTGTAAGGCAATACACACCTGCTAACAAGAAATGAGAACATCAGTTGACTCTCCAAATATAGACTTTGGTTTATGTAAGACTAATTGCATTGACCATAAAGTTTTTAAGGAAAATGCTATGGCTGAATATGTTAAAAGACTAGCATCCTGAATTCAAAGCTTAATAAGAATGTATTAAAACAATTAATACTAATGCAATACCTTTCTAAATGTATACTTTCAGAAATCTAAAATGGCCCATAAAAGATTTGAAAAATATCCAAAGATGTTAGCAATTTGAGGACATACAGGGTGAATCACTAAAAGACAGCTATGGAAAGATGAAGATTTCCTCAACAGAAAGGAGGAAGAAAATTAATTATTATTCTGAGTTTACAAGCATCTGTAGGATGCCTAATATGTACTGTGTACTTTCTTTCTCCTTAAAAACAACTAGCTATGAAAACAATACCCTGAATTTATATAACATCTCATTTCTAGGGAGCTAAATGTCCTCCACAAATATGTAATTTATTTTGACATCCTTTGGAGGAAGATGTCAGAGCCCAAGGCATCTAGAGTAGACATGTCCTCATGGAAATGGAGAAGACTTTAGTCAGAAGCAAAGAACTGTGTTTCAAGGTATTTATCTATACATCAGCTCATCACTGGCCAGTTCACAAGATATTGACCCAACCCCTGTCTCCATGGGGCCCAATGACCCAAAGATCAGATAAGTGTCATACCTAGAATGACACTTGTCCACCCGTATATAGATACATGTATGTATACCTGTACACATAAAAAGCTGGGTACCTATACATAAGCATATATATGTCTATATGCCTATATATGTATACACACACCTGTATACCTACGTATTCCTATATATACATAAATCTCTCTAAATGTATATATGTGTATCTATATGTGTATATGTATATACATTTCATCATATATATGTGTGTGTATATGCAGTGTGTGTATATCTGTATATGTATATATGTATACACATACATACACACATGTATGTATATACAGAGAGAGACAGAGAGACAGAGAGAGAGACAGAGACAGAGAGGTGAAGGGTGGGGGGAGGGAAAGGCATATGCATACACACACATACATGCATATAAACACACATGCAGGTAAAATAACAACTAAGGCCCCAGGTCTTCTCAATCCAACTCCACTGTTGCTGTTATTTTTTCCCAGTGCCCCATGTTCCTCCTTGTTACTCATGTAGTTTTCATATTTTAATGAAATATAATTTTTTAAATGTAAAATGCTACAGATAAAATTAATTATAGTTACAAAAATTCAGTAATTGTATTTAGACTATTAGAAGTGGCTCCATGATTCTGCGGCAGCTGAATGAGATGTAGAGCAAGTGCGAATGGGCCACGAATGGACTATTTGATGTGGTGAGCTACATCAAATTGGTTTATGGGAGTACTGAGTTTCCTTCCTTGGGGATAAGCTTCCTGTGTCTAGAATCTTCTTGGCTCAAGAAGATTCAAATCTATTAGACATGCCATATCTTCATATTTAAATGGAGATTATTTTGGAGAAATATAATGAGTTCATGAAGGATTGATGTTTCCCTGCTCCCCTGAAAGTACGAAGGGTCCAGGTCAGGAGAGAGGCATGTGATGGAATATCATCTCTCTGATCCTTAGGAAGCAGAAGGGAGATAGGTCAGATGGGATGATAAAATAATGTACATAGTAGGTGCTGATTAGATGCTTGTTGAATTGTACCCAGATGTTGACCACTGAACAAGAATTTACTATTCATATGAAATAACCAAGGACCTAGGAGAATAATTGTATGTGGTTTTGCCAATTTTTTTAATGGTTCATCTCATTTTTATAATGCAAACTCCCCTTGAAGACTATGAGATTTATTTGAGTTGAATAAAAAATAGGCAATCAAGTCATAAGTAGTTGTTTCATCCAGTTTTAAATAAGGCTATTAAAACCTTTGATGCATCATAATTAAGTCAAAGAACAAAAGATGACTATAGCATTATGTCTGGAAGGAAATACAACTCCAACTGTCAATGGCTGTCAGTTCTGGAAATATTGATTATTCATAGTTATGATGCAATTTAGAGAATGAATAGAAAATCATTTCTTCTCTTTACTTGGGCCATGATCACAAATCACAATTACAGAACACTTTCACCCTCCTTTGACTTATTAAATAGTTACCCATTCTTAGGAGAAGGAAGAACGAAGTGGACAAGCTATAGTAATATTTATCCATTCATTCTTTCCATAAACATTTATTAGTTAACTACTCAATGCACTTCATTGTCATCAGCAACTTGCAGCTAATGATATCTGATAAAACTGAGCAGGAGACAACATTTCCATATATTAATATTTTCCCTATAGTACAGGGAATGAGTATAGAGGTAGCACAACCTAGTGGAAAGAAAGCTAGTCTTGGTGTTGGAAAGATTTGGACTCAAGTCCTTTTTCTAACACATACTAGCTGTATGATGGTGTCCAAGTCATTTAACTCCTCTTGCTATGGGTAAGCCTCTAGACTATAAGCCATGCTCCTTGCTGATATTCATCGGTGAGGCATTCCTTTAATCAGTGAACTCACTGGTCAGGACCAAAAAAAAAAAAAAAGACAAAAAGAAACCCAAGCAGGATGGAGGCAGGTTGAAGTGTAATAAAAAAAGAACCACAATTGAGATGTAACTATCTAGAGTTCCTCTGACAAAAGAATTTAAAAACAAAAACAGTCAGTGTGACTTTGTGTAGGGCTGTCAAAAAACATCCTGGTTGTGAAATGTGAAAGTACAAACAGTAAGTCGACTCTTAAAGCAAGGAGGGAAAAGATAAGCTCAGCAAAAATGCTGATGAAGTTAAATCAAGCCCATGAGATCAAAGAGATAAAAGAGATTTTTTCATCTCTAATGAAAAGGAGATATAATACTAGGGAGAAGTCCCATTAGTAAAGGGGAAGAGGGAAGGGAGGAAAAAAGAAAGGGAAGTGGGGAGGAAAGAGGGGATGGAAGGGGAAGGAGAGAGATAAACACATCTAACTAAAAGCAACTCAAAACTTTGACATTTTAAAAATTGTTTCTGAAAAAGGATAATATGCTTTGGAAAAATAAGAGGTAATGAAGACCATGTTGACCAGAACAGAATGTCTGATATATAATATAGTTTATTAGTGGGTTCAGAATTTGAAATCTTCAAAGAATCCTATTTCCAGATAAGCTAAAAGGTAAATAGAATTCCATTGATGTTTTTTTAATGTTATCTAGGACTAAACCACAATGAGGTATTTGGGGGAGACTTCATTCCCTGCTGGAAGACCCCCTTCTCCTACTTGCTTACCTTTTTAAAGGCTTCATAATTATCTCTGTGACTTCTTTAGTAACAAATTCCTGCCTGGCCCTGATGCACTCTAATCTATGATTCTATTCCTGTCTAGACAAGAAGTCTGACTCATTCAGCTCCTGAGCACCTCTATGAAAATTGAAAAACTGGCAGACTGAAGAAAATACTGGAATATTAGGGTATGTATGCTTTACCATTAGCCTGCTAAGTAATTTTTAAAAAATGGGTTTTTATTGATATTTTTAGTTTCTTACATCATCTTCCATACTTCTCCCAGAGAGTTATCCCGTAACTGATCAATACTTACATGTTTTTAAAAAATTCTGAATGCACATGTAATATGGAATACCAATGAATCTCCTACTTCCATGAAGGGGTAAGTTGGGGGCATCTTCTTGTTTCTCTTTATTTTAGACCTGTTTGATCTTTATGATTTTGTTACATTTATTTTAAATTTTTTGGTATGTAATTGTTCTTTTCATTTACATTCTTATAGTTATGGTGTATATTGTTTTCTTGGCTCTGCTGTTTTCACTCTGCATTGGTTCATATAGATTTTTCCATGCTTCTCTGTATTTATCACACATCATTTCGTATAGCATAGTAATGTTTCATTGTATTTATGTACCACAAATTGTTTAGCCATTCCCAAATTGTTAAGCAGCTACTTTGTTTCTTTTTTTGAAATAAATTTATTTTTTAACATTGGTTTTTAAAAACTTTGAGTTCTGAATTTGCTCCCTCCCTCCCATACCTTCCCCACCCATTGAAAAGGAAAGAGATGTGATGTCAGTTATACATATGAAATCATGCAAAGCATTTCCATATTGACCAAGTTGCAAAAAACAAAGAAAGAAAAAGAAAGAAAGTTTAAAAAAAGTGCTTAAATCTGCACTCACACTCCCATTTTTCAGGATAAGTCCTTCGGAATTGTCTTGGATCATTGTATTAATCAGACTAGTTATTCACAGTTGATCATCCTTACAGCACTGCTGTTACCATATACAATGCTTTCTCTTCACTTTACTTCAGTTCATATAAATCTTCCCAGGTTTTTCTGAAACCATCTTGCTCATCATTTCTCATAGCACAATAGAATTCTGTCATAAATATATACCGTTCAGCCATTCCCAATTGATAGGCAGCCCTTCAATTTCTAATTCTTTGCCACTGCAAAAAATGCTGCTACAAATATTTCTGTATACATAAGTCCTTTTTATTTTTCTTTGATTTCATTGAGATACAGACTTAGTAGTAGTATTGCTGGGGTAAAAAGGTATGCTCAGTTTTATAACCCTTTGGGAGTGGTTCCAAATTGTTCTCCAGAATGTTTGAATCAATTCACAAGTTCGCCAACTGTGCATTGGTGTCCCAGTTTTTCCACATGCTCGCCAGCATTTGTCATTTCCCTTTTCTGTCATGTTAGTCAATCTAATAGGTAAAAGGGAGTACCTCACAGTTGTTTTAGTTTGCATTTCTCTAATCAATAGTGATTATTAACATTTTTCATATGATTGTAGATAGCTTTGATTTTCTTGTACACATATAAATATAGTTATATGTATATACATACATGCATACCTTAGAGATATCATGGGTTCAGTTCCAGGCCACCACAATAAAGAGAATATCACAATAAAGTTCAGGGGTAGGATAAAGCTTTCTATTTTTCTAATAACCTTATGGACAACTCCTTGCCATTTGCTTTTGTTTCTGGAAATGGTATAATGGCTATACTCACTGACAAAGTGACCTTCATACCAAAAGACCCTTCCTTGGACATCACTCTTTCATATATGCCGCCACCTATTTCTTTGTTTCCCAGTACATATAAAAATTATGTTTATCCTATACTGTAGTCTATTAAGTGTGAGATAGTATTATTTTTTAAAAAATGTACATACGTTAACTAAAATACTTTATTGCAACTAAGTGCCTACCATCACATGAGCCTTCAGTGAGTCATAATCTTTTTGTTGGTAGAGGGTCTTGCCTTGATGTTGATAACTGCTGACTGATCAGGGTGGCGGCTGCCGAAGGTTGGGGCAGCTGTGACAATTTCTTATAATAAGACAATGAAGTTTGCCTCATGGACTATCAATTGATTTTTCCTTTCACTCGAACACTTAGATGCCATTGTAGGGTTATTAATTGGCCTAAATTCAATATTGCTGTGTCTCAGGTGTTAGGGAGGTTGGAGGAGAGGGAGATTTACTGGGAAATAGTCAATTGGTGGAGCAGTCAGAACACATAAAACATTTATCAATCAAGTTTACTGTCATATATGGGTACAGTTCTTGGTGCCCCAAAACAATCACAATTGTAATATCAAAGATCATTGATCATAGAACACCATAACAGATATAATAATAATGAGAAAGTCTGGAATACTTTAATAGTTACCAAAATGTGACACAGAGATAAGATGTGAACACATGCTGTTGGAAAAATGGCATTGATAGACTTGCTTGATGCAGGGTTGCCACAAAGCTCCAATTTGTAAAAAATGCAATATCTGATAAATGCAATAAAGCAAAGTACAATAAAACAAGGTATGTCTCTCTCTCTCTCTCCAAATATATATTTGTTTATATCCAATAACTATTGTGTGTATGTATACACACACATATATATCTATATCTAAATGTGGTTTGAATACGAAATTCTTATCAGGGAAATTTGATACAAAGATATTTTTCCCATTTGGCCACTTCTCTTCTTCTCCTAGATCCATTAATTTTGTCAGTGCAGAAGCTTCTCAGTTTCAAGTAATCAGTGTTTTCTATTTTGTCTCTTGAAATTACCTCTGTCTCGTTTGGTTAAGAAAAGTCTCCTACCCATAACCGTGAGAGGTATAGGATCCATTTCTTTCTAGTTTTTTTCTAGCATGATATTTGATATTAAGGTTGTGGATCTATTTAGAATGTATTATAGAATGTAGTATAAAGTGTTGGCCTAAGCCTAATTTCTGCCATATTGCTTTCCAGTTTTCTCAGAAGTTTCTATTGAATAAGTAGTTTTTCTCCTAGTTAATTTTTGTTTTCTACTTTATCAAATGCTGTTGAGTTCTATTTTTTTCTGAATCTTTCCTGTCTAGCCTGTTCCATCATCTATCTCTTCATTCTTTAACCACTACCAGACAGACTGTTCCTTTATGGTGTAGTTTTAGGTCTGGAATTACTATTTGCCCTTCATCCTTACTTCTTTTTATAATTTTCTTGATATTCCAGATCTTTATTTTTACAAATTAATTTTGTTATTATTTTGTCAAGTTCTGCAAAGTACTCCCTTGGAATATGATTGGTATGCCAATAAGAATGTAAATTAATTTTGGTAGTATTGTCATAATATTGGCAGTCTAGCCATGAGCTCTGAATATTCTTTCAGCTATTGAAATTCTTTATTTCTTTAAAGAGCACTTCACAGTTGAATTTATACAAGTCTTTTGTGTGCTTTAGAACATTTATCCCCAGATATTTTATGCATTTTGTAGTTGTGTGGAATGAGATTTTTATTTCTTTTATTTCTTATTGCTCCTTGTGTTTGTTAGCTTAACTATATAGAAATACCTATTGATTTTTTTAGGATTCTTTTGTAGTTTGTAACTTTGCTAAAGCTATTAATTGTCTCAGTATCTTTGCTAATCTTCAGGGATTCTCCAAGTAAACTAGCATATCATAAACAAACAAGGATAGTTTTATTTCCTTTTCACCTATCTTTTTTCCTTTAACTTCTTTTCCTTACCTTATTGTTATTGCTAGCATTTTCAGAATTACATCAAATATAGGTGGGGAGAGTGGGTATCATTGATCCATTCCTGTATTTAACAGAAAGCTTCTAGTGAGTCTGCATTGCATATGCTTGCTTTTAATTTTAGATAGATATTTCTATGATATTAAAAGTTCCTCTAATGCTATAATTTGTAGGGTTTTTAGCATAAACTAATATTGTACTTTGTCAAAGGCTTTTCTTCATCTATTGAGATGTGTTTTGGGTATGTTTGCTCTCCAGATACCTAGGTTCCAATTCCCCCCTCCCAATGTAAAATGTGTAGACTTTTCAAGCTGCAAATTCCCTAGGCCTCACCTATTATAAGGTCATCATCTCCCTTCACAGACCATCTCTCTTCACCCACAGGAACATTCAGCAGTGGTGCATCTACCATCACAAATGTAAAGCTGTCTTTCCTTCCTTTCCTTTTCACCTCCATAGGCTATTTCTGCAACCGCAGAGGTTATCTTCCAGCACATTTAATTAACCCCTCCAGGAAATATTGTAAAGTTGCCAGTGAAGTTGCTTCATACAAGCCAAAGGAAGAGACGGTGTGTTTTGAGCCTTTAAAACAAAAAACGAACACCGATCAAAAACAAATCAAGCAAAAAGCCCTCTACTTATATGGCACATAAAAGTAGGAACTAAAAAAGGCCACTCAATGAATAAGAGGTAGGCAACTGGAGCAGCCAATAAAGTATTCTACTTCTTGTTATGAATATTTAAGTTTACATCTTTCTTCAGATACTTACTAGCTGTGTGACTGGGCAAGTCACTTAACATCTCTTAGGCTTAATTTTCTCATCTGTAAAGTTGGGATAATAATAGCATGTGTATTACAGCGTTGTGAAGATCGAATAAAATCATATACGTAAAGAACTTTGCAAATATTAAAAAAACATATAATGCTAGTCATTTTGATGGTTGCTATTGGTGGTGATGTTAATGATGATGGTGACACCATTATATTGAACTGAAGTAATCAAAGGCAGAATAGCTAAGTGAGAAAAAAAGTTCATCCTGGTTCAGAGGAAAAGTGGCATACTGAAAAGAAGCTAAAACCAGTGGTTATATTTGCTAACCAAAATACATTCTAGACCCATAAGGCTAAGACACTTTGTCATTTTGTTTGCCATTGTATAGTTGGTGTCTTCTGTTTCACATCTATATAAAAATAAAAAGATTACATTGTCTATCATATCGCTTTAAAGTATGTAGATCAGCAAAACTAAAATTAGTAGAGTTTTAAGACTGAATAGTATTTACTAAGTGCCCATGTTTACATGGAGTTGCGCTCTGATTTGCCTGATGCAGAATAAATGCACCCCTTTGCTGCTCCCTCAACCCCCACCTCCTCCTTTTGCTCCATGAGAGAAGAAGAGCTAGCACACTCTGTGGTCAGAGATTTATTGTCCCTCTTCTCTTCCTCTGGAGACTTGGCAGAGGATAATGCAGCCCCTCATGGCAAAAAAGAATCTCTAACAGTACCACTAACTAATGGTCCTTTCTTGGATGGAGAGAATATCATGCTTTTTACCTCTGTTTTCTCATCTATCAAATGAAGGGCTTAGGCTAAATAACTTCTAAGAGCCCTTCCAGTTCTAAACCTATGATTCTATGACTTCCTCAAAGAATACTGCTGGAACCAGGGCATGGTGAAGCGTAAGACAGTACTCTGGTAATGCCTACTGACATCTACCCAAGATTTATGAGGGCAATAAAGAGCTCACATGATTCAGCTACAAATAAAAGGTTTGTCTCAGACTTTGCCCAGAAAATCTAGGCATTCTCCCAGTCCTGAAAATAAGCTCCCCCATGTATTTCTAACAGTGAGGGGAAGCAGCTCGATAGCCATTGGAGTATGCACCTGAAAGACTCAAGTAGAATTTGCACATGTTGCCTTCCTCCTGATTTCAGATCACCCACAGAATATAAACTCCCTACAATTTGTGTAAGGTAATGTACAATAAGATAAATACAGGCAGTCCCTGACTTCTGGTGTTTCCAATTTACAAAATGAGTCACAGCCCTTCCATCATTTACCACATTTTTACTTTTATCTTAATCAATTTTATGGGTAAGAGGTAAAACTTCAAAGTTTTTTTAAATTTTCAATTATCTTGTTATTAGTGATTTGGAGCATCCTTGTAATAAGGTTAATGATAGCTTGTTTATCTTCTTTTGAAAACTGCTCTTTAATATCCTTTGATCTTTTGTCTGTTATGTTCATATACTTTTATGTCTTTATATCTACTATGTACATAACTTGGAGATCAGGACTTTTTCCTCACATATTCGCTAGACAGATTCCCAATCCCACTCCCCAACTGCTTTTCTTATGATTGTACCGCATTGATTTTGTTCATGCAAAAGCTTTTCATTTTTCAATAGTAAAAATATCCATGTTATCTTCTGTCACTACCTCTGTCCTTTGTTTAATTAAGAATTCTCCCCTTGCCATATAAAGACTTTGCACAATGTTTTGTATTTTATCCTAGAAGCAAAAAGGGGCTACTGAAGGTTACAACATGCTCTCATAAAAAAATGAAAAAGATTATTGAACCAACAGATTATTTTGGATTGGTCAAAGTTTTGTTAGATGCTTCCACAAATAATAATCCCTAGCTCCTCCTATTTTTCCCATTTCCTATGAATAGAACTATTCACATACATATATGAATACCTTATAGTAAATACACACGGAAAAGGTTTGCCCCAAACACGGATTCCCATAAAACTCAGACTACAAAGTAGAGACAGAGGAAGTGGTATTTCTTCATGATTCTCTTTAGATCCCTTGCTAAATTCTAGCCGAATCCATTTTCGTATCTTTTTGTGCGTGGGCCTGTGAACTAGTGCTTCTAGTCACGATGTTTACTTTAAGGCTTACTCTAAAAGACTCGATCATATAGCTTATCATGAAGGAGAGGGGACCATAGGTTCTTGAAGACTGTGTTCAGGGGTGCATTTGAGCCAACTTTAACTGGTGTTTGAGAGCTGATTGTTAAATATTCGGGACAAGCATTTATACCTTGGAAATAGGCAAATGCTACAAATCAGGACTTGGTTTATTGTTTTGTTGATGGTCTAGACTTAAGAATGTAATGGAGAAAATGTTAACAATACAGATTAAACTTAAACATGTGTTGTGGGCACACTTTTTCCTCCCTGGAAATATTGTTAAATATCTCCCAGCATATTTCTGGCTCTGTCCCAAAGTATATGCCCTGGCAGTTTTTATCAAGCTGGAGAGGCTCATGCTGTTTGAGAACCAGCCTATCTAGCTTCCAAGAGATTTTCATCACCAGAAGGATTGCTACTGGGTAATGCATTTCCTGAGCCTGAGTAATAAAGACTACCTCCCAAGGTCCTGAGAGATTGTCTCTCATATGTTTCTATGGAGGCAGTATCTACTAATGGAATCACAGATTATAGAAGTATTGTGGGTGACAATGTTTCCCAGAGAGGAGGAGCCATAATGATGGTGATGATATCATTTATAAAGCACTGACTCTGTGCTAAGCATTTTATCCTCTCGACAATACTTGGAGGTAGGTGCTATTATTATCCCCATTTTAGCAATTGAGAAAACTGAGGCAAACAGAGGTTTAGTTACTTGCCCCAAGATCACACAGCTATTAGGTGTCTGAGGCTGGATCAAACTAAGAGATTCCTGACTCCAGGCATAATGTTTTATTCACTGTGTGACCAAATGGCCTCACTTTGTATGACTTAGAAACAGAACAGAAGAGGGCTCAGAGTATAGCCTTGGGAAACAACCACAGGGACACGATATGGCAGATGATCCAGAAAGGAGACTGAGAAATACCTGTCAGACATGTAGGAGGAAAACCAAGAGAGAGTAATATCATGAAAAATCTATGTCAACAAATATTTATTAAGCACCTGAAGGATGCTATAGGAAGAGAGCAAAAGTGTCAAATACTGCAGATAGATTATGAAGGATGAGGACTGATTAAAAGAAAACCCATCAGATCTGGCAATTAAAAGGTCTTAGGGAACATTGGAGAGAATGGTTTCATTGATTTCTCTGGTGTTAGTCTCTTCCTCTTAAACATTTTTGTGTTTGGATGAATTAGTCCCTAAAATTTCCTTCATTTAAAATATTCTATGGACTCTAAAGAGATGCAGTAGCAAAGATACAATACAAAACCAACTTGTTCTGGAGTCAGAGGACTGAGGTTAAAATTCAATATATGGCTTTAAAAATAATAATAATAATCAACAAAAATAATACCACCACCAACAATAATATTAGCTAACATTTCTATAGAACTTTTTAGGTTTGCAAAATATTCCCCACACATCTCATCCGAATTTCACATGAACCCTGTAATGTATTATTGTTGTTCTCACATTACACACGAAGAAATTGAGGCTCAGTGGTTAAGTGACTTGCTTAGGGTCATACAGCTAGTACCTGAGATGAGATTCAAAACCAAGTCTTCCTGACTCCATTATCCCATCCGGTGTAGCACCTAGCTGTATGACCTTCGGCAAATCGTTAAACGTTCCATGGCCTTAACTTCCTCATTTGTAAAACGAAGGGGTTTAACTAAAAGTGCTCTGAGGTCCCTTCTGACTCTCAATCTACAATCCTACCCAGAGCTTACAATCTCTTTGGGAGAGAGAAAATATTAACATGAGAGAAGATGTATATACAACATGAGATAGGATATGAAAAACGCCAAGTGATTTGTACAGAAAACAAATTCAGTAGCAGTTTGGAGGAGGCAAAGATCACTGTTCCTCAAGATTGCAAGCAAATAAATAGATTTTCTAAACCCTGGAGACTCAGGGATGAGGGAGGAGTTAGCTGGCTGGCAGCCAATGTTGTGCCTATAGCTTAAAGGGGAAAAGTTCATGGGAAGAGGCAAGCAAGAAATATGAGGTGGAAGGGACAGTGTCTCTTTTATGTGTAAGTGTTAAATTACAATTTTTCATGAAAGCCTGTAATAAAAGGTGTCAAATAGATTTCATATCATTTGATTCAGAGTTTTGTGTTCACTGCATTTTGAATAGAATCAAAATCAAAGCAAATCTTCCATTGTGAAAGAAATGGTAAATCCAAGAGAGTAATGGGGAATTGGGGTAGGGAGAGGTGAAATTTCTGTGTGTTTTTTTCCACAGTTCTAATTTTTTTTTCCAAAATAGGGCCTTGATGAGTTGCTATGGCAACCTAAAGATATCATCTTAAGAATGAGCTAAGGCTACATAGCCTAGCTCTAACCTATTCTGTCCATGTACTTGCAGAGAAGCTTTCAAAAAAAAAAAAGAGAGAGAGGTGCATTATTATGACCCATTTCTTTAAAAAATTGTCATCAAGGCCAAAGCTGCTTTTATGGTGCTAAGGGAGGATATGTGTACGTGTGTATACACACACATACATATATATGTATAGATGGATTATGTATATACACATATATGTGCATCTATACATATACATTTGTGTGCATATATGTCACATTCAATATATCACATTTATGCACGCAACACATACATGTGCATATAAGCACTGCACAATGTATTAATATACATACACAGAGACATACGTGTATACACAATGTATATGTGCATATATGTATATATTTGTAATTCCCTTTAAAAGATAGAGTACACTCTTTAAGTTTATTTCTCTGCCTAAAACCAGAGAAATGTGCAATAAAACCTAACTTCCTGTTCTGCAAGGTTTTTTATTTCAGTAAACAAAAGCTAGGAGTCTTTCCTGGTGATACCACAATTTGTGGACTCATTTTTGGTCTTGGGTAGCATTTTTCAGGGCTAGAACCTTCCTAGTGGTGTTTATCCAAAGACAGCTAATTTACATTTTCAGAGGAAAGACTTGAAATGTCCCTAGGGCCTGGTTGTAGCTGTTCTCAGGGCTACAGTGAAAGGTAGGTGCCTAAAACATCTTACCCATAGAGCAGCTGCTAGTCGGCCATCCATGCAGACGTGCAAGACGCTGTATTCCCAAGGCAGACTTAATGGTGGTGATGTTAGGTTCTGAAGTTTGTTTACCCTGATTAAACAATGGGTTGGAAAATTGAGCCTCCTTGATGAGTAATTGAAAATAAACACCCTCAACTTGTACACAATAAATGAGCTATTAAAAAAAAACAGACACTACTTCAAAAGGCATTAATTATGCTAAACTATTCCTTTTGATTATTGGGTACACAGTCTAAAAATCAGACAAACAAGTTTTTAGAAGAGAAGTAGGGAGAGGATAAAGCTGAGCTTCCAGTAAAATCTCTTACCTAAGTAGCTACCACTCACTTAACATGCCAGCTTCTTTTCCCATTCTGGTGTCCATGTAATAGAAAGGAAAAAAAGGGGGGAAGGCTGATTAGTTTGGAAAAAAAAATTGCCAGAAGTCAGTCTGGTAAAAGTTACAACATCTTTTGAAAAGTACAAATTGTGTTTAGGCAAGAAGCCAAAGCCTGGGCTTACATTAAACAAAAAGAGTCTTAAGATTAACAATACACTCTTGAAAAATGGAGGCAGGCTAACCTATGGCCATAAAACTAGAAGTAAGGCATGATGAAGTCTATTGACCATCAGAAATTTTCAGACACTCAATTTGCTTTCTTTGAAATCTGATCCAGAATTATGATTTTTGATTTGTCCCTATTGTTGGATGCCTAGGAAAATCTCCCTTTCCATTAAGAACACTACCAACACACCAAACACCATCTATTCACCATTGCCCCAAATGGGCAGCTCTGTCCAGATAAAGTAGTTAATGAATGTTAGTAAGTGAGAAGGAAGAGAAATGGGAGAAAATGGCTTTTTGGTTTTTTTTCCCCAAAATCATTTGCTTTTTCTTTTAAATTGTTACGAATAGCAAGATATGGTGGCACAGACATATAATCCATGCAACTGGGAAGGCTGAGGCGATTGGATCTCTTGAGCTTGGAAATTCTGAATTACAGTGTGCTGAGGCTACTGGATGTCAGCACTAAGTCTGGCACCAATATGGTGAATCCTCTGGGGAGCAAGGGTTTGGGAGGGTGCAATAGGCTCTCCCCAGGAGGGGCAAACTGACCCAGGTGAGAAATAGAGCAGTCAAAATTCCTGTGCACATCAATAACGGGGTCAGGTCCCAGAGTGGCCATTGCACTTTCAGCCTGTGTGAGATGGGGAAAACAAAGAACAAAACAAAACAACAAAAAAATGTTGTTTGTTCTCCTCAAGATAGCGTAGGTCTGGTACTACAGGATATGCAGTAGTTAGGCAGAGCTACGGAAGGCCTGCCTGTTCAACTCCCCAAAGACTCTCTGCCTACTGAAATCCCATAATCTACTGTAAACCTGTAGAAGACGGTAGGGAGAGAGAGCCCAGGCTGGCCTACCCTGGAACTTAAGCACTGCTTATTTTACTAATTTAGTCACACCAAAGAAACTTCTGTGGGGTTTTTTTTGGCCTTATACATGGAATGTCACATATGTGATTTTTGTTTAAGACATTTATTTGGCATAAAGTCCTGCCGCAAGTCTTGAAAGAGCTCTTTCTTCCCATAAATTCTTATCCACCTGCCTGCAGCTTTATTTACTAGAAAGGACAGCGTTGGTTTTCTAAGGGGTTGTGTTTATTTTTCTAGAATCTCAGTATAACACCTTGTCAAACCTAACTCAAAGGTTGTTTCTTCACATTTTGATGTTAGTTCATTTCCCAGGGATTGTAGATAGAAAAACAACTTTTTAAGTTCAGGTCTATATACTATATATACTTTCAAAACCTGCTTTTATTGACTGAGGGAGTAAACCTAGCGGTGTATTTTATAACTATAAATTGTAGATCTCATTTTTTTTAACATACTAAAAGAGAAAGCTTGCTTAGTTGAAACTATTGGGAAAGCTAGAGAGCCACCACCCTATTTAAGCATGCCTTTAGTGAACTCCTAATCATCGGCTCAGACTTGCTAATGTCCTGATGATGGCCCAGATCATATGAACTAGAGGATTTCCTAATAAAATATCTCCCCATTATGACGTTTTTTGCCCCTACCTAACAATTAATAATCTAAAGGGGTTTCACAAAGTGACATAGGAATTTTAGCAGTTGATAACTCATATTTAGACACAATGATGGGGTTATAGTGCTGTTCCTTAATGTTAATTATCACAAAATCAGAGAACTGTTCATTACATTTTGCCCACCATTTATATTATGTCTTTGACATGGTGGTTATATTTGTTGTTTCTGTCTGTTAAACTTTCTAACTGGCAAAATCTGAAGACACCCTTTAAAAAGATATATAAAAAACCTCTATTTTTCTCATGATTTAGGTGTTTCCTACTGGCTTGTGAAGGCATATGTTACATAACATAGACACAATCAATGTCTTTTTGCTATTAGATCACCAATAAATTAAGATCAATGTGCCAAAACTCATTTGTCCAAGTATCCACCTTTGACATTGTTCACATGTAACTAACTTCCCTGTAACTTTTAGAGAATGCCATGTTTTTGTGGAAGCTCGAACTGATTTCACAGAACCAATTAGTGACATTGTATGTTGTATGCTTGGATAAGACAAGTAATTTGGTGTTTTCCATTTTCCTTCCTATTAGTACAACCTCCTATGCTCGTGGGTACCAGCTATTGACTTACTTAATGCCACTTTCTTTAGAGTTTTAACTGGCAACTTTTGTTTCTTGGGCGAGTAGCATGAAACATATCCTGAAATGCTTTTCGGGAGGGGAAGAACTGATCTGTGGTGCTCCTTATAACAGCCATCTCGTAGCTTCCTATTTTACCTACTTTTTCTTGCCATATAAGTCAGTTTATTTTTGCACTTCTTACTAAAATGACTGTAAATACTAACTACGTTTTGGCACCCTGGGACAAAGTCCTAGTGTTCTTTCCTTAGTTATAGCTCTGCTCTTTTTCTCCAGGGCTAAACAAGTTCTCCCTGGCACATTCAACTATCTTACACTCTCTTCATTCTTCTATGCCCTTCATTTCTTCTACTACAGCACAACTACTAATTTACTGTACTTCAATTTAATATTTACATTTTCAAAGTCTTATATTTCTCTCTAGTCATTTTTTGAGCATTAGTCTCATTCCAACCAGATTTTAAGGTTCTTAAGGACAAGGACAATCTCTTAAGTTCTTTTGTATCCCCACAGATGCCTTTTTAAGTGCAGAAAACATAATAAATATGTCATATATACTTACTGACTGAACAAAGAGGTTAAAGCATGGAATCAAGCATGGGAAGAAGCAAGAATGCCCATTTTCCTCTAAGCTCAGGCATGTTGAATCCAAGCATATAACTTTTCTTTTTCCTGATCATACCACCTTGGAAGATTTTGTTGGAGGAGTTGTGGCTTGGGGAAGCCATACCTAGATAGCAATTTCTGCGAAAGGAATGTGAAAGTTGTAATTGGCTTTATTTCCAGTGTGAGTCAACTATGTGATGTGGCAGTCAAAAGAACAAATGTATTATCATGCTATGTTAAGAGATGCGTAATAGTCAGAAGATGGAAGGTGGTTATCTCCCTGTGTTTAGCCCTAACCAATAATATATAGAGTATTGCTTTCAGTCTTGGGAGAAACATGTTAGGAAGGAATGTGATAGGACAGAGACCTTTCATTGGAAGGTAACCAGGATAGCAAATAATGTTGAGAACATGCCATAAAACTTAGGGGAATGTGGTAAGCATCTTCAAGTCTTTGGAGGGCTGTCATATGGGAGAGGAAATAACTACCTTTGCTTGGCACCAGATAAAAGCCCTGGGACAATGAATGGAAGTTAAAGTGAAGGAAAGATCAACTCCTAGGAAGGAAGATGAAATGGGCCAGCTCAGATGACAATAAATTGCCTATCTCTGGATATATTAACTTAAAGACCAAATGACAATTTGCTAGGTATGCTGGCATTTAAAACCTTGTACAACCTGACTCATCTACCTTTTGGAGACATTTCATATTATTGTTCTTCATGTAATATATTCCATTCAAATTAGACTATGTGCTATTCCATCTCCCACCTTTGTACCTTTGCACAGACTGTTCCTCATGCTTGATATACACTCCCTTCCTTCCTCTGCCTCTTAGCGTTCAGGCTCCAGTGCCTTTGGAAAGACTTTTTTAGTTCCTATCAGGGCTCTTTCCATCCTCAAATTTTTTGTGCTTACTTATCTGTTTCCAAGCAAACAGTCCTTTGATTTTCAATGGTTTCTTTGCATGTGATTGGAGGAATGGAAGAAAAAAAGCATTTATTAAGTGCCTACTATTTACCAAGTCTCAAATGTGGCCTGACGAAGGAACCATGGCATTGTTAAGAAACCACTTTTGTGGGAAGTTTAGAAGGGTAGAGTTTCAAAATAGCTCTCCTGGTAATCAATAATATTCACCATGGACTCAACACTCACAGTCTTTTCGATTAAACTTTCATTGGGAGATAAAGAAGAAAACTTTGCCAGCAAAATGCATCTATGTCTCTGTCTTGTTGTACTGCCTGTGTTTTGTATCTTGGTAAATTAATTTTTCCTGTGGCCTGATCAGCCAAAGGAAAAAGGGTGGAAAGAGTGAAAACTTTTCTGTGGAATTTTCAAAGCTTTAAAAAAAAGCAAAGTCTCTTTATCTGCTTTTCTAATTTTGGCCAAGTCACCATAGATAAGAGAGAAGGTAATTTTCCCTTCCCCCCCACTTTATAGCAATTTATGGCATTGTAAACTATTTAGAGATTAAATTCATGACAGAAATAAAGTTTCTCTACTGTAAATTCCCAAATTGTAGTTTGAATGTTTTTATAAATGCTGAAATATCTTAATGAGTTTTGGGGTACCACTCTGCATAATTTGTTTTTAAAGAAAAATAAGAAATAAGGTAAGCCTCTCCCTATCCTTCATCTTGTGTTTCCTAGGGTTAAAACTCAAAAGCTTGGTAGAAAAGTGAGACCTGCTCTTTATCCACCCTCTAAAAGAATCCAGGTGGGGCTAGATTAAGAACACAAAGGAATTGATTTAGCTCTTTGGGTGATTTTTAAAGGAACCAAAAGGTTTTATGGAGATATAATTCAAATGGAAATATTCAAAATCTCAATTATAAATCCAGATTTGATTTAATTTGGCTGAAGTTTGTCCTGAAACTAAATCATAATGTGGGTCTCACTTAAAATGAGATGTGTTCTATTATTGTAGTATATGAGAACTCAATGCACAATACATTTTCTAGTTAGCATTAAGACAATATGGTGGGAAAATACATGGATCAGGAAAAACTGGAATTCAAATCCAGTCTCAGAAATTTACTAGCTATGTGATTTTATTCAAGTTACTTCCTCTCTGTTTACTGAAGTTCCTTAAACTATAAAGGGATAGTAGTAGTACCCATGTGTATTGGGAATCAAGATGGGCTCTTAGCACTTATTCAACCAAGTGCCCTTGAAGAGTTTGGTATTTGTTTCCTTGATTAAATTAGGAGTCTTTGGTGACCTCCTTGCCTCAAGGGAAAGCCTAGTGTACATGGGTTTGAGTGACACGTTTACGACAACAGAGACTTTTAGACCATGTAGGTTTAAGTCACATTTTTGCGATGATTTTAGGTCACTTGGGTGAGTCACATGGGTGACTCATCTTTGACCCTGAACAAGATATATAAAACCAGGGGTTGGCTTTCCTTTTTTGGTGCTCTAAGCTACAGCAGTACTGATGTGTGACTCTGGGCCAGCCGTTGTTGAGCTCCCTGCTGAACCCAGTTGTTGGTAACTATGAATTGTATTTGGTCTGTTTACAAATGTATGTTTGTAATTTGTTTGTATTTGCTCTGAAGTTCTGGCTTTTTTCCCCTGAACTAAGTGAATGACATTTGTATGCTAGATCAAAGTGAGATTGTTAACCTCTTAATGTTGCTTTCTTTAGTAAAGCAGATCAAAATAACCTGGGCTTGCAGCGTTCTGTGAGCTGGTTGTTGTTGGTTTTACACCCCCACAGTAGCTGCTAGCCGGATTGTTGAAAAAAATGGCATAGTTGTGGCAGAATCTGCATTTTAAAAGGAAGGTATGGCCTTTTGGGCTACTGGGGTGGTTGAATGCTTCCCAGTTTTTGGGTTGTTCTTTGTACTTGGGGTGGATATGGTTCTATGGAGCTGCAGGAGCAACAAAAGCCTTAAGAAAAACAGGCCAGTGGAAGTGGGGCCCAGAGTAGGAGATAATCCCTCCTTCCCTCTCCCCACAGCACTAGCACTCCAGAAGAGACAGGCTGGAGCAAAGGCTGTGGGAGAAAAAGCCCATAAGTGGGAGAGGGTTGGATGGCTAGAGTGAGGGCTTGAGCTGATAAGCCTGGCTCCAGAGGACTGTGCTGAAAGGGTGAATGTTTTGAGATCATATTGTATGCAGATGTTTGAAACAGAAGCAGAGAACAGCCTTCCTACAGACTTGAGAGAAAAATCAGAGAATGGCCTTCCTGCAGATTTGGTGGGAGCAGCTGATGAGGAGAAAGAAGAAGTGGATGGTAGCTGCTGACATATTGACCCAGACAGAGCAGAAGACTGCCTGCATGAGAACTTTGGAAAGGTGAGAGTGGTCAGCTGCCTTCCAGGCAACTTTGGTGAGGTGAACACAAAGGTGGGGAACCACCTACATCGGAATTCCAGCAAAAACCAGGCATGGCAAGCGGGAGTTGAACGACCAGGAACCCAGGAGCTTGGAGTTCAACTCTTGGGCAAGATGGAAACTTGGCAGGAAGGGGCTGAGTGTGGCTTTTTGGTCCCTTCCACTGGGACTGCTTCGGACCCAGGAGGGAGGGGTGGGTTTGTCTATTGTGGGGTGGGAGAAGTGCCAAGGACCCCCAGGGACCCCACCCTGTTGGCTTTATTGCCCAACTGCCCCTCAGGACTTGGAAGCAGCAACTGGAACAACATGGGAGAACAGACTCATAACAGAACTTTATTTGGACTTTTTCTTTGAATTGGGACTCTGGGTACCAAGTGAAAGCCTGCAATGGCAGTTTGGGGAGAAGGCGACATCCTCAAGAGAACTCTGTTTGTTTGTTTGCTTTAGGACTTTATTAACTAAAACATGCCCATGTCTGAGGGAACTGAGAGGGAGCCTTCAATGGCAGTGTGTGTGAAAGGACACATGCTCAAGAAGTACTTTATTTGGACACTCCGTATGGACTAAAAAGATTGACTTGCTTTGACCTAAGGGTGGATGGTGTATTGTAAACAAGTATTTTGGGAATGATACTGAATGATATGTTTTGTTATATTTCCCTGAAAGTGATCACCATGTATAATGCTTTTATTTGTTCCAGGATCCATGGCCATTTAATTTAGATTTTTGTTAGGCCATGGATTCTGGAGGGGTGGATTATGTAATAGAAATTAAGGTGGGACTTTTTGCTTTTCTTCTCTTAAGTGCCTTTAATGATTCTGGCCTTTGTTTGAATGGGGCAGATGAAGTGGGATCTTTTTGTCTTAGTTATTTCTCAGCACAGAGACAATTGGGAGTCATTCATTTGTATATGATGTGATACTGGGGATGGGGAACTATCCCACACCCAGCCTGGGTGAGGTCAGAGCCATCAGAGCTCTGAACAGCATATAATTGAGGACAGCTTGGTGTTTGACTTTTGAGGCACACTCATGGAAGGAGTGTTGAGACTCTGGGAAAGCTGCAAACTGCTCCCCGCCCCCAGCTTTGCAACCAGAAGTTGGTACTGGTAACCATATATTGTGATTTGAATCAGACTAGGTCTGTCTGTTGATGTTGGTAATTTCTGTTTGTAGTTGCCTTGAAGTTCAGGGAGCTGATCTTTTCCCCCTGAACTGTGAATGATATTTGTATGTTTGATTAAACTGAGATTGTTAACCCCTTAAAGTTACTTTCCTTAGTAAAGCAGATCAAAGAACCTGCGTTGGCAACTTTCTGTGTGCTGGTTGTTGGCGGGTCTTACACCCTTACAGCAGCTGCTAGCAAGATTGTTACAACACTATGTTCCAAGATTTGGTGATGATCACACGATTGTAAAGCGCTTAACAGACACAGTAAGAAATACATAAATATTAGTGAATGTAAGTACTCTATATTAGTCTTGAATGCAGTCAATATGGAATGCCCAAAAGTGATAAAAATAAATCATTTTCTATGTAAGATAATTTGGAAATGCATTTGACTGAAATGATGTCATCTGAATGGTAATAAGTTTTGGTTTTTTATACATGTTTTAATATACGATATTGTATACATTGTTATTGCATTTCTAAATTTTTTTCTTATATTGCTAAATTTGGGAAAACATTGTATCAGAAATACTGTTAGAAAAGTACCTTCCCTTTTAATATGGAGGCTGTTAGATATGAATTTAACTGCTAAAGAATGTGGCCAAAATGTTGGAAAACTTAAATATTCAGTTGGGTATATTTTGCTTTGAAGTGGATAATAATAAAAACATACTGTTTGAAAAAATATCAAAGATATCTTAGGTTGTCCTTATCTGTGAAGTTTTTAGGACTTTCTATTTGGGCAGGGTCATAAGATCTTAGCAGCCCTGCTGACCTTGTGTGATAAAATTCTAAAGGACCCACGTCAGAGAAACTAGGACTATAACTGGTCAAAGTTGGGGGAAGAGATTTAAAAATTTGCATATGGTAAAGAGTGAGATTTATTTGACATTATTTGACCATTATCTAGGAAAATTATGAAGTTCTACCTGTTAATAAATAGTATGTGTTGAAGTTACATCTTTTTTTTGGAGGGGGGAAGGTAGGGCAATTGGGGTTAAGTGACTTGCCCAAGGTCACATAGCTAGGAAGTTACATCTTTAAACCAACTTAGTAATAATAGACCTTAGCTCAAAGATTTCATTGTGCTTCAGGGATTAATAGGCAATACAGTTTGGAGGTATACAGTAGCCAGAATTTTTCTGAGATCTTGAATGAACTATCATGTATTCATTGTATGTGTGAAACTCTAGAATGTGGTTATTCTTAATTTATAAAAGAAGGACAAATAAAATGTCCTTATAATGCTCATTGTTAATTGCTGTTGCAAGATGAGAAAAACAATAATAACACAACCTTAAGCTGCAATTGGTGAAATTCTGCTATTTGAGGCAAAATCTCTTGGGACTGTAATTGGATATTATTCTCAGTTTTTTGATTTCAGGTAGGATTGTCTGAATTGTCACTAAGCCAATAGTCCACCAATCAAGAGGAACACCACATTCTGCCCAAAAAGAGAAGTCTGAGCAGTGTTACAGGTGGATGTATAAGTCTAGGAAAATTGAGGGGATGAGTTCATGTTGGCAAAAATAGGATCCCCTTGACTCTGCTTGCCCATTGTGCTATTTCCTTTCTGAGCAGGAACTTTTCTCACCTGGCTAATTCTGAGTCTGGCTTTTGCGAACAATGTGGAATTTTTGTGCATGACTGGCTGTCAAATATGACTCATGTCTACAATCAAACAAAGTTAAGGGACTTATCCCCCTGTTAAGGCTTATGTCAGGTCAGTCTGTGCCCATTTTCCTACTTTGAAATATCTGTCTTAGGATTTAAAGACAGAAGAGATAATTTTCCAAGTCAGGCCATCCTGGATTCTTTTTAAGATTTTTCCTTCATCCTGTATTGATAGCATTATCAATATAAGATACAGGGTTAGGTACAGATATAAGGAACAAATAGTATGTAAAAATCTAAATTCTTTGAAATTTCAGATGAATTATGAGTTCCTAATTTTGTTGTTCTTATCATAGCTCTACTGTTAATAGAATTAGAATTATAAGGTTTGAGCTGGCTTTCACCACCTGAACTAGTTACTGGGAAAGAACATTTAAGAGGTTTTACTAAATTTTATTGAGTTACATTACTGGTAGATTTTAGCAGAGTCACCTAGGAATCTTTGTTAAGTACCTTGAAACCAAAGAAGCAGATCTACTAGGAGGAACCCCGTACAGGGCTGCCATGAGAAAGAGGCCTATTCCAGAATGTCCAAGGAAAGATATTTCTAGGGACCACACTACTACCTGGTACATCTGGGACCCAAGATGAAAAGTGCTGATTAAATGGACATTGGGACAAGTTAAAAGGAAACTTGATGTTATTGAATATTGCAAAGGTGGTTTCATTTTTCTCTTTGTATCCTAGGGGCAAGCACAGTATCTAGCACACAGTATACATACTTTTTAAAAAATGTTTTGAACTGAAGGGAAAGTAGCTGGAGGACTCAGAGTAGCCAAATCTTTCAGTCACATTTGCTACTTTCATTGTTGAATATGTCCAGGATTAGTTTACATTAATATCTCATATTCATGTTCAAGCATTAAAGAAAATCAGTTTTTCTGAAAGTCCCCATTATTTATGGGCTACTACTATAGATACTGATGTAGAAGAAGTCAATATAAAATCAAGCTTTCATAAGTCATTTCCATGTTAAATAGCTGCTTTATAAATACAGAAACACTCTTATTGTCGCCAGGCTAATAAAAAGTCCCACATTTTTTCTATGTTGCTTTAGCAAATATTGGCATTTCTTGAAATATTTATGCTACTATTGACCTAATTTGTATACTGAAATAGTTAATTTCATTTAAAGTGTGAACATATATTTACAAATATATAATTCCTACACCATTTTCTTAAAATAACAAACAATTGGATTATAGTTAACATATATTTCAGTTTCCATTGTCAGGAGCTATTTAAATTTTACATGGTCAAAACAAGCAAGGCAAGCATGGCTGACTCAGAGATTTATTTTGTAATGCACATTTCCATTCATGAAAAAATAAGCTGCCTTTGCCTCACAGAGACCTCACCATTAGAAAGGAATGAACCACTTGAATTAGTGTAGTAATTAGATGTATTTAGCAGCTATTCAAAGCTGACCTCAGGTAGAGGGTCAGAAGTCAGCTCTGGGTCTTGCACATTTTGATCTAAAATTTGAATGATAGAAAAGAGAATATGCTTGCTAATCTTCATGATGATTTGATAGGTAATGACAATTACCTTCATTTTTAAGTGTCAGTATGTGGCACAGTGCTGGGTATAGCATGAAATTAGTAGTTTGTCTTCTGTAGAAACTGTCTGAAATTTCGGAATTATATTCAGACATGAATCATGAGGGTATGGATTTCAGGATACGCACAGTATTAAAAGAATATTAAACAAGTTAAACATTAATGTTTTCAACAAACCTTTATAGTTTTTTGAATGCTTTTGTCTGAAAACTTTCAGTGAAACATTGGAGACATGATAAGTAGCAAATAGAATGAAATTTGACATACATCAGCATGGGGCAATACTTTTGGAAAGGGCAAAGACCAAACTTGTAGGAGAGAAAACAGTCAGCTGGGCATCAGCATGGTACCAAAATTTCAAGGACTCACAGCAGAACACAGACAACAGATTAACCATGCCTTGTTGCCATTTTACCCATTACCAAGCTGGATTCAGAAAAGAATAGTTAAGAAGAACTATAGTGACACTGGGAATGATCCCCAAAAGGAATATAGTGAAATCAATCCGTTCAATGTAAGAAAATTACTAGCCATGATGCTTGGAGAAGTCACAACCTCTCTGGGAGGACTAATGATGAATCATCCTACCTATTCCCTTACTAAGAGGTGATGGACTCAAGCTGCAGAATAAGATATGCATTTTGAAACACAACTAAAGTGAGAAGTTATTTTGCTTGAATATGAATCTTTGCTAAAGACAGAAGAGAATATAGAAGGAAATCTAGAAAGAATCTTGGATAAGCAAGTCAGCTTTGAAAATTACATGTTGAATTTATTATCTATTTAAATAGAAAAGCAAGTTCTGCCTATTAGAAATCTACAGCTGTATGTACAATACTCTTTCTGTTCTACTATGTATATGGGAAAAGCCATTTTATTTGGGGATTGGGTTCAGAATTTAAAAACAAATAAAAAACCCCCAAGCTTCCTGAACTGCAGTTGTCTCTCCTATATGATAATACCTAATTGGCCTAAAGGTAGGCAGCAGGAAGAGATGATTTCTTGAGGTCCTTGGCAGATCCAAAATAATGAGTCACAGTGTGAGAATTAAGAAAAGTAAGAAACTGTTCCGTTAACAGACATGTTGATTGAAGATGAAAAAGATAAAAATAATGAATCTGTGATGTCATAAGTTTAGATGTTCCCTTAAGGGATGCAAATTACAACCCCTCCCTGCCTGCTCATCCAGTATGACTCATGGGCACAGCAAGTTAAAGGGACATTCAATAATGGGTAAATAAATTTAGTATAAATTGCAACTATTAGGCTTCTTAATGCTATGATACATTTCTGCTAGATATTGTGGTATCTTCTTTCCTGTGGATCTATGAAATTAGAGTAGATAATTGCTTTACAATGTTTTGTATGAATAGAGAAGGTCAGATGTCTTCTTAAGGTGCTCTCCAGTCTCCAATCCATCCCGTGTTGGATCTAAGAAAGGGACAATAAATGACTACCTGGATTGCCAGAGAGAGGCAGCAGTTTTTGCAAAGCAGTAGGTAACAAAAACAAAATTGTTGACACATTCTTCCTGCAGGGTTGCTATCTGGAATCTGTTGATTAGAAAAGAAGTAAAAATCACGACCTAAGTGAATACAGGGGAAGGATGGAGGAACAGAACAGATGATATTTATGACTGACTGGAAATTTCAATCACAGCAGCATAAATGATGAACTCAGGATCATTGCAAATGGAAATAGTTGACTTAACAGATGGTAGGTGGCTCTTGTCAGAGACGACTGTTCAGAGCATGAGCTTAATTGAGTGGTTCAGATGTGTATAAATTAACATTTTTTTTAAAGCTGGTATATTCTCAGGTGAATTTAATGGGTAAGTATGTACGATTTTCTAGGTTTTTTCCCCCAGTGGAAAAAGCTGAACATGAGAGAAAGGTAAATTCCAGGCATAGATTGAAAACCAAACATAGGAATATGTCTAGGAAAAAAAAATCTGAGTGTTAGATATGTACTCTCTTCTCAGCTCTCACAATGTTCTTATGTAAGATCTGTTGTTTGAACAGCTCCTAGGGGCAAACATCTGCCTATTTGAAATCTTATTAGGAAAATAACTTCATTTAAATCTTCCCTCATAGTCCCTTCATGCAAATGTGAGGGTACAGTGAAATAGTCTGAGGAAAATTAAAACAAGTAGATGTCTCTAAATTAACCCCTTTTTATTTTTAGGTGTATGCTATAGTACTTATCATACATAAAACTCTGTCTTCAATGCAGAATACCCTTTATTTTCTTCTTTTGGATTTTCCATAAATATGTTAATGACATTTAAAACTTGTATGATACTTCATGGAAGCTCCACTGTCTATAGGGACTATTGAACTAGATACAATTAATTAATCTGACATTTGTAAATTGAGGTCTTAGGTTGCTATATCCAACAGTGGAAGAGAAGTGTTTTTACAGGAGAATAAAAGCATAGAATGCAGAGGGACAAGGAATTGCGGGGCTAGAAGGAGTAGCTGAAAGGAATGTGATACATCAACAGCTGTAATGTTTTCTAATAGTGACATGATTAGCTGAACAATTGAATTTGACATTTATTAAATGGCTACGATATGACAAGCATTGTACTTAGTGTTGGGGATGCAAAGACAAAAATGAAATTGTCTTTGCCTTTAAGGCGTTTACATCTTTCTGGGAGGATACTCATTGGACGTACTTGCAAGTTGCTTGTGTACTGGATTCGAATTCAGCCCTTAGATAAAGGAGTTGACTCTCCCTCTGTGGGAAAGGGAGTAGATGGTAGTATTATAGAAGGCTACATCTACTATCACCTCCCACTTATACACAGGCAAACTTTATTTCTGAGAATCATTTCATATACATGAAAATTTCAAGATAATTCTTACTGAAAGTCCTTTCTTCTACACTGACACATTGTCAGGGATAAATGTAGGGTTATCCTTTGAGTACTAGAAATTAGAGATAATCTAAATATTAAGTTATGGTTGTGTTAAGTTTAAATGGAGAGGAGGAATGGGTGCACTAATCCCAACAAGGAATTGGCATAGCTGATTTTTAACAGCAGGTAAATTAGACAACTGGCAAGACCAAGAGGGTGGGACTCAGAAGGGTTTGGCTGGGCATTGTATCTGAAAGGTCAGGGGACCAATCAGTTGGAACAGCATCTTAGCTCAGAGGCTTAGTTGATTGGCTCTCCTATGTGGAAAGCAAGTAAAAGGCGGGGGGTGGGGGTGGTTATGGTCCAAGGTCAGGATGATTAAAGACAGGCTGAAGCCTAAATGTGGTAGCAGCAGAAGCAGTAATTTCATGGACAATACACTGTATAAAAGTTGTCTTAAGGTCTGTGAGCTCCAGAGTGGGAAATAAAAAGATAAAACTGAAAAGTAATATTAGGACTCCCCAAGAAAAGAAAGAAAAGAAAAAGCTACATGAATCTGGGCTGCATGCGTTTCTCTGGGCAAAAGAAATTGAGCTAAACCATCATGTGAGGGGAAAATAGGCTTGGTAAAGAAGGAATAGGAATCAATTTGCTCTAACTGACTTTGAAGGCTATGTGTTCTTCCCAGGCAGGTTTAATGACCATGTTTCCCTTCTCTCCCTTCTTATCCTATCCCTCCACCTACCCCACCCCCAAAGGGTAGATCACTAACTAGGGGAAAAATAGATCTGCCTAATGAAAGTGAAGGTAGAAGGAGGAAACAAATAGTTTTTCTCTTCAGCCTATCACCTCCAAACCTACTCCCAAGCTATTGTTTCAGAAGCATAATTTCTAGCACCAGGTTCAGTGATAGTAGTGCCTTTTTTTCTTTATTCTGGAGTATTTTGTCCAGGTCTGAATGCCGCATTTCAGGAAGAACATTGATAAGCCAAAGGTCATTCAGACAAGAATGACAGGGAGTGAGGAAACTAAAAACCATGACATATAGGGATCCATTGAAGGAACTGGGAATATTTGATCTGAAGAAGAGAAGAGAAGAAAGGGAGCGACGCTAGATGTCTTAAAGGATTTGAAGGTCTAGCATATGCAATAGGGATTAGACTTGTTTTGCTTGACCATAGAAGGCAGAATTCAAACCAAAAGGTGGAGGTTATAGAAGGAGATCTCAGTTCAATTATGAAGGAACATTTCTTAATGATTACAGTTGGAGAAAAGTGAAATGTGTTGCATTGGGAGGTAGTAAGTACTCCATCTCTGAAGGTCTTCAAGAGGAAGATGATTGAATGTTTGTTGGGGGTGTTAAGGAATTCTTGCTTCATATTTGAACTAGATGAGGTGACATCTGATGTCCCTTTTAGCTCTGTTTGGAAAGGACCACTGATGGCAGAAGAGCTCACAGAAAAAGCCCTGTGTATAGGTGCTATAGTTAGTTGGCCCAGGAACTTTGGATACTATAGGAATGAGATAGCAGTGGCAGTGAGGGGCAAATCACTGCAGCATGCCTTTCACCCATCTCCTTCTATGTGCAAAATATTCCTCCATTGGACGAGCATCTACTGATTGAACCATTTGATCAGAGATATTTAAATGTTTCTCTGAATACAAGGCAGCATTCCTGGGCAAATATTGGACTATAGGTAACCCTAGGATGGCAAGAAAAGCTGAATTAATTGTGACCTTGCAAATTAACCTTCTGTAATCATTCTTAGCCAGAGCATTCTACAATGTGACAATTAGAGATTGAACCTTAGTTTCCTATTATCATCCTTTTGGGAGTCCTGGTTGGTAATTTTAAAGCATTCCATATCACCAAACACTATCCCCTGATAATCACTGAAACTTGTCACCTATCATAGTAAAATAAAATGGGGGCTTCTCACATTCGCACTAGAGAAAAAAAATGAAGAGATATGGCAAATATTCAATCTGATAAAGTTTGACTTTTAAATTCATGACACTGAATAATACATTGTAAAACTTTAATGAAATTAGCAGCCTGCTTATCCTTGCCTCAGCACCACAGGGGTGTGGAGAGGTATTGACAATGGAAAGGATCATTTATCTTCATGACTCAAGTTGCCTGGATAATTCATGAATAGAGAAGAAGCAGAGAGCATGACAGAGCCACTTGTTAGTTATACAGGTCATCTTTAATGAGTTAAAATGACTTCTTTCATCCAACCTCTGAACTGCCCATGTGTCAGGCCAATAGAGTAGATTTGTTTAGCTGCCCCTTTAATTTTGATTTAAGAACATCACTTTGTCATCATTAAATGTTTCATGGAGGTATTAAATATTAAAGTTCATCTGCTGGCTAGGCCCAGAATTTGAAGAAGGAGGTCTACTGTACCAGAGACATTTCCTCCATTATGCAATCATCTGGTGAAAATAATCATGAACATAGATGTAATAAGTGGCCAGAATGATTTCGATAAACTGAAAGTGTCTAACCTGACCTAGAGACAATAAAGAATAGCAAATTAGATGCATGTTTATAATGCAATAGGCTGGGAGGAGAGGGCAAAGTCTTTGGAATACTGAACAGTAGAGGACAGAGGCGATGCAGTCTGTCACTCTGGCTTTAAAGGCAGTGCATCACCAGTGATGATACAGAGTGTTCAATATAAGACAGAGTAACACAAGGAATAAAAAGAAGAAAAAATATGCTCCAGAAGAGACTGATCTATGAGGGGTCATAGTCAAAGAAACTGAGAACCACAGTTAACTAACAAAGCCCTCCTCTCCCCTCCATGTAATAGTGATAATTCACATGTACATAATGTTTCATAGTGAGAGATTGAGAAGGTTGTATAGAACTTCAGAAAAAAACATGTTTCTGCAGTCAGAGAATCTCAGTTCAAATCCTGCCTTTGATATTTACTACTTGTGTGGCCTTGGCAAGTCACCTAATTGCCTGGGCCCTTAGTTTCCCGATCTTTAAAATGAGTTGGTGGGAATAAATGACCTTTGAGACACCTTCCAGCTTGAAATCTAAGAGTATAACAATGCCAGTGCAAATATTATTCTCTCCGTTTTGTTGATGATTTACTAATGAATATGGACGGACCCTACCCCTCCCGTACTCAATAAACTCCAATGGCTCCTTGTTTCCTCTTTTTATTTTCTTTTCCTGTACTTTTTTTAATTTAAATTTATTTATTTAACATATTTGGTTTTCAGCATTGATTTTCACAACAGTTTGAATTACAAATTTTCTCCCCATTTCTACCCTCCCCCCCACTCCAAGATGGCTTATATTCTGCTTGCCCTGTTCCCCAGTCAGCCCTCCCCTCTATCACCCCCCTCCCATCTCATCCCCTTTTCCCTTCCTTTCTTGTAGGGCAAGATAAATTTCTACACCCCATTGCCTGTGTATCTTATTTTTTAGTTGCATGCAAAAACTTTTTTTTTGTTTTTGAACATCTATTTTTAAAACTTTGAGTTCCAAATTCTCTTCCCTCTTCCCTTCCCACCCACCCTCCCTAAGAAGTCGAGCACTTCAACCTAGGCCACGCATGTATCATTATGTATAACTCTTCCACAATACTCATGTTGTGAAAGGCTAACTACATTTTGCTCCTTCCCAACCCATCCCACTTTATTGAATTTTCTCCCTTGACCCTGTCCCCTTTCCAAAGTGTTTGTTTTGATTACCTCCACCCCCATCTGCCCTCCCCTCCATCATCCCCCCCTTTTATTTTTTTTATCTTCCTCCCTCTTCTTTCCTGTGGGGTAAGATACCCAACTGAGTATGTATGGTATTCCCCCCTCAAGCCAAATCTGATGAGAGCAAGGTTCACTCATTCCCCCCTCACCTGCCCTCTCCCCTCCTCCCACAGAACTGCTTCCTCTTGCCACCTTTATGCGAGATAATCCACCCCATTCTATCTCTCCCTGTCTCCCTCTCTCAGTATGTTGCTCTCTCATCCCTTAATCTCATTTTATTTCTTTTAGATATCTTCCCTTCATCTTCAACTCACCCTGTGTCTGCTCTCTCTCTTTTACATATATATATATATGTATATATATATAAAAACACACATATATATACACATACATACACATGCATACATATACACATAGATACATACATACATACACATTCACTTATATATATATATATATATACATAAACATATATATATATGCATATTCCCTTCAACTACCCTAATACTGAGGTCTCATGAATCATACACATCATCTTTCCATGTAGGAATGTAAACAAAACAGTTCAACTTTAGTAAGTCCCTTGCAATTTCCGTTACTTGATTACCTTTTCATGCTTCTCTTGATTCTTGTGTTTGAAAGTCAAATTTTCTATTCAGTTTTGGTCTTTTCACTGAGAAAGCTTGAAAGTCCTCTATTTTATTGAAACTCCATATTTTGCCTTGGAACATGATACTCAGTTTTGCTGGGTAGGTGATTCAAGGTTTTAATCCTAGCTCCATTGACCTCCGGAATATCGCATTCCAAGCCCTTCGATCTCTTAATGTAGAAGCTGCCAGATCTTGGGTTATTCTGATTGGGTTTCCACAATACTCAAATGTTTTTTTCTGGCTGCTTGCAGTATTTTCTCCTTGATCTGGGAGCTCTGGAATTTGGTGACAATATTCCTAGGAGATTTCTTTTTGGGATTTATTTGAGGAGGCGATCGATGGATTCTTTCAATTTCTATTTTGCCCTGTGGCTCTAGAATATCAGGGCAGTTCTCCTTGATAATGTCTTGAAAGATGGTATCTAGGCTCTTTTTTTTGATCATGGCTTTCAGGTAGTCCAATAATTTTTAAATTATCTCTCCTGGATCTATTTTCCAGGTCAGTGGTTTTTCCAATGAGATATTTCACATTGTCTTCCATTTTTTCATTCCTTTGGTTCTGTTTTATAATATCCTGATTTTTCATCAAGTCACTAGCTTCCACTTGCTCCAATCTAATTTTTAAAGTAGTATTTTCTTCAGTGGTCTTTTGGACCTCCTTTTCCATTTGGCTAATTCTGCCTTTCAAGGCATTCTTCTCCTCATTGGCTTTTTGGAGCTCTTTTGCCATTTGAGCTAGTCTGTTTTTTAAGGTGTTGTTTTCTTCATTGTATTTTTCAGTATTTTTTTGGGTCTCCTTTAGCAAGTCATTGACTTGTTTTTCATGGCTTTCTCGCATCCTTCTCATTTCTCTTCCCAATTTTTCCTCTACTTCTCTAACTTGCTTTTCCAACTCCTTTTGGAGCTCTTCCATGGCCTGGGACCAGTTCCTGTTTTTCTTGGAGGTTTCTGTTGTAGGCTCTTTGACTTTATTAATTTCTTCTGTCTGTATGTTTTGGTCTTCTTTGCCAACAAAGAAAGAATGCAAAGTCTGAGACTGAATCTCGGTGCGTTTTCGCTGCCTGGCCATATTCCCAACCAACTAACTTGACCCTTGAGTTTTTCCGTGGGGTATGACTGCTTGTAGATTACAGAGTTCTATGTTCCACGTTTGGCGGGGAGGTGCCCGCTCTGCCACACCAGCACTGCTCCTTCCCCAAGAACCCCCAACCCGAACTGGGCTTAGATCTTCGGCAGGCTGTGCACCCCTGCTCTGATCCGCCACTTAATTCCTCCCACCAGGTGGGCCTGGGGCCAGAAGCGGCAGCAGCTGTAGCTGCCCCACCTCCGCTGCCCCCGGGGCTGGAAGCTGAACCGCGAACTCCTTCCACTCCCGCAGCTTTTCCCACTAACCTTCTCCTCAGTCTTTGGTGTTTGTGGGTTGAGAAGTCTCGTAACTGCTGCAGCTCACTGAATCAGGGCGCTAGGGCCCCCTCCGCCCGGCTTCTGGTATGGATGGTCCATGCCGCTCAGTCTGGGCTCTGCTCCACTCCGTTCCCAGCTCCCAGCTCCCAGCTCCGAGCTCCGTGTGGGATAGACCTCACCCAGAGACCATCCAGGCTGTCCTGGGCTGGAGCCCTGCTTCCCTCTGCTGTTTTGTGGGTTCTGCCATTCTAGAATTGGTTCAGAGCCATTTTTTATAAGTTTTTGGAGGGTCTCGGTACAGAGCTCACACTATTCCCTGCTTACCAGCCGCCATCTTGGCTCCGCCCCATCCTTGTTTCCTCTTTGATCAAATATAAGCTCCATTTGGTATTTAAAGTTCTTCACTATATACCTTCAACCTGCCTTCCCAGCTTTATATGTTTCTCCCCTTGAAGTACTCTAAGGTCAAGCCAAACTAAACTTCTTATTGTTTCTCATAAAGACTTTAGTGTCCTCTCTCTGTGGCTTTGCAGACATTCCTCCATCCTTGGAATGAACTAACTTTATACCTCTTAGAATGCCTTGGTTTCCTTCAAGATTCAACTCAAGCACTACCTCCTTCTACCTTAGGCTCTTCTTGATTTCTAGTGCTTCCTCTCATATTACCTCATACATATTCTGGCTGTCTGTTGTTCTTGAGTCATTTCAGAGATGTCCAACTCTTCATGACCCCATTTGGGTTTTTCTTGGCAAAGATGCTAGATTTGTTCACCATTTCCGGCTCCAGATAATTTTACAGATGAGGAAAGTGAGGCAAACTGGGTTAAGTGACTTGCCCAGGGTCATACAGCTAGTAAATGTCTGGGGCAGGATTTGAACTCAGGTCCTCCTGATTCCAGGCCTGACTCTTTACCCACTGTGCTACATCCTATCCTACATCATATCCTACATGCCTATTCTGGCTATATTTGTGTATGTAAATGTTATCTTCTTCAATAGAATAGAAGCTTCTTCAGGGCAGGGATTTTTTTTTTTGCTTTGTATCCCTAGATTCAGGCACTGTGCCTGGCACATAGGAGGTGTTTAGTAAATATCTGTTGGGTGATTGATTGGCAGAGAATTACTAATGTGGCAATTCTCATCACCAACACAAACTGCAATTCTTCTCTGACTTAGTAAGTCCGGGGTAGTTGCCTGATGTATCTGGAAGTGATTTTTCCAGGGTCATATAGATAATAAGTAGTTGAGGAGGGACTTTGGCCTAGATCGTTTTGACTCCAAGACCAGCATTATCTATCCTGTCCTAATGCCTATATTTTACTTGTAATATGCCTGTAGAAACACATAAATAGAGACAAAAGTATTTCCATGGATATAATAAAAACAATCGTCTGAACTTAAATAAGTGTAATCTATACAAAATGATGGAGAGTGAGGAATTATCTTTAAAACTTTGAGTTTTCAACTTGGAGTCTGTGAACCTTTTTTGATTGTTCTTAATATTTTGATAATAATATTTCAGTCTACTTTGGCTTTCTTTGTAATCATATATATGTTTTTAAATTTTATTTTATTCTGAACTTAAGAAATAAAACAAGCATTTCCATATCACAGGAGTATTAAAAAGACAATTGTACATGAAACTATAAATCTATTATATACAATTTGCTATTCCTTTTAGATATATAATAAAGTTGTCATGTAACTTTCTTTTTTTCTTCCCTCCTCCTGACCTAGAGATACTTGTGTGCACATGCATATACACACAGAGATACATATATACATGTAAAATCATTCTATACCTACTTGTATTTCTCAGCTCTTTCTCTGGATGCAGATAGCTTCTTCCTCCATATGTCCTTTGTAGGTAATTTGGGCATTTATAATAGTCAAAATGACCTAGTTACTCAAAGGTACTTTTAAAACAATATTATTGTTACTGTATACAATGTTCTCTTTGTTCAGCTCATTTCACTCTTCATTATTTCATGCAACATATCAAAACCTATAGGATATAGCAAATACAGTAAACAGAAGAAAGTTTATATCTCTAGATACATCTCTATACAAATATATCTATATATCTAAATCCATAAAATAGAGAAAGAGCAGACCAATAAATTAGCAAAGCAATTAAAAAACTAGAAAAAGAAAAAATTAAAAACCCCAATTAAATAATAAATTAGAAATCCTTGTGCATTTAATAATATTATTCTGAGAAGGGTCCCACAGGCTTTATCAGACTGCCATAGAAGTCCACAAAACAAAAAAAAGGTAAATAACCTTTGTTCTAAAGTGAAGAGATGGGAATCCCATCGCTTGTTAGAAGAAGCACTTACGATCATCTTAGACCACTGTGAATGAGTTCTGCATTGGTCTGGGGCATGGCCAAAGATGACCTAATAAACTATGATGATCTGGAATAAAGAAAAGAATGGATGGTCCTCCCTTTAGTCTCAAAAGTCCCCAAAGTTCTTAGTACATTTTCCAATATGCTGTTGAACTAGAACTGCTTATTTCAAAAACATGAGCTAGGCTGTCTCATTTTGATGAGCTGGCACTGATACAGTTTGCTTCTCTGGTAAAAAAAAAAACCAAATATAAAAACCCCACACATACATACACACCCCATTATTATTGCCAGCTCTGTCCTGTATACATATAAGGTACTCTAAACAATCTGCCTTTATAATTTGTTAGCTCCAGGCAGTTTAGACCATTAGTTCAATTCAGGGGAAAGGACATCAGTTATTGCAAATATATCTGAAACCAAAATAAATAGAGCAATATGGCGTTTATAGCTATTGCAGGCGAAACTTGAAATGTCCTAATATAATAGACTTTGTTAAAGGCATCCAGGCCATTTAAGGTTTAATGAAAATGACCAGTTCTGCTCTGAGTAGGCCTCCCGGCCATGTGTGTTCACAAACATGTGGACTTCAATACTCGGGTTACTATATAATTATATTTAAGGTCATCATAAATGGAGTATTAATTCCTTTTCTGTAACACATTGCCTTTCTGGGATCCCTGCAAACTGATGTGGATGTGTTGTGAATTAAAACCAGTATCTTACAGGAACTACTCCTCTCTTATGATGCACTCATAGCATTAGTCAGAACACATTAGATGATGCATCACAAAGAACTTCCAACATTGGGGAGTGAATTGATTTGCTTCCTGGTGAACAGTCAGTGATGGAGCCAGAAATGGGATCCTCATTCTCCTATGTGAGTGAGCCAAACAGCAACATACCTGATAATCACAATTGATAGTGACAGCTGTGGCTATGTCAATCCACATAAATCATCGAGGTGATTAAAATCAATGGATCAATTGTGCCAAGTTCCCTTAATTTCCAGAATTATGTTCTTAGTCTCCCTCACCTCACACAGCACCACACTAAAGGAAAATCTGGCCATTTGCCTAGGAAGTCTATGGGCTAAGTAGCACATTCGATGATAACCCAAGCAGGGGCGAGGAGAGCAGTGCCTAGTCAGCGTAGGAGACTCTGTCCAAGATGCTGGCATAAGTTACTTCAGTCTCCTTTGTGGATGCCATCCAGCTCTGCCTCCCTCCAACCCTCATCCATCTCCCCATTCCTCATTATAACTCTGTTTCTTCCCTCATAGGACATTGAATGCCTTTCAGAGCAAAAGGAAAGTCCTCAAGTAGAAAAAGAAAACATGCTCTTGAAAGACTAGATGGGACTATGATCTCATTGATAATAGTGCACATTACAGCTTATCCATGCCTTCTCATCATTGGCAGCCTTCATCTGTGTTCTCCCATAAGGACTATATGAAATGTCTACCTAATGTGCTTGAGGTCGTCCTCTATGTCTTGGGCTCTCAACCTCAGGACCATGAATTTGTTTTTTTTTAAAAAATATTTTGATAGCTGTATTTTACTATAATAGCTTTCCTTTGCAATCCTATGTATTTGATTTGATGCATTTAAAAACATTCTGAGAAGAATAATGTTTTGAAAACATTTTTCCATGGCAGCTAGGTGGCTTAATGGATAGAGCACTGGGACTGGAATCAGGAAGACTTAAGTTCAAATATAGCCTTAGAATTTTACATGCTGTGTGACCCTGGGAAAAATCACTTGATCTCTGACTTATTTTCCTCAACTGTGGAATGAGGATGGTAACAGGGCCTAACCTCATGGAGTTGTTGTGAGGACCAAATGAAACAATATTTTAAAAATCATTTAGCACAGCACCTGGCACAAAATAAGCACCACATAAACACTTGTTCTCTTTCCCTCATTCTCTGAGAAAGGGTCCATAGGCTTGTAGTTCTGCCAAAGTTGTCCATGACACAAAGTTAAGAAGATCTTTTCTAGGTCTTTTGAGATTAAATGCCAGGGAAATACTCTGGCTTTCCATCTGTGATGTATCACACACATAAATGAGCAGCCCACTTTGTTCCAATCATAAAGATATATAGATATATAGATGATAGAGATAGAGATGGATATAGAAAATAGGAAGAAGAGAGTGGGCTTATATCTTTTATGGATCTTTTTGCACAAAAGTTATTGCTAATAACATCCTACAGTCTATTTCCTGCACCTTGTGTCTCTCCAGTGCCTTTTGGATTGCCCTTAGATTATCTGGAATGCATTTTTCATATGTTATCTCAATTGATCCTCAAAAACATCCCATAAGGTAGGTACTTTTATTTCCTCCATTTTACTGATCAGGAAACTGAGGCTGATAAGAAGTGATTTGTCCGGGGTCACATAGCTAGTAATTGACTAAGGCAGGACCTGAACTCAAATCTTTCTTACTCTGCATCCAGTACTCTACCATTATATCAGCTTTTTACTCAGGCTATATCTATCCAGCACATCACACTGCCTCAGAGAGAATATTGGTTTTAAAAAGACAGACTTTTGTTTCAAGGAGCCACTTCAAATTGCTCAAAGCACTGAGAAATTTCCCAAAACAATCAAGCCCACTGGATTCTTCCTATTACATATATATACATATTATATATATATAATATAAAATATATATATACATATATACATATAAACACATATATAGTGTGTGTGTATCTATATCTATGTACATGTCTGTCATCTATAACAGCAATCCCTATCTCTATCATAGCTATTTATAAGATATTGATACATGGAACATCTAAAGAATCACACATACATACATACACACACAGTGTCCTGAAAGTCTGAATGCTGTTTTAAACTTTAATAGCGTAAAACTGCACTAAGACTTTTGGGACACCATGTATATTCCTAGATACGTATATGTATACAGACACGCACACATGCATATATGCCTTGTATGTATGTATCTATATATATATATATATATATGCTGACAGATCAACTGAGGACTATCCATCCATGCAAGTGTGTGACAGTAGTTCCCCTTCCCCACCCTTTCCCCGCAAATGCTTAGTTATCTCTATGTGGATTATTAATGCAAATAATTTCATGGGGTTGGAGATCTTATTGAGAAGGCTTTGTAGAACTCTAAGGTTTGATTAAGTCAGTACAATGTTATCTGCAGCTAGGTGGCACAGCCTTTAGAGTCCTGGGCCTGGAGTCAGGAAGACCTGAGTGCCAATATGAACTGATGGTCTCACTAGCTGTATGATCCTGGGCAAGTCAGTTAACCTTTGTTTACCTCAGTTTCCTCAACTGTAGAATAAGGTTAATAATAGCACTTACCTTGCGGAGATGTGAGGATCAAATCACATATATTTGTAAAAGGCTTAGCACAGTGCCTGGCACATAGTAGGCACTAGAGAAATGCTAATCTCCTTTCTTTCCCTTCCCCTCATCTACATATAGGAACATCTAGGAGACAATCTTTTGTAGAGAATCTGCCTTCAATCAGACTTCCACATGATAGAAGCAAACACCTTTGGCAAGGATCCATCTCCTTGTTTCATGTCTTAAGTGGCATAGGACATTTATCTCTGTTCTCTTATCTATCCAACACTCTTGCAAGATTTTATCATTTGTGTTATGGATATTTTGTTGAGGAGAGCCTTTCAAGATTCATTTTGCTCTATCAAATGAAATACCTTAAAAGCAATCAACAAGCAATAAACTCACTGGATAGTCTATTCTCAGCACGTTTTGGTCAATTGTTTGACTAGGCATACGGGAACTGCTGAAGATTATTGCTTCCAAATTCTCTTCTCATATTTTCAACAAGGATCAAGTTACATATATGTAGGCCATTCTTATAAAAAATTTATAGAAATAAAAAATTAAGAAGATACATTTACCTTTATCAATGACCTCTCAATTTTCTTTCTTTTTTCTTATTTTTTTTGGATAGTTATAACATCCATGTGTTTTTCCTCTAATAGCTTGGCATCTTGTTTTGTTTTATATATCTTGCAAATTCAATCCTCATTGCTCTCAAAATTAATGTTGCCTCTAGCATGCATTCCTTTGTATATACTGGGTCTAGTCCCACCACTTTTTCCAAATTAATCTTCTTTGGTGCCATTTCACTTCTTTTTATGGCACATGAAGGGACTGAGAGGTTAGAGACAAACTGTGATAGTTCAATTGTCATTGATGAAGAAAAGTTTGTTACAGAAATTTTAACAGTTCTGGTCCCTTTTCATCTGTCTAATATCCTCCTTATAGTTTCCTATTTTTTTAAATTTATTTTTTTATTTTTAGTTTACAACATTAAGTTCCACAGGTTTTTGGGTTCCAAATTTTCCCTCCCTCTTTCTCCTTCCCTTCCCCCACCCAAGATGGTATGTATTCCAGTGTAGGTTCTACATTTACCTTCACATTGAATTTATTTTGTAGTTTCCTCTTTAAATGCCCCTGAGATTATCTGTCTTAACTGAGTTCTATTAAGCTTTTTGTAAACTTGATTTTCCTTCCACTGCTTTTCATTGTTTTATGGAGTAATACTGCTCATTATAGGATTTTGCAAAGGAGTTTGTATTCCAAACCAGTGTTTTATTTATATAAATTACCATGTCTTTCCTTTATTTTTTAGATTAAATGTTTCCTGTTTAAGATACTCTATAGATTTTCTTGACCTCTTAGCTGTGGTGATATCTTTACATCAATTGAATATTCAGAGGAAATGGTGATAACCCATGCTGATGACATCCTATGAAACACTTCATTAAAAAATGTTAGCTTACACTTTACTTAGGGAATATGAGCCCAAGAGGATAGGTCACTAATTTCATGTATTCATCAACAGATACAACTATATATTATTCTACGAGAATTTTAAAGTACTGGATTTTGAGTAAGATGAGCTGAGTTCAAATCTAGACTCTGATACCACCTATGCATGAGACATTGGGAGAGCTACCCAATCTCTTTGAGATTTGACTTTTTCATTTACAGAAAATACTAGATTGAACTAGATGATTCTTGAAATCCATCTATTGATGCTTCCAGTTCTAAAACACTATGATTTTCTTTTCTTCTGTCTCTATACACTGTTTCAACAAGCTGATTAGCTCCCATAGACTCAACCATTGTCTTTATCCTGATGATTCCAAGGTCTGTATATCCTGACCTCCAGTCCTGAATCTCTAGATGCCTATGTCACTCCAACTAGGTGTTCTAAGGGCCTTAAATTGATCATGTCCAAAAAGGAACTCTTCCTTGCCTTATCTTCCTTGCCCTACTCACATGTCCTCTGAACTTCCATATTTCTGTTGAAGTCACCCTTCCAGTTACCCAGGCTTACAATTCTTTTTGCATTCTAGTGCCCCTCCCCAATATCCAATCACTTGTTAATTCTTGTCAATTCTGTTTCCATACCTCTTACATCTGCCCCCTTCTCTCCACTTACACCGTTACCATTGTAGATCAGATCCTCATCTTTGGCATTTCTCTCCAGGATTATGGCAACAGCCTCTTAATCAGACTTCTTGCTTCCAATCTTTTCCTTCTCCTATCCATCTTACATACAATTGCTAACAATAATTTTACTAATGCATGGGTCTGACAATACCATTCTCTTGCTAAAAAATCTTCATTATTCCCCTAACACAAATTCATGTTTGGCATTAAAAGCCTTGCACAATCTGGCCGCCTTTCCAAGCATGTTACACCTTATAGTATAGCCTAAACCTGCTGTTTCTTGAACTCAGGACTTCATCTCCTATCTCCTTGCTTTTGCATAGGCTTCCTTCCATGACTGGAATATACACTCTTCTTATTTCCTTCTCTTACTAACTTCCTTCAAGGCTCAACTCATGATTTTTCTACTAAGATATATGATCTTCTTCATTCTCAAAGCTTGTTTCCTTCTTCTTGAATTATGATGTATATACCTATCTAGTGACACTAAGCAACAAGCCTTTATTAAGCACGTACTGCGAGCTGAACATTGTGCTATGTGCTAGGAGACACAAAGGCAAAAATGAAACAGCACAAGCCTTATAGGAATTTACATTCTAGCAGGTGAGATAGGTCCATATATAGGCCTGAGTTCAAATCTGGCTTCTGACACTTACTAGCCATGTAAAGCTGGTCAAGTCACTTATCTTTAGTGTGCCTCAGTTTCCTCAACTGTAAAATACAAATAATAACAGTACCTATCTCACAAGGTTGTTGTAAAGATCAAGTCATATAATACTTGTAAAGCACTTAGTATGGTAATTGTCACACAGTAGGCAATTAATAAGTGCTTGTTCCTTCTTTCTTATACAAGATACATACAAACCTTGATGGGGAAGGCATTACAAGCTGGAAGGAAGGGGGGCAGGAAAGAACTATAGTCTGTGACACTTGAGTTCTGTCTTGAATGTCAGGACCCCCATGGCAAGACCACTCCTCTCTGCATACTCCTCTCTTTTCTTGCTATTAGGAGACACTTGTCTTCCGGAGCTAAGGCCCAACAAGCAAGCTGTGCTCTGAGCTTGGCATAAAAACAGTCCTTTGTGCTCACCCTCTGGGTGAACTCTGCTACAGTTAAATAACAGAATTGGCTCAAACAAGCCCCAGATGGTCCCTGAGCTTAGATAAGCACCTGTAGGTACTCTGAGTTTTCCGAGAAAATTTCAATTTTGCACATATCTTTGACCTAAGTTTTCTGTTTGCTTGTTTGTTTTTTTTTTGGTGGGGGGGGAAAGGTACATACATATGGGGTGTGTGTGTGTGTGTGTGTGTGTGTGTGTGTGTATGTGTATGCGTGTATGTGTGGTGTAGGTTTTATATGGGGAGGGGGTGTTGCTTGTTTTCCTCCTCTCGTTTTGTTCAACTCAGATGAAAAAGTTAGGTTGGTTAGGATATTCTGGTCATGAAGCCCTGCTATGAATAGACTTTTTGTCACTAGGCAAACTTACCTCACTGTTGCTGTCACACCCCATTGCTATGATTACACCCCACTTCTTGGTTCTTTGTCTAACCACAACTATATGTGTCAAGGCTTAGCCTCATTGACTGGGTCTTTTCAAGCTCCAGTGGAATAAAGAAGGGTTTTTTTTTTGCCTATAACCTCTATGAACTCTTGGTATTTTATTTTTCAGAGTTAACAGTTGGTGTATAACCTCTGTGGCTCTTTGGTAACTTATTTTTCAGGGTTGAGATAAAGGAAGCCAATGATTCCAAGAAGCAGGGGCAGAAAGAAGAACATTCTAGGCACTGGAGGTGGCCAGTTCAAAGGCATAGAGATATCATGTCATATTAGAGAAACAGCAAGTATGCCTGTATGACTGGACAGTAGAGTGCTTGGAAAAGAGCAATGCATCCATAGACTAGAAAGAGTAGGAAGGGGCCAGGTTGTGAATAGAATTAAATACCAAGCAGAGGAATTTATATCTTTTAAAATTAAAAAAATTATTACTTGTTTCAACTAACAAGCATTTACTTTCTTTCCCTCTCACTGGGAGTTTATATTTGATTTCAGGTAGCTACTAGAGTTGATTGAGTAGGGAGATGACATGGTCAGACCTGTGTTTGAGGAAGATAACTTTGCCAGCTAAGGCAAGGATTGATTGGAATGAGAACTGACATTTAGGAGCCAGTGGTCTAGGTAAGATATAATGATAGCCGGGATGAGGGTGGTGGACGCATGGAGGGAGTGGAAGATACAGATATGAGAGATGTTATGTGTTGATAAAAATGCCAAGGTTTGGCACCTGATTAGATATGTGGGGTGAGAGTAAGAAGTGGAAGGTGACACAATGGGGCTGTGATCCTGGTCAACTAGAAGGCCGGTGGTGTATTCAATAACAGGGAATAAGAATGACAGAGAAATTCAAAAGGGGGTTGGGTTTGGGCGGGGAGAGACAAATGGGTTTTGTTTTGGACTGACTAAAGCACCAAGAGAACAAGGGCTATCTTCTATTCTGTCTCTGTATTTCCAGTGGCTACTACAGTGTCTTATACATAGTAGGAGTTTAATACATGCTTGTTTTATTGGTTTATAGTGGATGTTGCAAAGAAAGAAGATACTTGAAAGGAATAGTGGAGCTGTTAGTCTATTTCCCAGGGTTTTCATTGGTATAGTTAATCCCTTAAGGTCATAAAGATCATAAGGTCATTATTATTTTAAGCTTCAGTTCTTTAAGTCTGTGTAGCATCACCTGTCAGAGATATAAAAGAGAAAACCAGACCTGGGAACCCTGGACAGTAGTCTCGGTTCTTCTTATGGCTTCAATTTGTTTGTCTTATTTTCTTTCTGTCTCAGTTTTCTCATCTGTAAACTTACTGCATAAACACTAACAAACCCAACTTTTTCACATGAGTTGAACAAAATAAGAAGAGAAAAACAAGCAACGCTCTCCCCAGATAAAACCTACCACACACATGCAAGGACCTCTCCCTGCCAAAACCAAACAAACTGAAAACTTAGGCCAAAGACAAGTGCAATACTTCAAATTTTCTAGGAAAACTTAGTTGTTCATCCCAAAATTTGTGTGAATGGGATATAATAATTCCCTTCTCTGTGTTTTGCCTATCTAATATTTAATTTATGGTTATTTCATAACTCTTTACCTTTTTTACAGATCTAGTCACCATTTTGAACCACATATATAACACCTTTTGTGCCCATAAGTATCCCAGGGGATTTAGCCTGACAGAGTTTATACTTCTTATTCCGTTTGGGTGGCCCCATGATTTTTTATCTTCATTCCCTCCTTATGTCCATATACCCTCCACATATCCATAAACTTCTCTCTTTCTCCCTCCCTAAGCACACTAACTGGGCCCATGATTCTATGGTAATGGTTGGTTATGTTTTGTCTCCTTAAGCAGCCCTTGGGGAAAGAAACTGGCTCTTTTCTCTCTCTCTTGTTTTGCACTTATCCTCCATCCCCTTCATGTTGGCAGAAGGTTATGGATTCATTGAGCACACCGGCTTGCATTCCCCCAGCCTGGATCACATAATGAGCCCAGACTTCTGGCTGACAAGAGGTCACTACTTGTTGGAGAAATGGGAGCTTAGTGTTTCTCTGTTCATGAATCCTATTTGACTCTAGGTATGCCAATGTCATATAGTTGGAAAGATGGTACTGTGCCATTCAAAGAATGCCCATTCTCATTCGTTCCATTACTGGGCTACAGAAAAGGCATTTGCCAAAGGTGACTTGCAGACTTCATGTGTTTAGAGAAGTTGGTATGCTTAATTGGATTGTAAACTAAATATGTAGAACTAGATATGAAGTAAAATCTATAACTTCATTTTTTGTCAGGTGCTTTTGTTGATTAAAAGTATTTTAGTGAAGTTTATACTTCCTAGCTATCTGATCACAGCCAAGTAAATTAACCCCTCTAAGCCTCAGCTTCCTTATCTACTATGGGATCATTAATACTCATAGTATCTAGTTACAGGATTGCTCTGAGGGTCAAATTAAATATTACACTCAAGTACTTTTCAATCTTTAAAGTACTAAATAAACTAATTGTTGTTGGTCTCTTTAACTCCTCCTAAATTTCTTTTTTTTAAATAAATCAAAGTAGCCCTGGAGGAAGGGAACACATAATGTGTGCAGTAAATTCAAGGAATCACAAACTTCCTAAGAGATTCAAAGAACAGGAGAACTAGAAAGAACCTTAGAGATGATCATAATTGGTTAATTTTCCAGATTAAAAAACTTTAACTCAGAGAAGCAACTTGCACAGTGTGACAGGAATGAATTCATTGGTATAAGGAATTCCCAGAATAGGACATTTTCTTGACCAATAAATGTCAGCACCTTTTCTGTAACTTCTAGTCTTAAGAGTTGCTGATGGTACTGGGAGGTTATAAGACTTACCTAGAATCATAAAGCCAATATATATCAGAGGCAAGTATGGCCCTCTACCCACTATCCTACCCTACCCCTCATACAGGGGGATAGGACTATTGCATAACTGAGCTGGGACTTGAACCCAGTCTTCTAAAGTGTAGTTCAGCTCTCAGTCTACTGTTTCTTCTGTGATTTACAAACAACACTTATATAGAGATGCCCCCCACTTCCTCTTGAGCACCCTCCCTGTCTTCTGCTTCCAGTTTCTAATTCCACTGCAGTGAGAGAGAGTTTCTAGGTGTAGAGGTGGGACAGTGTGACCATATGAATTTTTTCAGAGACCCTATGGGTCTAGAAGTTGAGGGCAAGTAAAAGCTCTGAAAAGCAGTTGATTTACTGAGTTTAATCCCAGAACAGATTTTCAGTCCAGGTTGGTAACATATATGGTGCACTTGAAAATATCTTCCCTCACACTGCCTTAATTTCTGCATTTAATTCAGTTATGCTACCTGAAAACTGAATAATTAGACTTTTTCAAATGGAATGTAAATGCTTTGAAGACCGGATCTATTTTTTTTATTTTTTTAAAAATTTTATCATTTTTATTTAATATTTTAGTTTTCAACACTGATTTCCACAAGATTTTGAGTTACAAATTTTCTCCCCATTTCTACACTCCCCCCATTCCAAGATGGCATATATTCTGAGTGCCTCATTCCCCAGTCAGCCCTCCCTTCTTTCATCGCACTCTGCCCCAATCCCCTTTTCCCTTACTTTCTTGTAGGGCAGGATAGCTTTCTATGCCCCATTCCCTGTATGTCTTGTTTCCCAGATGTATGCAAAAAAAAAACTTTTTTAAGCATCTGCTTTTAAAATTTTGAGTTCCAAATGCCCTCCCATCTTCCCTTCCCACCCACCCTCCCTAGGAAGGCAAGCAATTCAACATAGATCACACATGTATCATTATGTAAAACACTTCCACAATGCTCATGTTGTGAAAGGCTAACTATATTTCCTTCCATCCTATCCTGTGCCCCTTTATTCAATTTTCTCCCTTGACCCTGTCCCTTTTCAAAACTGTTTGCTTTTGATTACCTCCTCCCCCTATCGGCCCTCCCTTCTATCATCCTCCCACCTTTTTATCCCCTTCACTTTACTTTCCTGTGGAGTAAGATACCCAATTGAGTGTGTATGTTATTCCCTCCTCAAGTTGAATCCAATGAGAGTAAGATTCACTCATTCCCCCTCACCTGCCCCCTATTCCCTTCCAACAGAACTGCTTTTTCTACCCATTTTTATGTTAGATAACTTATCCCATTCTATCTCTCCCTTTCTCCTTCTCTCAATATGTTCCTCTTTCACCCCTTAGATTTATTTCATTTTTTTAGATATCATCCCTTCATAGTCAACTCATCCTCTGCCCTCTGTCTATATTCCCTTCAACTCCCCTAATACTGAGAAAGGTCTCATAAATTACATACATCATCTTTCCATGTAGGAATGTAAACATAACAGTTCAACTTTAGTAAGTCCCTTATGAATTCTCTTTCTTGTTTACCTTTCCATGCTTCTCTTGATTCTTGTATTTGAAAGTCATATTTTCTATTCAGCTCTGGTCTTTTCATTGAGGAAGCTTGAAAGTTTTCTATTTTATTGAAAATTCATATTTTGCCTTGGAACATTATACTCAGTTTTGCTGGGTAGGTGATTCTTGAGTTTAATCCTAGCTCCTTTGACCTTGGGAATATCATATTCTAAACCCTTCAATCCCTTAATGTAGAAGCTGCTAGATCTTGTATTATTCTGATTGTGTTTCCACAATATTCAAATTGTTTCTTTCTGGCTGCTTGCATTATTTTCTCCTTGATCTGGGAGCTCTGGAATTTGGCAACAATATTCCTAGGAATTTTCTTTCAGGGATCTTTTTCAAGAGGTTCTTGGTGAATTCTTTCAATTACTATTTTACCCTCTGGTTCTAGAATATCAGGGCAGTTCTCCTTGATAATTTCTTGTAAGATGATGTCTCGGCTCTTTTTTTGATCATGGCTTTCAAATAGTCCAATAATTTTTAAATTATCTCTCCTGGATCTATTTTCCAGGTCAGTGGTTTTTCCAATGAGATATTTCACATTGTCTTCCATTTTTCATTCCTTTGCTTCTGTTTTTATAATATCTTGATTTCTCATAAAGTCACTAGCTTTCACTTGCTCCAATCTAATTTTTAAGGTGGTATTTTCTTCAGTGGTCTTTTGGACCTCCTTTTCCATTTGGCTAATTCTGCCTTTCAAGGCATTCTTCTCCTCATTGGCTTTTTGGAACTCTTTTTGCCATTTGTCTGTTCTTTAAGGTGTTATATTCTTCAGTATTTTGGGGGGTCCCCTTTTGCAAGTTGTTGACTTGTTTTTCATGGTTTTCTTGCATCACTCTCATTTTTCTTCCCAATTTTTCCTCTACTTCTCTAACTTGCTTTTCCAAATCCTTTTTGAGCTCTTCCATGGACTGAGACCAATTCATATTTTTCTTGGAGGCTTTTGATGTAGGCTCCTTGACTTTGTTGACTTCCTCTGGCTGTATGTTTAGATCTTCTTTGTCACCAAAAAAGGAATCTAGAGTTTCAGTTTGAGTCTGAGTTTGAGTCTGAGTTCATTTTCGCTGCCTGTTCATGTTCCCAGCCAACTACTTGACCCTTGAGCTTTTTGTCAGGATATAACTGCTTGTGGAGCAGAGAGTACTTTGTCCTAAGCTTTAGGGTCTAAGCACTGCTGTTTTCAGAGCTACTTCTACTCCACTGTCATCCCAGGCTCTCTCACCACAGTGCTCCTCCTCTCCTGAGAACCACCAACCAGGACCGCAATACAGACCCTAGCAGGGCTCACCAAGAGAATCTGCCTTTGTGCCCACAAAGCACTCCTTGCACTCCTGCTCTGATCCGCTGCTAGAATCCTCCCACCATGTGAGCCAGGAACTCGGGAAGCAGCTGACTCTGTAGCTCTGGAAGCAGCCTCAGGAGTTTCCTGCTTCTGTCACCACCACCACTGCACCACCTCCACCACTCTCAGGGCTGGTGGCCGGACCCCTGAACTCGATTCTGCAGTTTCCTCCTAACCTGCTCTTTGGTGTTTGTGGGTTGAGAAGTCTGGTAACTGCCATAGCTCACTATTTCATGGCCCTAAAGCCTGTTCCAGCTGGCTGATTCCAGGTCTTGTCTGTCCCAGCATGGCCCATGCCGGGCTGACCTCAGCTCTCAGCACCATGAGATAGACCCTTCCCAGCTACCATCCAGGTTCTCCTGGGCTGGAGACCTGTTTCCCTCTGCTATTTCGTGGGCTCCACAGCTCTGGAATTTGTTCAGAGCCATTTTTTACAGGTGTTTGGAGGGATTTGGGGGAGAGCTTAAGCAAGTCCCTGCTTTCGAGCTACCATCTCTTGGCTCCACCCCCACAATAGTACCCAGGAACTATTTTTCACATTATTTGTTCTAGAACCTAGTATACTCCCTTGCACGTAGTAGATGGTCAATGAATATTTGTTGGATTGAAATCTTCTATAAACATGAACATTTCTGAAAGATTAGCACTGATGGCCCATTTACATGTTAGTCTGAATTAATTCAATGAGATTGCTTTTCTCCTAACACCCACTGTTATTGTTGTTGTTATCTGAGAGTTACCACATTTATTGGGAGGAAGAAGAGGGTGATATTGTTGGAGCAAAGCACTTTTCAGGGGTAGGATCATTCTGGGTGATGTGTTGTATTGGAGAGCTTAAGTTAGCACAAGGATACTGGGCAAAAGGGGCTTCTGGAGAATGGCACTAAGAAGTAGAATCATAGAATATAAATTTTAGGGTGAATGAGATCTTAGAGGTTATCAACTACTATCTGAATCAGAATTCCCTCCATAATATCCAGAGAAGTGATCATGCAGCCTTTATTTGAAAATCACCAGAGGTATGGAGCACATTACTTGTTGAGGCATCACATTTCATTTTGGACCACTGTAACTGTTAAGAAGCATTTCCTCCCTTGATTTTATCAGGGTTGGGTGTAGTTCCCTCAGTTCTCTTTTTCCTATAACTTTGAATGTGTACTCAGGACTTGAGTTCTAGATACTCTATTGGGCTTAACTCACACTCAGCAGAAACTTCTCTTATTTAAACCCAAACATTAAAAATTATTTATACCTCATATCATAGGAAAACAAAACAATTTACTTTAAAAAAGCAAACACTGTGATATCAAGAAAACATCAAAAGATTATTGTGGTATTTTCCCAACCTGGGTTCCACAGGAACCCAGGGAGAATATCACCTGCCATAAGATCTACAAGACTGGGGATCAAAAACATGAGTAGCCTAGATGAGACGGAAAAAATTTTTTTTAACATACCAGGGTAGACTGCTCAGGCTGCTAGCAGCTTTGACTTTTTAAGGTACAGATTGAGATTTTTAGAGTACATAGCCAATCAGCAGCATTCCACAGCAGAAAGGAAATAGAGGAGGGGAAACTTTGAGTCACTCAGATTGATAAAGATCAGTAATCTCTAAGATAGTGGAATGCTATTTCTAGATAGAGTCAGTCTGACTCATCCTATTGTTATCAGGGGGAAAAATTACAGTCTGTAGGTCTCTATAAACATAACCCCATAAGTCAGGTTCTTTGGCCTCCTAGGAAGCCAAAGGTTTATCTGGGAAGCATCCCCCCCCAACCATAGAACTCCTGTTCATCCTCTTCCTCCATAGGACAAATGGTAAAAATGCAGTAAAACCAATTGTTGTCCTAAAGCGATAATCTCCCAGGAGCTTGACTCCTTGCCCAGAATTGCCTCATTACCCAGTGCTGTGAACCAGGAAAAAGATAGATACAGGCTATAAAATTAATCATGAAAAGGATTATACTCCAATATCTTTGTCACTGTGCTATTCCCCTAACGGATTGCTGAAAAAGACCAGGATTCATGCTGGTTCATCTCAGAGATTGTTGATAGAGATCAGAATCTATGCTAGGGTGGCTCACAGATTGCTGAAAAAGAGAGATCAGAAATCATCCCGTGCCTCTATCATGGATGGACGTAATCTTATATCAAATCCCTAGCCTGGAGTAAGGATAACACTAATACCTGTGTAAGGCAGTTACCTCAGGGCTTCTGTGGTTTGGTGGATAGAGAGCTGAAGTCAGAATCAGGGGAATCTGGGTTTGAGTCCCCCTCAGACGTTTATTAACCCTGTGACCCTAGACAAGCTACTTAATCTCTTTAAGCCATAGTTTTCTCATCTCTAAAGTTGGAATCAATTACCTCTAAGGTCTATTCCAGCTCTATATGTATAACTCCATGAAAATAAACGTCTGATCAATATCGGTGAGCCATGAAGGGAGGAAGTGGGCCTCTAGGGGAGCTTCCCTTGCTGTTTGTTACCCTTTCTCGTCTTCTTTCTAGTGTCCTTTAAAAAAGCTCCCACCTCTATTTGCTTATTGAATCAGAGTTCATTCTACACAGCAAGTTGCTATTTTCCTTACATTGAGCCCAAATTAGCCTCCTTTCCACCTTGTTACAAGTTCTAAGGTCTTTCCAGAGCCAAGAAGAACAAATCTAAGGCTTCTGCCATGTGGCAACTCTTTGATTTTTAAAAGATAGCCATCATGTCTTTCTCCTCTGCAACAGTTCTACTGTCCTGTTTCCCATTCACAAAAGTGCTACTCAGCTAGCTCATTGTGGCATAGATTTCTTAAAGGCTACGCTACAGGAATGGCAGTTCTGGTGGATTCTGCTGAGCTAGAAAGGCTTCTGACATTGTTTTGTCCACAGATTTTTATCCATTAGTCTTCCTAAATATTCAGAAGCTCATCAATAGACAGCTGGCCTGCTAGTGATGAATAACCATGGCTACCCATGAAACAAAGAAAAATATGTAACTGTCTTCAGTCTTCCATTTCAGAGAAGGGATCAGAGGTGCTAAGAATTGCAATGTTTTACACCATCTACAAACATAAATTTAAGTATTGCATCCTAATTATGAAATTTTTGTCCAATGAACAGTGAGTTGACTGCCACTGGAAGAACTGAGCCACAGCAGTATTAACATTCTTGCTATAAGGGAAACCAGAAGAAATCAAGAATCTGTGGCAAAGTAGCAGGGTAAGTCATAGGTTCTCATTAGAGTGATTAGCACTTGAGTTGGTGGGGTTGATTTCATCTTCAACCCAAAGACAAGAAATATCATTTCTTGGGGTTCTTGGTCATCTCTCCATTAACACTTAGCACAGGGCTTGGCATGCAGGAGGTAAATGTTTATTGGCTGACTGACTCATCCAGTAGTGAATATAATGAGCAGAAACAAAAAGTCATCAATGAAAATAATTCAACTTACGTTACATAATCTGTTGTGAAAGAAAAAGTTTAAAATCTGTATGACCATCTGTGTAAGATCTAAATCAGTGTTTCCTTGATACTCAATGACTTTAGTGCAAATGTGGACATAGAAAAAGTGGTGAAAAATAAACTGGAAAATGTTTTTGATTAAGGCATAAAAAATAACAAAAGCTTGTAGACTAATCAGAAGATTCTCATCTGTATGACATATACATTTTTTCACAAAAAGAGTTAAAAGGCACTGGACATAAGTATTGAACATTATCATTAAAAAAATTAATTACACTAAAGTAGAAGGAAAATTTTTTGTTAGCTATATGGAAATAATTTCTGAGTCAACTTTCTGTGGCCTTAGTCAGAATAAAGAGCAAAATAACAGCAAAATAAAAGAAATGATAAAGACAAGAAGACATTACATGTAATTACAACAGCTTCTTCCTAACCTATGTAAAACAGCTATCTGCTATGAAAAAATATGAAATGCATATAGAGAGACATTAATTGTGATTATCTTAATTTTTTTTAAGAAATTTTAAAGTGATGTAGAGCTGTTACTACAAGAAGCAAAAAGCCGCAGATGGGAAAAAGTAGATATCTTTGCCAATAGAAGAGATCTGACAATCCAGAAAAAAATAAGTTTGTAACATCATTTGAAAAATATCAGAGAAGGGTGGTGGAAGATCATGAGCATAAAAATTACCTTACAAAATAGCCAGAAGGAATGGAAGAAAAAAGTAAGCAGTAGAAAGTAGTCCATTTGGTGTGGAACCCAACTAACCCATACCATCCCACAAGACTCTAAGGGCAATAACAAATAGACTGAAAGGGAATATATTTACTGGCATTTCTATTGCAATCTCTCACCACAGATGATCAAGTGCAAAAGTGTGGTTTAATTAGCTCTTCAATATCTGATAAGCTATATGAAGAATGACATGTAGGAGACTAGCCAGTCTCCTTTGATTTGGAAAGTTACCAGGATGGATCCATAGGAGAGCAAATTGATATACCATTTCCTGTAGCAATGTCAAAATTAGTTTGATTCATCACCTGGGCATTCCCCATACCAATGGAGTCATAGGTTCTGCCCCTGTCTCTATACCTACTGGAATGGCAGGATAGTGAAGGTTATTCACATCACTGGAGCCTGGACAGCTAAGTGGACCACTAAGATGAGCATTGGTCAATAGAGCAGGTCTTCAGGACAGGAGTTCCAGGTAGGAAAGTGTTAAGTACTCTAAGGTGTGGTTTCTGATTTGGGCATCATGCCTCGTGGGGAAATGGTCAGGGAGCAAGGAAAAGATACTTTTTAAAAATCATGTCAGGAAGATTGGCATCAAGTACACTTAAAAAAAACCTGTGATGTAGGTAACAAAATTTTGAAGGTATTCAGGATTTGATTTTCAAAGTATCTCATTGAAAAAATAGCAAGAAAATGAAAAAAATCACAAATGGTACTATTGAAAAATAAAAGGAAACAGAGAACATCAACAATCATTAACAATTAAGCCTCTCTATACTTCTTTTGCTTCTTTAAATGACCTTTTCAAATCCTTTTTGGAAATATGGAAAGGGAACAAACTGGCTCTTTCAAGACAGTTTTCTAGAGCGGAGACCTTCACAGTCCTAATATTGACTGAGAAAGGTAGAGAATATAATACAATATATATTATGCTATATATGATATATATATATGATATAGAGAATATAATATATCATCGGGTTTACCATTTGTTGACTAAAGAAAGTAAAATACAGCCTTAAAGTCTTTCTTCCAACTAGGTTGAGAGGCAGTGTTTTATGATGAAAAGAACACTGGTTCTGAAGTCAAAGCACTTGAGTTTGAATTTCAGCTCTCATGTTTACTACCTGTGTGGCCTTAAACAAGTTACTTAAACTTCCTAATTAAATAACTGGACCTCAGTTCCCTCATTAGTAAAAATGGACAGGATTGGACTAAATACCCTCTGAGATCCCTTCCACACCTAGATCTATAATCCTATGAGCTTTCCCCATGATTCTCACACTATTGTTAAGCATCTGTAAGGTTTCTTAAAATATTTAAATGCAGATAACTTTGTTCAAGCAATCTTCTAATTATCAATATCAAGTGAGGCATAAAGCTGATGCATGCTTGACAAAAGCATTAACTAGAATCATGGAATTTGTTCTGCAAAGAGACCATATGGAAGAGAGTTTCCCTATAAAAAAGGTTGGGTTCTCCAGATACTCAGGTTTGTTAGTGACATAGTACTGATTGCCTCAAGCCCTGGAATACTCTGGGGTTTCCTCAATGAGATCCATGGCCACTCAAAAGAGATCAGCCTAACAGCCTGGCACAGAAAAAACCAAGTTGATGAATAGTACATATTGCCCAGATTAGTTCATCCATGCATGCATCTCAGACAGACACTGTGATGAATTATTTAGCAATGGCAACCTATGAAACAAAGCACAAATATAAAATGGGTCTGAGCACTGTGCAGCCACCTTCTACTTCCACAGTTATGGTAAGAGATTGATAGGAAAAGGGAGCCACGAGTAATAAAAATCATCCAGTTCTCAGGCTATCTATGAACATTAACTGAACTATTGGTACTTTATCAGAGATCAAATGGACTTTTCAGGTAAACAAAGGTTCTCCTTGAAGAAGTGAAAGAAGGAGTTGGTGAGGATGTTTTTGTTTTCCTCCAGTGCAAAAAGAAATATCATTTCAGGAATTACTTGTTCATCTCACTTTGCAGTTATGTGCATAAGCAAAAAGATAACCATAAAGGTAACTACAGTCTGTGTAACAGCATCTTTACAGAGTATAAGGCACTATTGCAATTCTATTTAAAAATTAATGTTATACTATGAGCTCTGATAGCTGGGGCTGTTTGGTTTCTTGCCTTTCTTTGTATCCCTAGCCCAGTGCCTCACACACATAAATGTCATAAATTCTTGTTAATGAACTGACTTTCCAAATTAATTTACATACATTTTGATTCTGGGTTATTTTAGTGCAAAGATGAGCATGGGGAGGATGGCAAACATGTCAAAAATAGGGCACAGAATCAAGGAACTAATGGGATGAAAGGCTTATAAGATTGCAAAAAGACAATGAGAGCACTGAATAAATTTCAAAAAGTAAAACTGACAATATTTTAATAGAGAGGAAATGGCTAGTTACCAGTTAAAAAGTAATTTCTGAAATCAGCTGTCTATGGAGAGCCAAACCTTTGACTTGTAGAAGAAAGATCAAAATCAATAACAAGTTAGGAGAAAGAGTAAAAATAAAAGATGCCATTCAATCAAAAGAGTTCTGACTTGACCTATTGAAACAATCTCTCCATTTGGTGATGCTGTATGTTTGGCTGTACATCTTGGAATCCTCTCGTCATGAAGGAATTTATGTTGAGGAGCCCCCAAAGAGCAGTAGAGAGACACATGATAGAGGTAAGCTGCTTCTAGCACAGAGAAAATATTCCCTGAAAATGAATTTAACCAGACTCAATTTCTGTTTTGCTCAGGGTCTGTCTTTCTCAGAACATATGGTCGAACATTAAACACAAGACAGTAAATAATATAGCAAAAATCAACATGGCTTCCATCTGCATTAATGTACACATTAGATGAGCTGCTGTGAGTACACCGACCATTCTGTAACATGGGCCATCTTTGTTTCACGGCTTTGGGATCTGGTCTTTCATCCCCCCTGCCCCCCAACGCCCACCCAAGGTTTATTACTTGGCTGTAAAAATAGATTTATAACACTTTAAGTTCTGGCTTAGGAGCAAATTTTGTTTTTCAAATTCAAATTTGTCATTCCAAAAACCAGTTTGACAATTTTTAAAGGTCTTGAATGTTGAAAAGATGTTTACTGCTTTTAAAATACCATTTTATTGCCAAGCTCATAATATGTAAACTACTTTGATTTTTTTTTCTTTTAGTGGTTAGTGATTAGGCAGTGACATGCCTTTAAAAAATGGATACAGCAAAGGCATTTAACTTGGGAAAGAGAGAAATTTACTACATTTTCTCCAGTCAGTTCCTTTCCTAAGTATTAAAATATGTCTACACTGAATATGTGTTTTCATAATGTTAGCTCTAAAAATACCAATGTGTTCTTTGGAAGAAAGGGTAACAACAGAAACATTTTGTTCTGTAACAACAATCGTTTTGTGTGTTTTGGATGCAGAGTTCAGCAGGGGCTATTTAAGAGCTGTACAAATATTAGCCAAACCTTGGAGCCCACGCTTCTGGTTGCCATGGTTGTCAATTGATTTCAGCACTGGATTAGTATCGAGATACATCCAAGGATGAGTCACCTTCCTCTGACCTGAACTCAAGTGGCCCAGAATATCTGTTTGTTCCTGGGTCTGGTATTACAGTATAGATAAAGGGCTTTTGGGATTTAGGATCTGTTCTGTCAGTTGTCAATAATAGGCACTGAATGAGTGGACCTTCAACATGACTGAAATTCATTACTACAGAACTACTTTGGAAATCACTGCAGCATCAAATCTGGGAACCCCAACTGGACAAAATGCAAAGGAACCCAAAGGGAAAATCGGGACTGAATCCCACCATTGCACCCTCAGAGAATGGATTCAGAGGAATAAGTTTGCTAAATGGCAGGTAGGTGGTGCATTGTATAAAGCTTCCTACCTGGAGTCAGGAAGAACTGAGTTCAAATCCAGCCTCCAAAACTTACTAGTTATGTGACCTTGGCCAAATCATGTTAGTTCTGTTTACCTCAGTTTCCTTATCTATAAAATTCAGATAATAATAGCATCTGCTTCCCAGGGTTGTTGTAAGGATCAAATGGGCTAATAATTATTTTTGAATACTACTTTTTCCCAATTATATGTAAAAACAATTTTAACATTCCTTTTTATAAAATTTTGAGTTTCAAATTCTCTCCTTCTCTCCCCTCCCCACTGCTTAATACAGTAAGCAATTTGATATAGGTTATACATATGCAGTCATGCAAAACACATTTCCATATCAGTCATGTTGTGAAAGAATATACAGACAAAAAAACATGGAAGAAAAAAAGGTGAAAATAGTATGCTTAGATCTGCATTCAGACTCTATCAGTCTTTTCCTGGAGGTGGATAGCATTTTTCATCATAAGTCTTTTGGAATTGTCTTGGATGATTATATTGTTGAGAAGAGCTAAGTCACTCACAGCTAATCATCATACAATGTTGCTGTTACTGTGTACAGTGTTCTTCTGGTTCTGCTCACTTCACTTTTCATTAGTGCATGTAAATCTTTTCAGGTTTTTCTGAATCATCCTGCTCATCATTTCTTATAACATAAGAATATTTCATTATAAGTGTATACCACAACTTGTTCAGCCATTCCCCAGCTGATGGGCATGCTCTTCAATTTCCAATTCTCAGATACCACAAAAAGAGCTGTAATAATGTATTTTTATATAAATAGGTCCCTTTCCTTTTTTAAAAACAATCTCTTTGGGATACAGATCTAGGGTTGCTTTTGCTGGATCAGTGTATATGCACATCACCTGGCACATAGTAAGAACTACACAAATGTTAGCAATTCTATTTATTCTCTCAGCTATTCTTTGGAGTTACAGCTGGTGACCACGAAGGTTGACATCTCCGGGGAGTGGCTCGGAGGGAGGAGGCTCCTTTTAACGAACTCAGGAGATTGGAGTAGATGAGTTTGTGTTGCAGCCAGCTGCTTTGGGCTCAGCAGATTGTTAAATTTTCAGTGTGAATACTTATACCTCAGAAATAGCTGAAGATACAAATCAGGGCTTGATTTATCATTTTGTTGATTGTCTAGAACGCTTGACTTAAAAAAGTGAAGGAGAAAATGTTAATAATGCTGATAAAACTTACAAATGAGATGTGGGTACTTTTTTAAAAAAAGAGCTGGGATTTTTTAAACATTTACCAGCATACCTCTGCTCTAAGTTTTTTGCAACTACAATTTGATTTAATACAAGTATGTGTTAGGTGTCCACTGTGTGCAAGGTGCTGGGCATGGAAAGACAAAATAAAAGCTCACATTTATACAGCTTTTAAGGTCTGCAAAGTGCCTTAAATATGTTGCTCTATCTGATCCTCAAAATAAAATCCAAATCAGTAGAACTTATATGGGGTGAGGGAAGGGAGATAACATTTAAAGAGATAAATAAAAACAATATTATATGAAGAGGGAGTAAGCGCTAACAATTTAGTGGATGCAGAAAAACTTCCCATTGAAGATGGCACGTGCGTTTAGCTTAAAAGGAAGCTAAGTATTCGAAGAGGTGACTTCCAAGTGAGGAGGAACAGGGCTTTCAAGGCATGTGACACAGCTAGGCAAAAGTGCAGGTAGAGAAGGCAGTTCCCTCAAGTTTGGGGAGAATAGCAAGTTGGCTAAATTTTATGATTGTAAGTGGGATTCAGGCAATTTTGATCCTTGAATAACCTGTGAACCTATATTGGTAAAAGGTTAATTTAACTATGAAGGCTGCCGAGGAATTGCTATCAAGAAATGATTACGCAGATTTTATGATATCTTAAATGTGTTTATGGTACGGGACAGACCATAATAGCTGCACAGTTCATTATGCCAGCCTTTCTAAAGGCTTCCCTGGCTCATTTTCTCTTTTACTTGCCTTTTTGTCCTTTGGCTTATGTTAATGGGGTGTATATTCAAATTTGTGCTATGAGATTCTAAACTGTACAGCCCCTAAAGGTCACACATCTACATTTTCATGGCGCCATTAATATACATGTCATTCGAAAATGAAATATAAAATTAATGGATCTGCATGAATGTACAAAGTTCATATATGTTGATTATCTTGAGAGCTGTTTCATTTTGCAGGCTCTGTTAAAGTGTTATTTGCCCGGGAATCTTCTAGAATTCCTACAAATTCAAGAATGGTAAAGTACATATTTTGAAATCATCATGGTAAAGATAATCTTAAATTTCACCTTCTGAAATAGTTTCTATAGTTCTGGCCTGATGCTTGTGGAGACTGCCCTGACTCCAATGTGTTCTGTAGGTAACTACAATTTCTTAAAGTTTGTGCTTGCAGAACACAAGCTCTAGCAGCTACTATTAAGCTGGAAAGGGTTGAAATACAGACTCAGTAACAGATTTACATGAATGATTCAAGGACCATCCACAGTAAGTTTGGAAAGGCTTGTCAACTGGCTAGGCACAGGGTAATGAATTTTTGACTCTAACATTTCTTGAAATTCATCTACTAAGTCACAGGCAGGTTGTGATTGGTGTGCCCCACTAGCCTAATTACAGATGCTCTATTTGAAGCAAGACATTTGGGAAATAAGGCAGCTATGATGATTTTTTCATGAACTGTCATGACCTCCACTTTTTGTTCATCCAGAACTGCAGGTGTGGGAAGGGGTGAAAATTGGCAATAGCTACCTCAAAAATGCTCAGCTGCATAAAGTGAAAGAAACAAAAATGACCCTAAGATGGCATTCATTATCACTGTATTTATTTACTACTAGTAATTAACCTTGTCTGTAGGGATGGCCTGTTGCATAGGCAGAGAAACAGACTGTCTCTATAATGTGATCTCTTCATCTTAGAAACTCTTCTGACCAGCTACGTGTAAATAATAGGGTTTTAAATAACATTGCTCTCTTTCACATCTATAGTTAGTGAAATCTACCAGTAGATCTATAATTAAGAAATCTGGCATTCAGGGCAAATTCAGTGGGAATTGGTGATAGGAGGAGTGATGAGAATATACCCTGGTTGAGTGCAGTCACACTGGAACAGTGGGGTGGTACATTGCCTGGAGGGCAGAATTCCAGTCTCCAACCCCTAGGACTAAGAAAGGAAGGTAGCAGCAGAACATGTAGCATTGAGTGAAGGAAGTGGATGAAGAATGGGACTTTCAGAATCCCCGTACAGCACAGAGTAGAGGAAAGGCTGAATAACTTTTACTAGGAAAAATATATCCCACACCCAAAAGGATGGCGTCCTGGGCACCCCATCTTAGTTACTGCCACCAGCATATATGAGACAAAGAAACAATGAGGTATAGAACCCAGATGGTAAGGAACAAAGCTGAAGTTCTCTCCATATTGAGAACTTGAGTCTTTCCTGGTTCTGTAAGGTAGTACCTCAAAGAGTTAAAATTAAACATTTTTTCTATTGCTGTACTAGGCTATTGTTGCCAGCTCTAGTCTCTGATGATGCTTTTCATTTGTATCCTTCAATAGTCAAGGCAGGAGAAGAAGCCGTCTGAATATCGAGCCAGTCCTAGCCCCTCAATGGGCACTTTTTAAAAAGATAAGGTTAGCTTTGGTAAAATTGTGAAAAAATCAGTCTCTGCCCTTTGTACCTCTTTCCAGTACCCTCATGCTGCGAGTTGGCTCCCCAAGGACTATAACTCCAGTGCTCCCATTACCTCAAACAATGCCCCCTCTTCCTGACCTTGTCCTTCTAATAGAAATTTCTCTACCTCCTTTCTCATTCCCTAAGCCACTACACTAGGTGAGAATGAGTAGTAGTGGATTAAATAGATAAACCATATTAGCTAGCTAACAAAATTTCTGCCAAGTCACATAATTACAACTCTAAGTACAGTATATAGAGCAGGATTTATAAGCATCTTCTCTCTTGGGTGCACATGCTTGCACTTGCACAGAAGTGGCTCTAGCCATTTCCTTATTCTTTTAGAATATTTTTAAAAAACACCCTAGGTTATTTAGCATAATGAGTTCCAACTGCCCAAGAGGGATATAATAGTCAGAAAGGCAAATTTGTAGATTAGGGGAGTGCCTTTCTGACACCCCAGAAGAGTGGGAAGTACTGACCAAGAGTGAAACACAACACCTAAGTTCTGGAGGAGCGAGAATCTAGTAGGAGGGATGAACTCAATATTAACTAGTGCTAAGTAGAAAATAACAAACGCAATTCACATTCATGTAAGGATTTAAGGTAGGAAAATCGCTTTAATCTCAGATGATCGTTACCAAAAAATCTTGTGAGGTGACTCCTATTATTATCAGCATTTTATAAATAGGGAAACTGAGGCTTTGAAAAGTTAACTAGTCCACCCATAATTGTAAAACTAATAAGTGAGGAAGGTAGAATTTGAAGTGAATGCTATTATTAACCCCGTATTATAGATGAGGAAACTAAGGCTTTGAGAAGTTAACTAGTGCATCCATGGTTATAAAATTAATAAGAGAGGAAGGCAGGATTTGAAGCCAGGTTTCTCCTAATTCCATAAGTCCTTCCATTATCCTATGCTTCCCTTCAAGAGACTTCTTGTAGTCATCCAAAAAAAAAAAACTCAACCGATTACCACAGCTGCTTCAGCAGACCCTTTATGTATAGAGAAGCCTGTGAGTCCTAGATGGGAAACAACAGAAGTTTTGAATAGCCCAGAAGTATTCTCATTTCAGGGGTGAAAACTTTTTTATATTCTTAGCGGAGACTTCAGTATAGTTCCTCTGACGTCTCCCTGATTGAGACTTGGCACAATTTCACAGGAAAGAGAAGTAATCTAGTATGTCCCCAAAGTCTTAATGCAGTTTTAAGCTTTAATCACTTAAAGACTTTAGGTATGTCCTGTACAGTAGAGAAGAGTACTGTAGAGTGAAGGTGACAAACATGGTAGAGGCTGCAAAACTCCGGAATGTAGCCTGAACTAGATTAAAGTATAATTGGGAAACATTAAACATAACAAATAAAAATACAATAAACCAAAGATAATCTTAATTTGTGGTTTTCTAATTCCAGGATCCTCACAAACTGTTTAACTGCTGCTATTTATGTTGGACACCAGTGGAGCAGAGGAGAGTCTGGCAACAAGGCAACAAAGTGGTGGAGCATCATTTGAAGAGGAGCGAACAGGTGGGAGAAAGGCCTGCAGTCTTTGCTGGGCTGTTGGACAACAGCAGTGAAGGGGTAGACTTGATGTCAGCACCCTATTCAGCTTAGTTGTTGAGATAAAATGAGGCACCAGTGAGTTAGTGAACATGTAACAAACCCTGGCACAGCAAGGATATTTAACAAGGACACAGTGCCACTCAGACTTTCTTTACACAACCTATTCCTACCCTTGTCTCTATATGGAGATGCATTAGATCAGCAGACCAACGTATAGTAACTCTGGGGTCTTCAGTGATCCCTAGGTCAGAGTGGACCCCAATTCCATATGAGTGTGACAATTTTATGTCATCAGGTGACCAGAAAGCTATGTCAAAGGAGATAGGGACCAATCAAGTTCCAGGACAACTTTTTAAAAAATAATATTTTAATTTTTTCCAATAACATGTAAAGATAATTTTTAACATTATTTTTTAAACTTTGAGGTTTTTTCTCCCTCCCTCCCTCACCTGTATCTTCCCTGAGATGGTAAAAAAATTTATATAGGTTATACATATGCAATCATGAAAAACAAATTTCCATATTTGTCATGTTGTGAAAGAAGATGGATGAAAAGGAAAAAAATGAAAAAAATATAGTGTATTACTATGCTTCAATCTGCATTCAGACTCCATCAGTTTTTTCTCTGGAGGTGGATTGCATTTTTCACCATAAATGCTTTGGAATTGTCTTGGGACATTGTACTGCTGAGAACAGGTAAGTCGTTAAAAGTTAATTGTTGTAAAATGTTGCTGTCACTGTGTACGTACAATGTCCTCCTGGTTCTGCTCACCTCACTCTGCATCAGTTAATGGAAGTCCAGGTTTTTCTGAAGTCATCCTACCTGTCATTTCTTATAGCACAACAGTATTTCATTGTATTCATATACCACAACTTGTTCAGCCATTCCGCCATTTATGGAATTTCCAATTCTTTGGCACCAGAAAAAGCGTTACTATAAATATTTTTGTACAAATAGGTCCTTTCCTCCCCTTCCCTTTGTAAAAATCTCCTTGGGATATAGACCTAGTAGTGGTATTGTTGGATCAAAGAGTATGCACAATTTTATAGCTCTTTGGGCATGGTTCCAAATTGCTATCCAGAATGACTGAATCATTTCACAACTCCACAAAGAGTGCATTACTGTCCCAGGGACAGCTTTATTACCTTTTAGGGAAAACTAATCCCCATTGTGGGGAAATGAGAGAACTGTATTCTACCACAGGGTGAAGGATTCACAGAACAGTACCTGGCAAATAAACAGTGGGGTATAGAACCCAGATGTTGAAGAAATGACCTGAAGTCCTCTCCCTTTACTAGAGTACCTATACAAACTAATGCTGTGAGTTACAGGGACTGCACAGATCTCTGGGTAGAAGGTGGGCTCATTACAAGAGATTTGGGAGGTCAGAGGGAATGAGAATAGCCATTCTTTTGCCATGGTGTCCTTTCTTGTCCTTAAGCATAGAAAGAAAGCTTCCTTCCTTCCTTCCTTCCTTTCTTCCTTCCTTCCTTCCTTCCTTCCTTCCTTCCTTCCTTCCTTCCTTCCTTCCTTTCTTTTTATTTATTTCTGTATTTAGATGAGTGCTTGTCAGGCGCAGAGCTGGAACCATTGGGGGAATGTTAGATACTGAAGTCCCCAAGTTCCTCTTGGGTACAGATAATAAGTTAGTTAAGGTGAGAGCTCCCCAAAGCAATTCTTTGTTTAAGTTAAGTAAGCCAAAGCCAGGCTCCTTTGTTTTGGGAAAGACATGAGAGTTGAAGGTACAAATTGTAAAGAAGACTTTAAGTAATGAAGCCAATGTTGGAAATTTCAGGCATGGTGGCAGGCTGGGATAGGAAGAGCCATAATATTTTGGTCACTGAACTGAGGTTGAATTTTTCTGAGAACTTCCAGAGGGACATTGACAGGGTTTTTTTGTGTCTGGTATAATAAAGCATGTTTTGCTCAAAATAATCATAGACCTCCTCTGTTGGCTCAGTAGTTGTCTCCCTAAAAATCTATCATTCAGTGAAGCAAAACTTTCTTTTAAGCCCCACAGGCGACTGTGACTATCAAGGCAGTCACTCGACCTTATCAATAATTGGAAGAAGTTATTCCTTCATCCTAGGGCACAAAGTAAGGGGTGGATATCTCGTTAGGGAGAGCTCCAGTCAGCACTATGCACCCAAGAGGAAATGACTTCCAATCTTCCTGTAATCATTCTTCACTTTTTCATTATATTTATGTTGCTGCATTAATTTGTATAGGCACCTACTATAGAAATGGAAAATTCTTGAGTTTTTCAGCCTAAATAGCTCATTAAGATTTCATCCTACAACATTTTTAACAGGCTACTCATTATTTCTGATGAATTCACACTGTTCCGTACATTTGTGACATTGAATGCACTGGCAGTAATACATTAAGTCTGAGTTGACTCTTGGCAACTTCTGTTTTGGTTACTTGTAATTTTCCCCCTCAAAACCCTTGATTATTGGACTTCCTATTTGGTCTCATCCCCAATGTTACTCATGAAGGAAATTGACTATTGAAGAAAAATCTTCATTTTCCTAAATTGCTAATAATTAGAATGGGAGGTAAGGGAGAGAGTCTGCTTTCACCTAAGCATTTCTCAGGGACTTTTTTCTGTTTTTGAACCACATACAAAATATGAGGTCAAATGTTGCTTGTGTAGCATCCCAAAGGAGAACAACATGCTTGTATGAGAGTTTTGAGTATTTTCCACTCGTATCTCTCTGAGGGATTCATTTTTGAATAGATAGGATACCACGTAGGCTCCCTAGAAGGGTCTCTCTGATACTCTGGCTAGGTCTGTAGTAGGGGTCAGGTTAAATATATAGTCCGGTGCATTTCTGAAATGGCTTAATGTGAACTAGGACAGAGGAGCCTCTGCCTGGTGCCTGAGATGGGGAAAGATGGCTGGTGCTGTTTTGTAAATAGTTTCTCTGCAGTCTTGAGGCCAGGACATAAAGGTCAGGTGAGGGCTGGCAATAGCTACTGAGAAAATACTGTTAGATGAAGAGAAGATAATGATTCAGAGGTAGCATCCCTCTAAGACTATATTTACTTACCATCAATTAGCCTTCTCAGTAGGGCTGATGCTATGCAGAGGCCAAGTCTTTCCCTGCAAGTTCCACTAGCCTGATACGATGTCTGCAATCACCACCATTACAATAACCAGCAGGTCTCTGTTAAAAGGCATCATACACAGGAGAGAGAAGGGAACATCCATGAATACATTAGCATGAAATGGTGCTTAAGATTAGCTGGCTACCACCTTAACTCTCCCCCTTTCATGAGAGACTGGGAAAGGTGTTGTTCTTCGGTTACGTCCAACTCTTCATGGCTATAGTACATATATATGGTATATGACTGTGATCTATGCTATACTACTCTGCTATAAGAAATGATGAGCTCAATGACATTAGAAAAAACATGGATAGACTTGAACAAAATTATGAAGAGCAAAATGAACAGAACCAAGAGAACATTGTACACAGTAACAGCAATACTGTTTTAAGAACAACTTTGGGGGAAGCTAGGTGGTGCAGTGAGCAGAACACTGACCTGAATTCAAATCTGGCCTCAGACACTGGACACACTTACTAGCTGTGTGACCTCGGGCAAGTCACTTAACCCCAATTGCCCTGCCTTCCTCTCTCCAAAAAAAAAAACACTTTGAGTGAATAAATCATTTTGACTATTATAAATACCAAAATTAGCTACAAAGGAGATATGAAAGAAGAAGCTATCTATATCCAGAGAAGGAACTGATTAATAGAAATATGTATGGAATGATTTTATAAGTATATACATATTTGTGTCTAATGGTAGCTATCTCTGGGGGCAAGAGAGGAGGGAAGAAAAAAAGGGAAAAAAGAAAGTTACATGATAACTTTATTATAGATGGAAAGGGATTAGCAAATTGTACATAATGGATTTGCAGTTCCATGTACAGTTATCTTTTTTTCCTATTCTCTCATGTTATAGAAATGCTTGTTTTATTTCTTAAGTTCAGAATAAAATAAATAAAATTTTTAAAAACACACTAATACCCTCCATGGGGTTTTCTTGGTAAACACACAGTTACATTGGTAATTCTCTTACTGCAGCATTATGTAATAATATACCTGAATATTATTGTTATACATTAATTCAATATTATGATAATTAATATTATTATATTCTGTGTAACATATGTATATATTATATATCATAACATAATGTAACATACTATATGTTCTTATATTATGTTATATTATAATGTTGAAGTAAGATATATAATGCTCAATAAACATTTGGTGAACCTTTCCATTAAAACTCAGCTCTAGCACCCCTTCCTCTGTGAAGCCTTCCCTGATGCCTCCAGTTCCTAGCACTGCCCTCCCAATCAAATTTCTGTGCATTTACTTATATCTGTACATATTTTCTCCTTTCCTTCAACTCCTAGAATGGAGCTTCTTGAAGGCAGGGATTTGCCTTAGTATTCATAGTTACTAGAGCGTAGTTCTTCTAGATTCTTAATTCATTATGGTTGAATTGATTTGACATGTTGGACAGTTTAAAATCCTCAATCCCAAAATGTTTGTATGGATTTATTTTTTCCTCTCATGACTATTTCCCACCACCAACCCCACCCCTGTCATTAACACTATAGGCTAAAGATCTTTTCACATTGTGATCTAGAATTGTTTAATGAATAAAGAATTAATCATAGGATCATAACAATTTGGGTAGTGGCAGTCAATACCCAATTTTATAAATGAGGAAACTGAGTTCCAGAGAGATTGCAACTTATCTAAGATCCTATGTTGTTTACTATAGCCACCAGGATGCTTTTTGGTTTCCTTTCATTCATTCATTCATGGCTAGTAATGAAAGGTTTTTAAGTAGATAAGTGACAGGATGGGGGCTGTGCTGTAGGAATGCTTCCCTGTAAATGTTACGTAAAATGGATTTGTAGTTGGGAGAGTTTGAACGTAGACAGAGGTCATTATAATAATCTGGTTGAATATTCTGGTTGAAGAGTAATAAAGGCCTGAACTAGGTTGATAGCAGTAGAAGTTAAAATGAGCGGACTCAAAGAAGGCTTTGAAGAACTGGATTTGATAATGAGTCAGATGGTAGGGAGTAAAGAAAGGGGAGGAGTTCATGATCGCTCCATAGTTTCAAGTCTGGGTAACTGAGAAAATGATGGCACTATTAAGAGAAACAGGAAAATCAGGAGGAGGTGTGGGTTTGATTTTTTGTTGGGAAGGAACGGAAATGGAAAAATAATGATTTGCTTGTGGTTTTGATGAGCCATCTATATGCAAAGTTAAAAACTTTTGTGAAGGATGTATCTTTAAAGTTTTTAGCTTTCTGCTTCCTTCTTACCTGGTTCTCTACTGCCCAGAAATCAAATTTTTCCTCATTGATGGCTTTGACAGTGTTACTAAGTCTCTCCACCACTGTCCAGGTTCCCATGACCTCCCTAAATTTCAGGGGTAGTTTTGTCAGAATATAAGCCTGTGCCTTTGGGAAGGCTGTAGTTTAAAGTGATGGGACAGCTGCACCACCACCACAAGCAGATTGTTGTAGCAAGCTGTTTTTTTAAGGATAGAACACTGGGAACTTTTTGTTATTTTATTCTAGTCCTGCAGTGATATTTATAGCTTCTCTTGGTGTTCAATAGATGTTTGACAACAGGGTTATTAAAAAGCTTGGCAGGAATAAAATGCCCACCTAGGCGAGGTAAATAAACTTCATTGGGGCATAAAGATAACACTGGGGAGCTTATTTCCTCATAGGCAAACTAATTTTGCTTCCAGAAAGTATTTTATTCATACTGACACAATAAGAGAAATGTGGCATGTGTGTAGGTAGGTGCTACATTCACGACGATTATGATTTTCTCCTTCATGCTCAGAGGAGATGGGCTATGGATACTGTTAGATCTCTCCTCACTCTCAATCTCCTAGAATGATTCTCTCTTTGGAACACCTGGATCTTTGCTATTTTCTATCTGGGTAGCCTTGGGCAGGTCATTTAATTTTGCTGGAACTCAGTTTTCTCATGTATGTGATAGGAAGGGTCTAGTCACTCTTTAAGATCCCTTTGACAATAATTCATCATTCTATTTTTCATCGGGTCTAAGCAAGGATTTGATTCTACTTGCAACAGAACATATTACCCATCACTCCTCATAGATAGTTTTGAGCTATATCCTAGGATGGTCAATCAGCTAGCACTTATTGAGTGTCTGGTGCCTGCCAGGCACAGTGCTAGGTGTGAGAGATATAAAGGAAAAAAAACCATGAAACAATACCAGCTCTCAAGGAGCTTGTATTTTATCAGGATGGACTAGAGTGGGAAGAAACTTGAGGGAGAGAGATCACTTAGGAGGCCATTGGGATAGTCCAGGAAAGACATGATAAGGACCTAAACTACAGTAGTTACTATATCAGTAGAGAAAAAGGGTCAGATGTAAGAAATAGTGTATAGGTATAAATGACAAGATTTGGCTACTGATTGGATGTATGGGAGTGAGGAAGAGTGAGGAATCAAAGATAATAGCAAAACCACAAACCTAGGGGACTGGAGGAATGATGGTCCTGGACAGAGAAGGCTAGTTTTTCAGGAAAGACAGAGTTGCTTTGGGCATATTGAGTGTGAGCTGTATATGGAATATCCAGTTTAAAGTCTCTAATAGATAATTGATGATGCAGGACTAAGGCTCAAGAGAAAGACTAGGGCTAGATGTATAGATCTAGGAGTAATCTGACTAGAAATGATGATTATATAGAGGGAGGTGATGAAGTTACTGAGAGAGGAGGGGCCAATACTGAGTCTTGGGGAACCTTCAGAGTTATTGGGTATGTGATATGGATGATCTAGCAAATGAGATTGAGAAGGAACTGCCAGAAGGATAAGAAAGAACAAGAAGAGAATGGTGTCATGAAAACCCAAATAAAGGGAAAGTATCCAAGAGGAAAGGATTGCCATCAGTGTCAAATGCAGCAGGGAGGTCAAAAAGGATGAAGTCTAAGAAAAGATCATCACATTTGTCAAGATTGTTGGTGACTTTAAAGGGAGCACATCAGTTGAGTGTAGATGTCCAAATCCAGAATACAAAAGGACTGAGAACTGAGGGAGGAGGAAGTGAAGGTACTAAGTATAAATAGCCGGGCCCCACACTGTATATTGGAGGTACTTGAGTATATATTCTTGGACATGCAAGCTTCCCAACATGCAGTGCTGATACCCAAGGAACCAATGCACAACTTCATAGTAATGTATTCGCTCTGATTCATTTGGTCAGATAAGGACAAAGTTTATGCAGATGTGTATTAAGAAGCACCTACATACATGATATCACTTCAAGTATTCTGAAAACACCAATTGTGTGTACATGCATGCACACACACCTATACACAAACACACACACACATACTATAAAAGTTTTTCCCCTCACCGAGTAGTGCTTATAGTTCCCCTGAAGAGAACTTCCTGACTTAGTTTGTGATTTGAATCTTTAAAAAAATTCAAGTAGTCCTTGAAAGGGGAACACTAACCTATCAGTTATTTATACCATAGTATGAATGATGAATGGGTGAATGGTTTATATTGGGAAACATGGATGAAAATGTGAGGGTTCTGGGTGCCTGAGTTGACTGATGGGAAACAGCAGTCTGAAAAAAGAGGCCAGGATGTAGAATCGAAACTAAGCCTTGTACAATTAATAATTTTACCTAATATGCCATGATTATAAGGTTAGTATAAGCTTGCTTCAGTCTATTACATGACAACAGATTAGAGTCCTGATTCTAACCAGTCATTTTATAAGGCTGTGCTTGTTGGTCAAAAGAGGGACTAAAATAAATCAGGGCAATTCATTTAGTAAAAATTGTGTTGTTCGATAATCACAGCTGAAAGAATTTTGGCATTTTATTAAGAATTCCAGGAAACCAGAAGTTTCTGAGTTATTTCTGCCTGTTTAAATCCAAAAGTTGGCTCTTTTTGGTGGCACCAAAATGTGGATTGGTCAATGATATTCTAATGTGGAATGGTGAAAAGAGTACTGTACCAGGAAGCCTGGATTCAAATTCCAGTCCTCTGATACTTCCTAGTATAAGAACACGGGCTTTATTAACCTCTCTGAATCTTAATTCATCATTTTTCAAATAGGAATAATAATACTTGTAATACTAACCTCATTGGGCTGCTGTGAGAAGAATACTCTATAGACCTTCAAATTAACATTTATTGAACAAGTACTATTTCATAATGTGAGGCACTGTGGTAGGCACTGAGAAGGGAAGAAACGTAAACCCTGGCCTGTAAAGTTCTGTTAAAATGGGAATAATTACAATTATCATTACTAATCATCAAATATAAGCCAAGAGCAAGGCTTCGCCATTTTTATAACTTCTGAAGAACTGGAATCAATTGACCTATTTTGTGTTCCCTCTAATATATCACTTATAAGTCTCTAAGCTAGTTCCAGAAAAGGGCCAAACTTAATCCTTTGATCCTTATACAAACTACCATGTATTCTCAAGGACTTTACGTCATTTAACCAGGAATTGTATACATGCGAATTTTGTTTAACTCAGTAAGGATTTTATTGAGACCTTAGATCTTGTTTCTGACCATATTTTAAACACTGAACATGGATTTCTAGTAAACTTCTGTCTTTGTAGAGGATTCACCATGGTCTGACTTATTTTTCTTCCTACTTCTCAGAAAGAATTATGTTGGCAGAACTGGTTATGCCATGAAGGATGGGAAGGAGTGACTTGGGAACACATTTTCCCCCCACCATAGTATTGTTTTGGTCTAACACGGGGCATCTGTGCTTGTAATTTTGAATAAACTGAAGAGGCAGGAGACAGAGCAGGGGAGAAATGTTGCATCAGCTCTTAATTAATGAATGCACACACCTATATTTTATCCAAATTTGCCTATTATTTAAAATAATGATAGATCTTAAATTGTTGTAACTTTGCTTTTATTTTATATTTTGGTCTAATTGATGATTTATTAGTTCAATGAAGCCCTTGGTCAGGAATCTAATCCCCAATTAAAATACTGTTACTTAGATATTTAAGATGGATCTATGATCTCATCAGTGTGGGTACTTCCTCCATACCTATATATCTCAGCCCATCCCTGCCTTCTTGTTATATATGATTTGGATTCACATATTTCTGTAAATATTCCTTAGAATATTCATCTCAACCAGGGGCATAACTAGACATTCTAGCATCTGGGACCAATTTAGTTGAGGGGGTAGAGTGGGTAAGTCTAAGGTATGATTACAATTTCTGTGTATGGTCTAGGTAGACCAGAAGCAGAGGTCATGGGATGAGAGGAGATATAGTAACTGGAAAATAAGAATGTTTAAATAGGGTAGAGGAAAAATAAAATGAATTGTATATTGAACTGGTTTGGGAGAAGGAAAAGTCATCTGGGGGTTCATAGATGCAAGCAACAATGATTAAGATAATATGGCATCACCTGTGAAAGAGAAAAGATGATTGCTGAGTGATGGTGGCAATGGCAATGTTTGGAAGGAGTTGTGGAGTGAGAAGGGTGCCAATTCCTTTCGGTCCTATGTGGCAAGGCATATGAGGGAAGATGTAGCCAGCCTCAGAATAAGTGCCAAGAGAAAGCTAGTTTTCAGTAATCACTAGAAGATGGAAGAAATGTAAGAGAAAGATCAAGGATGAAAGGGAGTTTAAGAATCAGCCATTTTAAAAGTACTTATTAAGTGTCTGCCATGTGCTAAACACCATGTTAGGCACAGGAAAACAAAAATGAAAGACACAAAAGACAAAAATAAAACAAATTTGACTGTAGGAAGCTTACAGGGCAGACTATACATATACATATACATACATATGTGTATACACATGCATAAATACAAGCCAAATATATATAAACTAAGGCTTCTGCCTCTGCCTCTACCTCCGCTTCTGCCTCTGGCTCCTCTCCATGCTCCATTTCGATGGCTGAAGGCTACCTCCTTAAATCCAGTTTAGTGGCTAGATTTATCTCTCAAAAACCAAGCCTTAAACCCAATTCACTCTGGAGCTCATAGATTGGACAATAGGTCCCTGCCTTCCTAGCACAGAGTGAACGTAAATACTAAATAGTAACTGTTTCTCTTTCATCCAGGAACCCTTAGGGTCTTCCCCTCCCAGTTTGATTTTTTTTTTGAGGTTTGATTAAAGTGGTTATCATTCCTTGGTTAACTTCTCAAAGAGGCCTATTCAGTGAATGGGTGTTTCCTCACTCAACATGAGAACCTGAAAAGACCTTAGCCTGAAAGGGCCAGGGTCTCCCAATGTATCCTGGGCCATCTCCAGTCATCCTGGTGAATATGAGGCCACTGGACCCAGGTGGCTCTGGAGGAGAAAGTGAAGCTGATGACCTTGCACAGCCCTCCCTCACTCAAATCAAAGTCAAATGCAAGTCATGTCATCATTTCCTTGATGTCATGGTCCTCTTGGAGAATGAAGGACAAATATAATATAAAATAAAGACAAGGTAATTTGGTCAAGAAGAGTTCCCAAAAGCTGAATGAAAAAGGAGGGCAGAGGAGAATAGGACTTGGAGGGGTAGGACTGAACTAACTATGGGGTGGGCAGGATCAGTAATGTCCATGTTGCACCATCTTTTCTGTTGTTCTCACCCATTGATCTCAGGCTTGCTGCTTGTGTGGCATGAGTACTTATGCTGGGAAGCACATCAGGAGTCATACTCCTGTTGTCAAGTCATTAGGTAAGACTTGGGAATTTGATGGCCATTGAATTCCAGGGGGTGGCAGATGAGGGAGCAGGTAGTCCATGGAAGGGGAAGGGGCACTGTTCTGCTAGGTAGTGATGAGGAGGAAGCATACCTCCATGATGGTGGCAAAGCCTTGGCCACCCAGCGCCCAATACAGATCTCAACGTGTTGTAAGCTTTCACATGGTTCTTTTATCATCTTGTGCTACTCAGGTAGCACTTAGGGTGTCTATCTGTTGTCTCTCTTCCTCACTATGTGACCTACCGACCAGCTTTTCTGGCATCCTTGTTCTTGATGTTGCATTTTATCATTAATGATGTTTTATCCTACTTATTCAACCATAATACATTTTTTCAATACTCTTTAGTTTCTTGTAATTGTGATTTTTTAAAAAAAATAATGGTATTTCATGATTCTTAGTCATTATAGTACCACTTGAAGAATACACACAGACACACACACACACAAGCACACTATATATATGTATCTATACATATATATGTGTATATATATATATATATATATATATGAAAGAAATGGGCTTTTGTGGCAGGAAGCAGTTTGACATCATTGAAATCAATTTCTTTAATGTGATACAGACGGTTCTTTAACTCAGTCTTCATTGGGTCTAACTCAATATACATTTGTAGTATCTGTTCAACTCACATACATTGACTATCTAATTCAGTGTGCTATTTATCCAGTTGTAGTCTGTCTTTAATTCATCCCATCCCATTCAGTACAAATATTTAGCATAGTGGCCAGCATATAGTAGGTGCTATATAAATGTTTATTGGCTTATCAACTAACATCCAAAAGTCTGACATTATATGCAATGCTACATACCCATAACCTCCTACTTCTGCAAAGAAGAAGAGAGCCTTCTTACAGCTCTTGTTTAAGGAGCCAAATATGGTCACACATTTCTGGCATTCACTCCTTCTGGTTTTGCTCTTGTTCTTTTCATTTACATTGCCATTCTATTTCAGAGATGGATTTCAGTGAGGTCATTTCAAAGTGCTCTCATGTTTTATGCAATCAATGTAGTGTCATCTGTGAATAGCAGCAGTTGGACAACTGTTTTTAGTTCAGAATCTGTACATGAATCTCTTCCATAATATAGTAGAAATTCTGGTTTTTTTTTGTCTTATGTTTCACTTAATAGTTAGAGGGTAATTGGACCCAGTTATCTCTATGGTCACATCTACCATAGGACTCAAAATTTTATAATTATGTGGCAGGTGGACAGGGGGAGAGAGACAGAGACATAGATAAAGAGAGAGATCCTGCTTAAGGCTTTTAAATTTGCACTATTTCACGAAGTTGAATATTGTTTAAAAAAAATTAAGAAGAATAGAAACAGTAGGAACTCTCTACCTCTCAGGCAATTGTGTAATTATACAGATGTAGCATGCTATAGAAAATTCTTTGTAAAAGTTTACCTGTTCATTTTGGATGTTTCAATGAAAGACAACTTTAATGCATACATAGAAAATCCTCATGAATATTCTATAGGGATACAGAAAGAGGTATTAGTTGCCAATCTCTTTTCATCACTTTTTGGGACGAGAGGGTAACATTTTGTTTGAATCATCACTTCTTAAGATAGCTTAAAAATTGATCCCTAAAACCCTTAAAAATCAGGTTGCTTATAGCACAGATTTCTTTCATGTCCATTTGGTCACATCATATCATTTCCTGGTTTCATTTGCTCAAGTGCTATCACTATTTCTTTATCTATATGAAGTATCATGGTGATAGAGTGATCATAGGATCATATACTTGGAGCTTGAAGCCCATATGGAAGCTTAGAGCCCATCTAAACCAACCATTTCATTTTATAGATGAAGAAATGGAAACCTAATGGTATTAAGTGACTTGCCTAGGGTCACAAAGGTGGCAAAAGTCAGGATTTAAACTCAGGTTTATTGATTCTTAGTCTGGTTGTCTTTCAGTTATACCATGTTGCCTCTCAATATGGTGATCTAATGCTGTGATTCTTTGTTACTGATGAAAATGGATCATTGGAGAAAGAATAGAAGATATGTTTCATTCCTCCCTGCCACCCTGGGTATTATCCACTACCAACTACTAAAGTTCAAAGCATGATTAAGATTAATTGAATTTCATGCCAAATTCTCTTTAAGCTTATTTTCCCCTTAATAGCTTTTCACTATTTTTGTGAGGCAAAACAGTTTATAGACTTCAGTTTGTTTTATAAATCAATGTTGCCTTTGGTGTCCATATCTCTCCATTTGGCACAGAGAATAAGTATTTGCTGGCTGAATCCAATAACCATTTATCAAATGTCCACTAACTATAAGGCATTGTTTTCGGAGCTGGGGAGCCAAAGACAAAATCATGGCTTCATGCCCCTTTTCCTGATTGGTGGCTGCCTCTCCTGTATCACAATTTCAAGTGAGTCCTACCCATGTTTCATGTCACTTTCTCTTCTCCTGCTACTTCCTTCACAATTGCCTCATCATCTGTTCTTTACCCCTTAACCTTTGCCTCTCCTTCACCCCCAAAACTTGTCAGTTGTATAACCATGAAGCAGGATCAAATCAACTTTGCCATTGTTTCTGGATGGCATATAACAATCTACTCTCCTGTGGCCCCACTCATAATTCCTATGACTTTCCAGACCAAAATGTCTTCTTAACTCAAGATGCAGAATGAAATATACATTTTTCAATATGGCTGATGTGTGAATTTGTTTTGCTCAACTATACATTTATTACAAGGATTTTGTTTTGCTCTTCTCAGTGGGAGATGTGTGAGGGTAAGAAGAAAAATGTCTATTAATTAGAATAATAAATAAAATTTCCTCCTGGCTACCCCTCTCGTATATGTATTTTTCTTCCATTGAAACATAAGCTTCTGCAGGGCAAGAATTGTCTTTACTTTTGGTATTTCTGCCATCATTGCTTGGCACATAGAATGAGCTAAATAAATGCTTTTTTATTCACTTAATCATCCATCCATTTATTTATCTATTCACTCATGTATTCATTTGCAGAGCTTACACACTACAGGTTGAGTTTATAGGCTTTTTTGACCTCCTTGTCGTGACAACCATTTTGCATCAGCTTAACTTTTCTAAAAAGTGGTGATACTCACTTTTTTTTCAGAATGGACAATTTAATCAAACTGATTGGGTTTTAACTGGTGCAGTTACTGCAAGTGTGTTCTTGTCTCTGTCTTTGTAATTCAGAACTTTATCCTTACTATCTCTATCCTTACTCTAACCAGTCAATTATCTGAATGCAGGTTTACATCTCTTTCTGAAATGCTAGCTACATTTGTTACAATATATTCAATTTTATCTTTTAGGACAACTTCCGGATCTGAGAAGGGAAGGGAAGGGAAGGAAAGGGAAGGGAAGGGAAGGTGAAAGAAGAAAAGCAAAGAAGGAAGAGAAGAAAGGAGAAGAGAGAAGAAGAGAGGAGAGGAGGAAAAAGGAGAAAAGGAAAGACAAGAAGGCATGGTATAAAAGCATGAAGCTTCAAAGTGGTTGACAAGCCTTTGGCCTCTTTTATTTCTTGATCCAAAACCATGTTTTCCAACATAAAATTTGTTATTCTCTCTAAAGCATACCTTTGCATTCTAGTCTCAAATTATCAAGGTACATAATGACTTAGTTTGGAGGATCTTGTTAAGTTTTTTATACATCTACTTCATCCTTTACAAACACATTTTGGTCATAATGTTTAAATTAGGCATGGTGGAATGAGTGCTATATTTGGGGTCAGGAAATCTGGGTTGAAATTCAGGCTCAAATACCATGTGATCAAGGATAAAAGCCACTAGATGCCAATATGGTTGCAATTCAGTAATTTCATTAATATATCAGATTGTTCATCACTGGACAAAGGCTATACATTAAGTATACTGGTAGTTAATACTTATAGATAGTCTAAAGGGTATGGTTCTTAATATTTTCTTTCCCCTTTTCCTATAGGGTGGCAAGAAAGATGGCGACTTCTCATCATATACTACACGTTTGAACAGTATTTCATCTGGGGAAAAGAGTGATTGGAATTCTTAATATCGAGATGCATTCTGGGAAGATGGTGGGGTAGGTTTGAAATTTCCAAGCTTTATAGATTTCCTCTACAGACAGAAAAATCACCATGAAATGAACACAGAGCAGCAAAAAATAGAGGGGTAAAGCAGTTGTCCTCCTAAGACATCTTGAGAGGACCTCAGAGAAAACTCTAGGGGCTGAGGTTTGGACTGAGTGAAGTGTAAACACCTCCAGATGACTCCACTGAATCAACAAACAGTAGAGCCTGAGGGAAACAGGCTAAGCCTCAAGAAAGTTCACCTCAACTTTCGCATCATTCACAACCTCAAAAAAATTTCACCTCAGGAACTTTTACCTCACAAACTTTCATCCAAAGAACAGCAGATATCCAAGTCCACATACAACATTCGTAAATTCAAACAGATATTAAACAAAATTAAAAGGTTTATTTTGTTCAAGACCAAGGTGATCTTTTCTTTAATACCCAAATTTTAGCTATGCATTTTGGCCAAGATCAAAGGATATATATCCTCTATCTTGGGACTATGTCTTATTCTAACATGGATAGGAATTGAGAGATTGAATAATATTTTTTTCCATTTTTGCCTTCTTTCATCCTGACACCTCATGGTGAACTATAGGGAAATTAACCTACATTCTGCACAGGAGTGCTTAGAAGTATCTGCATGAATTCATTCCAAATCACTGAGGAAAATGTAATTAGAGTGTAAAGAATCTTTTCATATTTTCTCATCACATTTAAGAAACAAAAATAACATGAGTTGGTTATGATAACATCTGTTGGGTTTTGTACTGTGAAATAAAAGTGGACCACCCTTTAAAGAACTGGTACGTTCCAGGAGCTAACATGTCAATAAACACTTGTTTAGTAAATGGGTGAATTTTTATAAATAGAATCATATCTTGCATTTATCAAGGAAGGATTTAAAAGAACCTAATTCTTTTGCAAAGTACCTCATTAACTTTATTACTAAGATGGATTTTTAAGATATAGAAATTACTTAAATTAAATAATTTCTGTTATAATTCTAAAATTAGTCCTGGTTTTTACCTGGCTTTTACCTTGGCCAGATACTAGAACCAAGTAGAATCACCTTGAATTCCCCTTGTTTTCTTTCATTTCCATCTTCATGACAGGCTGTTTCCTAGTTGTTCCCAGAAACTTCATGTTCTCTGTGAGGTTTGCTTCATGGGTAGAATGCCTGTCTCAGAGTAAAAATATGAGCTTAAGGCTCTGACCTACAATTCAGCAACTGGATTTACACACGCCTATGGAGCAAAGTATTGGCAATGCACTTAGTAGAGAATACCTCTTCTGTCATAACGGGTTGTAATAGCTCTTCTTTCAGCGTTGCCAGCCACACATTTCCCTTTAGCATGCTTGATTCCCAAACGTCCCCTTGGGAGTGGAATAATAATCCCTGGAAGTGTATATATGGGTTGGTTGCTGTGTTCCCTCCACCCCCAACCCCACTTTTAGACTCTAAAACTGAGTAGAAGAGTTTCAGGGCTAGCATTGCATATGGGCTGTGTTGTAGGAAGGGTGAATAAAGCAGGGCATCCAATCAAATCAGAGTCAAACTCTCTCCTCAATTCAAGAGTTCATCTAACACTTAAAAAAAAGGCACATGGGTTATCCTCCCTGACTAGAATCCACTCTTTTTTCATCTTCACTTCCCCAAAACACTTCAAGGCTTAATTCAGGTGTCACACCTCCTCTATGAAGTCTTTTTCCAACTCCTCCCCATCCCACCTCCACCTCACCCCCACCAAGTTTGTATTCCCTGCCATGTCGAATTTTCTTGTATTTACATATCCGTGTACACATTTTATGTGTATGGGAAGGCAGGGACTGTTGAGTTTTTTGTCTTTGAATTTCCATAAGTGCCTAGCACATGGGTAATTAATAAACGTTTAGTGAATTTGGGAATATAGGAGGCTCTGATCTTTTCCATGTTTGGAAAACTCACTTGTATGGTCTGCTGTAGGGGCTTATGGATGGGTTGGAGTGGTTGGTTTCAGAGTTCCCATCCAACTCTGAGATTCTGTGATTCCTGTAGCCAACACTGAGGAGGGAATAGAACAGAATATCTGGTTACGAATTTTAGCCCAGATTTCATAATTCTTGAAAACAAAGGACCTTAGGTTGTTTCTTGCCTTTCCTTTAGAAAATCTCCCTGATATTTGAATGTCAGGATTGTATTGACAAGATTATAATCTTCTTGAAGTCAGGAACTGATTTTGTATTTAGTGCTTAGCATCTTGCACTGTGACTCTCAATAAAAAATGTTAATTGAATTCAATTTGCTTAATTGGGAATAAACAAGTAGAGTAATGCCATTTTCCCAATGGAGTCCCTTCTACCTTGGACCTGTTAATATGTGAATGTTTTGTGATATTTTTGCTTGACTTCAATTTTCAAGAGCATCATGCAATTTAGACTCTTGGTCACGAAAACAAATACTTAAATGAAAGTTTGTATGTGCAGGTGACCATTGAAGACACATTCTTCTAATTACTTTCCATGATACTAAGCAAGATGTATGTTCAGCCTCCAAGATTTTTCTTCTCTTTATGATTAGCTCATATAGTATATTACTGAATGCTAGCAAATTGGTCTGTGTACAAAATTCCTATATAGAATTAGAAAAACATATCTCTAAATATATGATGTTCAGATGAACAGAAGTGATTAATTATTGATTTTTGAATAAGAAATGCCTTAAGTGGATGATTAGTTTAAGGAATCTTTATTGACATATCTAAAAACATAGTCTTTCCACATATTTGCATTTCTTTTGGTACAAATTTAGACTGTTTCATGTCAGATTGGCATAATTATATTTTCTTCACTTTTATAAGTAGTTTATTTTTAAGATATACAATGAAAACCTGGGAGGGGACAGTTCTAAAAAGTTTGAGGCATCCAGAAAAGGCTCTATGATTTATTCCTTAGAGTTTCAAGATTCCTACCGTGCTATGTTTGAACATCCCAATATGGACTCATTTTGGCTACAGATTTTAAATTCTGAAATTCGGCATCTGTGGTCTGACAGGTTGATGAAAAGTGCTGGAAGAAAATACCAAGTTTTTGAAGAATGGGAAGATTTAGGGCAAACTGTCTCTATTATATTATGGCTTTTAAAAATCAGGTTTGTAGGGGAAAATAACTGCATTTTCTATTCATCAATTCCAGTTTTCATTTGTAAGAAAATAAGAAAGGCTATTGGAAAGTACAGCACATGGTATTAGATTCTTTGTATTATATTCTCAGTCTTAATGCATTACTATTAGGTGATTTATATTTCTTAGGAAAACTATCTAGCCTTGTCTAATATTCATTGATGAAATGGATTTAATATAAAAAGCCTAACTCCTTTCCCTAAGTGCTTTCCAGAATTATTTTTATAGAAATCTTCTTCAGAACTGCTGTTGTTACATCCATCACCAGACTATATGGTGTAGGATATGAGTTAGGAGCATTAATCTTGGAGATTAGGCTGCTCTGCTTAATGAAAAGAGTCATATTTTCAGAGCTCTGGTTGGAACATGAAGCCCCAAATTTGCTATGACTCTGATGAGCTTTGCATTGTCCTGGTCCATAGTCTATCACACCCATCACCTATGTTATTCAGCTTTCTTTTGAGAAAAAATACATTTGAGAAATTTTACTTCATCATTTAGGTGTTCATGCTAAGCAACAAAGTGCTTATTAGGTATTACAAGTAATGAGGTAATGAGGCAGCTAGTTGGTGTACTGGATAGAACTGGTCTAGAATCAGGAGGACCATGGGGCAGGTAGGTGGCACAGTGAGTAGAGCACCGGCCCTGGAGTCAGGAGCACCTGAGTTCAAATCCGACCTCAGACACTTGACACACTTACTAGCTGTGTGACCTTGGGCAAGTCACTTAACCCAAATTGCCCTGCCTTCTCCCCTCCAAAAAAAAACCAACAAAACAAAAAAAAATAGAATCAGGAGGACCTGAGTTCAAATCTAGCCTCAGATGCTAGCTATATGATTCTTGGCAAACCTCTCAACCAAAACTCTATCCACTCATTTGCTTCAACTGTAAAATGGGGGTCATAACAGTACTTATCTCCCAGCATTGTTGTGAGAATCAAATGAGATAATATTTATGAAGTATTTAGTGCAGTTCCTGGCACATAGTAGGTATGATATAAATGCTTTTTTCCTCCTTACTCCCCTCCCCTAGAAAATCTTACGGGGGAATCTCAGTTGAATGTCCTTATTCCATAAACACTGTAACGGATTCAAAGTAAGGATTCTCATATCTCAGCGGGGCATAATAGTCAGACACCAAAGTTTATTTCAGCTGTTCTAACACATACATTTGTTCTGTGTGTGTGTGTGTGTACATACTTACCTGACTTTATCATTCTATCCATCTCTACATCTGTCTCAACATGGTACTGTGTCTACTGTTTAACTATAGTCCTATATTGTTTACTGATAGATAACCTATTACCCTAGATTCCCAGATCCTACATGGTCCTTTCTTACTTTGTATTTGTGCTTTGGCAATCTTCCCACTTCCCAAACTTTTCCTTGCTGAATTCTGTTCTCATAGGTTCTTCCCACTTCTCCAATTTACCACGGTCACTTTGAATTGGGATTCTATCTTTCACAGTTTCAGCCTCTGTCCTTCTCCCCTCAGTTTGATGTTAAATACAGACTTAATGAGAAGGCCCACTCTTTCATCAGGAAGGACACAGATGAAAATGTTAAATTACATTGTGATCACATCACACATCACACACATCACAACAGCTATGCACTACAAGTTCATATACGCCTGGCTGCCTCACAATGCTCCTCCACACAATTGTGCAAATGCTTCCCAGGTAAGGGGGCTGAAGTGTCATAGTCATTGACTTTATTGATTTACTGGGAAATAGGTAGGTCCTCTAGGAGAAGAATGCAAAGTCATGGCAGATTATGTGAGATGACTTCCCTTAATTTGCCAGGCTTGCACCCCTTTCATACGAAGTGATCATAAGTACAAGAAAGACCATACAAGAGGACAATGATGATGGATACATGTGGGTAGAACCATTCATTTTTTATTTTGTTTCTCTTATATCTGCCCAAAAGAATGATGTTTGGACTAGAAAGGACAGAACGAAAATTATCAGTAAGAGTTGAAACTGAAGATGTGAGGAGATTGGTTAATTCAAATCACCAGGCCCAGATGAAATACTTTTATTGAAGGGATTGACAGATAAGATTTCCAAGCCACTACCAGTGATTTTTGAATGATCACAAAGAATGAGACAGAGTTCACAGACCTGCAGAAAAGCAAACAAGTTTCTAAAAAGTAAAAAGAATAAAGTTCCACATAATAGCCCAATGAGCTTGGCTCTTGTTCTTGGTAAAGTTCTAGAACATATTATTTTTCATTTCTTTAAAAATATTTTAAAGTGTTATTATTGTCTTTTATTCGTATATCACAAATCTTTCTCCTTAACCACCACCCTCACTCCCCCGACCCTACCCCATCATGACATACACAGCTTTTTCATGATCAGTTCTTCAGGACTGAGGTTAACCTTACAATGTATCAGAACTAAAATAAACTTAGCCTTTTAGCATTCTTCCTTTGTGGGTATTGTTCTTTTGCTTCTGCTCCCTTCACTCTGTATCTCTTCAGAAAAGTCTTCCCATGTTTCTCTAAATTATACAAATTTGTCATTCTATATAGCACAATAATGCCCCATTATGTTCATATTTCCCAGTTTGTTCAGTTAGTAGTACATATTATTAAAAGGATGGTTTTTGAAAGCCAAGTGGTGGTCAGTAATGCAGTATTACTTCTCTGAGATGAGGTCATGCCAAACTAACCCCATTTTCTTCCTTTTCTTGGCGTGGTTATTGGACAGATCAGTGCCTGATGCAGATGTAATATGCCTAGATTTCAGAAAGTATTTAACAAAGTTTCTCATGCTATCATTGTGGACAAGATGGACCTAATTCACGGTGCTGCTGGATTGAAATGAGATTACATGTATGGATGTAATACTGAAAATCTGTATTTGTTAGCTATTATTATTCTTTTTGTTACTGTTGTTGCTGAGATCATTATCATCATAGTTGAATGGATTTGGAACATATAAAACAAAGATACCCAAAGAATAAATTGTTAATGGGTCAGTCTCTCCTTAGAGGGAAGACCCTAGAAAATGATTCAGACACCTGTCTTTGGCCAGATGCTGTAAAACACTTTTGTCAATGACTTGACAATAGGTATAAATGGCATAGTTATGAAATTGTAGATGACAAAGAGCTCCAAGGGACAGCTAACACATAAGGTGAGAGATTCAGAGTCCCTCTTTCTCCCTCAAAAAAAATCTAGGTGTTCTAGACCAAAGCTAATGAGATGAAATTTGATAGTGATAAAGGTGAAGTCCTACATGTCTTCATAGGTACAGTATGGGTGTGGTATGACTGGATAGCAATTTGGGTGAAAAACCTCTGGAATGTTTGGTGGACAGAAAGCTCAGTACAAGTCACCATTGTGACATGGTACTCAAAACAAAGTTAATACTGTATCAGTCCATGTTAAGAGAAACAGGCAATCCATATTATAGGAGACACTAATTCTGTTGTACTCTGATAATGCTAAGTATTATATTAGGTTCTGATTGTCACATTTTAGGAAGGACATTGTCAAGCTAGAGAATATTCAAAGGAAGGTGACCAAAGTGGTATCCTTGGCAACACGCTATATGAAGATACCTGAAGGAAGTGGGGATGTTTATCCTGGAGAAGAGAAGACTTGGGGGTGGGGGTGGCAAGGGGAAGACAAGATGAAAGTCCTTAAAATACTCTAAAATGGCTATACAGGAAAGGAATTTGACTTTTCTGCTGGGCAGAACTAGGCACAATGGGTACAAAAGGCAGGGTTTGGGTACAAGGAAAGGAAAACCTTCTTAATAATGAGAGCTCCCCCACAGTGGCATAGACTTCCTTTGTGGGTGGTGATTTCTCTTTCATCAGAGGTCTTTAAATGAAGGCAGGGTATCCATTTGCTAGGGAATCAAACACTTACAAAAGCTCAAGCTGGAAGGGGTTCAGAGACCATTTAGTTCAATCCAGGCCTGAACAAAAATCCTCCTACAGTATACTTGACAAATTTTTTTGTAGAGAGAATTCCTGCATGGGGAGACTAGATGCTGTCCAAGGGGCCTTCAAACTCTAACATTCCATGATTTGACAGTAACCTTAAGCTTTCTTGAGCCTAACCCTAATCCAACTTTTAGTTTCCTCCCTTATTCAGACTGTGTTTAAAATCTGGGGAATACATAGGAATATTATTCAGGAACCTCCAGAACTACCAGTATGAAAGTCATTTTAAGATGTATTAATAATTTAAATGTAATATAATCAGATTTCCCAGACCTTATGATTTTCCTTCCTACCATTGGGCTCAACCTCGATTTCAACAATTTAAATTACCCTTACTTTGTTTTGAACTTTGATTTTTATCATATTTATTTGACATGTCCTTAGGCTAAAAAGTATCAGAGGGAAAAAATGTTCCTGCCCTAGTGTCTTTATGATCTAATGGGCAGCGCAACCAGACGACTCATTCATTCTTCATTCATTTTCACTTACTTATTTCTCTTTTATGTTTTATGTGCTTTGTTATACTCTCACACGCATATTCTTTCAGAGAAAAACATTTCTAAGCAGAGCAAATGGGGGAGGGGGTGGGAGTGGTAGATAATCTCAGTTGTGGAAATAGAAGAGTCCAGCTTGTATCAGCCCTTTTGCCCCCCAAACGTCCCAGGAAAGTATTTAGTAATCTAGATCCATAAATATGAAGTGAAAAATGAGTCCAGTCAACTCAGGGAAATAGAGCCATAAAGAAATATGTTAAAAGAAGCAACAGGGATTGAAAACATTAGTCTGGAAAAAAATCACCCCGGAAGAGTGTGTTCAAAAAGACTGCTAGCCCCAGTGTTCCTTCCATGGTGAGTCTCCTTCAAATGGGTCAGCCTGGATCTTCATTTCCCATTAAAAGATATAGATTGATAGTCTTTATAAGATTTTCAAGTTGCAAAAATAATATCTCTCTGCCAGGGTCAAGCATGCTGCTTGACAGATGCTGTTATGCCCATCCTGTTAATGATAATGATGATGATGCCACTTCAAAAAATCTGTGATTTCTTCCCAAATTGATAAATGGTCAAAGGATATGAATAGGCAGTTTTCAGACAAAGAAATCATAGCTCTCTATAGTCATATAAAAATGGTCTAAATCACTCTTAATTAGAGAAATTCAAATTAAAATAATTTTAAGGTACTACCTCACACCTATCAGATTGGTTAATATGACAAAAAAGAAAAATGATAAATGTTGGAGAAAGAATGGGAAAATTGGGACACTAATGCACTGTTGGTGGAGTTGTGAACTGATCCAATCATTCTAGAGAGCAATTTGGAACTATGCCCAAAGGGTGTAACAACAATTTGGTTAGCAGCAGCTATTGGGGCATATGACCCAACAAGACCAGACACAAGAGCGGCTAGCACAAGTTCTTTGATCTTCTTTACTAAGGAAAGTTGCTTTAAGGGGTTAACAATCTCACTTTCATCAAACATACAAATATCATTCACTTAGATCAGGGGGAAAAGCCAGCACCTCGAATTTCAGAGCAAATACAAACAAATTACAAACAGAGACAATATACAGACCAAATCACAATTCAGTTACCAGAGAAGAACCAACGGGCCTGAGTTAGAAAAGCCGGGGCAATTACAATGGCTTGCCCAGAGTGACCGGTCACTCTTCCAGTGAGTGAGAGCCCCCAAACAAAACATCTGGGTTTCTTCAAAGCCTCCTTAACAATGGCTTGCCCAGAGTTACATGCCATTTTTCCAGAGAGTGAGAGCCCCAAAATTCAAATGCCAACCTTGGATCTTATATACCTGTCTCAGGGCCCTGGGGCACTTGATTTACCTCAGTGCTGAGAAGGACTCAAAGAACAGTAAAAAATCCCATTTTGGGTGTGGGAAAGTTAATCCCTAGCACTACCATATACAAGTCAATGACTCCTGATTGTCTTAGTGCTGAGAAACATTTCAAGATAAGATCCAACTTTATCTGCCCCATTCACACAATCCTGTTAATGATAAAGATGATGATGCCACTTCAAAAAATCTGTGATGTCTTCCCAAATTGATAAATGGTCAAAGGATATGAATAGGCAATTTTCAGACAAAGAAATCACAGTTCTCTATAGTCATATAAAAATGATCTAAATCACTCTTGATTAGAAAAATTCAAATTAAAATAATTCTGAGGTACCACCTCACACCTATCAGATTGGCTAATAGGACAAAAGAGAAAAATAATAAATTTTGGATGGGATGAGGGAAAACAGGGACACTAATTCACTGTTGGTGGAGTTGTGAAGTGATCCAGTCATTCTAGGGAGCAATTTGGAACTATGCCCAAAGGGCTATGAAACTGCATATACCTTTTAATCTAGCAATACCACTGCTAGGTCTATATCCCAAAGGCAACCAAAAAAGGGGAGGAGGAGGACCTACTGTACAAAATTATTTAGAGCAGCTCTTTTTGTGGATTGGAATTGTGGATTGTGAATTGGAAACCAAGAGAATGCTCATCAGTTGGGGAATATCTAAACAAGCTATGGTTTATGATTGTGATGGAATATTATTATGCTATAAGAAATTACAAGCAGGATGCTTTCAGAAAAACCTGAAAAGACTTACATGAACTGATGCAAAGTGAAGTGAGCAGAACCAGAAGAACATTGTATACAGTAACTGCAATATTGTATGATGAAGAATTGTGAATGACTTAGCTATTTTCAGCAATATGATGATCCAAGACAATCCCAAAGGATTCATGATGAAACGTGCTATCTGCCTCCAGAGGAAAAAACTGATATTGTCTGAATACAGACTGAAGCATGATATTTTTCACTTTCTTTCATTCACTTTTTTTTAAATTCGAGTCCTCTTTTACAAAACAGTTAATATGGAAATGTTTTACATGATTGCACATGTATAAACTATATCAGATTGCATACCATCTCAGGGAGTGGGGAAAGGAAGGAGAAAGGGAAAAATAGAATTTGGAAGTCAAAAATTTTTAAAAAGTGTTTAAAATTGTTTTAACATGTGATTGGGGAAAAATAAAATATTATATAAGATGTCTTTACAACTTAAAAAAAATCTGTGATTTCATTAGCATGGTTACACTCATGAAAATAGATTGTGAAAGTAGATTACCCTTTAGTAAATAAATACTCTCATGCTGTTGTAGTGTACCTTGCCACGTTCCAAAAAATCATCACCCTGTGGTATTTCTTCTGCTAATCAACTTCTCTGATCTTAACCATTTTGGTACTTGGATGGCAGAAACAACAGTCTCTTTCTGGACCCATATTCAAGGCCCTTCCAAAATAGTAGAACCTGCCAGCACTTGAAGAGTTTCATCACTGCCCTTAAGAAGTCCATAACTCAGGCATTTTTTACTCTAACACCAGAAATCTCCTCAAAAGTCAAATATATCATGTGCATATAATCTGGCTTTGGCCCTGCCGACAGGGAGATCTCATGTTGCAGAGATGGTAACTACATGCTGGCCAGGTAGTTTATCTGAAACTGTTCAAGTTTCAGGATTATTTCCATGGTCTTTGCTAGGAAATGGGCTTCTAAGAAAAAAAAAGAAAAAGCTCTAAATGTTGAGCAAAGGTGAGTCCATCAGAGCTAAGGGCCTTTCTAGTATGGCACAGAGCAATAACCAAGCATGATCCAAGAAGATGAGGCCATGACATGTGTTGCCAAACAACTTGTAAGTTGGGAGGACAAAATTGTGACCTTTCCCCATCCCTTCTCCTTTCTACAGAGATTCCCTGTCACTAGTTAATCACTTCACTTCTGGCTACCCTTGTCTCTTTTAAGGTTGTCTCAGTGGTGGCTATAGTTGAGATGTTTGTTCTTTTCCTAAACATTTACTTTGTCTTTTTAAAAATACTTTTTATTGATATATTTGTTTTAATTACTAAATTCCCTATGCTTCTCCTCCTCCCAGAAAAGGAGAAAATAACAATAAGCAATAACTAATAAATATATTAAAATAAATATATTAAAAATAAATATATTAAAAATATTAAAATGAAGGTATATGCAATGTTTCACCACTGTATACATTAAAAGGAATGGTGGGAATGTTTTTCCAATATTTCCTCTTTGAGGCCATTGTTCACTGAAATCTCACAACATTAACTTTCAATTTTTCTATGGTTGTTATTCTTTCTGTGACTCATTGTTCTACAACATATAATGCTGTAGTCATTGTGCATATTGGAACATGGCATCTCTGAGTCAAAGTGCATGTGCATTTTAGTCACTTTATTTGAATAATTCTAAGTTGCTTTACAAAATAGTTGTACTTATTTTTAGTACCACCAATAATGCACTAGTGTGCCTATCTTCCCACAACTACTTCAACATTTTCCTTATCTTTTGTCATCTTATCTAATTTACTGGATGAAAGGGGAAAGAAACCTCAGGGTTGTTTTGATTTGCATTTCTAGTATTATAAGTGATTTATATTATCATTTCGTATAGTTATTCATGTTTTGCAGTTCTTTTGGGAACACTTTGTTTATATCCTTTGATCACTTATCAATTGGAAATAGCTTCTGTGTTTTTGTATATGTGCATCCATTATTTTCTCTATCTTGAACACCAAATCCATCTTTCAGAAATTTGCTACAAAGATTTTTATCCCATTCAACCACATTCCTTTCCTATGTCCCAAATGCATTAATTTTATTGGTGCAGAAGCTTTTTAATTTCATGTATTCAAAATATTATCTTTTATAATTGTCTCCATACTCTTCTTTTTTAGATGCCAGTTACCCACAGAGGCTCTGATTCCCTTTTTCCTGCACCTGGACATTGTTATGGAGACTCAACACTGCCTCAGGTATAATGGTTTCTACAAGCAACACAAATTCCTATAGATTTTGCCCATTGTTAGATCTCCATCTCCCAATAAAAATTCTATCTCTCTACCCTTGGTAGTATTCAGTGGGATGCCTTGCCACTATTGAATTAAGGTCTCCTCTTTTCTTTCCTATTGTTTCAGTGCCTTCTTTTGCTAACCTACCAATTTTCCTGTAGCTCTTCTTCATCCTAGAAGACTATAGGAGCCACCTTCCTTCATTGTTTAGCGTTGATTTGATTAGGGTCTATCACATAATTCTGTCATTTACCCCTTTTCCCTTGTTTTATGTACTCACCTCTTCTACAGTTTGTTCCCACAAAATATATAGATAAAAACACCTATGTAAAAATGCTGATATTTTCTGTAGATTTATTTTGCATCCTGCAAGTTTGCTCAAGTTATTAATTATTTCAATTAATTTAATTTGACTTTTTATGGTTCTTTAAGTACATCATCATACCATTTGCAAAAGTGATAATTTTGTTTCTTCTTTACCTGTGGTGATTCCCTCAATTTCTTTTTCTTATTTTGTTGCTAAAGTGAGCATTTTTAGTACAATTTCAAGTAAAAGTGGTGACAATGGAATCCTGCTTTCATTTTAATTATATTTTGTTTTTCTAAATAATTTCATAATAATTAACATAATAATTTATATATTTTTTCAGTTAGCAACAATCTTCCTTATCCTCCTGCTCCCCACCCTTGATTGAGAATTAAAGAAAAACAAACCCTGATACAAATACGTATTGTAAATTAAAACAAATTTACATATTGGCCACATTCAAAAAAGTGATTTGTGTGATTCTGTACTCTGAGTCCTTCAATTCTCTATCAAGAGGTAAGTATCATATTTCATCATTGGTCCCCTGGAATCATGGTCATTATGCTGTTAGGAGTTTTCAATTCTCACAAAATTGTTTGCCTTTACCATTCTACTGTTATTGTATAAATTGTTTTCCTGACTCTGTTCACTTCACTTGGCCTTAGATATACATGTTTTCACAGGTTTCTCTGAAATCATCTCCTTCATCATTTCTTATAGTTTAGTAATATTCCACTATATTTATATGCCATGACTTGTTCACCCATTCCTCAATTAATTAATCAACTCCTGCAAATTCCAATCTTTTGCTACTTCAAAGGAGCTATAAATATTTTTTACCTGTCTGGTTAATTTTTTTTCCTTAGGACTAATTTTTCCATTAATCTACTCTCCTAATTCCTCCTTCTCTCTTCTCCCTAGTGAGGTTGAAGTGACAGATGCTTCCCCCACTCCACTCCTCATTGTTTGCATAGCTGTCTACTTGTACAAGCTAATTGGGGGAGTTAATTTTGGCTAATATTCCTTTCTCTCATGGTATTCCTCTTTCCCTTTTTCTATTCTTCTGTTAAGATCATCAAGATATGACCAAACCACTACCATGCCTTTTCTAATTAGACTACCTCTATGACACCTGATGATGATAGGGCTCAGAGGGGACACATGCATCATCTCTCCATATTAGAATATAAATAGTTTATCCTTATTTAGTTAATTATTTTTATTTATGTTTCTTTTTACTCTTGTGTTTTTTAACTCCTGTGTTTGAACTTCAGAATTTCTATGCAGCTCTGGTCTTTTCATCAGGAATTCTTGGAAGTCCTTTATTTCATTAAAGATTCATTTCCCCCCTCTGAAGCATAATATGGCTGCTCAGTCATATTCTTTACTTTCTGGAATGCTATATTCCAAATTCTCAGTTCCTTTACAGTGGTGGCTGTTAAATAATAAATGATCCTTGGTACCTTCGGGCCACATAAAGTATTTCTTTCTTTGACATGGAAGCTCTAGATTTTAGTTATGATATTCCTGAAAGTTATCATTTTGGTTTCTTTCAGGAAGTGACTAGTAGATGCTTCTCATTTTTACTTTGCACTCTGCTTCTAAGAGATCTAGGTAGTGTTTTCCTCCCTTTTAAAAATTTTTTTTAAAAAAATAGGATGTCTATTCTCTCTTTTTTAAAGTCATGATTCAGATAGTCCAGGTCAGTTGTTTTTGTTATAGGATTCATTAAATTTTCTTCTATTTTTTCCACTTTTGACTTTATTTTAATATTTCTTATGGTTTCATAGAGTCATTGGCTTGTAATTGTTCTGTTTTAATTTTCAAGGAGTTTGTTCTTTGGCCAAGTTGTTAATTCCCTTCCCAATTCTTTCTCCTTTGGCACTAGAATGCTCAATACATAGCATGCTTCTGGCCTGATCCCATCCCCAATGTTTGAAGACCTTTCGCTCTCCCTATGCCGACCTGGGATAGACAAAGGATTCACTGTGCCTTTTTTTTTTTAAAAGATTTCCCCTATCAAGATTCAGTCTGGTGAACTGGAGGAGTTTTGTGGATGGCACTCAATTGTGCTGCTTCCTGCTTCTCTGTTACCTGGGTCCATGCTGATGTCTTTGTTTTATCTTGAATTTATTGGAAAGAATTCTAGTTTATCTCTGCTAAGTTCTCTATAATACTTCCTGTCTGCATGAACAATGTGTTTTGTTTATAAAGCAGTTGTTATTGCTTTTTGTGTCTCTTCTAGATTGTCTTTCACTTCAGTGTATTTTTATTCTCAATCAGGTCTTTTGCTTCTTTAGAGAAACTTGACACCATGGATTCAATTATTTTTCTGACAATTATTTCTGCTGTGAAGTCCATAAACTCTACCATTTTTCCCCTTTTAAACTCGTTTCAAGATGCTTGTTTCTCTCTTGAACCATTAGAGAACATTCTGTTGCAGTTTCATAATCTCTTGAGAATCCCTAACATCTTCTGTCTCACCAGGTGTCAGTTCAATTTTCTTTATCTTGCAATATTTATTTAGATATTTATAATCATTTAGATGTCTTGGTGACCTCTTTTTGTTTTAATATCTTCCCTGTTGATTTTTCTATTGGTATTCTATGTTTTTAACTGAGTTTTCTTTCTGCTGGAATCTTTGATAATTTTAATCTCTTTTTTTCTTTTACTCCCCATATTACTTTCTGACTCCTTCTGCTTTTATGGTGGGTCCTCTGGGGCTGGATCTCAGAGATGTTTCAGTCTCTTCTCCCATGGGGAAATCACTTTTCACTGGCCCCCAGGAGGATTCCAGTCCCCTTTCCTACAGACTATTTTCAGGCTTATACACAAGCTGGTGTCCTGCCCAATTCGTTCTGTTCTTAGTCCTGTGCTCAGAATAGCCAAAGCAAGCTGCCATCCAGGCAGAGCACTTTCCTGAATTCTGATTCTCTCCCTCTACCCCTATTACCTCCAAGTGATGAAAGTGGAAAAGAGGTGAGGTCTGCTGCTTGTTGTCACAGAATGGTGGAGTAAAAGGAGCATCAAAGTCTGTTTGAAGAGACTCCATCAGCTGCAAGGAAATTACCAAATGGATCACAGAGCATAAACAAGAGTTTGGGGGCTGCTATGGTAGAGGGTATTGAATAACCATGTTAGAGATGACACTGCTTACTCCAGAATATTTTAGTTCAGAATTCCTGGAATATTGGGGGGGGAGGGGGAGTGGGAGGGGAAGTGAAGTCTTTCCATTTTTTTTCTTTTTTTTCAGATGATCATATCTTGCCCTGCACAGGCAGCTGAAATTTCTTTACTTTTGTGCATAATTCCAGTTTGAAGGAGTTTTAAAATTCTAGTCCATTTTGTTGGTACTGTTACTTTCATTCTTAAGTTGCTAACCTGTAACAGAACTTGTTGGCCAACAAACCCAGGTTGCATGCTGTGTTATTTAATTCACAGACTGAAATAATAAAGAAGAGGAATTTTCCTTTTCAGAACTAGGATGCCTTTTGTTCAACAAAGCTAGGCTGGGGGTAGAATCACACAGAGAAATATAAATGGTCAGAGAAAGGAAATTATATTTCTTAACCCATACAAAAGTACTTGAGACCATCTGTAGAAAGACTTAGGACTGACTTTTTTGTTTTGAGGAAGAAGCCATGATCCAGAAAATACCATGCTGAGAGTTAAAAAACAAAAAACAAACAAAAAAAAATCCTCAGCCTAGTTCTGCTTTAGTTTGGTAGGCTTAGGTGGCTTGCTTTCCCATGCACTTCGAAATAGCTCTATAATGTCTAGCTAGAGGAGGAAGAAACTTCCCTTCTCACACAGTGGCCATAATGAAAGGTTATATGTTCCTGCTTACAAATGTGGCCCACGAGTAGCATGTGTGTGCGTGTCTGTGTGTGTCTGTGTGTGTGTATGTATGTAAAATAAGCATTTATTTTGTACCTACTATGTACCAAGCACTGTGCTAAGTGCCTCACAAATATTATTTATTTTGATCTTCACAAGACCCTAGAAGGTGGATACTATTATTATCCCAATTTTACAGTTGAGGAAACTGAGGCAGAGGTTAAACAACTTGCCTAGGGTCACATAGCTAGTGTCTAAGGTCAACTTTGAACTCAAGTCTTCCTGACTCCAGGCCTAGTGCTATATTTACTGTACTCTCTAGTTGCCAAATAGCAAGAACTACCATAGCAACCCTCTCAGTACCCCAAATCTCTCAGGAGCTCTATCTGATGGTTAAACATGGGAGCTATTTCCAGGGCCTTTGAATAATTTTTCTGTTAAATCAAATCCCCCTTGGTTAAAGTTTTCTCTTCATTTTGAACAGAATTCTTTTTAGTCCAGAATTTCTGGTATTTTTTGAGGGGTGGGAATTTTTCCTTTTTAGTTTTTAAGATGATCTTTTTTCAAAAAAATTCTAACTATTTCCAGTACTGAATTTATTCAATGAATAATTCAGTTTCTATCTTATTTGTTTGCAGTTATTCAATTTTTATATTTTAATCTTGTTTTTAAAAATTATTTGTCTTTTTTGTTGTTTTGTTTTAGTCTCTCTTATGAATGGTTGCTTCTCATAATTAAGCTGCTACATTAAAAATTGTTACACATGCAAAGTACTTTTTTCAATGCTGCAAATTTGCATTAAGTATATATTTTATAAAAGTATTATGCATATATAAGTATTACCTATTTATTTGATGCTGTTTTCCAAATGAAAATTTATTATTAGTGTTTGGAATTAGGGAAAGTCACTTTTTACCTGGAAGGGAGAAGGAAAAAATTTAGAGGGTGAACATCTCATCCTACTAACTCATTTTTGGTCTTTGCTCTGGGTCATACTCCATGAACCACCATCAAATTTGATGGCCTCACTGATGCTATGCTGCCAAAGGTCTTCCTGCTCTTTCTTCTCCCAAAAACCTCTTCTATCTCAAGGTCAGGGCAAGAACCCCTAACAAAGGTTGGAAATCTTCAGGGTCAAAGGCCACATGTGGCCCTTTTGGTCCTCAAGTGTGGCCCTTTGACTGAATCTAAACTTCTGTAAGGTTAATGGGGAATAAGATCTTCCCTGACTATCAATAGGCTTCACGTGGAGACCATTAAGGGAAGCTTGCTTGCCTGTAGGAAGGTTTACACATCTTTTGCTAATTTCTAATTAGGCACTGAGTCAGGAGGGTTGTGATGCCTTCTGGCTCTGAGCCTAGAGGTGAGCTTTTGCTTTGGGGACTCTCTTACAAGAAGGATCTTGTAATTCCCTGGTCAAGACTGAGTGGCCGTATGTTCAGAGCTCCCTGACTGCTCAGAGGTAAAGGCTCTCTCCATCCAGTGGTGAATGTAAAGTATGTATAGCAGTTCTGTTTTGATTCAGGCAGTAGACCCCTGTCTGTTGGTCTTTATTTCTCTTCTCTGTATTTTCTCTGTTTGTATTTTATGTAATTAAAGAAGACTGTTGATCCCTGAAACAGCTATATTTCCTAGTAAAGCAGATCTAAGAACCTGTGCCAGCACCCTTCCTGAGTATGCCAGTGTAGTTGCCATTACAACTTCACAGAACAAATCCCCTTAATACAAGGATTTGTTCTATAAAACTTGGACCCAGTCAAAAGTCTGCACCCAAGGACCTAGAAGGCCACATGTGGCCTTGAGGCCACAGGTTCCCCACCCCTGCCTAGAACTTAGAGGATCCTGGGTAACTGCCAGGCTTACAGGTATTATGGGGGAAAAAAAATCTCCTTTTTGTGTTTATATAATCAATAACTGTTGTTGAAATAGTTATACTACAATATGGAAATTATAGAGGTGAAAACCTAGGTTTTATTATGCTTAGGCACAGGTTCTGAAGGATAGAAAAATAACCCCTGAACCAAGATTAGGATTTTCTGACAAGCTTTTAGAGAGAAAATTATGTCACAGAGAATGAATTCTTTTACATGTTGCCATCTCATATATTCTTTTAGGCTATAAAAGGGGGGAGAGGGAGGGAGGGAGAGAGAGAGAGAGAGAGAGAGAGAGAGAGAGAGAGAGAGAGAGAGTGAGTCACAACCCCATACTTCCTTCAATGTCATAAAAGTTGCATAACCTTAGTTAAGCAGTCATTAACCTCATACTTTCCCTAAGGAAACAAACCTAATTAAACAGGCTCTATAGGTAAACTAAGTCAGGTTACCGATTAAACACTGCATTTTCAAAATTGTACACTTAAAAAACTAAAAGGCTATATTTTAAAGAAGCTAATCGAGAGGAAGGGATTTCCTTTCATGAAGACTTGGAATCAGAGAAATACTTCAATAACAAAAAATATTTTGGGGAAGTTTTAAAGATACTATAGTCCCTTCTTTCTCTCATTTGATCTCTTATCTCATTAAAGTAAAAAATATTCCTTTAACACCGTTTTTCTACAGTTGTGTTTTGGTCAGGTGAGGTTAATATTAACAGAAGATGGGTTTTTAGTAAGCCAAAAATTTCAAAAGGATGCACCAAACAATAAAAATTAATAAAAAGAAATAAAACATTCCCCAAACACAGTAATTCCTCCGCCCCCTTCCCCCTTACCTCCTCAAGGCTTCTGAGTGCTTTGTAGGTGGGGCCAAAAGACCAGTTCCACGTATTTGTTGTAAAGCTAATTCTGATAGCCACCCAAGAGGTTGGGAAATAAGTTCTAGAACTGACTGTAGTATTGTTCCTACAACCCACTTTCCAGTTTCTCCAGAACACTTTAAAACTGTGTTTTCTATTTCTTTGCTACTTGCTGCAGACAGTAGGTTGTCTCCTAAGGAGAGGTGATACTTCCATACTGCTGGGGTGCAGTTTGATAGGGAATAGAAGACAACTGAGGCTGCCATATAAATGGGGAATTGAAATGGTGCAATAGTAAGCAGAGTAGCTGGAGGAAACAAAGGAGCCCTTTAAAACTGCATTAAAGTATATCATAAGTGAGGGTCCTACAGATCCAGGGGACAGCATAAGGGCTCAAGAGCCTAAAGAGGATGCTCCAAGGCAAAAGAAGGTGTGAAAGCATCAAGGACAATTTGACTTGGTTCACAATTTTGCCCTACAGGCCTTCCGGCTCCGGATCATAACAAAACTGGCTCTCTACCACACGAGAAGCAAAGGTAGTATAAACTTTCAAATCTAAATTAATAACTAAAAAAACCCAATATTATCTCCATTCTGAAGCACTTGTGTTCTTCAAGTTTACTTTGCTTCTTCATTATCTTCTCTTCCTCACCTATTCTTTCCTAGAATAGAATTTATCTTTGCTTTGAAGGGAAGACTAAGTTCTATGAGTTAATGGCCTGAATCCATTGACAAAGTGAAGCAATGCATAAAATACTACACCATTACTATTGCTACTAGTAACAATAATAACAATAAAAGTTACCATTTATTAAGCATTCACTTAACTGTCACTGTACCGTGTTAGGGATATAAATACAATAAATAAAACAATCCCTACTCCTAAGGGGAGGAAAACAAGGAGATATATATATATATATATATATATATATATATATATATATATATATATATATATATATATACATATATATATATGCATATAGAAGAATAAATACAAACAAATGCAAAGTAGGTAGTCAGAAAGGAAGGATGGTTGCCATAGAGGGAATCAGGAAAAGTGTCATATAACAAGTGGTGTTTGAGCTGCTACAAAGGAAGAGAAGCACTTTATGAAGCACGGATGAGGATGGAGGGTTTGCAGGCATGGAGGTGGGAGATGAGGTGTAATGTTTGAAAAACAAAAAGAATGGCAATTTGACTGAATCTCAGAGTTAAGAAGGGAAGAAATGTGCAAGGGGGCAATAGAAACAGTGTGGGGTCAGGCTGTGAAGGGTTAAAGGTAAACAGTGGGGGCGTTGATTTGATTCTAAAGGCAATAGGGAGCCAAAGAAATTTATTTATTGAGTAGGGAAATAAGTAACAATATCTTACATATTATTAGATTTATCCAAAAGTAATAGAACAAGCTGGTGCCATAGACACGTTTTTCTTTTCCAAAAGTCATTAAGAAGAGACTGGAAGACCATTTGTCAAGAATGTTGCAGCCATAATCTTTGTTTTAGCTATGGACTCAAGTAGAGGACCCTCAAGGGCTCTTACGATCTAGAGATTTTGTGTATCTCTGATGTTACCTTTGAATAGTCCTTTCCAGTTTTTTAATGGTGTTATCTATCTCTAATTATAGATTATAATTATTATAAATTACAATGTTTAATATTATATATTTATATTTTATATATAAAATAAAATACATATTTTATTTTATATATTTTATATTACTTATACATAAGATAACAAATTATAAGTAAAATTGTATCTATAATAATTATTATAATTATTAATAATTATAATTATAAAGATGTTATCTTTAGATGCCCTTCTATATGTTCTGGACATTATCTATATTCCTAACACCAAGAATCTTGGAATGAACCACAGGAAAGGTATATTTCTGCCGCCTGTGCATAAGGGAGTATAATTCAGTCCATATCCACAAATACTCTCCAGAGGTGTTTAGGAGAGCTTTGTAAATTAAGACAATTAAACAAAAAACAACCTGATTCCAGCCCAAGAGGAACAAATTAGATGCAAAAGGGGTCAAAGGCTGTAAGCCTTTTGATAAACCTTTTCTTTTAGGCTGTTAGCCCAGAATCCTGTGCATCACTAGGAGGAGACAATTAGAGATGCCCTAAGGATCTTGGAAAACCTGGTGAATTACTGAATTGATAGCAGCTGGGAAAACCTCACAGAAATTATAAACTCTTCTTTGTTGTCTCAGTGACTAGGGGGAGGTGGTCACATCCCCATTTGCTCTTGCCTTTATGAGCTCTGCTCAGTTTGAACTCTCCTCTGGATCTTAGGGAAAGGAGAGAGACAGGAGCAGTTTTAAGAAGTCTTGACAGGTTGAGAATCTCCAAGTTCAGCTGCCTCCTAATTTCATCAGGTTTTTTTTTCTTTAGCTTTTTTTTTTTTTTGCCACAGGTTTTCCTCTCCCTCCCATTTAATATTTATTTTTTTTTTGGTGATGTTTTAAAAATTTTCAAGCAGCAAATATTTTTTTCCCCTCCCTTCCACCTCTCCCTGTCATTGGACCAAAAAAAGAAAAAGAAAATTGGGTGGTGTTTTGGTGTGATGTTTGTGTCTAAGTCTAGACTGCAAACCCCAGGAGACTCTAGAGCGTGCCTGTCTTCATGCTAAGTTAATAGCGGGCGACATTCCAGCCTGGTCAAGGCAGCTGAAGCCAAGAGCTTTCCCCCTATGAGCTGAATGATCTCTTTCAGGGCCCCTGAGTGACAGTGGGTCCGCACTCTGTCTTCCGGAACTCGCGATGGTTGGTGGTGCCAGGTTCATTCGCATCACCCTGGGGAACAGTCAGGCTCGTTCCATGTCCCTGCTTCTCCCTAGGCTCTGGCCCAGCAGCACTACCCAGCGTTGTGAATGTCACCTCTCTGGGTGGGGTTGCCAATGCCGGCTGCTCCTCCCCGCTCTGCTCCTCATTATGTGTGCCGCGAGCAGGCGCTACGTTATGTGCTCCACAACGTGGCTCAGCCCTCTAGCTGTTTCCTCTGCCTGCGGAGAGACCCAAAGGACGCCAGAAAGCCATCCCCGCGAGTTACCTTGACAACTTTATGACGTAATGCTTTCCACGGCTGGGAGGCGGTGGGGGGATGGGGAGAGAGGCTTCAGGTCTTAATTCTCTCTCAGGCACCCCAAGCTCCTCAGCAGCTTGTGAGCCGGGCTAGAGAAGCAAAGAAAAGCAAAATGAGACAAGGCAGGCTCTCTTTTAATAAATTCCCTCACCAGTAATTCTTGGGCTCATTTGCATTAGTAATGTAAAACACGAATGTGAATAGTCATTTGGGCACTGCTTACTGTGGAGAGGAGCTAGGCACAAGATTAACGGTGGGGGACAAACAGGGTCCCACTCAGAGGCCTGGAGCAGGGTGTAGGTGAGGGCCCTCCTTACAGTGCCTTCCTTTAGATTCCCAGGAGGTGCTCAGCAATAACAAAAGACTGTGCTCTCAGCCAAACTTCCTCCTCAAACTTCCCCCTTCTTGAATTAAATCCAGTTTGTATCAGAGAATCATTTTCAAGAGGATTACTTGACAAAAAAGAAAGCAATTTCCACCCACACTTCCCCTATTTCCTACCCCCTCAAAAAAGAAAAAAAAAAGAAAAGAAAAGAAAAAGGTGCAGGATTTTGAAGCAAGCTAAGTCAGCCAGCACCGGTGTGTCTATACTTGGCTTTGCAGCAATTTTACTCTAGTCCTTGTGAAAAGTGCCTCCAGGCAACATCCTGATTAGCCAGCAAGCCAGCAGGCAAACTACATTTCCTCTCTATTGAATGCAAGTGCTGTTAGGCTTTGACAGAAGGCCTAAAGTGGGCGCAGACTCTCAGCTCCATATGTGAAAAATTTTATTTGCCTGTCTCCTTCAATGAACAAGTGGACAATCAAATCCTAACAGCCGGCTAAAGAATGGAAGTACATGGAGGCCCCATGCAGCTCAGCCTCTCCAGTCCTGGGACTGTTGTCAGCTACAATAAACTCGACAGACAGAGTGCAATAGGAACTGAGCCTAGAGTGTACTTCCAGGATTTTGTGTGAGGTATAAGCCAAAGGATATTGGGCATTTGGGGAGAAACCAGGTTCTGAAGAATTCTTTTATCTGTTTGAGATGTCAGAGACACTCAGTATATTGTTGTTTAGGCTTCTGACTAAACCAAGTCCAAATGCTTGAGGTTAGAAGACTCATATGACTTTTGAAAGTCATGTTCCTGAAAGCAGTTTTCTGTGTCAGTCAGAGGCATGTCTACTTAATTAAGTACTTTAGTCCAAGGAAGAGTTTCTGAATGGTAGAAGGTGTTGGCCCACCTAGTGGTTCAAAAAAACCCTAAAACATACGGTTGCTGCTTTTTAATGCAGAGTCAGCTTTATAGTGGCCAACATCTCCATAATGCCAGGGACAATCCTGCCCCTTGGTTGTGTCTGTGAAATGGTGACTACCATCTGGCTAAGAGTTATGACTTCACGTTTGTCAGAATGATAAGAGAAACATCAGAGCAGAAGGCTCTGGGGTTCTGATCATGGCTATTCATACCAGCAGGATGGATGGAGACTTATGCCAGAAGCAGAGACACAGCTGTGTTTAATTCTGCTGTTTTTAGTCTTTCTGGCCTTGGGTGGTATGGTAGAATTCTCTCTAAATGTTCCACTTGTGCCAAAGCAGAGAGGGTGCTTTAGTTTTCTTCTGAGCAACCGATGTACATATAGGCTGCTCAAAGAACCAATTTCTACATTGAAAAAGAAAGCATATCACTTAAGATATATATTACACTTCTGATATCAAATAGGCCTTCAACATGACAGTGCTTTATTGCTGGGGAAATTGCCCTCTGAGGCCTGCCTCACACTAGAAAATATTGCAGTACACATAGCTACAAGATGTCAAAAGGAACAAAATTCTAACAGGAAGTTATAAACAATAAAAGCTCTAATACTGTACCATATTCCACCCCTCACATCTTAGCAAACATAATCCAATCAGCAGGTAGTTAGATACACCTTTGTAAGGTTGTCTCTATATTTATTATATGACTGCATGTGCAAACAAATACCAGGTAAGGTCATTTCAGTAGTTGTGTCAAGAAAAGAATTATTACTTTCTTTACTGTATGGCTATTTTGAGTCTTCAGGAATTGTAGTTAAATATGAAGGAGAAAAATATACAAAACTACAATAGCATAAATGAAAACAAAAGAGAAGTCACTCAAACCCTAATGAACTGTAATGACCAAGCTTAATTCTGGAGAAGAGATGATGAAAAACACTATTTTTCTCTCAGTAGAGATAGGGGAGACTATACACTATCAGATATGTCAGTTTTCCAAACAAGAAATCAAAGCAATTTGTAGTCATATAAAAAAGTGCTTTAAAACATTATTGATAAATACAAATTAAAACAACCTTGAGATATCATTTAACACCTATCGGATTGGCTAAAATGATTTGGGAAAGCAACAAATATTGGAAGGGAAAACTGGAAAAATTGGGCACTTATTCATTGTTGGTGGACTTGTGAAATGATCCAGCCATTTTGCAGAACAGTTATGCCCAAAGAGTTATTAAACTATCTATATACCCTTTGACCCAGCAATACCACTACTTAGTCTATTTCCAAAGATGATTAGGGGAAAAGAAAAAAATCTATGTGCTCTAAAATATTTATTGCAGCTCTCTTTGTGGTGGCAAATCCCTAGAAATTGCAGGGATGCCCATCAATTGGGGAATGGCTGAACAAGTTGTGGTATATGATTGTGATGGAATACTATTGTGCTGAAATGATGAGTCCAATGATCTTAGAAAAACATGGAAAGACTTGCATGAAATAATGAAGAGTATAATGAACAGAACCAAGTGAACACTGTATACAGTAACAGCAATATTGTTTTAAGAATGGCTTTGAGTAAATAAGTCATTTTGATTATTATAAATATCCAAATTAACTGTTAAGGAAATATGAAGACACTATCTGCATCCAGAAAAAGAACTAATAAATAGAAGTATGTATAGAATAATTTTACATTTATAGTATACACATGTGTGTATGTGTGTGTGTCTGTATGTGTATGCGTATATATACATATATACATATATATGTATATATACATGCATACATACATATATACACATACATACATACATATACATATACATATATATACCTCTTTGTGTCTAATGGTAGTGATCTATAGGTCAGGGAGGGGGGAGGGAAGAAAAAAGAAAAAAAAGAAATTTACATGATAACTATTATATATTTAAAAGGAATAGTAAGTTTTATATAATAGATTTGTAGTTTTGTGTGCAATCATCTTTTTTATTATACCATGTTATGGAAATGCTTGTTTTATTCTATAAATTAAAAATAAAATCATTTTTTAAAAACGATATGGTGTCTGTGTCTGTTAGCTTCACTTAACTTTTTTCTTTGTTACGAGGTAGGGTTCAGCTGGGGGATGAGGAAAAGAAGGGTTATATTGGGAAAGGACAATGGTGTAAAACAAGGGGCATCAATTCAATGTAAAATGAAATAATATTTGTAAAAAGTGCTTTACACAGTGCCTGACACATAGTAGGTGAGTACTAGCTAAGAAATAGAGTGGTGGATCAGTGGAACAGGTTAGGTACACAAGACACAGCAGTCAATGACTATAGTAATATACTGTTTGATAAACCCAAAGACTCCAGCTTCTGGGATAAGGACTCACTATTTGACAAACGCTGCTAGGAAAACTGGAAAATAGTATGGCAGAAACCAATATCTTTTACCATATACCGAGACAAGGTCAAAATGGGTGCATGATTTAGATGTAAAGAGTGATACCATAGGCAAATTAGGATAGCAGTGAATAATTTACTTGTCAGATCTATAGAGAAGGGAAGAATTTATGACCAAACAAGAGGTAGAGAACATTATGAAATGCAAAATGGATAATTTTGATTGCAATAAAAAGGTTTTGCACAAACAAATCCAATGCAACCAAGATTAGAAGGGAAGCAGAAATCTGGGAAACAATTTTTATAGCCAGTTTCTCTGCTAAAGGTCTCACTTCTAAAATTTATAAAGAACTGAGTCAAATATATAAGAATACAAGTCGTCCTCAATTAATAAATGGTCAAAGGATATGAACAGGCACTTCACAGATGAAGAAATTAAAGCTCTCTATAGTCATATGAAAAATGCTCTAAATCACTATTGATTAGATTAAAATTAAAATTGATTAGATTAAAATTAAAACAACTCTGAAGTACTACCTCATACCTATCCCATTGGCTAATATGACAACAAAGGGAAATGAAAAATGTTGGAATAGCTGTGGGAAAATTGGAACACTAATGCATCGTTGTGAACTAATCCAACCATTCTGGAGAGCAATTTGGAACTATGCCCAAAGGGCAATCAAACCATGCCTACCCTTTGGTCCAGCAATACTACTAGTAGGTCTGTATCCCAAAGAGATCATAAAAAATGGAAAAGGACTCAAATGTACAAAAATATTTATAGCAGCTCTTTATGTGATAGCAAAGAATTGGAAATTGAGTGGATACCCATCACCTAGGGAATGGCTGAACAAGTTCTGGTATATGAATGTAATCAAACACCATTATGCTGTAGGAAACGATGAGCAGGTGTAATTCAGAAAAATCTGGAAAGTCTTACATAAACTGATGCTGAGTGAAGTGAACAGAACCAGGAGAACATTGTATACAGTAACAGCAACATTGTGAGATGGTCAACTTTGACAGACTTGGCTCTTCTCAGCAATACAATGATCTAAGACACTTCCAAAAGACTCATGATGGAAAATGCTATCCACATCCAGAGAAAAAATTGTGGAGTCTGAATGCATATTGAAAGCATACTGCTTTCTCTCTCTTTTCTTTCTCATGGTTTTTCTCCTTTTGTTTTGATTCTTTTTTCATAACATGACTAATGGGGAAATATGTCTAACGTGATTGTATGGGTATAGCCTATATCAGATTGTTTGCCATCTTGGGGAGAGGGAAAGAGAGGGAGAAAAAATTTTGGAGCTCAAAATCTTATAAAAACGAATGTTGAATTCCAAAATAGATAAATAAAAATAAAACTGTTAGTAAGCTTTAATAGGTTAAAATTCAGTAAGACTCTTGGGACATCCTGTATATGCAGCACTACTACCTCTCTCAAGTTCCAGTCCTATATCATAAAATAAATGCCCATCGGTCATTTCAAGTCATATATCACAGGCATCTCAAGTGTGTCTAATGCAAGACATATCATCTTTTGCTCCAAATCCATCCTATTTCCCACCAAAGGCAGAAACATACTCGCAGTCACCCAGATTCAACCTAATCGTAATCTTCAATTTTTCATCATAACTCACTGCCCCAACCAATCCCCAAATCTTATTATTTCTATCACAACAATATCCCTTCTATATGTCCTGCCTTTCCTCTCACACAGTTCCCTTCTTACATAAGGAGCTCATCACCTCTTGCCTGGCAGTAGCCTGCTAATTTGTCTCTATGCCTTGATTTCCTCCCCACTCCAATCTATCACCCAAACCACTACTAAAATGATTTTCTTAATGCCAGGTCTGACCAGGTCACCTCACTACTCAATACACTCTTGTGGTTCCCTATAACTTCTAGGATCAAATGTACACTTCCCTGTTTGACATTTGAAGCTTTTCAAGGCCTGATCCCTCCCTATCTTTCCAGTCTTTGTGTGTGTGTGTGTGTGTGTGTGTGTGTGTGTGTATACATATATACATACATATACACACACATATATATGTATGTATACATATATGTATATATACACACATACATACATTCACATATATACATATATATCATATACATCTTTTATATATATATATATATCTTTCCCATATATACACATGCATATGCGTATCTATCTATCTATCTATCTATCTATCTATCTATCTATCTATCTATATTAATCCTTCCCCTCTGTTGCACTTTATGATCCAGCTCTACTGGATTATTTTGGTTTGCCACATGCACATAATGCTTCTTATTCGACCTCTATGTCTTTGCAATGACTGTCTCCCATGTCCAGAATACTCTCCCTTTTCACCTTGGCTTCTTAGAATCTCTGGCTTCCTTCAGGACTCAGATCAAGGACCACCATTTGCAGGAGGTCTTTCCTGGTCAACTCAGATGCTAGCAACTTGCCCTCAGAGACAAGTTTTTAACCTTTTCTGTGTCATGGACAGACCCCTTTGGCAGCCTGGTAAATCTGACTCCTTTTCAGAAGAATGTTTTTATATGGATATAACAAAACACACAAGATTACAAAGGAAACTAATTAGATTGAAATACAGTTGTAATTTTTTTAAAAAATAAAGTTTAATTATTTTAAACAAAATTAAGAATCCTTGCTCAAAGGTTAATTTGTATAAATATATATTTATAGAGTCATATAATGAGTATTCTTGTCTGCTTCTCCCCATTTGAGATTGACTACATCTCCTTATCCTGAGGGGATGGGATAACTTTCTCTAATGCTATCAGCTTGACCCCTGTCTCAATGTGTTCTCCCCAGTGAGCTGCCAGTGATTACACCCAAATGGAACCAATGACCAGTCCCATTCAACTAACTAACCTGAATTAGCTTTGAGAAAGTGGTTTTCCTTAGATGATATAATAAGAAGTATAAACATTTTCCCCCAACACCTAGTGGGGGCACACTGTCCCCTATATCTCCATGGTTTCTGGAAAGAATTTGCCGAGATTTAATACAGTTTCTTCTTATCACTGGTACCGAAAAATTCCATCCTGAATGTGGTGTTACTGTTGGATGAGTCACTATCTTAGCTATTGTTGGATTGGGTCCTGAAGGCTGCTCCTTGGCATATCAATGCTGGACTGGCTGCAAATCCTGTCCTGGGCTCCATTCCCACATCTCCATCTCCAATCCCTTCACCTAAAACAACAACAGAAATAACAACTGCAAGACAGAGAATGGAAGCTCATATTCACAGGCTTTGTGTAGGTCTTGAATAGAGGGAGGGCCTCAGCCTTCTCCCCTTACTTGTCTCTCTTCTTTCTGGAATGCTTACAGCTAGGAAGAAGTCAAATCAAGAGAAGGGTAAGAAGGTTCTAGTCATCTAGTGCCTTTTGAATTCCCCCTACCACCACTAAGCTATAGCTATATAGTTAAACACACTCCTCTTCACCATACAGTTAGAAAAGCAAAGTCCACATGGAGAAAGAATCAACAGATTACATGCTCACAAAGACTAGACTCATTGGCTAGTCACTCATTGGGTCATGCATGGGTAACATACCCTCTGGGCTACCCCTCTAACTCACACTAACATCAGTATATTGAGTGCCCAGAAATATGTCTTCTACTATTTTTAGGGTTCTAGGGGTATTACCATGAGTAGCTATCCTGACACTAGTTCAAGCCTCCACCAGTTTGCTTCCTAACAATCAGCCAGTAGATTCCTTTAGTTCTTTAGCCAAGAATGCAACAGCAAAGAACAGTAGTTACAAAGAATGTGCCCCCAAACCAAGGATGTGTACTCCCCAAAGATAGTCAAAGTCCTGGGGAGTGGAGTGAAGTACAATAGTAATGCTAGCTCCAGGACCACAGTGACTTGATGTCCTTTCTGTCTCCAGATGGGCTTTCCAAAGTTCTCTTTGGGGTGTGGTATTAGCGAAGAACAATTCAATCGGACACTCACCTAGTCTGGTTCTCTATAAGCTATACCAGCTCCACTGGATGGACTGCTCAGCTGGGTTTGCTCTTTACAGAGCATGGCCTCTTGACTGAATAGGTCAATGCTGGGTAAACCAAGTCATTAAGGTACTAAATTGTCTCTTCATAAGACTTGGCTATTGCTGGGCTGGGCTCAGTAGGTTGCTTGGACACTGGACATGACTGTTTCTGGGTTGGGACAGACAGATCATGAGGCTGCTGGACTGCTATCAGAATTCAGTTTGCAATTTCTCTTGCCCCTGGCATTTCCCTCCAATTTTTAGGATTTCAAGTATACTCCCCTATTTTTGAGATGTCCTGATCATGGGGTCAGTAGAGACTGACTTTATGGCAAGCCAATGTAGGAAGCCCTATATTATTTTGATAATTCAGATATTTGAGTGAAAGATGAGAAATGGACTGAGCCAGGCAGGCCCCTTGGTCACTCTGCAATGCTGCTAGGCTGGGCTGGGCAGGCTGTTTAGTCCCTGGGAACTACTCAGGGCTCAGGCTGTACCCTAAACTTACCCAGGAATGGTCTGTAGTCTTTTATCACATTCATTCCCTAATTTGGCTGGGAAGTACCAGTTTTGCAATGCTCTTTTTTCTGGAATATTATTGTGCTTTTAAAATTAGGGCAATGGCCCTTAGGATGGACGGGAACCTCTCATCATCTCTTCACTCAGAGCATTGGTTTTATACAGTGGTATTCTGGTAAATGTTTAACAACCAGCTCTCTGAAAAAGAAAAGTAAGCATAGACCCACTTTCAAGTTTTTTTTTTGAATTCTAAATTTAAATTTATTTATTTAACGTATTTAGTTTTCAGCACACACATACACAGATATATACATAAACATATATATATATATATATGCATATTCCCTTCAACTACCCTAATACTGAGGTCTCATAAATCATACATGTCATCTTTCCATGTAGGAATGTAAACAAAACAGTTCAACTTTAGTAAGTCCCTTATGATTTCTCTTTCTTGTTTACCTCTTCATGCTTCTCTTGATTCTTGTGTTGGAAAGTCAAATTTTCTATTCAGCTCTGGTCTTTTCACTGAAAAAGCTTGAAAGTCCTCTATTTTATTGAAAATCCATATTTTGCCTTGGAACATGATACTCAGTTTTGCTGGGTAGGTGATTCTAGGTTTTAATCCTAGCTCCATTGACCTCCGGAATATCACATTCCAAGCCCTTCGATCTCTTAATGTACAAGCTGCCAGATCTTGGGTTATTCTGATTGGGTTTCCACAATACTCAAATTGTTTCTTTCTGGCTGCTTGCAGTATTTTCTCCTTGATCTGGGAGCTCTGGAATTTGGCAACAATATTCCTAGGAGATTTCTTTTTGGGATCTATTTGAGGAGGCGATCAATGGATTCTTTCAATTTCTATTTTGCCCTGTGGCTCTAGAATACGAGGGCAGTTCTCCTTGATAATTTCTTGAAAGATGATATCTAGGCTCTTTTTTTGATCATGGCTTTCAGGTAGTCCAATAATTTTTAAATTATCTCTCCTGGATCTATTTTCCAGGTCAGTGGTTTTTCCAATGAGATATTTCACATTGTCTTCCATTTTTTCATTCCTTTGGTTCTGTTTTATAATATATTGATTTCTCATAAAGTCACTAGCTTCTACTTGCTCCAATATAATTTTTAAGGTAGTATTTTCTTCAGTGGTTTTTCGGACCTCCTTTTCCATTTGGCTAATTCTGCCTTTCAAGGCATTCTTCTCCTCATTGGCTTTTTGGAGCTCTTTTGCCATTTGAGTTAATCTATTTTGTAAGGTGTTGTTTTCTTCAGTGTATTTTTCAGTATTTTTTGGGTCTCCTTTAGCAAGTCATTGAGTTGTTTTTCATGGTTTTCTCGCATCCTTCTCATTTCTCTTCCCAATTTTTCCTCTACTTCTCTAACTTGCTTTTCCAAATCCTTTTTGAACTCTTCCATGGCCTGGGACCAGTTCATGTTTTTCTTGGAGGCTTTTGTTGTAGGCTCTATGACTTTGTTGTCTTCTTTAGGCTGCATGTTTTGGTCTTCTTTGTCACCAAAGAAAGAATCCAAAGTCTGAGACAGAATCTGGGTGTGCTTTCGCTGCCTGGCCATATTCCCAACCAACTAACTTGATCCTTGAGTTTTTCAGCGGGGTATGACTGCTTGTACACTAACGAGTTCTATGTTTCACGTTTGTGGGGGAGGTGCCAGCTCTGTCACACCAGCACTCCTCCTTCCCCAAGAACCCCCAACCCAGACCAGGCTTAGATCTTCAGCAGGCTGTGCACTCCTGCTCTGATCCGCCACTTAAATCCTCCCACCAGGTGGGCCTGGGGCCAGAAGCTGCAGCAGCTGTAGCTGCCCCACCTCTGCTGCCCCTGGGGCTGGAAGTGGAACTGCAAACTCCTTCTACTCCCGCAGCTTTTCCCACTAACCTTCTCCGCAGTCTTTGGTGTTTGTGGGTTGAGGAGTCAGGTAACTGCCGCAGCTCACTGATTCAGGGCGCTAGGGCCCCCTCTGCCCGGCTTCTGATCTGGATGGTCCACGCTGCTCAGGCTGGGTTCTGCTCCACTCCGTTCCCAGCTCCCAGCTCCCAGCTCCCAGCTCTGTGTGGGATAGACCTCACCCAGAGACCATCCAGGCTGTCCTGGGCTGGAGCCCTGCTTCCCTCTGCTGTTTTGTGGGTTCTGCAGTTCTAGAATTTGTTCCGAGCCATTTTTTATAGGTTTTTGGAGGGACTCGGCAGGGAGGTCACGCTAGTCCCTGCTTTCCAGCTGCCATCTTGGCTCCGCCCCCCGTAATCCACTTTCAAGTTTAATATGCATTATTAACATTTTCTTCTATACCATCTTAAGTTTAGGCAAACAACTTAAACGAAAAATTAGGTACTGATTTTTAGCATTTGCAGATTTCCTTTTTTGTTGAGGGGGGAAGGCAGGGCAATTGGGGTTAAGTGACTTGCCCAAGGTCACACAGCTAGTGTGTCAAGTGTCTGAGGCTGGATTTGAATTCAGATCCTCCTGACTCCAGAGCCAGTGCTCTACTCACTGTGCCACCTAGCTGCCCCTATTTGCAGATTCCCAGTATATAAATGCTCACACTGAAAATTTAACAATCAGCTCTCCTGAGCAGATATGGACTGGCTCTAGCATACCCCTGGTTTGATTCTTCTTGGAGAAGGCGCTAAGAGAGTTCCCTTAGTATGGGAATTTACTTACAGACATCAGTCCCAATTTAGCCCCTTACACTTCTCATACTCCTATTGAGGTCTTACACAAATCATTAGTTAGTTATGATAAAGATATGAATGCCTCCTGTGGCTATGCATTTGTCTTCATAGCGATTAATCTATTCACGCCTCTGACCCTTTCTAAGGTGCTAAATGTTTATTTTGAATCTGAAGGCCTTCCCCTTTTTCATTTCATTGCTTCTGTCTTTTCACCCCTCTGGCTTTCAATCAGTTCTTAAAAGGCCATGTTGCTACATCTGAGCATATTGACTCTCCCATTAGAATTAGTCCTCAAGGACAGGGACTTTTTGTCTTCAGTGCTTAGTACAATGCCAGCCACCACATAAGTGCTTAAAAAATACTCATTTATTGATCATTGGGTCAAGGCAGGACTTGAACTTTTCCCTTCCCAACTTCAAGGCCAACTCCCTCTCTCTCCTTCTCTCTCTCTCTCTCTGTCTCTCTCTCTCTCTGTCTCTCTCTCTCCCTCCACTTGGGGTTAAATAACTTACCCAAGGTCACACAGCTAGTAAGTGTCTGTAGCTGGATTTGAACTCAGGTCCTCCTGACTCCAGGGCCACTGCTGTATCCACAAAGTCAAATAGCTGCCCCAACACCAATAGCATGCTGCCTCCTTTTGAGGTTGCACAGGGAAGCAAAAAGTCATTATAACATGACAATATTAACTAAACAACTGGCCACTTAAAAATTACCCATTTTTGTCACCCATGACCAATTTTATTACCCATTTTCATGGTCACACCTAGATATATGTTTCAAAAGAAAATATTTTGAATATTAAAAGACTAAGGACAACCATAGGGAAATTGATGAAGACCTCTAATATTTTTGGAATAATGATCCTTTTTATAATTGTACTACAAAAGTAAAATATGAAATGAAAGATGTTGTATCATGCTATCATGTAGTATTGCCAAAGAAGTATGCCCCCCAATGATGATTCATTAGTTTTTCATTATAAGAATTAGTCTCTATTTAAAATTTAAACATTATTGTTAAATAAAATATAAACTTATATTTGTCATTTTTTAGTTTCAATTTCTGACATTGTCCAAATCATTCCCTTTTTTCATTCTTTATAATGTGCTTTTAATTCCCCTTTTAAAAAATTAGATTCACATTCAGAGTCTTTTTTTTCCTGCTACCAATTATACTCAGATGAAAAAGTCCTCCTGTAGTTACAGTTAGTTTTTTTTTTTTTGAGAAGGAATTTGCAACAACCATAAATACCTTTCCCTTGGGTGACTCTGTAAAACCATTCTAGATTCTTGATCAAAGCTTCTTTGTAAATTCCCACAGAAAAGTAGGTGCTTTTGGTGGGTTATGCTGAGTATACTGGAAGATACTACATGGCATTTTAAATATCAGAATCAATTCCAGGCCACCAGATATGTCACCTACTAAAGGCTTTCATGTATATTGTAGTCATTGTATGTTGTATAGCTAATAAAGGAGAATGTCTCCTGGAATAAAAATGTAATTTCCCAACAGAAGATAGGTAACTCATACTTATAGCTCTTAAATGGCTTCAATTCTTCAGGCAAATTCCTTAATTGGCTACTTTTAGTTTAAGTCAGAGGTTAATCTGGTATGCTATGCAGTTAGTCATGTGATTGAATCCCAGAATGTTAGCACTGAAAAGAACTCTTCTTTAAAAACCAACCTCATTATTTCACATATAAGAAAACAGAGGTGATCAACCTGGGAGGTTTTGGCCTTCTAACATGAAAATTTTCAGTGGATGTGTCATGACGTATTCTGAGATCTGGAGAAAATTTCACATTATTGTGTAGTCAAAGATATAGTCATATGCATTAAGCAAAAGCATAGGTGATGATATAATTAAGGGTATAAGTTTAACTTTAAAAAATCATTCCCTCAGAAGCTGGTAATCAGTACAAACTGCAAATTCAAACCGCATGGGGGAAGTTATACAGCTACTCTTGAGATAGTAGAAAGAATGACTTTGTCAAAAATGTGTAATTCCATTCTGTAAACCACATTGTTCATGAATTGCAAGCCACTGACAGCGTCATCTGGCACTTTGTAGCTAAGCACAGATCCAGTGGATTAGATGAAGCAACATAGGTATAAATTTACCTCAGAAGTATTGGTTTCTATCCGTTTTAAAGTGCTAGCACAGACCTAGTAGTCAACAATTACTTGATATTTTGGATAACATCTTCATGCTGATGAGTCCATCATCCTTTTCCCAGTAGGCAACAAAAGAGCTCAACAGTGATAGTCTTTCATGGAAGAAAAAACATGGCAGAAATTAAATAGTCCTTTGATATAGTAATTCCTTTGTTGAGAATGTACCCTAAAAGTCTCATGAAAAACAGCAACAACAAAAAAGAGCTGCCAAAGAAAAACAAAGTTTATTAAAGATTTACCATATTGGGTAGACTCTTAGGGAGCTTGAGCATTTGTGACACTAATGCCAGCTGGCCAGATAAATCTGACGCAGACTGAGTCTGAGCTAGATTGAATCTGAGTGCCATCATGGAGACAAGATGAAACTTATATACAGAAAGGTTGTGGGAGGGATTGAGGAGTGGTCAAATACTCTAGGATGACTAGAAGAAAGAGCTACCTTTTCAAAAATATTAGCCACAATACTTGTAATTGACAAAGCAACATAAGTAATTGGACTGTCCACCAGCAGGAGATGGCAAAATGAATTGTGGTACCTCAATGTAATGGAATCCGGTGATGTAATTAGGAGTGACAAGCATGAAGATTATAAAGAATTATGAAGATACCTTTATGAAATCATGCAGAAGGGGAAAAAAAAGAACTAGGACAGAGTGTGTGGGGGGGAATGAATGGAATAAAAATATTCTGATGGCAACTTATATTGAGAGTCTGAAAAGCTTTGTTAATACAAGATATATATTAAATTTATTTTCTTAAACATAAATGGTTACAAAGCAAGCTTAGTGAATTGTATTGATCTTTCCTACCAAGTTGAGTAGTCCCAGCAATTCATGAAGCTCTTGTTTTGTATTTGGCCCAGGAGCTTTATAGACTGCATATTCTTTGATTTTAGTGAATACTGCTAGTATGGAGATGATAACCTAAGAAAGTATAGCCTGAAGAGTTTGGACTGTGGTAGCACTAGGATAGATAAGGAGAATCATTCCATGATAGCAAAAGAAACTTTAATTAAATGGGGTTTTAAACTCCTATTTCAACTGCGGTAGAAGCCACTATAGAGACCCCATGACATGAGAAAGCAGCAACCTGTAGGGAAATCTGGCATCACTGGATGGATCTCAATAGAGACTTCTAAGAACTTAAGTCTAATAGTCCTTTTTCATACAGGTTACTCTTTAGTATTCAACCTAGAGGGGCACAAAGATCTCTTGACAGTTAAAGAGAGGATTCCACCTGTCTAGATTGCTATGACTCAGCTGGTCAGTTGTTGCATATAATTCTGTTGCTTAGGACCTTCGCAGTCAATATTACAGCTGAAACCAAGAGAGACCTTTCTGTTTCCTTTATTTTTCTGTGTTATATCTTGCAAAAATTCACTGTGTCCTAAAGGAGAAACCCTGAGGGTCTTCCCCTCCCAGGTCGAGTCTTTTGTGAAGGCAAATTAGGCCATCTTTTGCTTCAGTTTTTACCTGACCTTTAATCGCTGAATGGGAGCTGCCTCAAACAAACAGAGACCCGGGAAAAACCTTAACTTAAAAAGGCCAAGGTCTCCCATCCGGGGTCATCGCCAGTCATCCTGACCTATGTCTTGGCAGTGGACTCCGATGACTTTGGAGGACAGAGTGAGACTGATGACTTTACACAGCCCTTCTTCACTTAAATCCAGTTCACTTGCAAGTCAAAACATCAACCTCCTGATGTCACTGGTCCTCTTCAAGAATGAAAGACAACAAAGACAAAGTTCTGATTTAATTGACTGAAAGTTCTGATTTAATGTTTCTCTGTTTTCACTGAAATATCTGATGTATCAAAATAATGTAGGTCTTACTTCACCTTACCACAAAATCAACCTCTACTAATTAGGACATAGGACATAGGAACGTAACTTCCACTAAGGAAATAGGAGGGTGAGGGGATAGGAGAAAGGTGGATGATAAAAGGGAGAGCAGGCAGTGGTTAGAAGCCAAATAGACTTTTGAGGAGGAACAGGATAAAGAGGGGAAGAAACAGAAGAAAACAAAATAGTGGAAGACACATAGTAATTATAATTGTGAATATGAATAGGATGAGCTCATTCATAAAATAGAAGGAGATAGCAGAATGGATTAGAAATCAGAATCCAATAATGTGATGTTTACAAACTACCCACTTGAAACAAAAAGACCTACACAGAATTAAAATAAAGGGCAAGAGCAGAATATAATATGCTTCAGTTGAAGTTAAAAAGGTAGGGTTAGCAATCATGATCTCAGACACAGCAAAAGTAAAAACAGACCTAATTAAAAGAGATAACCAGGGAAGCTGCATTATGCTAAAAGTAGGTAAAATACACAATGAAATAATATCAAAAAATTTTACAGCAAATTTCTCTGATAAAGTCCTCATTTCTCAAATATTTACTAGGTATAGAACTGAGTCAAATCTATAAAAATAAGAGCCATTCCCCAAATGACAGTCACAAAATATAAACAGCCAGTTTTCAGAAGACTAAATAAAAGCTGCCTAAAGTCATTAGAAAAAATGCTCTAAATCACTATTGATTAGAAAAATACAAATAAAAACGATGACGAGCCTATCAGAAATGACAAATGCCAAAGGGGATGAAGGAAAAAATTGGCACATGAATGGACTGCTGGTAAAGTAGTGATCTGGTCCAACTGTTGTGGAGAACAATTTGGAACTAGGCCCAAAGGGCTATAAAACTATTAAACTGCACATACCCTTTAAACCAGCAATACTGCTATTAGGTCTGTACTCCAAAGAGATTTTTTTAAAAAGTAAAAGGACCTATAGGTACAAAAATATTTATAGGAGCTCTTTTTGTGGTAGCAAAGAATTAGAAATTGAGGAGATGCCTATGAGTTGGGGAATGGCTGAACAAGTTGTAGCATATGATTGTGATGGAATACTATTGTTCTATAAAAAATAATGAGGGGAGTGGTTTTAGAAAAACATGGCAAGACCTATATGAACTAATGCAAAGTGAAGTGAGAAGAGCCAGGAGATCATTGTGCACAGTAATAGCAATGTTATAGTGATCAAGTGTGAAAAGTGTTGGCCACTCTGATCAGTACAATGATCCAAGACAATTCCAAAGGACTCGTAATGAAAAAAATGCTATTCACCTCCATAGAGAGAACTGATAAACTCTGGGTGCAAATTCAAGTGTAACGTTCTCACTTTATTTTTCTTGCTTTTTCTTTAAAAATAGGGCTAATATAAACATATGTTTTGCATGATTTTACATGAATAGTTAGTATATTGTTTGCCCTCTCAGTGGGGTAGAAAAGAGTGTTAATAATAAATAAATCATAAATTTAAATGAAAAAAAATCCCAAACTGTATTGTATTTCTCTCTCCCTCCTCCTCCTTCTCTCTCTCTCTCTCTCTCTCTCTCTCTCTCTCTCTCTCTCTCTCTCTCTCTCTCTCTCTCTGTCCCCCCCTTCCTTGTATATACATAGATGTATATGTATATATATTATATATACTATAAACATATAGTATATATACATATATATGAGAAATAGTATTTTTACAGTGCTGTAAAGTTTGTTCTTGAGTTGTTTCAGTTGTGTCAGACTCTCCATGATCCCATTTAGAGTTTTCTTGGCGGAGATACTTCAGTAGTTTGCCATTTCCTTCTCCAGCTTGTTTTACAGATGAGGAAATTGAGGCAAACAAGGTTAAGTGACTTGCCTAGGGTCACATAGCTAGTAAGTGTCTGAGGCCAGTTTTGAACACAAATCTTATTGACTCCAGGCCTGGTGCTCTATTTACTGTGCCACCTAGCTTCCTACTTTAAAATTCGTAAATATCTTTATGTCTGTTATTTCATTAGATCCTCACAACAACCCTGTGAGATAGATACTATCATTATTCCTACTTTCACAGATGAGGAAACTGAAGCTGAGAGAGGTTAAGTGCTTTGTTCAGTGTTGAAATGGAATAGACAGGATTCAAACTCAGGGCTTCCTGACTCCATGTCCAGCAATTTATGTACCACACTAACTAGCTGCCTCAATCGTATCAAGTCAACCACTCCTATCAAGCCTTTGTGTACCCTCAAAACTGTCTGGTATCTTTTCTTTTGGTATCTTCTAGGCATTGGACATGAGAGTATCAGGAAGTGGCACCTCCCAAAATATACGAATTTGGGAACTTGCTAGAATAAGGAATATTAAGGAAAATTTCTAGCTCAATATAATCATGTAAATCTGTTACATGACTCCCGTATAAAGAAAATAGATCAAATCACATTACATGCTTCTAATAATGTGTCTTCTTGCTAGAATACAAAGCTTTACATGAAGTTACCCTTTAAGGCTAAGGCAATATTTTATCTATATTCCGAACACTATTTTTTATTATTATTTTTTTTATTTTTAGTTTATAACACACGGTTCTACATAATTTTGAGATCCAGATTTTCTCCCCTCCCTCCCCAAGACGGCATGGAATCTCATATAACTACCATGTATAACTTCGCATTGAATTAATTTATACACTAGTCAAGTTTTGGAAAAGAATTATGACCAATGGGGTGATTCATGAGAAAGAAGAGACAGAACCAAAAAAAAAAACCCAAAAACAAAAACAAAAGAGAAGAAAAAAGGCGAGCATGAAGTGTGCCTCAATCTGCATTCAAACTTCACAGTTCTTTCTCTGGATGAAGATAGCATTCTCCATCGTGAGTCCCCTGGAGTTGTCCTTGCACCTTACGTTGCTGAGAAGAGCGAAGTATGTCAGGGTTGGTCCTCACAGAATCCATACATCTGTGGTTGTGTACAATGTTCTCCTGGCTCTGCTCTGCTCACTCAGCATTATATCGTGTAGGTTTTTCCAGATTGTTACGAAGTCCATATCATCCCCATTTCTTATGGCACAATAGTATTCCATTACTTTCATATACCACAGCTTGTTCAGCCATTCCCCAATTGATGGGCATCCCTTTGATTTCCATTTCTTGGCTATCACAAAAAGAGCTGCTATAAATATCCTTGTACATATGGGTCCTTTTCCCGCTTGTGTGATTTCTTTGGGATACAACCCTAGAAGTGGTATTGCTGGGTCAAAGGGTATGAACATATCTACAGCCCTTTGGGCATAGTTCCAAATTGCTCTCCAAAATGGCTGGATCAGCTTACAACTCCACCAGCAATGTAGCAATGCCGAACACTATTTTTAAAAGAGTCATTGCAGGGAGAGGGGCTGATTCTATTTATAACAGAAATTGACCTCAACTCAGTCCACCTGACTATTTGGAAAGCTTAATTTGGTTCCAACCCCATTTAAAAGAAAGATACCCCTCATGACTCCCTTGCATGGACTACTGAAATCAAGAAAAGGGGAATGCTTACAACCCAGCCCCATAAAAATATCTAAAAAAATGTCATTTGTTACGCATGATACTGCTAAAGATGGCTGAGCTGAGGACAGCTTGTCACAGAAGTGTAGTGGCAAGCAGGGTGGGACTTTTTGCTGTTTTTTCTTTTGGAATGCTTCTCAGCACTGGGATGATCCAGTGCCTTTGACTGAGTCTTGCCTTTGTTTCAATCAAGAGTCTTTGATTGAATCAAAAGTCTTTGATGGCCTGCTTGGGTCACAAGAAAGTCTAAGTCACATGAGTTTGAGTTACATGGTTGTGATGCTCTCTGACCCTGAAGAAGTGTATATATACTCTGAGGTTAATATTTTGCTGGGGGCTCACTCATTGAAAGAGCATTCCTGTGATTTTGCCAGATGAGACTTTGGGTGGCCATTAAGGAGCCCCCCAGCTTTGAAAAGCCATATGTTGGTGCTTCTCTCTCTGGTAACTGTGTATGTATTGCTATGGACAGACAGACACTCTCTGCTGATTTCTGTTATTGGCTCTGTTTATGTACTTCTGCTTGTAATTTCTGTTTGTGTTTTCTCTTAAGTTCAGGGTGCTGGCTTTTCCCCCTGAACTAAGTGAATGATATATATATATATATATATATATATATATATATATATATATATATATATGTTAACCCCTTAAAGCTGATTTCCTTAGAAAAGCAGATCAAAGAACCTGTGCTAGCAGCCCCTCCTGTGTGCTGGTGTTTTCGGTCTTGTTGTTGGTCTTACACCTCCACAGCAGCTGCTGGTAATGTTGTTACAAAAAGGCAGGGACCAGGTCCGGCTTCATTTTTATATTCTTTAAACATAACATTTTGTCTTGCACATAGTAAGTTCTCGATAAGTGCCCATTGAATTGAATTATTGATTTTCTTATCTCACATCTGTCTTTCACCTTTGGCATCTCTGGCTCAAATTATTATCTACACTGTGGGGTAGTGACTAGAACAAATGGAAGGTAGGAAAGGCCTGTGCTGTGTTCTTATGTGATTTGTTTTATTTCTACCACTGACCATCGTCTTTAAATGCTTCAGAAGAGGCTTTATGTTGTCCTTTTCCCCCTTCTTCATTTTTGGGACCTATTGTTTCTGTAGTTATCAAGGTCTGTCTCTGTGTAAAGCTGAGCTGGTGACTAAACATGCTTCTGATTTTGATGTTCTTGGGCAGCTGTGAGGACCTGCATAATGTATAAAGTGCTACCAGGAGGACAGAGCTGTGTGTCCTACCAGTGCCAGGGGAAGCAATGCCTATTTTCTTTTAATTTCCATGCTTCACTAATCATGTTCTGGTCCAAAATGATCCCCATTTGCCAACGAGTTCCTACTCAATTGATCTCCATATTGGCTGTATCTTTCTTCACACATTCTGGAATCTCCCCTGTATGGCCTACTACGAGGTGTTGGAGTCTGTCTGTTAGGGTTTCCTTCATTCCTAATGTGACTGTGCCACTTTCTTTGGCTTACAATCAGACACTTCCATATCCTCATTCCCTCTAGATATAACATGACATCTTCCCTTCTCCGACTTTGATGTTAAATTGAACATTTTACAAGATTAGTTTGGAACAAAACTCTTTATCAGACACTTTTAATTTCTTCCATATCAGCTGTCCTAAATGCTCCTTGTGTCCAGTTCCTGAGGGCTTCCTCTATCATAATCTCAAGCCTCGGGCAGCTTACTGGCTTGCCTGAAGCATCTATCTTTCCTCTTTCAAATCTTTCACTGTTATAGCAGTGGAATTTAGTAGCTGCTCTGACACTCATTTAAAAGTTAGTTTAGAAGGTGAAGGATTTTGGGGAGGATTTGAAACAAGGGGAGACTCCACTAAAAAGGTGAGTTGATCTTTTTTTAAAAAAAAAAACCTCTCATTTGGTCACATAGCCTTGGCTATGCTTAGACTACTACAACACTAAGCCATGGTAAGCTCTAAATCCCATATTAGCTGTATATAGTACTTTATTGGAAAAAGGAAGTGTAGCCAACTGGAGCCAGAAAGAAATGAGGGAATCTTCCTAGAAACCCTGAAATCTAAGAATAAGATTTTTATATAATTATAAGCACATAGCTAAATAAAATTTTAATATTAAGGAAATTTCTGCTTTATCTGTTAAATATTTTATCTCATTCAAGGGTAAAGTTGTTATAACAAGAACTGATTTGTGTAGATTCAAAATATCAAAATGAATTAAAACTTAAACTTTTCATAGTCTTAAGAGTTAAGGACTTGATATGAAATCTAGACCATTTTAGACTGCAGTCTTCATGCAAACATTCAGAATAAGGGAGTAATGTTGCCACTTGAGCATGTCCTAGTCAGACCAGATCTGGAGTATTGCATGCATCCTGGACAATTAATCAACAAGTATTTATTAAGCACCTACCATATGCAATGTACTAGGCTGGGGTCGGGAACCTGTAGCCTCAAGGCTGCATATGGCCTTCTAGGTCCTCAAGTGTGGCTTTTTGATTGAATCCAAATTCTTTTATTTTTTTTCTTCTTTTAATTACTTTCTTTTTTTAATTTTAATTTTAATTTTTTTTTAATTTTTATTTTTAGTTTACAACACACGGTTCTACATAATTTTGAGTTCCAGATTTTCTTCCCTCCCCCCACCTCCCTCCCCAAGACGGCATGGAATCTCATATAACTACCACGAATAACCTTGCATTGAATTAATTTATATGCTAGTCAAGTTGTGGAGAAGAATTATGACCAATGGAATGAATCATGAGAAAGAAGAAACAGAACCAAAAAAAAAAAACAACCCAAAAACAAAAGAGAAGAAAAAAAAGGTGTGCATGAAGTGTGCCTCAATCTGCATTCAAACTCCATAGCTCTTTCTCTGGATGTAGATAGCATTCTCCATTGTGAGTCCTTTGGAGTTGTCCTTGCACCTTGTGTTGCTGAGATGAGTGAAGTCTGTCAGGGTTGGTCCTCACGGAATCCATATATCTGTGGTTGTATACAATGTTCTCCTGGCTCTGCTTCGCTCATTCAGCATTATGTCGTGTAGGTTTTTCCAGGTTGTTATTAAGGAGATTTGTTCCATGAAGTTCGGATTCAGCCAAAGGGCCGCACTTGAGGATTTAGAGGGCCATATGTGGCCTCGAGGATACAAATACAAAGAATCAAATAATTCTTATTGGCAGGGAACTTATATTCTAGCAGCAGAAACAAATACATATATTTTAAATAAGTATGTATTCCAAATAAACATTGAGATAAATAATATAAACTAGTTCAAGGTAGATTGGGAGGGAGGATGCTAGCAGGTAGGGAAATAAGGAAAGTCTTCACATAGGACATGCTTAAGCTGCCTCTTGAAGGAAGAAAAGGATTGTATGAGGCCTAGGTAAGGAGAGAATGAATTCTAGGCCTAGGATTCTAGGTCAGTAGAGAAGTACAGAATGAGAGACTGAGTATCATTCATGTGGAAGAGAGAAAAGAGACCAGCGTGGCTTGATCACAGCATGTGGAAGGGAAATATGTCCAGTGAGACTGGGAAGGTAGTTGGGGCCTGGTTGTTATGGACTTTAAAAGCTAAAAGGAATAATTCATATTTAGAAGCAATAAAGAGCCATTGGAATTCATTGAGCAGGGGGATGACATAGTCAGATCTTCACTTAAGGAAAATCACTCTGGTAGAAGTGTGGAGAATGCACTGGAGTCAGGAGGAGAAACTTTAAGGTAGGTAAATCAATTCGAAGGGTGGAATAACCTAGGTGAGAGGGGATGAGCTAAGATGTGTGTAGAATAAGGGGTGTGAGTAGAGAGAAGGGTTTGGGTAAGAGAGATGTGGAGGTAGAAATAGTAAGATTTTTCAACTGATTGGATATGTGGAGCGAGGGAGAGTAAGGAGAATAATACTGAGTTTACAAAGTTGGAAGACTGAAAATGGTGGTATCGTAAATAGAGCTAGGCAAGTTCTGAAGGATTTTTGAGGAAAGACAAAGAGTTTTGCTTTGGACATAGGGAGTTTGAAATGTCCCTCAGACATACAGTTTGAAATGTCCACTAGGCAGTTGGCAATGCAGAACTAAAGCTCAAGGGAAAGAGTAGAACTGGATAAAAAAATCCAGGAATCGTGTGAATAGAGGAGAAAATTAAAATCAATGGGAACTGATGAGCTGAGAGATAGACAGAGATGGACAGACACAGACATAGAGACAGAGAGAGAGAGATACACATAATATATGAAAAGAAGAGAGCCTATAGTGCCTTGGAGAATACCTTCAGTTAGGAAGCACAATATGGATAATGGGCCAACAAAGGAGACCGAGGAGAAATTAGATAGGTAAAAGGAGCATCAGTAGTTGTTAGTGCTGGAAAAAAAAACCACAGAGAGGAAAAAGTGTTCAAGAAGCGAGACTAGTCAGCAGTATCAGATCAGTAAATAGATTAAGGAGTATTAGGAATGAGGAAAGACCATTAGATTTGGCAATTAAAAAATCAATAGTGACTTGGAAGAAAGCATTTTCGGTTGGGTGATGAAGTTGGAAGTAATATTGTCAAGGCTTGAATAGTGAGAGAAAAGAAAGTGGAGGTAAAAGTTTTGTCTAAGTGTTTGGTTAAGAAATCAAGAAGAGACACAAGATCATAACTTGAGAGGATGGTGGAGTCTAAACAATTTTTTTTCCTTAAGAGTCAGGGAAAATTGGGCATGTTTGAAAGAAGAGAAGAAACTAATCAAAAGGGAGTCTGGGGATTCAAGTTACAATATGTTGGAAAAGGCAGGAAAGGATAGAGCCAAGGAAAAATGTAGAAAGGTTGTCCTTGACAAGGAGAACAGCCACTTCATTGTCAGAGATTGGGGAAAAGAAGCAGAGGATTGTGGATGATTTCAAGGGTTTTTGATATGAAGAGAAGGGAAGCTTGTGACCTCATTTTTTTGAGAGTTCCCAGATAAAGAAGGAGAAGTATAGAGGAAAGAAGAAAAGGTCTGAGCATCACATTTTAGCAAAAAAGTCACAAAATGGAGTATGTTAAGAGGAGGATAACAGATTGATATGTATACATGAAACCATGTCATTTCATGATTAGTTGAAGGACCTGGAGATGTTTCACCTGGAGAAGAGAAGGATTAGGGAAAAAGAATAGCTATTTTCAAATATTTGACAGGGTTTGTAGAGGGATTGAACATTTTGTTTGGTCTTTTTAGGAAAGAAGTAGGACCAATGTAGGAAAATTATGGGAAGGGCAATTTCAATTGAAAATAAGGAAATTGGCTAACAATTCGCTAAAAATATAATGGACTCCCTCAGGAGTTAATCTAATGAGTTCATTATTTTAAGTCCTCATGGGGAGTCTAAATGACCACTTGTAGGGAGAGGTTATTGACAGATGTATGGTTTGAGTGAAGGTTAAACAAGATGTTTTCACAGACCTTGTCCAAATCTGGGATTCTGGGAGTCTATGATTTCCTCATTTGTGTTTCATTAGTAATGGAGAACGATGAGGATGAACTGATATGAGCTGTTAAATTCTATAAAGTTGGGCAGGGTCCTATACTGTAGAGCTTATGAGATAAGTCCTGTGTCTAAAAAGATGAAGGCAGAGGGAACAACAACCTTATGGGGAAATTAATGTCTCCCCCAGCTTCCTTTTCCTAAGCTTTAGTCTAGTACTTGAGTATAAGCCCCTCTACCTTTATTTGAAGATATCTTCTATTATTCTCTCTAGCTTCAAAGTTTATCTCAAATTAGTTTAAATGCTGCCTCTGACCTACTCCCCAGTGTGGTAAAAAGATCTTGATTTAAAGTCAAAGGACTTCTATTCAAATCGAGCTAAGATTTAATTTTTTTTGGTCCTCAGTGAGATAGGCAGTTTCTTTTAGGTTAACACAGATTTTAATCTATATCATTCTTTCCTTGTCAACAAGAAGTGGCTCATACTGGAAATTTTCATTTAGCTTTTAAAGCCCATTCCAACCTAAATCCGGCCTATCTTTCCAGACTCTTTAGACATCATTTCCCCTTTCATGTGTTGCCATGTAGACAATGTGACTTTCTCTTTGTTCTTCACAAATGAAGGGAATGCCATCTTGCCATCTTGCCATCTCCCATCTCTATGTCTTTCCACTAACCATCCTCCAGGCCATGATGCACATTCTCTCCATCTTTGCCTCATGCAATCCCTTTCTTCTTTCAAAAGGAAGTTTAACTACCTCTGATGGAAAGCCTTTCCTTGACACATCTCCCCCACTTCCTATTAGTGCTTTTCTTCTCAATTTACATTGTTTTTAAATATTAATTTGTATTTATTCTCTTCATATTTATTTGCAATATACTTATGTATGTACTTGTTTCCTCTGCTAGAATGTAAGGTCTTTGTGAATAGGCCTTGTTTTGCTCTTTGTGCTTCTAACCCAAGCACCTAGCAGAGTACCTGACACATGTTTAATAAATGCTTGTTGGTTGGTTAATTGATCATTTTTTATTGAGGTCTAGATGATGACTTACAGCTTCATTTAACTTGCTATATGCAAAAGTCACTTAACTGTTCTGAATCTTAGTTTACTCATTTAGAAAATGAAGGGGTTAAACTGTAGGATCTAAATTCTATAATCTTATGATCCTGGGTTAAAAGCTCAAGCATTGTAAATTCTTATTGGAGGTATCCTGGAAGACTAGGTGTTCAATAAGAGTTGGTCTTTACAATCCTTCTGGCCTAATTATCATGCAACTTCCCATACTGGCAGGTAGTAGGCACTTAATAAATGTTTTTGATTAATTGGGAAGATCATCACAAAAATTGATTTTAGGGGTTAATTTTTAATTTGTTGCAATAAAATTGAGCTTACGAAAGTTTTGCCCCCCAGGACTTCTCTCCGCCTATCTCCATAATGGCTTTGTTTGTTTACTTAACAATGGATATGACTTAAAATTAAATATACTTTGTTTATTTTTATCTATCCAAACAAATGGATCTGAAATTGAAATTATTACATTGGTTATATAGCAGCGAACTGCTCAGGAAAGCTCAACCTCAGAATAGTCCATTTGGTTCTGTTACACAAGCATAGATAGCCCCAGGGCAAAGTCCTACCTCAATGCTGCTTCCAGTTCCTCCATTCTGCATTGTTCTAAAAAGAACTTGTAGCTTTTCTAATATCTATGACTTTTTTCGAGCAAAATTCATTCTCTATTCAAGACATTCTTTGTTATCTATATATTCTGGATGCAGGATATTCATGTTCAAGCAATACCCAGATATAAGTGCGTACACACACACGCACACACATGCACAGAGTTTGTTTTTTTTTATCAGAATACACTAAGCTTTACCATCTTTTTTTTTTTTTTACAAAGATTCCTTTAAGCCTTGAAATTGTTATTCAGTGAAGTCAAGTGGTAAATCTGTCCTCATCTGTGCTGTGTTCAGACTACTGACTGGAACAGTTTTTTGGCTGACATTATTTTTTTTAAAAAAGAAATATAACCTCAATCTATTTAGCTTTACTTTTCTTTGTCTTCAATGATGTATGAAATTTCTTTTAGGTTATTACAAATTTTCATCCATATTTTTCTTTCCTTGTCAGCCGAAGGTGGCTCACATTTTACATCACTATTTTCACTAGGGCTAGATGATGGCTTGCAGCTTCATTTAACAGATGCATATAAACATCTGTCTGACATCTGCACTAGGGAAACCTGCTGAAGCCAACTTCAGAGTTTCCACCTGACTGAGGTAGCGCAGAAATAAAGCAAGTCCTTTGTTATATTGATTAGGAAGAATCTGGCCTTATAAGGAAAAGCAAAATAAATGTCTTCCCTGAAAGGCTATGTGGAATTTATGCCATAACTATTAACTAAAGCTCTCTAATTAAATTTTGAAAAATAGTCCCATCAAAACATTTTTAGAAGGGTACTTTTTTGAAGGGTAATTCTTTAGCAATAATTTCATTTTATGGGAATGTAAGATTTATTTTTTTGGCCTTTGGTCATTTCTCTTAGCAGGTAAGACAAAGTTAATTCTTTCTGCTTTCTATTTTTATTAATGAGATATTCATTAATTAGATAACATTTGAAGATTAGGATTAGAGTGTGAAGATTAGATTAATGTGCTGCCCTAAACCATCCAAAATAATAATACTTGTCATGTTTCTAAAAGAATTAGGGTACAGTAGTGGATAGCTGGCCTTGGAGTAAGGAATAGCTGGGTTGGAGTCCTGCCTCTGACTCACATTAGCTGTATGACCTTGGGAAAATCATTTAACTTCTCAGTGTCCCAGGCAACTCTGACCATAAGGTGCTAATTCTTGCACTGATTAGTATTATAGGTACCTTGATTCCTCCTCCCTTAAGTGTTTCTAATTAAGGCTTCTAAGTTTGATTTCTTCCCCCAGGTATACATATCTCAAGTGAGAGATTTTGCCTTATTTTGCCCTCAAATTTTCTTGTATTAGAAGTGAAAGGTGTATTTGTGCCTGAGATTACTATCTCTAAAATGAGGAGATTTCGGACTAGATGATTGCTAAATTTTCTTTCACATCTTCCATTCTTTGACTCTATACTAGATGCCCTCTAAAATCTCTTTAAACTCTATTGTTCTATCGTTCCATGATTCTTGCTCAATAATTCTGCATTCAGAGAACAAAGGAATTCCCTTAAACAATATAATCTGAATCTGAAACTGGGACACACAATCTGATAAAGTTCTAGTTTTTGTAGTCTTGTGAAAAGTCCACTTCCTTTCTCTTGAATTCAAGTCTCTTTCCCCAAATCCCAGATGTACTATCATTATAATAAACACTAAACTTGGTAAAACTAAAGTAGCTGAAACTACTCAGTATAATAGGCACCAGTCAACTGGAAATGAATTTCAAAGGATCCTACCTATATTTCATTTCCTGTTGTTCTATGAGGTAAAGGCTCTAGTTGTGATGGCCAAATCAATATATCAATAGGATTGAAAATTCAGCTTGGTCACCATTCAAGTGTTCAGATGCTACATCCCAGTTCTTCTTCTTCTTTTTTTTTTTTTGGTTGCGAAACATTTCTATTTATTTATTTAATTAATTTGATATTTTTAGTTTTCAGCATTGATTTTCACAAGAGTTTGAATTACAAATTTTCTCCCCATTTTTACCCTCCCCCCACTCCAAGATGGCATATATTCTGGTTGCCCCGTTCCCCAGTCAGCCCTCCCTTCTGTCACTCCACTCCCCCCATTCCCTTTTCCCTTACTTTCTTGTAGGGCAAAATAGCTTTCTATGCCCCATTGCCTGGATATCTTATTTTGTAGTTGCATGCAAAAACTTTTCTTTTGAACATCTGTTTTTAAAACTTTGAGTTCCAAATTGTCTCCCCTCCCCTAAGAACACAAGCAATTCAACATAGGCCACATGCATATCATTATGTAAAACCCTTCCATAATACTCATGTTGTGAAAGACTAACTATATTTTGCTCCTTCCTGTCCTATCCCCCTTTATTCAATTTTCTCCCTTGACCCTGTCCCTTTTCAAAAGTGTTTGTTTTTTATTACCTCCTCCCCCTATCTGCCCTCCCTTCTATTGTCCCCCCTTTTTCATCTCCTTCCTCCTTCTTTCCTGTGGGGTAAGCTACCCAATTGAATATGTATGTCATTCCCTTCTCAGGTCAAATCTGATGGGAGCAAGGTTCACTCATTCCCCCTCACTTGCCCCCTCTTCCTTTCCTATAGAATTGCCTTTTCTTGCCACTTTTACATGAGAAAATTTACCCCATTCTATCTCTCCCTTTCTCCCTCTCTCAATATATTCCTCTCTCATCCCTTAATTTGATTTTACTTTTTTTATATCATCCATTCATACTCAACTGGCCCTGTGCCCTCTGCCTATATATATACACACACACACACACACACACACACACACACACACACACACAGACACATATATACATATGTGTGTGTATATTCCCTTCAGCTACCCCAATACTGAGGTCTCATGAATTATGCACATCATCATCTTTCCATGTAGGAATGTAAACAAAACAGTTCAACTTTAGTAAGTCCCTTATGATTTCTCTTTCTTGTTTACCTCTTCATGCTTCTCTTGATTCTTGTGTTTGAAAGTCAAATTTTCTATTCAGCTCCGGTCTTTTCACTGAGAAAACTTGAAAGTCCTCTATTTTATTGAAAATTCATATTTTGCCTTGGAGTATGATACTCAGTTTTGCTGGGCAGGTGATTCTTGGTTTTAATCCTAGCTCCATTGACCTCTGGAATATCATCTTCCAAGCCCTTCGATCCCTTAATGTAGAAGCTGCTAGATCTTGGGTTATTCTGATTGTGTTTCCACAATACTCAAATTGTTTCTTTCTGGCTGCTTGCAGTATTTTCTCCTTGATCTTGGGGCTCTGGAATTTGGCGACAATATTCCTAGGAGATTTCTTTTTGGGATCTATTTGAGGAGGCAATCGGTGGATTCTTTCAATTTCTATTTTGCCCTGTGGCTCTAGAATATCAGGGCAGTTCTCCTTGATAATTTCTTGAAAGATGATATCTAGGCTCTTTTTTGGATCATGGCTTTCAGGTAGTCCAGTAATTTTTAAATTATCTCTCCTGGATCTATTTTCCAGGTCAGTGGTTTTTCCAATGTAATATTTCACATTGTCTTCCATTTTTTTATTCCTTTGGTTCTGTTTTATAATGTCTTGATTTCTCATAAAGTCACTAGCTTCCACTTGCTCCAATCTAATTTTTAAAGTAGTATTTTCTTCAGTGGCCTTTTGGACATCCTTTTCCATTTGGCTAATTTTGCCTTTCAAGGCATTCTTTTCCTCATTGGCTTTTTGGAGCTCTTTTGCCATTTGAGTCAGTGTATTTTTTAAGATGTCATTTTCTTCAGTATTTTTTTGGGTCTCCTTTAGCCAGTCATTGAGTTGTTTTTCATGGTTTTCTTGCATCACTCTCATTTCTCTTCCCAATTTTTCCTCTGCTTCTCTAACTTGCTTTTCCAAATCCTTTTTGAGCTCTTCCATGGCCTGGGACCAGTTCATATTTTTCTTGGAGGCTTTTGGTGTAGGCTCTTTGACTTTGTTGACTTCTTCTGTCTGTATGTTTTGGTCTTCTTTGTCACCAAAGAAAGATTCCAAAGTCTGAGTCTGAATCTGAGTCTGTTTTGGCTGCCTGGCCATGTTCCCAGCCAACTTACTTGACCCTTGAGGTTTTTGTCAGGGTATGACTGCTTGTAGAGTATAGAGCACTTTGTCCCAAGCTTGAGGGGCTGTGCTGTTGTTTTCAGAGTTATTTCTACACAGTGAGCTCTGCCACACCAGCACTATTTCTCCCCCAAGAACCACCAACCCAGACTGGACTCTGATCTAAGGTGGCTCTGCACTCCCGCTTACACCTGCCACTTAATTCCTCCCACCAGGTGGGCCTGGGGACTGAAGCAACTGCAGCTGTACCTCTGTAAGCAGCCTCAGAGCTGCACCACCTCTGCTGCCGCCAGGGTGGTGGCCAAACTGCGAACTCCTTCACTCTGTCCCAGCAGCTTTTCCCACTAACCTTCTCTGTTGTCTTTGGTGTTTGTGGGTTGAGAAGTCTGGTAGCTGCCGCAGCTCACTGATTCAGGGCGCTAGGGCCTGTTCTGTCTGGCTCCCAGTCTGGTTGGTCCAGGTGCAGCTTACACTGGTCTCTGCTCTGCTCCCAGCTCCTGCTCCCACCTCCATGCGATAGAACTTACCTACTGACCATTCAGACTGTCCTGGGCTGGAGCCCTGCTATTTTGTGGGTTCTGCAGTTCTAAAATTTGTTCAGAGCCATTTTTATAGGTGTTTGGAGGGACCTGGGTGGGAACTCATGCAAGTCCCTGCTTTCTAGCCACCATCTTACGCTACATCCCAATCCTATCCAAGGCATTGAAATGGTTCTAGATTTTGCACAGCAGGGCTTGAAGTCTCAGGCACACCATCTTCCATCCATTTAATTATGCTCCTAGACCTGATGAGAAATATTACAGGGATAGCCTTTAACCTGGTGTTTCAGCACATCAAGCCCTGGACTAAAACAAGGAATGAAGAAAATGTATATCTAAAAATCTTATAAACTGAAACAGATATTTGTGTTTTTAAGGGAAGTAATTTTCTCCTGCCTTAGGTTTTTATATACCACATAAAAATACCTTATTACTTTAATTCAGTGCCTATACACATTCAGAAGGAAATGGGAATTGAAGAAATTCTATTGGTAATTCAGAGCAAAACTGCCAAACCCCATTTACTTTACATCTGACAATTGGGAGTTTGGGAAACAGTTTATTGAGTGTAAACTAGAGAAAAATAATTGCAAAACATGTCATTGTTGCTGTTGTTGTTCCTCCTTCATTTGTGAAGAGGACCAATGCCATCATGGGATGATGACTTGATTTATCCATCAATTGGATGTACATGAGATTGAGTTGCACAAAGTCTCACTCTCTCTTCCAAAGCCATCAAAGTCCAGAGGCAAGACAAAAATCAGGACAAGTAGCAATGGTCCAGGATGTAGTGGTTAACCTTGGCGGCTTCTATGTCTCATCAAGGTCTAAGAGCTCCACAGTGCCTGATTCAACCATCTTCATTGTCATTGGAACAAATTGTTCTCATCCATTCATTAGCAGGTGGATAGGGGAGAGAAGCCTTACATGTTTGTGGTAGACATTCAGATCATTTATTAAGCACTTAATATGTGCTGGACACTATATTAATACAAACGGAAAAGTAAGACAGTTCCTGTTCTGAAGGTGTCCACATCCTATTTGGGGGAGATAACACATATAGGAGGGTTGTGGCCAGAAGTCCTAGGTTTTCAATGGTTAAGTGGATGGCAAGGTTCAGTCATTCTTAGTGTGCATCAGTAGGTCAGAAAGAACTCTGTCAATTGATCTTCACAACAATCTCATGTAGTAGATATGGCATGTATTAATATCTTCGTAAGGAAGCCAAGATTTATAGCAGTTAAGACCAAAAGGACCTCCCTATCACTAAATCTGATGGTATCTATACTCATCTTCCTTGATCTTTATGCAGCAGTTAACACTATGGACAACTATCTCATTCTTGTTTTTCTCTCATTCCTTGGCTTTTATGACATGGCACTGCCACTTGGCATTCCTTTCTTTTCTTTGAGGTCTTCTCATCTTCCTTCTGTTCTTTAAATGCCAAAGTCCCTCTATGTTCTACCCTTGACCATTTTCTTTTCTCTTTCTATTCTCACTTTGGTCACCCATGAACTCTTATGATATCAATGATCACCTCTAAGCAGGTGCCTCCCAAATCTATATGTAGGCAGACTTCTCTATGTATGAGGGAATAATGGCCAGGAGAAACTCTTCTACATATCTCAACCATCAAACTCTCCACAGGGCTCAAGTTTCATATTTCTACCTGTCTGCTTAATATTTCCCCTGATGTCAAACAGATACTTCAAATCTCATTGGTCAATAAACATTTATTAGGTACACATTTTAGTGTTATGATTAGCATTAGAATTGAAATAGCTCAAAAGAAATGCTAGATGCACATGTTCACATGGACTGTTTGTGCCCAACCTGTGGAAGAACATTCCAAGCTTGTATTGGTCTAATCAGTCACAGTTGGACACCCTGAAACTTGACTCTAGCATAGTGATGTCGTTTTAGTCAATAGTGTGTTAATAGTCAATAGTCAATATGTGATTCAGTGATACACCCAAACCTGAACTGTTCTTCATCTTATCAGTAGCACTGCCTCTCCACCTAGAATCTCTAGGTTTTTTTATCTGTTTGTTTGTTTTTTGCCATTACTATCCTATCAATCATCCATGCTCAAAACCTAAAAGTGTTCTTTAGCTCTTTCCTTTTCTTTCATATTGAATAAATTGCCAAGAACTCTTTGATTATACTTCTGCTAGTGTTTAGCCCTTCATCTCTTTTTGTCTAGTTTATAGTAGTTACATCTTCCTGCTTTTAGTTTCTCACTTCTTCAATCCATTATCCAACTTCTTTCTTCTGAAAGACCCTTTCTCATCACATCCCTCCACAACTTTACTTTTTCCAGACTTTTTTTCATAGTACTGCCTTTCAAAAGCTCCAGGTTTCAATCAAACTGCCTTATACTTCTGGTGCCATTTTTGTCTTGTCCTCTCTGTCTTTTGAAATCCATCCCTTGTAAAGGCCCCACTCAATCACAACCTCCTCCACGAAATCATCCCTGATTAATGTTCTTCCTTCAATTGAAAAAGATCTCTCCCTCTTTGAATTTTTATAGCATATTTCTTGAACCCAAATGCTTACACTTTCTTTTATATTCCTTATTCATATGCATGCTTTTACTCCCATTGGATTAAAAGCTCCTCGAAAATTAAGGTCTATATTATATTGCTGTGTCCCTAATGCCTACCATAGGATTTGCCACATAGTAGGCACTTATTGCAGGCCTAGTGAATTGATTTTGCCCAAAGGACCACGTAATTAGTATGTGGTAGAACTAAAACAAGAATCCATATTCTGCCTCTTAGATCTATGTTTTTTCTATTATAAATTCTGTTGACAAATGCATTTTAAAGCTTTCATAAAACACACATGCTCACACTTCAAGCTTCAGGTGTTTCATTTGCTCTACAACAGAAAAATGGCTATATAGTTAATTGGAGATATGTGAAAAAATGGCATGGTCAAGTTTATATTTTCATCCAAGCCTCTGAGGAGCCCATTTGCCCAGCGATGATTCCAAGTGAGCGAGCCTTTTCACTGAACTTTTCATTTCCCATATTCACTTTTTTCAACACAGATTCTCTTGTAGTAAACTGTAGCATACTTTATTAATTTCCTATTGTGCTTTCCACCACTTAGCAGATATTCCTGATAACCACTCCATTATATATTTGAATCCTAAATTTTGGGAGCTTGGAGGAATCTTTATGATAATTTAGTAAACTCATTTTAGAAGTGAGGAAGAGTACAGAGGCAAGACAATTTTTCCAGGGTCTCAGTGCCAAAAAGTGACGCAGTTATTGCAGGTCCTGCAGTCATTCCACTATACTGTTTTGGGGCCCAGTTCAGGGGCTTAGAAGATTCAAGTGGGGGCAGAGAAAATTCAGATCCATGAAATCATGAAGACAGCTTTAAAGATGAAGAGAAAATGCTGCTTTTATAATAATATAATATTATAATATAATATAATATGGTCCCCTCTCAGATATATATGGAAAGAAAAAAATCTGTAAATTCTGAAGTGCCAATAGAAGCACTCAGTTAACATCTAACAAATAATTGAATCAAGCAGGCCATGCTGGCACAAAACCATCAGAGATGAGATGACTCATTATGAAGGAACTGGACAAGACTTACCAGGAAACCATGAACTCAGCCTCCACAGGAAATTGGTATGCAAAAATATGAAAGATCCTTTATGTTGTAGTTTCCAGTGAAAGCATATAAAAATAACTATGATTCATGAACAAAATTATTTTAAAATTAATTTCACACAAGTTCTGTTAGCCAATAGTTGACGGACAGTTTTCTCATCAGTGACCTCTTATGTCTTCTATGTGCCAAATTTTATTGAAATTAGTCAAAAAGTATTGAAGATATGCTCATTTGGAAATTTTAGGGTTGCCATTTTGTTTCAAGGTAACAGACCAATACAGAAATTACCTTAAGGTATGTCTTGATACCCTTGATATCAAATTGGTCAAACTATATTAAAAATTATTGTTGAACAGATAGATAGAAACATTTGAAATGTTGAGTTGAAGCAGAGATTTCATTTTGATCCAAAGTAATAACAAAACAGTTATTCTTAAATTGGAAAAACAGGGATTCAGTTATATTGTGGAGAGTAAGATGACAAGTATGTTAACAGCAAATACCAGAAAGTAGGAAGCAATTGAGTGTTTCCATTCACTTAAACAGATGATTTGGATCACTGTACTAGCTTATTCCTTTGACTATTTGAGGGTCAGCTGATTGCTCACCATGTATAGAGAGAATCTGTTTGACTCTATGAAAATGAAGATGTGACTTCTGTGATTCAGCCAGTTAAACTCAATTAAGGGGGATGAGAGGGAAGGAAATAAACATTTACTAAAAAACGACTATGTGCCAGGCGTTGTTCTAAGCACAGGTAGGTACTATTATTATCCCAATTGTGTAATTGTTGTTGTTCAGTTGTGTCCAACTCTTTGTGACCCCATTTGGGGTTTTCTTGGCAGAGATACTGGAGTGGTTTGCCATTTCCATCTCCAGATGAGGAAACTGAGGCAAATAGGGTTGAGTGATATGCCTAGGGTCACACAGATAGTGTTTGAAGCTAGATTTGAACTCAGGAAGATGAGTCTTCCTAACTCCAGGCCAAGCACTCTTCACTGAGCCACATAATTGCCCACATTGTACTGTAGTGCTCAGGAAGATAAGGCAGAGTGAGATTTCCCTGGGTCATAGAGCTAGCAATTGTTGGAGGCTGGATTTGAAACCAGGTTTTCCTGACTCCAGGTCCAGTATTCTATCTAGTGCATCACTCAGCTGTCTCTCAACTAGCAGCCTGACCTAGGAAAAATCACTTAATAAATGAAATAAAGAAATCATTTGCATAAGTTACTCTTTGTACCTCACCACTGCTTTCTCATCTGTGGGAGGCTTAATGATATAGTAGTTGCAAGTGCTTCCACCTGAAAATCTCCTTGCATTTATTGTATGTTTTTAAATGTACTTATAGCAGTATATATTACCTTTCCCAATTGAATGTAAACTCCTTTATGTCAGGAATTTTTCATTTTTGTCTTTGTATCTCCAATGCCTAACAAAATGTCTGGCATATGGTAGGCCCTGAATAAATGATTACGGATTCATTGAATGATAGTGGAAAGAACTTTGGACTTGTGCTTGTAACATTTAAATTCTAATTCCAGCTCTGACCTTTATTAGGATGTGACAGGGAGAAGGAGAGCCAACATCTCCAAACCTGTTTCCTTATTTATAAAACAGGAATATGAATACTGTTCCTACATGCATCACTAGATTATTATGAGGAAAGCAATTTGTAATCACTAAAGTGCTTTAGGAATTTGCTGTTGTTATTATCAATGATGTTAGCATATTATGTGCATATATATATACATATATGCTATAGCATATTATGCTATCTGTGTCGTTGCTATGATCTATATGATGACTTTGGATTAGGTGATCTATAAAGACCCTTTAAACTCTAAAATTCTATGATCCTTTGGCTACTATTCCTTCCTTGGCATTCAAAACCCTTCATAACTTGGACCCCTCCTGTCTTCTGAGTCTTCTTACAGCTTACTAACCCCATATACTCTGGAATCCAGTAACAGTGTCCTCCTTGGTGTTCCTAACACAAGATATACCATCTCCTGACTTAGGCATTTTCACTGGCTGTCCCCCCACACCCAGAATTCTCTCCCTCATCTCTGCTTCCTGGCTTCCTTCCAGCTAAAATCCCACCTACTACAAGAAATATTTATAGGTCTTCCTTAATGTTAGTGCCTTCCCTCCATCGATTGTCTCCTATTTATCGTGTATATATCTCGTGTGTACATAGTTGCTTGCATGTTGTCTCCCCCAACAATCTGTGAGTACCTTGAGAGCAGGAACTATCTTTTGTCTTTTTTTGTATCTCAGCGCTTAGCACAGAACCTGGAACATAGTAGGAACTTAATAAATGCTTATTGATTACTTGACTTCCAGATAAAAGTACTCACTCCTCTCTTACTATTTTATGGTCTTCTGTTGATACTCTGACGAAAGAGGAAATAATGGATCAGCATCAGTTTCTAGCAGAACTATTCCTTCATTTGCCTTTCTTAACATGTATTGTTTACTCCCTACCCCATATCTCTTCCATAAGACAGTTTTTATTAAGACAGATTCTCTCTTCGTCTACTTCCTCTTGGCACATATTAAGATATAATTTTGGCAATCTGAGAACACTTTGCCAACATAAGCCAAGAATCTCTGTAAAACAAAACAGAGGAGATGCATTCACTGCTAAATAGATGTACATCTACATTTCCCATAGCTTGTGATAATGTACCTCTAAATAATGCAAAAATCATTTTTCCTAGTCTCCCCTGTTAGCTAAGGATACCACTTTGCCCTTTCAGATTTACATATCTAGCTTTTATCTCCAAACTGAGATCATTTCTTTATCTCTTGTGATCTGCTGGATAGTTCTACCTGGATGTCCTCTGAATATTCCAAACTCAGAGATAATAAGAAAACTTATTATTCCCTTGCCTGATTTGTCTCTCCCTTTGCTTTCCTATTTCTGTCAAAAATACCACCATTCTTTCAATCATGTAAGTCTGCAATCTACATACCATCTTTGACTTTAACTGGCCAGTCATATCCCAATCAGTTTCCAAGTTTTCTTGATTCTCTCTCCTCTGAATCTCTTGAGTTAGTTCCTTTCTTCCCATTTACTCAATAACAATCCTAGTTCAAGCTCTTATTGCCCCTCACTTGTAACATCACAGTAGCCTACTAACTGGTGTGACAGGTGAAATCTGAAATAACTGAGGAAACAAAAGGTCAAGCATATTGACTTATTAAGCAATGCATGCCAATTGCATAATGAATCAGAACCAGGCCTCCTTAGCTTGGCACTGGACCCTGAATACAGGGGAAGACAGATTTTCATGCATTAAAAAACCACAATTAACAGGTTATAACTCAGGATGCAGGAGTGGGTAATCTGGTTTATAACTGGAAAAAAAAAAGAATAGGGGTTTTTTGAGTTGGGAAGGTGGACGAGTAAATTTTGAGACTTGGGAGGGGGTGAGTGAGCAGGTGGACTTTTTCAGATGTGAAACAGGATGTCACTCAATATCCCCAATTATAGAGGCCAGAGCCAAGATGGCAGAGTAAAGGCAGGGATTTGCCTGAGTTCTCCCAAATTCACTTTCAAACAGTGATAAAATAATGCTGTAAAATGAATTCTGGAGCAGCAGAACCAACAAAAGGATGGAATGAATGTTTTCCAGCCCAAGACAACTTGTAAGGTTGGCAGGAAAGGTCTGTCTCACTGGGATGAGATTGGAGCACAGGCAGGCACCAGCCAGCTCAGGCCATGCCAGCAGCAAGCCAGCAGCAGGCCTTACGGGGTGATTGAATTAGATGCATCAGCTTCTGGAGCTCTTAGCCCACAGGTAGCAAGGGGGTCAGACAATTGCTCAGAAGAAGGTTACAGGGGACCCTTTGCTGGCTCTGGGAACAGGACTTCATTTCATTGACCACACGTGGTTCTGGATCACAATCCAAGGGCAAGGATTACTTACAGAGTGGGGACTCTGGTCCCAGTTCCAGGGTAGAAAAGAGTGCCTGGTTGTTCACATTCCAGGACACAGACCAGCAGAGAAGTGACCATACCTCTCCTTAAATCATACCACCTGGGAAGAACTGAGAGATTGCAGACCCTGAGTGCTAGCTCTGAAAACAGTGGCACAAAAAATCTGAAGCTTGGAATAGTGCCCCCTCCACCTTGGCAGCAGAGCCCAATTTTAACATAAAGGTAAAAGTCGAGAAGTAGAATGGAAAAATGAGCAACAAATTAAAAAGAACCTGACCATAGAAAGTTACTATGGTAAGAGGGAAGACCAAAACACAAACTCTGAAGAAGACAATGAAATCAAAGCAGCTATATACAAAGCCTCAAAATAAAATTTGAATTGGTCCCAGGCCCCAGGAGAGCTCAAACAAGATTTTTTAAAGTCAATTAAGAAAGGTAGAGGAAAAATTGGGGAAAGACAATAAGCAAAGTTACATTTTGGAGGCTTAGTTATACATCATACTAGCTATTCAGAGAAGTGGAACATTGATTTAATAATTAATTACAATGGAATGGAAAAATATGCATATATTCTGCTAGTTCTGTAGGTAAGCATTGGCCAATATCCTCAATCCCTAAAAGAGATCAGAGTGGGCTGGTAGAAAGTTAGCTATTAAATGGACTAGAAAAATGAAAGTGTGCAGTCAACTTTGCCTACTTTGGGATTTTAGCACCCAGTCATCATCGTCCCTTTTTTTTTCATCTTCGTTCTTATACAGAAGGTGGTAGCAAAAAAAAAAAAAATAATGGATTAAGCATGTATATCCAACTCTACCTCTAATTATTTAGTCTGAGGTCAAGTGACTTTACCTCAGTTTACCCATCTTCAAAATAAAAGCATTGGAGCAGCTGATCTTTCTTGAATATTCTAGGAGCCTATGATCTTTAAAAAAGATGAATCATGAACAAGAGCAAAGGAAAAGAATTGAAAGAAGGTATTAGTCATATTTAAAACAGTTTTTGGAAGATATCTGTGAGTTTTTTTGTTCATGAATCAAGATCTGACTGTCCTAATAAAGTGATAGGTTTTTTTTTCTTTTTAAAAATTCACTTTATTTTACCAGTATACTGTTTTCTACTTCTGTGACTATGAGTCATTTAAATTAAATCTGAGTTACCACAAGAGTATAAAAGCATAATTGGTCTCATGTATTTCATGATTGTGACTGCCAGGACTGTACCCTGAAATTTTCATCAGCATACTAATAAATGCCTTAAGGAAATATAATTTATTTATGTCCTTCTGCATAGAAACATATCAAAAAGTTCTGCTAATAATTCTGTTTTTAAACTTCTAATTAGAGCATTGATATTTTTCCGAAGTAATAAAAAACCCTGAGGGTGGAAGAACCTTACAGCTTGGTATTTCCAGAAATATCATGGTGTCATGGAGGCTTCATACCAAAGTGAAAAACTGGGGCAATTGTAGGTTGGAAGATGGGAAGGAAGAAAGAAAAGGAGAGGATTGATAGAAATGTACAAAAATGTACTTGTGACTTTATCTATCCTGTTCAATTACAGAATTCATGTAAAAAAATGAAAAACAAAAAAAAAACCCAAATAGACATTAAATGGCTAGAAACAGTGGTCTTGGTCAAGAAAAAAAATATGGAGAAATGGAGCAACTCTCTCTTTTCCCCATTTCCAGTATCTGTACCTATCAGGAGGCTGAAGACAATAACTGAATCAACTGAAAACAAATATCACGATAACCTCAGCATGAGAAAAGCCCATGAGACTGTCAAAGGTTTGAAGAAGAAAGAGGATACAATTTATAGAAAATTCACCAGCATAGCCAGGGGCAAAAAGAAGAATTAAGGGGAGAGTCACAAAAGAGCTCAGGAAATATTGAAAGGCCTACCCTTCCAACTAGACACCTAATCATTCCTGATGAATGGAAATGAACCTGTCTAATAGAAGACTTAGAATTGGAAGGCACCTTTGACATCACTGAATCAAATCCTTGAATTTTATGGATGAAAAAACTGAGGCCTATGGAAATGAAGTGATTTGCCCAAAGTCCACCCAGGAATAAGTGGCAAAGGTGAAATTTGAACTCAATATTTATTAAGGGCTTACTATGAGCCAGGCAGGGCAGCCAGGTGGTGCCATAGTGCATAGACTGCTGGGTCTGGAGTCAGGAAGACTCACCTTCCTAAATTCAAATCCTGTCAAAGACATTTCCTAGTTGTGGGACTCTGGGCAAGTTCCTTAACTCTCTTTGCCTCAGTTTCATCACCTGTAAAATGAGCTGGAGAAGGAATTAGCAAACCACTCCAGTATCTTTGCCAAGAAAACCCAAAATGGAGTCACAAAGGGTCAGACACAACTAAATGCTGGGGATGGTCTTGTTGTTTGAAGAGGACCAATGACATCAGGAAGGTGATCTTGACTTGCAAGTGAATTGAATTTAAGTGAAGCAGGGTTAGGCAAAATCATCAGCTTCACTCTCTCCTCCAGGGTCATCACTGAGTCCAGCGGCAAGACAAAAATCAGGAGGACAAGAGATGAACCCTGGATCCAGTGGGAGACCTTGGCCTTTTTAAGCTAAGGTCATCCCCAGGTCTCAATTTGTCTGAGGATACATCCACTCAGTGATTCAAGGCTAGGTAAGAAACGAGACAAAAGATGACCTACTTTGCCTACTAAAAAAAAAAAATCAATCTGGGAGACGCAGACCCTCAGGGTTTCTGGCTAGAACAGAAATAATTGCCACTTACACCTCCTCAGCCATCAAAACACAATGACCAAGTGAGGCTTGGGTGGGGACTAGGCCATCTTTTGCCTCATTTCAAATGCTGGGGATACAAAGAAAGGCAAAGTCAATCTCTGTGATGAAGAAGATCCCATCCCAATGAGAACTGAAAATCTAACCTAGTTCCTCTGCCTCTAAAACCAGTATGACTAGCTTCAGATCACAGGGTTTAACAAAATCCAGATTCAAGTCTGTTTTTCTGCCTCCCAGTCTATAATCCTTTCTACTATTCTCTGCCGCACCTCATGGAGGGGGAGTGAACTCAGAGGAAGATGTTAGCTAATACATCAAGGATACAATGCATTTCCAAAGTCTATTTTATAGAGGTGAAGAACACAGCAGGAAGAAAGTTCTGTAACATGTAAGTTAATATAGGTGTATATACATATACATATATATATATATATATAAACATATTATACAGAAATACGGGTCTATAACAACAATAATAATAACTAACATTTACACAGTGCTTACTATGTGCCAGAAACTGAGCTAAGTGCTTTATGATTGTTATCTCATTTGTTCCTTACAACAACTCTAGGGAAAGGTGCTACTATTATTCACATTTCACAGATGAGAAAACTGAGGCAAACATTTGAACTCAGGTCTTTCAAACTTCTAACACAAGGTAGCTAGGTGGCACGGTGGATAGAGTGCTAGGGCTGGAGTCGAGAAGACCCATGTTCTTGGGTTCAAATCTGGCCTCAGACACTTACTATGGGATTCTGGGCAAGTCAGTTAACCCTGTCTGCCTCGGTTTTTTCATCTGTAAAATAAGTCAGAGAAGGAAGTGGCAAACCACTCTGGTATCTTTGCTGAGAAAACCTCAGATGAGGTTGTGAAGAATCAGGCAGGACTAAAATGACTGAACAGCAACAACTTCCTAACTCCAGGCCTGATATCTAATCACTGTACCACCCAGCTGTTGTTGCCACATTGTTAGCAATTGAAGGTAATAGTATTCACTTTCCCCAAGAAAAATATTCGGATTCCTACTATTGTTTATTCATGGTATATGACAGTATTATTTAAAGTATTAATAATGAAATATTAGGCTCCTCAGAGCCATTTTTATTATGAGGACTAAAATGTAATCTTTTACAAAAGAAAAAAAAATTCCTGTTTTCTCTATCAGACCTGACTTGTCAGCATGGAAAATGGAGTAGGTATCACTTCCATTCTGAAAGGTGCCATGCTTATTTTTTTCAGGAGTCAGTTGCCAATTGTGGCAAAGGAAGGACTGTTTTACTAATTAACCATACATCCCATATATCTATTTCATCATAAACCTATCCATCCATCATCTTCTGATTTCTGGCTTATCAGGCAAGTTTGCCATGGCATGGGAGTCTCGGACACTCATCGTGTAGAGCTCTTTATTCATATCAGTCCATGACATGATACTGACATACAAATTCGTACGTGTGTATACATCTTGTTGTTGGTCCTTCATTTTTGAAGATGACCAATGACATCCCAGGTGATGTCTTGACTTGTGCATGAATTGGATTTAAGTGAGGCAGAGCTGCACAAAGTCGTCAGCCTCACTCTCTTCCAGAGTCATCAAAGTCCAGCAGTGAGGCAAAAGTCAGTACTTGTGATGGCCTAGGATGCTGTGGATGACTTTGGCATCTTCAACTTCTGACCAAGCTCGAAGGGCTCCATTGCATCTGCTTCAGCTGCCTTCATGGCTGTTGGAACAAATCGTTCTCATCTGCCCATTCCACCAGGGGAACTCTTCACATGCTTGGGGTAGACATCCCCCTAACTCGCCAATGGGTTGGAGGACTATTGGTTACTCTCAACTTGGTTTAGCCCAATTGGTGAGACAGTTTTACCAGGATGTGGCTGTGGCACATGCAGCTTCTTGGAGCCACAGGTGAGTTTGGTGATAGGTGGATGCCAAAGATGGGTGAGCAGCCCAGAAAAGGGCTCATCAGTTTTCATATTAGAGGCGCTTGTCCTTCCTGAACACCACAAACATCCCATGCATGTATCTAATATTAAGAACAACTGCTAGGCCCATGGTGCTGGAGCATTAGTCCCATTCCTTTGTCTATTAAGGTGCAGTTTTGTTTTGGACTCATCATACAAGTGGTCAGACTGAGTTAAATTACCAGAAACACCTAATCTCTAATCAGAGAATGGCTAGAATCTCTGCATACTTTTACATTTCTACCCCTGTACTCCAGGGACAAACTATTCAAAGTTTAGGATGTAGTTTATGTCTGTTGTTCAGCTGTGTCTGACTCTTTGTGATCCTGTCAACCATAACAAGCGGATATTGTCCAGGGGATTTTCTTGGCAAAGATACTAGAGTGGTTTGCCATTTCCTTCTCTAGTGGATTGAGGCAAACAGAGTTTACATGACTTGCCCAGGGTCACATAGCTAGTAAGAGTCTGAGGCCAGATTTGAACTCAGGACTTTCTGACTCTAGTCCCAGCACTCTAGCCGTTGAGTCAGTTAGTTACCTCTGTCTTGGTATCTTCAAAGATAGGCACTAAAAAGATACTTAAGGTACAATGTAAATCATATATGAAACAGATATTTATTTCTTATATACAAAAGAAATCCTAAAAGATACAGCACTCAAAGCATGTATTAACAGAGAGACTTAAAAGAAAGTTCAGTAAAAACATATAACTACTGTTACGATCTCTTGGGAAGTTGATAGTTAAACCTTGATAGAATATAAGAGACTACCAAATAGGCATTCAACATTTCATGTTGTCTGTGCATCATCCAAATAATTCTTGGTTCATTTCTTCTAGCAAAATGGGTTACGCTTAGACCCAGCCTTTTGATGGCTGTTGTCTTTGTCAGAAATGCTGGAGTAGTTGCTGGTGACTTACCACCACCACCTCCCACCAACCCTCTGGCCACTTATCAGCTCCAAACAAAAAGACCCAGGATATGAAGAACTCTTGAACTCACAGTGTTGTCTCTGAGTTTCCACACATCCATGTAGCAATAGATACTCATCCACTTAAGATAAGGAAAGAACAAGCATAAAAGAGGCAGCCTCAAATTCAAGCTTAGGCTTGCCTTGGCAAGAGCCATGTGTACATAGTCATCAGAATGGAGGCTGAGATAAATTACCCTTTTCCTGCCTCTTTGGGAAAATAGTCCTGACAGGATCCAAAAGCTGAAAGGGAAGAGAGCAGTGAGAGTGAGATTTAATTGCTATGAAACCTTGTAGACAACACATTTGAATGTTTTTCATGCATGGGAGGTGAGGGGGAGAGATGGAGAAAGAGAGAGAGAGAACATGTGCTAGCTTTTTTGATTTACAAAATAGTTCCTCACAGTTACCCAGAAAGGTAGATGCAGCTAGTTTTATGATCCTCATTTGGCAGATAAGAAAGGGGAGCCTCCAAGATGTCCAGTGCCTTTCCCTGTCCTTTTTAAACTGAAATCTCCTAACTCTAAGTTGAACAGTGCCACATGACATCTCATATTGTCCAAAGAAATAGAATGTTTCTTTTTCAGAACTACAATGCTATTTTTCAACATAGCCTGTGCAGTTGTTCTACTTAACATGTTAATAGCATGCTATAAATATAAAATGATAAGAACAACAGGGGACTTTTTCATCACTGTTATTTCATCTGTAGATACAGTCCATGGTAAAGAGGTTATGTTAAAATAAAATTGTGCAGTTTCCTATTACCTGCGTCCTCTTCCTTGTTGGACCAAACACACACACACACACACACACACACACACACACACGCACACATGCATGCAAATAAATCAGTAAAGCTTATCTTTATATGATGTTAAATATACAGATTGAAACTGGAAAATTCTGTGAAAAAAATATAGATGTGTTGTCTACAAGGCACCATAGCAATTAAATACTTAAAGCTACTTGGGTTTTTGACTCGATTTTCAATTTTCATCTGAAAATTGTTTGATTCAGAAACAACATTTATCTACGGAAAAACTAGGCCTTTAGAATGAAATGCAGGCCTCCTCTTCATTAACTTTTTTTAACAGGAATCAGTGCCTATATTGTCATTTCTTCTCACCAGTCAGGCAAATAATTACCAAGGATAGCATTAACTACAATTTAACTATAATGGCTCAACAGATTGCTTCTGATTGTCTTAGATTTCCATATCATGAAGGGGGAGGCTTAGAAGTGGTGTTTCCTGAGTACTGTCCAACTGTTTCCTAGAAACATAAAGAAACCATTATGGATTAAAAGATCTATGTCCACATTTAGAGGTCCTTTCAGTATTTGCAAAAGCTTTTAAAGCAGAACGATCATTCTGATCCAATAAATCCAATGTGCCCAGAGACATTGTAAACATGAGTAATTCCCCTAAAACATAAGTAATACAACTCTAAGATAGCACTGTCACTTTGGAAAGTAAGGGGAAAATTTTACTGGCCTCTCTACTAAAAGTTCCCATTTTCATAGTGCCCTAAAGATTCCAAAATGCTCTTCTCACAATAGTCCTGAGAAGAAGGTAGTACAAGAATTATTACCCCTTTTGTACTTTACAGAAGAAGAAATTGAGGTTCAGAATAGTTAAAGCACTTGCTCAAAGTTGTAGTACCTAGAAGCTAGTAAGCATTAGAAATAGGAACTTTTCTTTTAAAAATAAAGCTTTTTCAATGACTCTATTTTTTAAAACCCCTATATTTAAAGTGTTTAAAGTAAAATGAATTCTTCTCTGTGTTCTCCTCTTCCAGTCATATTTCAGATTTCTTGACTTCAGGTCTAGTACCTTTTCTTCTCTGTCATTCATTTCTTCCCACTATAGGACTTCACTGGTGGCAACATTATTGGGCAATTCAACTGGAGGTTTTGTTCTCTTGTTTCACTGACTCTGCCATGGAACCCAGTGACAAGACTGCCATGTGTCCCAACATTTTCTTGACAGCAGAGTTTTTAATTGAACTGAAAATCTCATGACATTCTTTATAAATTGATATATTTTGTCTTGACACAGAAGGCACTTGCCAACAAACACACAAACAAACCTCCCACCAAATATATTTGCCAAAAATAGTTAAGCAAAACTGCCTAATAAAGTGATTGCAACTGATTGTACATGTCACTCACTTTTGTAAATTACCACTTGTGAACAGAAAGAATCTAGAGTTGAAAGGGGCCTTGGAGATCATCTAATCCAGTTTGCCCATTTTACAGGCCAAGAAACTGAGGCCCAGAGAGTGTGAAGACTTCTCCAAGGTCATACATGTGATGGAAAACCCATTTAGTGAACATCAAAGGTTGCATTGAACCTTGATCCTTTGATTTTATAATTAATCTGCTTTTCGGATTAAGGAAGGATGGTCACTCTAAATTTCATAATTTGGTACCAGCATTATCCAGTATCATCGATCTGAGTTTTGTTGACTAAATTTACGCAGTTGTAATCATGTATGCTGTCCTTCTGGTTTTGCTTTCTTCATTTTCTATCACTTCCAAGTCATGAAACATTGCTCTGAAGTCTTCACATTTTTCGTTACTTATGGCACAATGGTTGGTTGGTTGGTTGTTGTCCATTGTTCTTGAAGAGGACCAAAATGACATCACTGTGCTAGAGTCAAGTCTCAAGGTGTCCAACTGTGGCTGATCAGACCAATATGAGCTTGGAATGCTCTACCACAGGTCAGGCACAAATAGTCCGTGTGAATATTTGGGGTGGATATTCTAAATTTTCACATGCATTTCATTTGAGCTGTTTCAATTCTGCTTTGCTCATAGAGCGCAGCACCTTCTCTGATGTGGAAATGCCATGCTGAAAGTCCTGTACCAGTGTCTCCTATGTCATGCAATCAATTCCAAAGTTCTTGAGAGAGCCCTTGAGAGTTTCCCTGTGTTGCTTCTTCTGACCACCATGTGAACGCTTGCCCTGTGTGAGTTCTCCATAAAATAGTCTTTTTGGCAAGCATAGGTTTTGCATTTGAACAATGTGGCCAGCCCATTGGAGTTTTGCTCTCTGAAGCAGAGTTTGAATGCTTGGCAATTTAGTTTGAGTGAGGACTTCAGTACCTCTGGTGCCTTATCCTGCCAGGTGATCTTCAGAATCTTTCTAAGACAATCCAAATGGAAGTGATTCAGTTTCCTGGTGTGGCACTAGTGGACTGCCCAGGTTTCACAGGCATACAACAGTGAGGTCAGCACAATGGCTCTGTAGACCTTCAGTTTGGTAATCAGTCTAATACCTCTTCTCTTCCATGGCACAATAATTTTCCATTGAATTCATATGCCAATTTGCTTAACCAATTTGTTTTCAATATCTTTCCTTTTTCCATATATATATATATACACACACACACACACATTACAAAAATGACTGCTATCAATCTTTGGAGGATATAAAATCAGTCATATAACATTTAGGTCATTTTATATAAACATTTTGCTGACAAGTAGTCACTTTTATTTCATTAATCCATATTGATTTCCAAAAAGTTGGATGGCTTGACAACTTTGCCAACAGTAAATCAGGATGCCCATCTTCCCAAAGCTCCTCCAACGTCATTATAGGACCTTTACTTATTAGTTTTTCCCTGTCTGGTGAAATTCCAGTGTCAATTACCGAGAGGCTCTGGGTCATGAGAAAAGTGCTCCAAGTAGTCTCTGTTATGTTGGAGTCAGTTTTGGAAGTAGTGAAACACTTCAGTGAAACACTTGCCAGTAGAATCAGTGAGAAAGTACAAAAGAGGAAGATGTCTCTAAGAGAAAAAGTTCAGAAGATAGGATGGCGGAATTAATTTGGACTTCTTAGTTCGTCTCCATCATGCCATCCTTTCCCAGGAAACTAATCATTGGAAAATCTCATTGTCCTATAAGATTGAAACTACCTGGTACTCACATCTCATCAGTAGCCTCCGCCCATGTGATTGGATCCTCTGACTGAAGGGCAGGGTCATGGGCTGCAAGGCCTCTATGTAAGGAAGGGGCACAGCACTTTTTTCTTCATATTTTATTCATATTTTCCTACCAGCTTTTGGACTTCCTTCTTTTTCAGTTTCATACCCTCTTCTTCCCCGCCCCTTACCTTCTTCTCCATAATCCCCATCCCCCACTTTGCAGCGATCTTTTGTTTGTTACTTTTCCCATTAGATTGTAGGCTCTTTGAGGGCAGGGGCTTTGTTTTTATTTGGATTTGTATCTTCAGCTCAATACCTGGTGCATAATAGGTTCGTAATAATGTTTATTGACTTACTGTCTGTAATGTTAATGGAATATGAAGATAGGCCTAAGTGACCTGCTTTGAGTTCTGGCCCACCTCACTGCTGTGATACCTCATGAGTCACATAGAGCCCATTAGGGGCGGAACTTGCCTAAGGAGGAGCTTGCTTAGGGGAAACTTGTTTCTAGTAAGGCTTTCACACCTTTTGGTACTGAGCTAATTAGGCACTGAGACACAAGGGTTTTGATTGCCTTCTGGCTCTGAACCTATTAGCCAAAAGTATATATGCAGAGGTTGGCATTTTGCTTGGGAGGTTCACTTGTGAGAAGGACCTTTGGATTTCCTTGTCGAGACTCTGAGTAGCCATATGCTCAGAGCTCCGTAACTACTCAGATGTAAACATTCTCTCAATCCAGTGATGTATGTAAAAGTGTATAGCAATATTGTTTTGTTCAGGCAGTTAGAGCCCTGTCAGTCTTTGTGTTCATTGCTCTTCTTGTAATTTCTCTGCTTGTATTTTCTCCATGTTCATGGTGCTGACCTTTCCCATGAACTAGTGAATGCAATTAAAGTAAGATTGTTGACCCCTTTAAAAGCTATCTTTCATTTAAAAGCAGATCAAAGAACCTGTGCTAGCAGGTCATCCCGGGTGTATTAGGGTTCTTGCTTTTATATTTGGCATAGTCAGCAGGACTGCAAATCTCCTTGTTGTTACACTGACTTGACTGAAATTAGCCTCCAAAGTGAAACTTAGGTTGACCTCGAGAAAGATATCTGGAGTTTATTTTCATAAACTTCCTGCCTTGCCATCATCTTTACCTCCCAGTTTTCCTATAATAATAGGCCAACTTTCCTGTTCTTTCATGTATGTATTACAATGTCTGTGTTTGATGATGATTGTTACATTCATAATATGAGAACATATTGGAAAAAGGAAAATAACCCCATGTTACCTGGAGAGAAAGGGAAATTCTAATGAAGAACTGTCCTTGAAATCATAGAATAACAGAAACTTAGAATGGAAAATGACATCAGAACCCTATTATCAAGCTTTATCATGACCTTAGAGTGATGAGGAACTTACTATCTCTCAAGGAATCACAGTTCAGTTTTGGATAATTGTTAAGGGGAAAAAAATGTCCTTTTCTTTACCAAAATCTGCCACTCTGCAATTTCCACTAATTCCTCTTAGTTTTCGCTCATTCATTCCTCAAGCATTTATCAAGTTCCTACTGTATACAGGACACGTTGTGACATTTTAAGAATACAAAGACAAAAAAATAAATGGTCTCTACCCTTAAAGGAATTTATACTGCCCTCTGGAGCCACACAGAACATTCCTAATTCCACTTCCCTATGGCAGTCCTTTAAATACTTGAAGACAGTGATTGTGTTCTCTCCATAAGCCCAGTCTTCTCTTCTCCAAGGTAACTTCAAAAAGTTCCTTGGATGGTAGGATCCAGCATGGGGAATATGTGATGGGAATAGTTCTTATCCTATCAGAAATTAGTTGGGGAAGCTATTTGTGATCATGCTACCCAGAGATGGTATGCATTTATTATAATAAATTATAATATTATGGTTTTAGAATTTGAGTAGAATGCAAATCATAATGGAGGCTTGGGTAAGTCCCAACCTCATTGGGTCTCAGTTTCCTTTTCTGTAAAATTAAGGACTGAAGTCTAATGATCTCTAAGGTTGCTTTCTGCTTTTAATCATATCATCCCATAGTTAATTAATTAATTTAATTTAAAAATCACACCATACGAACCATGTATCAATAGAACTTATTTTTAAAAGGATAACAGGGATGAAGTTTATTTGGCCTTGATGGCAAATAGGGGCAGCTGGGTGGCACACTGAACAGAATACTGGACTGGGAATCCGGAAGATTCATCTTCCTAAGTCCAAATTCAGCCTCAGATACTAGCTGTGTGACTCTGGGCAAGTCACTTAACCCTTTTTGCCTCAGTTTTGTCATCTGTAAAATGAGCTGGAGAAGGAAATAATAGACCACTCCATTATCTTTGCCAAGAAAACCCCAGATGGGGTCACGAAGAGTTGGAGACACTGAAATAAATGAACAACAATAATAAGCCAAATAACCACAAACTTCTGCGAAAAATTCTTGGACATGAAGACTCAGATCAACAATACTGTCACCCAGGTACAGACCAATGATAAGCAACACTCTTGTTATTTGCCTCTCATTTAAGGGTCACTTCTTTATATTCAAAAGAAAGGAATGGTACATTTGATAGGAGCAGACAAAATGCCACTGGTCCCAGCGGGTTTTCTTTCTCATGGCTGAATGTGTCTGAGGTCTAGATCGAGTTCATTTTTCTCGAGCCGTGTTGTTCATGCTTAAAACTTCCTGCATCACCCTCTAACATCTCGTGCTAACTTTCATTGTCAGCTGCTGTCTTTGTCAGTAGTGTTACATAAGAGTCAGCAGTGAGATTATTCTTTTGTTGATTTTGAGCTATTTCTGCATATGAATTGCCAAACTGCTCTTCGGCTTAGTTATAGTTATATTTAACCTTATTCTTTTCAGTGAACCTTTTAAGGCACGACACAAAACAACCTTTTTTTCCCACAGGGAGATGGATTTTTATAACTGCTGGAAACTTAGAGCTTCTTTCTTTGGAGTCACTGAGAAGGCAGTGGGTGTGGTAGAGTGTCCATGGTACTGGGGTGGAATTCTGGAGATGGGGAGACATGTTCCTGTTTCAGCCTCTTCCCTTGCATAATAATGAGCCAATCACAACTCTCTCTGGGGTCAATTAGAAGGAATAGTGTTTGACTACCATGGATAGTAAGCCATAGGAGTTTCAGAGAAGTCATCATTCACATCCTCTGGAAGCTTTTAAGGCCCCCTCCCTTTGTTGTCTGTAGAAAGTTAAATAAGATAAGATATTAAATAAGATAAGATATTTAACTTTGAAGAATTTATGGTCCAGGCTGTATCTATGCACAGGAGATAAATGAAGCTCAAATATGGTCCATCTGTTGGCTTCACTGATATTCATAATCAATATGGGTCATTGCATAATTGATGATGTACTCATGGAATTGTAACAGAGAGCTGGAAGAAACCTGAGAAATTATCTAGTCCAACTCCATTGTTTAGATATAAAAACTGAGGCCAGGAGCTCATGGAATCATAGTTTTAGAGTCCATAAGGACCTTATAGATCATCTGACTCCCTTCATTCCAGGAAAAAGGAAACTGAAGCTCTAAAAGGGGAAGTACCTTGCCTACATCCCCTTAGGGGTACTGTCTCACTGATGGGCTTATCCAATTACCTTCTACTTTCCCTGTTAACCAGAGTTTAAAGGAGAATTAATCCATAGCAACACGAAAATGTATTGGAGAGAGAGAGATGTGACAGCTCACATTTATAGAAATGCTTTTGCATTTTACAGAGTAAATTCATCTCTAAAATATTTCACCCTTTAATTTTGGAGATATTCATCCATTTTACAAATGAGCAAATTAGGGCTCAAAGAAGTAAGTGATGTGTCTGGGGTTAAATAGCTAGTAACTATTAAAGCTGGGATTCAAATGTATTGTTTTTACCTTCAAAACTAGTATACTGATAGATACAGATAGGGAGACTCATATGTGTGTATATATACATATATATATATATGTATATGTGTGTATGAATCTATCTCTATATCTATCTATCTATCCATCTATCTCTGCTTTTATTGTTGATGTGAAAGAGAATTCCAACAAGTAGGGCCAGAATTACAAGATACAGTCACCAAGAGTTTGACAGTACCCCTTCCCCCCATCAACTGTTTCAAACAAATTGAGCTTGGGCAGAGGAAATACCTTAAGGAAAGAACTTGGATTTCTAGAAACAAAGCCTTATGGTAGGGCTATGGGGGGATCCAGAGAGGTTCTGCAAGATACAGACAACTGGATTCCAAAGGCTGCTGCTACTTGGTACCACGAGGTAAGGCTACTTCAGGAAGAGGAAGAAGGGTGGGAACAGTCCATCAAGGAGCTACCCTGGGGTGCTAAGGCTGACCAGCTGATAGTTTCCTATTTTAAGTAATTTTCTTTCTAACTAGGTGCTAAGCTCGGTTGTTTCTGTCTGTTGAAGAAGCCTAAGTGTTGTCAGTAACCTCTAAATTTTGACATCCTGATTCAATTTTTCCAGTGGCTCCACTCTTTTTATGGCTGTGCTAGATTTCAGTTTCCCTACTGTGTACAGTCTTCATTCAAGACAGACAACAATTACTTAGAAAAATAAATAGAAAGTCAAACATAAAGAGAACTGCACAAACATTGAAAAAGATTAAGTAAGCTAGTTAAACATTTGCTTCTATACTATGAGGTAATTAAGAAATAAGTGCTTTGTAGGTACAAAGCTGGATAATGATGCATACAGTTTTGACGATTTATTTCAGAGGTTTTTCTTTCTGAAAATTTTTATCTGAACATTAAATGCATTTATTCAGAAAATGGTCTTTGTTGAATAAATATTTATTGTTTACTATATGCATAAAGCCTTGCTAGTCACACTAGAACAATATAATGACATTTAAATCAGGCCTAGTTTTTGAGACACAGTCTCATTGAAGAGAAAAGACACATAACTGAAATTTTAAATAGCAACATAAAACCATATATAATGAAGTGTGAATAAATGCTAAAGGAATTTAGGAGAGAATCATACAATCTCAGATATAGAACTAGAAGCAACCTCCAAAAGAGGTCACTGTGGATAAAGTGATTAGAGAAGTCTTCATGGAAGATGGAGGGCTTGAACTGAGTTTTCAAGAAGGGGAAGGGTTGGGATAGGTGTAGAGGACCAGGGAGGATGTTTTAGGTAGGGCCACTGAAACTGTAATCAGAAAATGTTATCCTGTCATTAGAAATCTTTCAAAAGGTAGAAAGCTCCAGATTTCAGTTTTCTCATTTAATTAAAGATTCAAAGTTGAATTGATCAGATTCAACAAGATATGTTTTTAGAATCCTTGATTAGTGAAAAAATTTTTAAATTCATGTTTAATGGGTAGAAAGAGGTCAAAGACAGCTAGCTATTCTAGAGGATATTTCTGTGAAAGAAAATAAAAAAGATGACCTAGGATTCACAAATAAGCATGATATAAACCTAAAATACTAAATAACTGTTGCTCTGTTGTTATTGATAATGATTTTTGTCAATATGTGTAACACCTAGGGGCAACTTCTAACCTTTAGAATGGGTCCTTCAGAAAAGATGGTCTCAAATTCAGAATACTCTATGGGTCCACGTCCATGGGGATACTAAAATGTGCCTGTTAATTCCACCTTTACAATATCTCTTAAATATTTCCTCTTCTCTCCTCTGACACTCTGGTGAAGGCTCTCAATACCTTGTGTCTTGTTTGCCTCAACAGACTGCTGGTCAGCCAGCCTGCCTCAAGTTTCTTCCCTCTGCAATCCATTTTTCATTCAGCTACTAAAGTGATTTTCCTAAAACTCAGGTCTAATCATGTAAATCCGCACCCACTCCCCGCATTAGACTCCAGTGGCTCCCTATTGCCTTCAGGAACAAATACAAAATGCTGAGTTTGGCATTCAAAGCCCTTTATAATCTATATTATATAATCTATATTATATAATCTCCCTTCTACCTTTCCAGTCTTTTTATACCTTACTCCTCAAAACATACAGTAACATTGGCCTCCTGGCTTTTCTATTTACAAGACCCTCCATCTCCAGGTTCTGGGCGTTTTCTCAGGCTGTCCCCAATGTCTGAAATTCTCTCCTTCCTCCACACTGACTATTGACCTCCCTGGCTTCTTTTAAGTCCCAACTAAAATCCCACCTTCTATAGGAATCTTCCCTAACCCCTATTAATTTCAGGGCTTTCCCTCTTTCAATTATTTCCTATGCGTATTATACCTAACTTGCTTTGTATATATTTGTTTGCATGTTATTTCCTCCATTAGGTCGTAAACTTCTTGAGGGTAGGGATTGTCATTTGCTTCTTTTTGTATCCCTAGCACTTGGCACCAGGCCTGGTGCATGGTAGGCACTTTTGCATTGATAATTTGATCATCATTTGATCCGATAAACAATAAATGTTTATTGAATGAATGAACGATCGTTGTTGTATACAATCCTAGCTTTTTCACAGGAATTTTCCTTAAATGATTCAAAGAACTGGAAAGCAATGGTTGTTTGAGATCTACTGTCTAGCACAGAAAGACATGTTATATTTTCAGTCTTACAGCCATTTTAACATGAAATTCTATGGGCCCAGGTAGAATGGATCCATACACAATTGGCAGTGAGTTTTGACTCAGCATTTTCAGGGACTAGGATGACCTCTATTTCTAGACCTTCCTTTTTACCAGAGCTGGTTCCATGAGCACTAGCTTCCGCTAAACCGAATATCTGTTTGACACTAGAATACACCCAACATATGTGGGGCTTTCCATCCATATTAGTGGCAAAATATAACTCTTCCCTTTTTGCCTGTTACCTGTTGATAGCATCCTTGCATAATAATATCAAGACCTCTGTTTCCCTGATCTCTTGCTTCTCCAAATGGAATGATTTTATCCACTGTTCCATTTTGGATAAGCATTTACATTAGAGTCTGAAACACCAGCGTTTGTTTCATGCCTTGCTTCTGTGGCCTCTTCATGAAAAGATATTTTAGAGCTAGCCAAAGGCATTCTTGTCCAAATCTGATCACTCTTTGCAGGCTAGGGATTACTCTTAAAGCAACTTGCTCTTTGTAACAAATGATTAAAATCCAGCTTCTTTTGTCCTAACTCAAGACTTGTATGTAATACCTTAGATCTGAGTGGTATAATGTTTCTTTGCATACGCTCCAGGATGATCTCATCTGCTTCCTCGGGTTTTATTCTCTATCAGTCACCAGATTTGATTCTGTACACGTTACAAATTCAGAGGGCTTTTCTCCTTTTCATTGAATAGGAGACTATATAGATTTTGTCTACATTTGCTCTGACTCAGTTGGCTCTCTAGTTTTTGTGAGCATTCTCATCATTTGATTTTAGGCTTTGTGGCCTTCTACCTCTGCACAATCCTCCAAGTTGTTCTTTTATGTATTTTCAGGTATTCCCCTCCCCGCTGCCCCATCTTCTTTCCACCATTCCCACTATTCCCTACCACCTTAGGTATGTGCCAAAGCTATGGTATTTCATTTGTATGATTCATCCATGTTCCCATGGTTCTTCCCCAGGAGAACATGTATACTTTTCTGAGAAGATAAGTAGTGTTGTTCAGTCATTTTCAGTCATGTCTGCCTTGTGACCCCATTAGAGTTGTTTGCCATTTCCTTCTCCAGCTCATTTTACAGATAAGAATCTAAGTCAAAAAGGGTTAAGTGACTTGCCCAGAGTCACACAGCTAGTAAGTGTCAAAGGCTGAATTTGAACTCATGAAGATGAATTTTCCTGACTCTAGGCCCAGTACTCTATCCACTAGGCCACTTAGCTGCCCCTACATAGCTTATATGTATATATAAGCCTAAATGATATATATAGAAAAGACATCAACATGCTTCCCATCTGGCCATATCATCCTTAAAATGTGCAGACTTCAAGATTTTTCAACCTAGAGTGAAATTATAAGGATAATATCTATTAGAAGACTAAGGCCCATTTTGATTCTTGTTCTTTTCAGTCCTAAGGTAATTATTAATGGAAATGTTCCTTTTAACAACTAAAGATGTAGCAGAAAGAATTCCAACATTAGCTAGAAAATGCAGAAACTAGCATACTGAGCTCTGGGGTATATGTTAGGAGATGCCTACACGGTAATGGGAGCTGTTACTAATTACGTGGCATGGGGAACAACTCAGCTTTCTTTTAAAAAACAGAATACATACATACATATACGCATACTTAAATGCAATCATATACATTTATATACATACACACATCTATGTATATATATGCACCCACAGCAACATAAGAAACAGGAATCTATAGTTATCTGTAATAGCAACTTGCAGATTCAGATGGCTATTTGCAATTAAGGGATAACAGTCACTTCGGGGGAGAAAAAGCCAGCATTATGTTAGAAGCACAAAATTGTACTCTGTATCACGTTGCACCAGAGATGAATTCCCCTCCAAAGAATCATTAGCAGAGGCCTCATGGCAGGGCCTGAGGGTTGTAATTTGAGGCAGAAAGGAAGAAAGGAGCTGAAAGACTTTGAGAATCATAATTTGAAGAAAACAGTAACTGGACAGGGAGTAAAAGGAAATTCAGTCCAGACATTAAGGTCAATGAACATATAATGTATTAAAAGACACTTGGTGAAAACTGGAGATATGAATGCACATGTGTTTTCAGAGAGATTCAGAATCAGAAATGTATTTCACGGAGCATAATACAACACCATAAAAATTATCCTTGCTTGTTCATATTTTTGTATTGTGTGAAGTCCTTATAAGAGTTTTCAATGGACTAGAGAGGGAATAAGCTATAAGCAGAAAAATATTTATTTTCTATTTGATCTTCCATCTCTGTTAAAATGTTAGGAAGTGTTGGAAAGACACAAGAATCATGAGTTTTTTGATGCAACAAACATTTACTAAGTACTTACTCTGCTAGGTCTTGGGAGAAATACAAAATTTAGATAACATATAGTCCTTGGCCTCATGGATCTTAAACAGTTTTGGATGAAAACTGAGTTAAATTAGAAGCTGAGTTAAATTAACTGACTGGTAAGATTGGATAAGTGATCTAGGAATGGAGCACCTATCATGTACATTAAGCCCTGTCTTTGGGGATTAATAAAGCCCCACTTCATAACATTCCTTGTATTGTCAACTTGGATTGTCCTTGAATCCATGCTTTGTTACTGGACTATTCAAGTAAAAGAATCTAACTTCCCCTTCCCCCTCCCCCTCCCTTTCCTCTGCCCAAAGGAAGGTACATTTTGATGGCCGACGGCTGCCTCCTTAATTTCAGGCTTACTGGCTAGATTTCTTTCTCAAAAACCAAGCCTTAAACCCAGTTCACTCTGGAGTTCATAGATTGCACAGTAGGTCCCTGCCCTCGTAGCACAGAGTGAAAGTAAATACTAAATAGTAACTGTTTCTCTTTTGGCCAGGAACCCTGAGGGTCTTCCCCTCCCAGTTTGATGGGTTTTTTTTTTTTTTGAGTTTTGATTAAAGGGGCCAACCCTTGACTGACTTCTTAAAGAGGCCTATTCACTGAATAGGTATTATCTCACTCAAAGTAACAACCTGAAAACACATTACATTAAAAGGACTAGGGTCTCCCATTGCATCCTGGGCCATCTCCAGTCATCCTGGTGAATATGAGGCCGCTGGACCCAGATGGCTCTGGAGGACAAAGTGAGGCTGGTGACCTTGCCCAGCCCTCCCTCCCTCAAATCAAAGTCAACTGCAAGTCATGTCATCATTTCCCTGATGTCATGGTCCTCTTCGAGAATGCAGGACAAACACTACAATTCAAATAGATGTGCATTGTCTCACTAGCTCTTTTATAAACTCCTTGACACCTGTTCCATAGAGACTGTTTTTTATACATCTTTGTATTCCCTACATTGTATAGTTCAGTGCTATGTACATGGCAGGTGCTTAATAATTTTTTTGCATGTTTACTAACTATTGGCTTGAAATCTGAATGATGAACATGGAGAGATTGACATACATAGAACATTGGTTGTGTGCAAAATAACTGTGGGACTCATACTGTGGTACTTTTCAACGCTTCTTAAACTGTGAGTCATGACCCCACATGTGGTTATGAAAATTTTGACAACAGTAAAAGGTTTCTGAATGCACAATGACCAAAAATTAATTAAAAATCAAACATGTAATGAATCTGAAGTGTTTCTGGCAGCACTTGCTTCTGTTTCATTTTACAACTTCACAGCGCTTTGGTTATGAACACAAGGCGTAAGCACCTGTCAATGTGCATGCCCTCAGGCCATTCAAGGCTGCTACTGAAACACAGAAAGGGGTCGGGGGTGGAAAAAGTTTAAGATGTCCTGCTTTAAGCCACCAGCCCTGGGTTAGTAATCCTCTTACATAAGCAGGGCCAAATCTAAGAGAGACTGGGTAGCAGAAAGGGAAACAAAACAAAACATTTCTTCCTTGTATAGTTCCTTTCTTATATACTGCTGCTCTTTACCATGCTGCGAAAGGAGAATCAGGGAGTTCGGGATCATATGGGTTTGTAAATGACCAAAGGCTTCATGACAATAGGTTTGTTAAGCCTATATCTTTTTGGTTGGCACCTAGACTGGATTGGAGCCTCTCCATCTTTGGAAAAGACTTGTTTTTTTAGATACTGAGACACAAACAAGTGAAATAAAATGACATGTTCATAATTCTAATTTACGTCCATTTCAAATTTTTTATACCCGTGATTATATGCCTGTTAAATTAGATTTAAATGTCAATCCACCAATTTGCTTCTGCCTTTGTAACCTTTTACATACAAAGTCAATCTTTCTGACAAACAGAAAACCTCTCTGGACGTGACACTCAAGAAGGAATGTAAATTTTATTTTCCAAATTTAAAAAGAAAATCATAAATCATGACATTTTAAAATAATGTGGTTTTCATTCTATTGCTATTTGGTGTTTACAGGACTGAAAAATGACTCATCTTAAAAGAGGAAAAGTAGAATAAGTAGATATTCCAATTAGAAAGTCAAATATTCCACTTTTGAGCCTGTGGCCTTCCAGAGAATACAAGAATATAGCATGGCTTATTATGGAGATGGCCTTTTATCTCTTTAGCTTGGACTGAAGATGGGTAAAATCATTTTTAAAAGAACCTGACTTCATATTCTTGGATTGAAAGTCAGCTTTCCTCCCCCCCCCCTTTTGTTATCAGTGTTCTTTCTAAACAATGTTTATTTTCTTTAAAATAACAGATATTTTTAGTTTTTTATGTTACCTCCACTTCTGAATATATCCCTCCCCCTTCCCATTGAGTCATCCATTGTAACCTAAAAAAGAAAGAAAGAAAAGAGAAAAAGAAAGTGGTTCAGCAAAACTGACCCTCACATAATTAAAGAGTTTAGGAATTTTAGTCATTTTCTTAGCATGATTTTAAGTTACTTTCCAGAATGTTTGGCTAGTTCGCAGCTCCACCAACCCTTCACTAGTGTGACCATTTTCCCTAAGAGCTCCTCTAAAAGAAAGAGGTGCCTTCTCAAATCTCTATTTCAAAAACATGCTGAGTCATTAGAATTATATAGCATTCAGGTTTTTTTCCTTGTTCTTTCTATTTACATTGTTGCAGTCATTGTGTACATTGTTTTCTGGGTTCTGCTTAATTCAATCTGCATAAATTCATGTCTTCTCATGCTACTCTATATTTCATATTCATTGTTTCCTATAGTGTATTTGATTCACGTGCCAGTTATTCCCTGATTCATGGACATCTACTTTGTTTCTAGATCTTAGCTAACACTAAAAAAATGCTACTAGGCATATTTTGTTGAATATAGGACCTTTCTTTTGGTATTTGATCACCATGGCGTGCAGTAACAACTTGCAGTAACAATTCGGAGACAAAGGATACAGGCATTTTTAGTTGCTTTCTTAGCATAATTCCAAAATGTTTTTCAGAAATTGGTACAGCTTTATCAACATTGCATTAGTGTGCTAGTCTTTCCACATAGCCTAACAGAAGTTAACTTTTGCTAAGGGCCCATGCTTTGAGCTGCTCTTGTCTGTAAAAACACTCAAGGTCTAGGAACACCATTCACTTCTCTTGCTCACTTATGCATAATGCGTAGGGGTAGGAACTAGATTTCACTAGTGTGCCCATTAAAAAGTTTTGAGAGACATAGTTTCTGGGTAATTTAATCTTTTATTAATAAGGCCTGCAGGTTATTAATAAAAGGATGGTCATTTGGCTACCTTTCTTAGACCAAAAGATCCCCAGTGGTAATGGGGTCACAATTTATATGCCCTTTGAAGAGTAGATGTTCCTGAAGGATAGGAATCAGCTCACACTGATTAACACAATGGGAGGTGTGGACAATATTAAAATAAAGGTCTTGGAGTAGGGGACTTAGGTCACTTAGATCTTAGTCAGAGACATCAATTTCCATGTCACCTGTCTTGATAATAGGGTCAATCAACCTTTCCTTAGACCTGTCTGAGCAAACACAATGTGCAGGAATACACCCATTAGCCCAAACTTAGAATTTCTTTTACTGTGTGATTAGTCTTGGCCTAGGTAAATCTTTAAAAGAGATTTCCCACACTGGTTGATTTCTGGATGAGGAAGTAGAAAAGAGAAAAAACCTTGTACCTAACACAATAAATCGTTACTAAATATCAGAGAGAAACATTAATTTTTCACTCTAGTATATGGAACTCTTGAATGAGGAACTTCCTAGACCAGTGAGGTTGACTTCACCTTCTCTCAAAGTTTTAGAGGAGGCCTCTTAACTTTTTTTATTTCATGGATCCCTTTGATAGGATGGTGGAGACCCCTTCTCAGAATCATGTTTTTCAATGTATTAAAAAAATACACAGGATTATAAAGAAAAATAATAGTAATGAAAATTATAAAAATGTATTTTTTAAAAATTTAAGTTCATGGACCCCAAATTAAGAACCCTTGTTTTAGAGAGCTGCCTAGGACACTGAGAGATTAAGTAGCTTGCCTAGGAAAATGCTGCCTATCAGATAGATCAAGACTTGAATCCAGGTCTTCTGGGCTAACAGCCTGGCTCTCTATACCTATGTAGTATCTCATTATTATTATCTGATGGCCATATTGGCTCATCTGATGAGGATGGGATTCACCAGACCCCTAAAAGGAAAAGACCACATCTTTAGGAACTGTACTTCAAAGTCCCTGAACCCAGATCTCTGGTGTTTGCTCGAGGTACCCAACCTTTCCCAATCAATAATCATTTTAACTGCCCTTTCATTGTGGCCTTCATTGTCTGTACCTGGTCTCATCCCAGGCTACTTGCCACTCCTCAACCCCATCCAGATATTCCCACAGTCTTTCTGTATAAAATACCAATCTTGCCCCCATTGAATTACTCAGATTCTTAAAATCTGGCCTGCTTCTATTGGTGAGACAATAAACCTTGTTACTTGGACTGAAAAAAGGGTTGAGTGGTCGAATTCTTTCAAGGCAGACCCACACCCTGGCACATTGTAGGCACTAAATAAATGTGCCTACTTTAAGATCAAAATATTTTTTAAAATATAAGTTCATGTATCCAAGATTAAGAATTCCTGTGTTAGTGAGTTGTCTAGGAAAGTGTGAGGTTAATTTAAATACTTGATTTAAACAAGTTCTTTCCTTTTTTTAAATTTATTTTTTATTTTTAGTTTATAACACTCAGTTCCACAAGTTTTTGGGTTCCAAATTTTCTCTCCCTCCCATTCCTCCCCCTAAACCCCCAAGATGGCATGTAATCCAATGTAGGTTCTACATATACCTTCACCTTGAACTTATTTACATAATAGTTCTGTTGTAATGAAGAATTGTAATTAATGGAATGAATCATGAGAAAGGAGAAATGAAACCAAAAAAAAAGGAAAAAAAAGAGAGAGCAAAAAGTTCGCCTCAATCTGCATTCAGACTCCATAATTCTTTCTCTGGATGTGCATAGCTTTTTCCATCATGAGTCTTTTGGAGCTGTGTTTGAACCTTGCATTGATTAGAGGAGTCAAGTCTATCAAAGTTAGTCCTTACAGATACCATGTGTCTGTAATCATGCATAATGATCTCCTGGTTCTGCTCCCCTCGCTCAGCAGCGATTTGTATACATCTTTCCAGGTTATAATGAAGTCCATCTGCTCCTCATTTCTTATAGAAAAATAGTATTCCATTACATTCATATACCACAATTTGTTTAGCCATTCCCCAATTGATGGGCATCCCCTTGATTTCCAATTCTTTGCCACCACAAAAATAAATAAGTGCTTTCTGAAGACAAAACCTTAACCCAAAGGCAATTATAGCAGGAGATCTTTGTTGTTCTTTAGTTGTTTTCCAATATCATTCTTCATGACCCCTGTTTGGGGTTTTCTTGGCAAAGATACTGGAATGATTTACTGTTTCTTTATTTAGCTCATTTTACAGATGAGGAAACTGAGGTAAACAGGGTTAAGTAATTTGCCCAGGGTCACAAGCTAGTAAGTGTTGTAGACTGAATTTGAACTCATGACTTTCTAACTCCAGGCCCAACTCTCTATTCACGGCACCACCTAGCTGCCCCAGAAGATCTTAAAGTAGGCACATTTATTTAGTGCCTACAATGTGCCAGGCATTGTACTAAATGTTTTTTTTTAATCTTTCATTTGATCCTCACAACAGCCTTGGGAAGTAGGTGCTATTTTGACCCCTATTCTACAGTTAAGGAAACTGAGACAGACAGATGTTAAGTTACTTTGCCCACGGCTACACAGCTAATAAGTGGCTGAGGCCATATTTAAACTCAAGTCCTCTCTAGCCACCTACCTGCTTCTAGAAACAAAGGCAAAAAGCAGAAAAGTCATTTCAATCTGTGTTTGTTTTGTAATCTCTAAAATGAAGATAAGAGCCAGGAAAAGAGAGAGGATTTGAACACAAGTTTCTCCAGTCTCCAAAGCCAGTAGTCTTTCCACCATACCATGGGAGAGAGAGCAGCGTAGGGCCCTAAAGAATTAGAAAAGAGATCAGTTCCATTTTGACAGGGGTGATAGTGAGGGTGGTGATTGGGATGGGTTGCTGGTATGGGCCACTTCCTGACAGAACAGACCACTTTGGAAATGTAGAATGGCTTCCTAGGCACCATCAGGATGCCTCTGGCACCAAGAGATATATGCCAATTCAGAGGAAGAAGACAGAGAGGGCCCTGTGCAGATCACTGAATACAAACTTTGCCTACTTTACAATTTTGCCTCAAGCTTACCCTGCTAATTGCTTTTTTTTATTATAGTGATCATTATAATCATGATTCTTTCTCTTAGAGCACATGGCTCTAGTCATGACAAGGCTCTTTCTCTAAGAGCTACAGATATATTTCTAGCCCTCTATCCTGTAGGCTCCAGACACTGCTCTCCCACAATCCCTTGCATTTCTTCAAATTCTATTCTCTCAACATAGCCATAACCCCTTTTAAGCCATTGTTCTAGGTGGATTTCTTTAGTAACTCAGGCATGTGCACCTTAAATGCTTGGAGCCCATCCTCCCAGGAGCATGTCTAGAGCTAATGGTGCATACCTATTATACAAGGGGAATGTGTAGGGAAAAAAAAAAGTAATTTTTTCAAGATAGTTGTGATTAATTGTCAATGATTACAAATTTGAAAATTAAGAAGAAAAAAAAAACCATGAAAAATTTCACATGGAACATGGTGTCATCTCACAGCATGCTTAATTGGCAGCTAACAAGATTTGACTTCATCCTACCCTAATGAAACTCCAGTTCCCAAAAGGTCCGTCTCCAAAAGATAAGACAATAACAGCAGGATCTATCTCCTTCTCCTGACCCATCAAATCTGATTTATGTATGTGTACTAATGCTAGTTTTATTTTTTACCTTAGAAGAAAAAGAAAAGTGGAGGCTGCCAGTAATAACACCTACTTGATGCAGTTGTATCATCAATTTTGATGCACACAACAGATGAGGTAAAGGGCGAGGTTAGTAATGAGAGCACACCCACGCTGCAAGTATTATAAGAAAGTGTTTGCTATGGGATTCTAAGTGAAAATCAGAAACAGCTTCCTAGCTCTGTCAGAGCTAGTGGGACTGGAGAACCTTTGAACTTGCATTGAACCAACTTGCTTGCTAGAGTTTGGGAGGATGGGTTAAATTGGTTAACTAACAGCAAGATGTAGATTTTAGATTTATATGACCACTTCACAAGGTCCTCCACCCATAATGCTCTACCGTTTCTGGAGATGATCTTGAATTTTTTAAAAGATTTTTTTTATTTTTAGTTCACAACACTCAGTTCCACAACTTCTTGAGTTCCAAATTTTCTTCCCCTCCCTTCCCTCCCTCCTCCCCCACAAGATGGCATGGTATCCGATATATGCTCTACATATACCTTCGCATTAAACTTCTTTGCACAATAGTCAAGTTGTAAAGAAGAATTATGACCAATGGAATGAATCATGAGAAAGAAGAAACAAAACCAAAAAAGAAGAGAAAAAAAAGAGAGCAAATAGTTTGCCTCAATCTGCATTCAGACTCCCTAGTTCTTTCTCTGGATGTAGATAGCTTTTTCCATCATGAGTCCTTTGGAGCTGTTTTTGAACCTTGTATTGCTGAGTCTATCAAAGTTGGTCATTGCAGAATCAATATGTCTGTGGTTGTGTACAATGTTCTCCTGGTTCTGTTCCCCTCACTCAGCATCAGATGATGTGGGTTTTTCCAGGTTATTTTGAAGTCCGTATATTCCCCATTTCTTATAGCACAGTAGTATTCCATTACATTCATATACCACAACTTGTTTAGCCATTCCCCAATTGATGGGCATCCCCTTGATTTTCAATTATTTGCTACCACAAAAAGAGCTGCTAATAATATTTTTGTACATACGGGTCTCTTTCCCACTTGTATGATCTCTTTGGGATACAACCCTAGAAGCAGTATTGTTGGGTCAAAGGGTATGCACATTTTTATAGCCCTTTGGGCATAGGTCCAAATTGCAATCCAGAATGGCTGGATCAGTTCACAACTCCACCAACAATGTAATGGTGTTCCAATTTTCCCACATCCTCTCCAGTATTTATTATTTTCCTGTTTTGTCATGTTAAGTCAATCTGACAGGAGAGATGTGGTACCTAAGAAGTGTTTTGATTTGCATTTCTCTAATCAGTAGTGATTTAGAGCATTTTTTCATATGCCTGTAGATATCTTTAATTTCTTTCTCTGAAAACTGCCTGTTCATATCCTTTGACCATTTCTCAATTGGGGAATGACTTATATTCCTATAAATTTGGTTCAGTCCCCTGTACATTTTAGATATGAGGCCTTTATTAGAGACACTGGCTATAAAGATTTTCTCCCAGTTTTCTGCTTCCCTCGTATTCTTTGCTACATTGGCTTTATTTATACAAAAACTTTTCAATTTAACATAATCAAAATTATCCATTTTGTAATGCTCTCTATCTCTTGTTGTCTCATGAATTCTTTGCTTTTCCATAAATCTGATAGGTAAACTCTTCCTTGCCCTCCCAAATTGCTTATAGTATCAGCCTTTATTCCTAAATCATGAACACATTTTGACTTTATTCTGGTATATGATGTTAGATATTGGTCTATGCCCAGTTTCTGCCCTACCGTTTTCCAATTTTCCCAGCAGTTTTTGTGAAATAGTGAATTCTTAGCCCAGTAGCCGGATTCTTTGGGCTTATCAAAGAGTAGATTGCTATAGTCATTTACTACTGTGTCTTGTATACCTAACCTCTTCCACTGATCCACAACTCTGTTTCTTAGCCAGTACCAAGTAGTTTTGATGGCTGCTGCTTTATAGTACAGTTTAATATCTCTCATAGGTAGGCCACCTTCCCTAGCATTTCTTTTCATTAATTCCCTTGATATCCTGGACCTTTTCTTCTTCCAGGTGAATTTTGTTATTATTTTATCCAGCTCTGTAAAATAATTTTTGGTAGTTTGGTATGGCATTGAATAAGTAAATTAATTTAGGTAAAATTGTCATTTTTATTATATTAGCTTGGCCTAACCATGAGCAACTGGTGTTTTTCCATTTATTTAGATCTGACTTTATTTGTGTGAAAAGTGATTCATAATTATTTATGTTCATGTATGCCCTGGGTTTGTCTTGGCAGATAGACTCCCAGATATTTTACAGTGTCTGCAGTAACTTTATATGGAATTTCTCTTTCTATCTCTTGCTGTTGGGCGTAGTTAGTAATGTATAGAAATGCTGAGGATTTATGTGGGTTTATTTTATATCCTGCAACTTTGCTTAAAGTTGTTTATTATTTCAAGTAGTTTTTTACTTGATTCTCTAGGATTCATTAAGTAAATCATCATATCATCTGAAAAAAGCAATAATTTAGTTTCTTCTTTGCCTATTCTAATTCCTTCAATTTCTTTTTCTTCTCTTATTGTTAGAGCTAACTTTTGTAGTACCAAATTGAATAATAGGGGTGATAATGGACATGAGGATCTTGAATTCTTAAAGGCTAAATCAGTGGTTTTTGAACCATAGAAGTTTATGAAGTTGGAACGGCCCCAAAGTTGGAAGCCAGTAGTGGGTGGATGGACCCTACATCTATTATAGAAAGACCAGTCAAACTAGCTAAATTCAGGAAGGTTTTTTATTAGGTTAATATGTATATATATATATATACACACACATATGTATATCTATCTATCTATCTATATATATATATATATATATGCATATAGGCCATGACCACTCCTGAAGGTTATGTATGAAGGATTAGAAAGACTGCAATCTGACTTTGCGGAGAAGTACTCATGCCCACAAATGATCAGGATATATTATGCAACCCACTGCCATTTTTTCACAATTCAGTTTTGAAATCTGTCTAGGGGAACCATGGAATTCCTATTGTGGTGATCTAGGAATTTGTGTAGGTTCCCAGGTGCAAATTCTTTATGCATCTTACTTTCTTGGAAGGGATATATAAAGAGGAATTTGGATCCTTGCTTGATAATGTGATTTCAAACATTGCTAAGAGGTTAGTTATATGCACAGAGAACATTATTCCTCTCCATATATGTATGTGTATATGTCTCCCAAAAGCCTCAGTCAAGTTTTAAGCATTAGAGAGATGAACTCAAGTGGGAAAAGAATGATGGAGCTCTGGAAAATTAGGTGTTCTCTGGCAGAGAGTATACAAACTGAGGAGTAGCTGCTCCTCCCAAAGAAAATGTGATTGAATGTGTAGAGTGATACCCCAGAAAATCCTTAAACTGTACTCCCTTCACTCCCTCCCCCCTTGCTCCCACCTAAGTATAATGAAATAGAAGTATATAAGCATACAAGGGCAGTTAAGTGGCACAGTGTAGAGTGCCAAGCCTGATCTGCTTGCTAGCTGTGTGACCTTGGGCAAGTCACTTAATCCTGTTTGCCTCAGTTTCCTCATATGTAAAGTGAGCTGGAGAAAGAAATGGCAAACCACTCCAGGATCTTCACTAAGAAAATCCCATGAAGAGTCAGAAACAATTGAAAATGACTGAACAACAGTAATATAAGCACCTAACACGTACGCGTGTATAAACATTCTGATTTTCCTACATATGTTTTGTAGTTCAGTTGTTTTTTAGTTGTGTCGGACTTTTTGTGACCCTGGTTGAGGTTACTTGGCAAAGAAACTGGAGTGGTTTGCCACTTCCTTCTCCATTTTACAGATGAGAAAACTGAGGTAAACAGGGTTAAGTCACACAGCTGATAAGTATCTGAGGTCAGATTTGAACTCATGAAGGTGAGTCTTCCTGATTCGGAGCTCAGTGCTCTATCCACTGGCCCACCTAGCTGCCCAGAGTCAGAGCTATCTGCATGTTATACTGTGGATAGCCTAGCATGTATTGCTTAGTAAAGTTTCTATTCCATTTGCATGAATGCTTCTAATTCTTAATCTTTAGTGTTAACAATAAGACAATGCCAGCCTACTTTGGTAGAGGAAGGTGCTTCATCCAGAAGTCTGTTAAACCAATGAAATCTCAAGTCTAATCCCTTTCCCTATGTATTTTATTCTGTATACACACTCATGTACAACCTGCTTATGTATGTGAAAATTGACATTTATATGTTGGTTTAACATTTTTAAATCCTTTGTAGACATTGTTTCATTGGAGCCTCTCAACTTAAGAGTTTATTACACAATTATAGGCATCATTATCCCCATCTGACAAATGAGGAATGGAATCTTAAAAGATTAAGTGACATATTCACGATCATTCAACTAGTAAGTGTTAGAGGTGGAATATAAAGCCAAGTCTTTCTGACTCTAGATTTAGCATGCCATGTGGCCACACACACACACACACACACACACGAATAATATATGCCTTATATACACAAATAAACACATACTACACGTATATGTGCATATGCATGTGTGTATAATATGCATATATAAATATACACATATATACCCACCCATATATGCACAATATAGATGTATGTGTGCATATGCACACATGTACATATACAGATACATATGTGAGAGGCAGTATAGCACAGTAAGACAAAAAGCTTGTCCTAGAGTAAAGAAAATCTGGTTCTTCATATGCTACTTAAATTATACATATCATATATAAAGTATATATTCATATTTATGAGTATATGGAAATATGTGATTTGTGAATCAGTATGTGCATAGAAATGTACATATATATATATATATATACACATATACATTGGATAAATGTCATACTTACATGCATATTTATACAAAGAACTCTGGGTTGAACAAACTCCTATTAATGAAGGTAGGCACCTTTTCTGCAAATTTTGTTGTTTCAAAGAACTATCTGTAGCATAGAAAGATTCAGTGATTTGCCCAGGGTCACATAGTTAATCTATGCCTGAACCTGTACTTTCAACCCAGATCTTACTAGATCCCAGGGTATCTCTTTACCAGCTATTACATGCTCTGTTATGTATTCATATATGTGTGGATACTACGTGTATAAATTATATATGTGTAGGCATAAAGAAAGCTACCTAGAATATTAGCCATCTGTTATAATGATGAAAGATTGAAACCATCCTTTCCCCACAGACTCACACATCCATAAACCCGAAATAAATAAATAGGCCTTGGAATGACCAATGTATTCATTTCAGCAGTTTAATGATCAGTACAGATTCCTGTGGGATTGAATTGCCTTTAGTGATCAATCATGAAGATGGCCAGAATGAATGGCCACTTGCCATATATTGATGTGGATGAAATCTAATAGTAAGAGTACATGAAAAACCTAATCCAGGTTCCAGCCCTAGGCACAATTATAAGGCGGGTAGAATTTGTTTCAGGCTCTCTCTTTTTGATACTTTTCCCTCTCACTCAGGATTCTTCTTAGATTTCCTACATTATCTTTCCCATAGACTTAAAAATTTTAATAATTAAAGCTCATATTTATATAATATTTTAAGGCTTACAAATCATTTTTCTCATAACACTATTGAGAAAGAGGCAATATAATATTGTTAATCAATTTTATGAATGAAGAAATGGTTAATAAACAGACCACACATCATATTTTAGAGCTAAAAGTAACCTTAGAGATTTACTTTCCAATCCTCTTATTTTACAGATGAGATAATGGTGGCCCAGAGAAGTAAAGCATCATCTACATTTGCTGCCTTCATCCACTTCATCACTTTTTACAGCCTGGCTTTTGGCCTGATCATTCTATTGAAACTATTCCTTCAAAGGTTAATAAAGCTTTCTTAATTGCTAAAAACCATTGACCTTTTCTCATTCCTCATTTCCTTGACCTTTCTCCTAATTTTGACACTGTCAGACACAACCTCCTGCTGGACACTCTCCTTGGCCTTGGCTCTCTTGTCACTTCTCTCTTGGTTCTTCTTCTATATCTCTGACTTCTTTTTGTTAGTCTCCTTTGCTGGATAATCAGCCAGCTCTCACCCCGTAAGTTTGCATTTTGTTTTGTTTATTTGTCTTCCCAAGGCTCTGTCTTAGATCTTCTTCCTATTTCTCTCTACACCCTCTCCCTTGATAAGCTCTGCTACTCCCAGGAATTCATTGATCATCTCCACACAAATAACTCCCAAGTCTACAATTCTAGCCTCTAGCCTAATCATGACTCTGAATCTTAGTCCCCTATATCCAGGTGCCTTCTGGGCAAATTTGGACAGAGAGTTTGACTGAGCCTTGGAACCAGGACTTCTTCAAGTCCTGCTCCTGGTGCATCTTGGCTGTGTGATCCTGTGCAAGTTACTTAACCTTTCAGTGCTCCAAGAAACTCAAGACTCTTAAGCAGTGAGACAATTACAGATCTGCATTGGTATAGTTTTCTGATGGAAATTTCCCTCCATCCAAGAAAGCATAGATTCTGACATCCCTTCCTATCCCCAAAAGACATCTATGTACACATGTAAAATTCATACAAATGCATGCATTTATAAAATATTCTTGTGTGTACATATGCTAGTATATTGCTGCTTAGATTACCTTCCATTTATACTGTATATGTCTTGTATATGTAGTTTTTTGCATGTTATCTTCCCAATTTGTATATGAGTTCTTTGAGGATAGGAGCAATGTTTTATATTTTTTTGAATCCCCATTGCTTAGCACAGTAGCTAGCATGTAGTAATTAATAAAGGTGTGTTGGCTGACTGATGACTGACTCAAACCTTCTCATAAAGGTTAATTCTCATTATGTTCATTGATTAGTTAATCGCTGAATAAATTATAATATTTTAAGATAATAGAATACTATTATTCCCTATGAAATTATGAAAGAGATGGTTTCAGAAAAGTTCCAGGAGATCTATACAAACAGATTCAAAATGAAGTGAGCAAAACCAAAGAGAACAATTTATACTGTCATAACAACACTGTAAAGACAAACAAATTTGAATGGCTTAAGGACTCTGGTCAATATAAATTGACCAACCACAATTCCAGAGAATGGATGATAAAGAAAGTGCTACCCATCTCCTGATTCAGGGGTGATAGACTCAGCTTGGAGAAAAAGATATGCATTGATTATTTGACATGACCAATACAGGAATTTGTTTTGCATGACTAAGCATGTTACATTGGTTTAACTCTTCTTTTTTCTCTTTTTTATTGATGTGAGAGTCAGAAAAATAAAAGCTTAGTAATTTTATAAAATAAAAATTTTATTTAAAACATTTAAACACTCGTAGACACATAGACACAGACACAGACACACACATATACACAATTTTCAACCCAAAGTGACTAGAGGGGTATTTCAACAACTGCAAGGAACCAGGAGAAGAAATGATTGCTTTTCTTTCACAGAGTAAATAGTATTTTGTTCTGAAGTCATGAAGCAATCATAACGCAACCTTCCTTAGCACCAGGAGGGGAAATGGACAAAGAATGGAAGGAGTAGGTAGTACAAGGACACAATTTAGCTCGTGACTTCCCTCTGAGATTTACACTTTCATTTACACTGTATATGTCTTATGTACACATTTCTTTATCTACAGCAGCAACAGAGTTGATATTTGGGGAAGCAGAGAAGGAGGGACAAGGAAAGTATCTCTACCCTGGAAAGTGATCATGACTGCACAGAATGGGTTCTTAACCTGGGGTCCAGGAATTTAAAAAAAGAAAGAAAACTGTATTGCAATCTAGTCTAATTGGCTTCCTTTGCAATTCAATGCATTTTTTAAAAAATATATTCTAAGAAGGGATCCATCAGCTTGACCAGAATGCCAGAGAGTTTCATCACATCCCAAAAGGTTAAGAATCCCTGCGGTAGTGTCAGGGACACTTGGATCTGCCCCTTGCTTCATGCTTTGACTGCTTCTCCCATTGCTGCTTTCACTCCTCTTCTGAATGTCACATCCCCTGGCTTGGGAAAGCTCAGGCAAGGAGGGCCACCTGGATTTCCTGGCTTTCTAACAGAAGAGTTTCTATATTCAAATATGTTCTTTAACTCGTTGCCACGGAAACCTATTTTAAAGATACATAACACCACCAGGGAAACTCGCCTGGCTTTTATTTATCCTCAGGAAGTCTCAGAACAAGTTCAAGTGGAACAGAGAGGTTTCCCCAGCTCTGATCTAGAATCTAGAGAAACCTCCTGGGGAGACAAGGGCCTAAACACTCTTGCTTATCCTGAAAGGGATTTTAAGGTTTATGGATTGTCGATACCTTTGTTTAGCCTGTTTATCCCTCTGGTGGACTCTGTTGGAGCCATTTTCTTGTTTATTAGCACTTCTAAGAAAGGATGAAAAGGGAAGAAAATCCAAATCAGTCTGTCAGCAGCTTTGATAAGAGATTTGGAGAGGAGAAAACCTAAAACGATTGGCTCCAATGTGTTTCAGGATTATCTGTGGATTTCTCTTATGGTTTCTGTTCCCTGCAGGATTTAGAATTGCAAGGGGCTATAGAAATCACCTACTCCAAACACTTTGTTTTATGAAGAAAGAACTGAGGCTCAGAGAGGTGAAAGTCAGACAGCTAGTAAATTACTGGGATTTGAACCGAGGGTCCCTGACACCAAATCTAGTGCTCTTTCCATAGGATACCGCACTGCCTTCTCCATCATGGTGTCTATAATGTAATTATTTGATGTTGACTGCACAATTTGATTTTTCTAACTGGTTGAATTGTGAATTGACTCTGTCTATATATACTACTAAAGGAGTAGATGAAAAGACTCTTAACCTGAGTTTTCATGGACTTATTTTTTTTCTTTTTATAAATATTCTGATAATTGTATTTCAATATAATTAGTTTCCTTTGTATTCCTATACATTTTATTTTGTGCATTTAAAATAGTATTCTGAGAAGGGATCAATTGACTTCACCAGACTGCCAAAGGGGGTCTGTGACAAAAAAATGTTAAGAGCCTCTAGAGTGAAGTTTGGAATATTATTGGGTTATGTGACCATTTTTAAAACATCAGAACTACATCATGAGTAAAATATCCCATCTAGGAATTATATGATATGAAGAGGAGATAGGATGATGACTTTGGTTTTTCTAATCAGATAAACATATATATGTATATATGTATATATATTTTCATATACATATATATCTTTACTCTGCCTACATGGTACTAAAGGAATTAGAGTTTGGGTTGTTGGATGATCTTTGCCCCCCCCCCAAAGAAAAAACAGTGGTTTCAAAGAATTATATAATATGAAAGAAGATGGGTTGATAGTGAGAGTAAAGTGGCCAGAGTGCTCCACTCCTAATGCCAGGAGAAACAGATGAAGATCTACGGCATGTTAACTGGATCCAGTCCCCTTTTCTCCACACCCCTCCACCTGCTTCCATGTTAAATTTATGGGAAGAAACAGCCAGGATCATTTGCCCATTCAGAATAGCTGCCATGGAGATGGTACCTAGAAATGAATATCAAGGTTGCCACATAGAAGTTAGGGCCAGCTGAGATTAAATAACATGATTTTCTAGTGGCTGGGTTGGGATCTGAATCACTGGGGAGAACTTCCCAATCAAAGAGATCACAGGACCATCTGAGGCTTGAATATGATGAATGGCAATAGCCAAGTCAAATAACTGGGACCTTGGTTTTCCATTGACTAAAGGGTTATCCAGATTGGTCAGATAATTTCCCAAGAGCTGAAATTACCACAGCTGAGGAAAGTGAGAAAAGTGAAACCCAGGTACTTTAGATATCCCTTTAAGATTGTGTGGCACAATGCACTGGGCAGAAAGAACACTTCCATATTTATGTCTTTCTCATCAACATTGTACAAAGTCCATCACTTTGCTTCCCAGGCCAGTTATGAGGCATAAAAGTAGCTTTCTTATTTTTTCCTTTCACCTTTCTGCAGAGGGTGATAATTACAATTAAAGCTTCTGAGCATGCAGAATCCTGTGCCACAAGACCTGGCCTCACACTCATGCCCTGGTTTCCAGCAGTAATGGCTTTCATCCACTTTTTCTCTAGGGTAGAATATAAGGTGATTCTCATCTCATGGTGAGAATCTTCACAGTTAATTAGGAATCCCCCAAGGCAGACTTCCTGAAAAAGCTCCTTTCTTGACATCTGGCAAGATAGCAACTGCCTTGCTTCTCTGTAGGGTGGGTTTATAAGGTGACATGCTGTCATGATGTGAGGTTTTCATGGTCTTGTGACATAGAGGGTTTGCTGTGCTTTATTTACTGACCTTTTTGCTAATAAGGATTTGATGGTAAATAAATTCGAGGAATTAACATGATCTTTCTGTTTCGTTGAGCTCAGACAATATTTTACAATTCCATTGTAATATTTCTTTGTCTTTGTTATTGTTGGATCTAGAACAGGCACTCTTAACCTAGTGTCTGTGAACTCATTTTAAAAAAAATATTTTGATAGTAGTATTTCAGTATAATTGCTTTTCTTTGCAATATATAGTATTTGTTTAAATGCACTTAAAAACCTGATTCTGAGAATGAGTCCTTTGGTTTCACCAGACTATGAAAAGGGATCATGACAAAAAAAAGGTTAAGAGTCCCTGGTCTAGACCCAAATCCCATGATTTTTGGATATAGATTTGGTAGATATATAGAAATAGATATAGATATTTGACATGCATGAATTGCAAAGTTAGAAATTTATCATATAAGCACATCATTAAATCTTTTAAAGGATTACAATGATATAAAAATGAATTTAAAAATCTTTTGCATTTAAATTTAACTCAGCATATTGGTTACGCTTTTCTTGGGCAAAAAGGCATTGAGATACATTCTCTTGTATTTTGAAGGATACATATATTCAGCTTTATAGCATGCTATGGCAGAGTTTTAATAAAAAACATTCAAATACCTGTGGTGTTAGAGTTTATGTCATTTTCTACCCACAAAGTCTCATGTGGCTGAACCTGAACATCCTTAAAGATTAGGGGAAATTGATCTTATAATAGTGCCTTGCACATAGTCCATGCTTAACAAATATTTGCTAATTTGATTTAATGAGCTGGGTTCTTCTTTGCCTTGGTGAATGTGTAAGTTCATTTTAAAGAGACTGAATGGGAGTAAAACTATAAAAACATGGAAATACAGCTCAGAGGACTTTATGCCTTTCCCTGAAAGCTAATCGAAAAGCCCCCACTCAGTCATAATAATAAAAAGTTTGAGTCAATAATAAGTGAATGTATATGTGGAATTATCTAATAAAATGCTTCCCAGTTGTTATTAGCTCCACCCAGGTCTAAAGAATTAAATGAGAATATATGCAGTTTTCTAGATATCTTTTTCATCCCTTCTTCCACTTCCTTTTGTTTCTTTTTTGACTTGAAGAATTTCCTTCACAACTATATGTGGGAATAAGGAATTGAAAGACTTTCAGTGTTTGAATAGTCAAATCTCAAAGGTCCTTATGTAGTTAATCTTGCTTTAAGTGGGAGAGAGAAAGAGATCATGGAATCCAGGTATTAGATTTGGAAGGGACCTAAAAGCCCATCTAAATGTAACTCTCTCTCTTGGTTGTTCTTAATTGTTCGTATATTTTATTTTACATCACTATATTTCCCAATATACCCTTCATCTCCAAGAAGGCCATATCTTATAACAAAGAAAACAAAGGCTATTTATGAAATCTAATTCAAAACTAGCCAATTCATCAGCCAAGGTCTACTCACACCAGTACCAGCCTCAATAACCAAATATATGAATCCGAGGAAGGGAACAAGTATTGAGTACGTATCTACTACTGTGCCAGGCACTGTGCTAAGTGTTTTACATATATTATCTCATTTGACCAACAAGTCAACAACGAACCAACTCCTGCCATCAAAGAACTTATAATCTGGTCCTTGAACATTGCACAGTCACAACAGTACTCACTCATGTCATTAAGACTTCTTGGATGATTTATCTTTTCAGAGGACTATATTGATGTGAGCAACTCCCAGAAAGTCTATTATGCCTTCTGCAGTTGTTTCACCTGCATGATCCACTCATTGTTTCTTTCTATCACTGTACCTCCTCTTAGCTCACATGTCTTTTGATGGTGGGTACTACTTGTCTCCTCACTTGGTGTCTCCTCTTAGTTACTTAGAGTACACACAACTTCCTACACACTTTTAATCTTAACCAGGTAGGAAGGAATGGGGAATGAGGTAGAGAGGTATGAAGAATGCTTAAATTAGGTGGAAATTTCAACTCCTTTCCAGAGGATTGCTCTAGCCTTCCCCTCACACTTTTTTTTTGTTTTTTCTTATTTTCTGCAATTCTTTTTCTTCCTTTTTACTTACACTCTCCACACCTTTCCCCTTCTCCCCGCTACCACAGAATTTTTCCAGTGGGCAGCAACAAGAGACATGGCTAGGGTTAGCAGGTGGGAATTTCTTAAATATTTTTTAAAAGCTTTATCAAAGCATTTTTTACATTAAAATAATTTCCTAGCCATTGTATGGCAGCCTTTAAAAAATTAATTTCCTTATTGATACTCTCTATAGCAGTTGTTCCAAGCATGCCACATCTTCCCTATCCCCCCTCCCTACATAAAGTTCTCCCCCAGAAACACCTTCTGTAACAAGGCAAAACAGTCCAACAAGAGCAACCAGATCATCTGTCAGGGAATAACATTCATTGTCCTTTCCACCTCAAACCTTGTCCATGATTGTGGTTTCAAAGAATGATATATCCCTTTTTCTTTGGAGTTCAGCTTGATGCACTGGCATTGTATTATATTTATACTCTTTTATAGGTGGTTAACAACCACATACAGCTCTAGTGTTATTCTACCTTCAAACAATAGGGTGGGACATCCTTTGAAATTGAAGTCATATTCTCCAGTTCAATAAACATCACTGGCTCCCAATTACCTCTACAATCTAATATAAAATCCTCTTTGGGGCTTTTAATGTACTCCACAACTTGACCCTTCTTACCTTTCCAGTTTTCTTATACTTGGCTCCACACATTCTATAATCCAGATACCATGCTCTTCTTACTGTTCCTTGAACTTTTCAGTTCAATTCAGTTTAGTCGTTTTTCAGTCAACTCCATATCCAGCCCTGTTTTGGGTTTTCTTGGCAAAGATATTGAAGTGGTTTGAACAGGACACTATTAATCACTTCTACCTCTTGACTTCACTTGCCTCTTTCAAAACTCAGCTCAAATTTCACTGGTTCCCCACCCCACATCTTCAAGGGACTTCTCTCTGAGATCGTTATTCAGTTATATCTGACTCTTTGTGACCCCATGGACCATAGGACACTAGGCCCTTCTATCCTCCACTGTCTCTCCAAATCTGCCCAAGTTCATGTTCATTGCTTCAGTGACACTATCTAACCATCTTATCCTCTACTTTTCTCTTCTCCTTTTTCCTTCAGTCTTTCCCAATGTCAGGGTCTTTTCCAACAAATCCTATCTTTTTATTATGTGGCTAAAGTATTTAAGCTTCAGCTTCAGAATTTAAATTGTCTGAATTAATTTATTTATTTAAATATGGACTGATTTGATCTTCTTGCTGTCCAAAGGATTCTCAAAATCTTCGTTAGCACCACAATTCAAAAGCATCGATTCTGTTGCCATGAGCTTTCCTCATTATCCAACTCTCTCAGGCATACATGACTACTGGAAAAACCATAGCTTTGACCGTACTGTGGTAGAGTCGGCAAGATGACATCTGCCTTTAGTACACCGTCCAGATTTGCCATAGAGTTCCTTCCAGTGAATAATTGGCTTTTAATTTCATGGCTCCTCTGAGATTACCTTCCATTTATATCGTAAATATCTGGTATTCACATAATTATTTGTACATCCTTTTCCTCATTAGAATGTGAGCTCCTTCAGGTCAGGAATCATGTTTTTGTTTTTGGGTTGGGTTTTTTTTTGCAGTCCCAGTTTGTTGATGGATTTATTATCATTCACTGGTCCCTGTGTCACTCTCTCTTTTTTCTCCAAGGAGTTTGAAACCTAGATCACTTCTTTCTCTCAATCTCAACCTCTGTCTTTATATTTGGGACTTCAGTACTGATGTTTCCTTTGAAGAGCCTGGTCTCCCCATTTATCCATACAGAGATTACTACAGTGATTGCCATTCAGTCAGTAGCAAGGGACCAGTGAATTTGGATAACATGACTTTATGGTGGTCACTTTTTTTGTGATGTCATCCAGCAACGTTAAATGGCTTTTAGGAGTAGGCACAGAGAAGGCAAATAATTATGGTGATTCCAGTCTTGCATGCTCTTGCATCATCTGTCTCCTGCCCCTTAAGTATGAGGTTCTTTCCAAGATTCAGTCCTGGACCATCTTTTCTTTCTCTTTGATAGTCTCTTCCTTAATGATTTCCTCTATTTCCATAGATTCAATAATCATCTTAATGATACCACTTCTAACTTTTGTTTATCTAAACTTACTCCATAACTCTGCTCCCTCATTGCTAGCTATATGTTGAATATCTCTGCCTAGAAGATCCATTAAATTTGAAATTGAATTCATTATCTTTTTCCTTAGACTTTCCCTCTTCTAGTCTTTTCTGTTTCTATTGAGTCTACCACTAGCCCAGAATACCCAGGTCACCCAGGATTCTCAGGTTACCCAGAATTCTTAAACTCAGAATCATTCTTGTTTCTTTTTTTTTATATTTAAATGCATTATTGGTGCTTTTTTGTTTCTTAATATTGTAATCAATTTCCAATAACTCTCTCCCCACCATAGGGACTTCTATTGTAACAAATAAGTACAGTCAAGCAAATATGGCATTGGTATCATACTTATAAGAGGAATTTAGTGATGTTTTCTTTCTCAATTTAAAGAATAAGTAACATACCATAGGTATTAATTATTATTTAAAAATTACTACTACTTCTACTACTACTAGTGGTTTATATATTTATACATAAATAAATACTATATAAAGATAGAACGTTAATGTTTGCAAAGAGCTTTACAAATGTTATCTAATTTGATCCTCACAACAACCATGGAAGACAAGTGCAATTATTATTCCCATAATATGGGTATAAGGAAACTGAGGAAGGCAGAGGGCAAGTGAGTTGCTCAGAATCTAACTGACTTGTCACACAGTTATTAAGTATCTGAGGCCAGATTTGAACTCTAAGTCCAGTGCTCCCTTTACTTCAACACTGAACTGTGATAGGGTTCACCTGTAAAACCACTTCGGACCAGTTATGTTGTTTTTCTTCCTTTATAGTAGTTCCTTTACGGATTATTCAATTTCATTTTATGAGGTTGCATCATTTGAGATCCCTGTTGTACTATTAATTGTAAGCATTTTATATTTTTGTGGGTAATCATCCATTTCTTTCTCAATTTTGCTTGCATATAATTATGTATAGTAGGTTCTGATAATTCTTTTTATTTCTCTTATGTTGTGATTTTACCTTGTTCAATTTTTGTTTTGGTAATTTGATTTTCTTCTTTTTTTAATAAGGTTTGTGCAATAGCTTTTCAATTTTATGTAATTGAAGTTGTCTGTTTTATTTTTCTATAATCAAGACCCAAGGGCACCAACTACTGGAATAAGGACACTCTATTCAACAAAATGTGTGGAAAAATTAGAAAGTAGTTTGAAAGAAATTAAGTTTAGATCAATTTCTTATGCTATATGCCATAATATGCCCTAAACAAATATAAATATTTAGGTATGTACACATATATGTATACGTATATGTATATGTGCATCTATATAAAATATGATGAGTTACGTCATTTAAAAAAAAACAAGATGGAAGGCAGTACCATCTATAACTATTGTTTGGACAGAAGAACAGTCCTGGAATCAGGAAGTCTTCATCTCGAGTCCTGTCTCTGATAACTGTATAACCCTGGACAAGTCAGTTCACCTCTCAGTTAGCAAGGAAACCCTTTAAATTGCATAGTAATTGTACATTTGTAGATGGGGTCTGACAGCAAGGACTGTCTTTTCATATTACCAATTTTTGATTGACTTCTTCACTGGAAATTATATATGTTAACAAAATCACATGTCCAGGAGTCCTCATTCGTTCTCCTTTCCTCCTCTCAAATTATGTTCACTTCTGTCCTGTCTTTAGTTAAAAATTCTCCCCTGATTTATGGAAAGACCAGCAGACTAATATATTGCTGGTGGAGCTCTGAATTAGTCCAACCATTCTGCAAAGCAATTTGGAATTCTACTGAGAAAGTTTCTAAAATTTTCATACCATTTAATCCAAACATCCTACTGCTAGGTAATTACCTCGATCTATCAAAGAATATTTGTTAAGTACCTACTATGTGCCACGGCAGCTAGGTGGTGCAGTGGATAGAGTGAGGGTCCTGAAATGAGGAAGACTCATCTTCCTGAGTTCAAATCTGGCCTCAGACACTAACTAGCTGTGTGACTCTGGGCAAGTCACTTAATCTTATTTGCTTTAGTTTCCTTATCTGTAAAAATGAGCTGGAGAAGGAAATGGAAAAGCACTCTTATATTTCTGCCAAGAAAACCCCAAATGATGTCACAAAGAGTTGGACATGACTAAAAAATAAATGAACAGCCTGAACATTGGCCTGTCACTATTCTAGGCACTAGGGATAAAATACAAATAACAAAACAATCTCCAAGTAAATTAATGATAAAAATAAATGTTCCATGTACACTAAAACATTTTGTGATTTAAAAAAGAATTGGAAACAAAATAGTTGTCCATTTATTGGAAAATGCCTAACAAAGCGGGAAATGTAGACACAACAGAATATCAATATGCCATAAGAAATGTTGATTATGATGAATACAAAGAATCATAGGAAGATATATGTACTGATGCAAAGCAAAATAACAAGCACCAAGAAGGAAATATGTGTACTTGCTGATTATAACTATTTAAGTAATAATAGCAATAATCAAAATTGTGTGATATGAAATGATAATGTCCAAATTTTGCCAAAAGAGATGTGTAAGAATATCTCCCTCTCTTGTGGAAAGGTGTTGGACTCATTTAACATTTTGGTTATTTTTGTCAAACTGCTTTTTCCTCCTCTCTTTCATTCTTTGTTATAAGGGATGGCTTTCTGGAAAGTGTGGGAATAAATTCAGAATAAAAAGTGACATAAAAATGTCAAAATTTGAGAATTCTCCCCCAATTTTAAAATAAATTATGATACTTGACTATAATAGAATATTACTACACTATGACAAACAATAAAAATGAAGAATTGAGAAAGCCATGGAAAGGAAGTGTTAAAAGGAAAATTCTTTGTTTGGGCTTTCACCCCGATTAAGGAGGCAAAACTCAGGACAAAGCTATATGAACAGATGCTTGTGAAGCAACCAAAACCAAGAAAACTATATATGGTTCCAACAATATAATGGGAAAAAAAGAACAATATAATGAAACTGAATACTCAGTAAGCAATTACAATGATCAAGCTTGGCCTAAGGAAGAGAGGAAAAAATATTTGTTTTTCCCTTCTTTGTGGAAGTACAGTACTATGAGTATGAGATACTGCACATGTCATCAGTCTCATATAGTGATAATTATTTTTTAGCATTCATTTAAAAAAAAAGTTTTGAGTTCCCAATTTTCTCCTTCCCTCCCTCATTTACCCACTCCCTGAGATATTAGGCAGTTTGATATAAGTTATACATATGCAATCATGCAAAACATATTACCATATTAGTCATGTTGTGAAAGAAGACACAAACCCAAGGGGCAAAATATGCAAAAAAATGAAGTGAAAAAATAGTATATTTCAATTTGTATTCAGACTCTCTCAGTTCTTTCTCTGAAGGTGGATAGCATTTTTCAACATGAATCATTTGGAATTGTCTTAGGTCATATTATTGATGAGAATAGCTGAGTCATTCATAGTTAATCATTGTACAATATTGTTATTGCTGTGTACAATGTTCTCCTGGTTCCGCTCACTTCACTTTATATCAGTTCATGTAAGTCTTTCCAGGTTCTTCTGAAATTATCCTGCTCATCATTTCTTATAGCACAGTAGTACTGCATTACAATCGTACCATAACTTGTTCACCCATTCTCCAAATGGTGGTGTAGACCTCTCCCCCAAGACCTGAAAAAGGCCTAAAACCTGGATTAGCCAGTCAGGAGAGGCATTGTGGCCCCCTCTGAGCTTAATCTACCATTATGCTTTGCAATTTTTTGTCATTACAGACATGCCTTGCTCTCTGAGTGAACTCAAAATGCCCCTTCTTGTGTCAATACTGCAAGGCCAGATGAAGCTGACCAGAGTATTCTTCTGTTAATGACTACCAAGGAGAAGGAGCCTTGACAAGACACTATCTTGAAAAATGGGACTTTTCTTATTTTAATATTTTATAGACATATATTATGTTATGGTATACTAATGGCAAAGAAAACACAGATATCCTGGATTGTGTTTTTAATTGACACTTTATCTTGTGGTGTTTGCCACCCATTCAATTAAGAAAATTCCTTTCTCATACTATGCTTAAACATATGTGAAGATCATAAATTTGGGTTTTGCAGAAATCCAGGGTTGGGATTGTTCTAAAACACATTTAAGCCTTCTCATTCTTTTTATTAGAGAGTCAGAACTTACATTTTGACTCCATGTACACATATCTGCTAGCTTTAAGGGAATAAAACAACATGAATTTATATATCACCTAGCTTGTTTGCCTCTTTTAACTAAACTTTCAGGTCAACAGTTGGCATCCAATTTCCAATTCTTTGCCTCTACAAAAAGCTATTTTATATATATATATATATAAAATATACATATGTATATTTATAAATAACTCTCTCTCTCTCTCTCTTTCTCTCTCTCTCTCTCTCCTTCTCTTTCTGTCTCTCTATCTCTGTTTCTCTCTCTTCCCTCTCTGTCTTTCTTTTCTTATCTCTTTGGGATACAGACCTAGTAGTGATATTGATGGATCAAAGGGTATGCACAGTTTTATGTGGCAAATTTTAATAACATTTTTCCCCTTTTTTACTTTTTGTTACAAGGGGTTGTTCTTTCAGAGGGGGAAGGAGAGAGAGGAATATGTTTGGAAATAAAGCAACAAAAGACATTGATAGTTTAAAAAAAATTAATTCCCCCCCCAGTTAATTATTCAAAGTATTTCGTTCTCTCCTACTCTATTTTTGAAAATTATGTGGCATAAATTTAGGTTCATGTATCCATTTGGATCTTATTGTGGCACATGATGTAAGAAGTTGACCTAAACTTAAATTCTTTTAAGTTTCTTTCCATTTTTCCCTGAAGTTTTGTCAAATATAGAGTCCTTATCTCAATAGTGGGTGTCCTTGCATTTATCAAATACAAGTTGTTAGTTTGCTTCCATAGTAGTCAGTCCCAATAATCAACATTTCATTTGTTTTGAACTGGTTTCAAATAATTTGGATGGTTGCTGTCTTATAGAACTGTTTGAGACTGGCTATTTCTAGACCCCTTTTTTCTTCCATTTTTTTCCCACTGTATCATTTGAGAATCTTGACCTTTTCTTCAGTAGAAGGTCTACTTATTTGATATGTAACCCTTGGCTCAGTCAATTGCATGGGACTTTGTTCTCACTGGTTGGGAACCTGTGGAGTTGGTGGTATGGGAGAGAAAAGAAATCTAGGATCTGAGAGAAACTATTATTTTCTATTATATTAATTATCCATTATTAATTAGGATCCAGGCTTTTTATTTCCTCATTCAAGGACCAGGACTTTAGGTCAGTCAGCCAGTTTCTGAAGGGCATGGCTAATAGAAGAGATTACCCTAATCCACTTGGTAGGAGTTCCTTTATCTTGGGCAGGACTTCACCCAACTAAGAGACCTTATTTTTTTTTGAAGTACAAACAGAATATGTGGATTGTTGCCCTGAGGGAATAGGCCCATGTCCATGCACACTTCTGAGTGGGATAAGTGAAGACCTCTCATAAAAAAAAGACTAAATAAGTGGGATAGCAAACCTCTCATGGAATTTAAATCTCAGTTTTTCTGCTCTCTTTTTCCTGTAAGACAGGTTAGTAACCATGGGAAGACAAGTTAGGGACGTGAGATCCCCTGGGAATAAGAATAGGACACAGGATGCTTACGTCTGCATAATTACCTAAGGGTGAGGGGCCCAAGAAAGAAAAAATAAAAGCTGGAAAGCCAGGTATAAATTTTGTTTCTTAAACCTGGTTAGAAGGCCCACTAAGATGTCAGAATGGTGGAGACATCCACCACAGACATCCGTCACAGCATGGTGGGAAAGACAGTTTGTCACAGATGTGAGAATTATTGGGAGACAAGGTGACAAACCAACTGGTTTCCTCTTGTCAAGTTAACCAAACTCTTTGTTCTTTGTCATTTTCATTGGGGGAGACTTATCGCATTCCAGATTGTACCCTCAAGGCTTGTGATTCTGAGCTGAGAAGAAGGGGGTTGGGAGTGGGAATCAGGATTAGGGCCTATAAAAAACCTGTGTTTTCTGTATTTGGCACGCTCTAACACTGAGAGAACTTGAGAGACCTTTCAGTGTGAGTGGCCCTTTCCCATGGAATCATAATAAAATTATTTTCTACTTTCTACCTTGAGAGGCCTCTGATTTTAATTCGTCAACTGTCCCACATGCTTCCATTGGAGTTTAGGGTGACCAGCTTATGAAGAAAAAAATCCATCAGAGTGGTCTGGGTGGAGATGGATTCTTCTGTCCAGATTGCTGGAGGTAGTCAAATATTACGATCAAGCCCAGTTCTTAGCAGGAGATTTGAAGACTTTTTAGCCCATCTCCTCATTAATTGTTCATCAATCAGAGTTGATTTTCACCTGTCGGGGCACTCCCTTTTTCAAAGATGTTTAAAGCATTCAGCGTCTCCATGGTTTTGTCTTTGGTTGCTGACAGAAACCACTGACCATACATTTATTGATTATTAGTTAGCCTAATTAATAAATTGATTATTAGTTACCCAGAAATTCTGTCGCTAAGGATTTTCCATTTGTCACAGCTCTTTTGGTCTTCTAATGTCGTTGTGCCATTTCATCCTCTCTTGAGGGATCTGGAGGGAGAGAACTTTGGAAAAAAGCCTACATGTAGAGCATCTGGCCATTTTCATCATGTTCCTATGCTGTCTTACTACACTAGAGACTTTGGAGGATTTCCCCTTAGGTGAGATCTGGATCTCTCTTATTGCACTATTTTATTCCCAAAGAGAGATTACAGTCAATGTAGGTTGCTCGGTATTATATTGTATTGTATTGTATCATATTATATACATATGCATATGTAGGTATACACACACACGCACACACATATATATATATATATATATACATATATATATATATATGTATATATTTTGCACACATATTCACAATAAACATTCTCCTATGTATACCTTCTCTGATTGCAGTTTTGTAATTGACTTGGATAAATAGGTTTATTTGCTAGTTTCTATGTGTGTTCATTGTAGAACTGGCATTTGGTGGGAAGGGAGTCAAACCTTGGATATATAGTTTGGGGCTCTCATTTCCAATTAAAGTATAGTGATCTAGAATTTAACTTAAACCTCCAAATTACTTCCTTAGTAAAATGAAGCAAACAATGATTTGAGTGACCCAGAATCACACAGCTAATAAATGTCTGAGGCTGGATATATGCTCAGTTCTTCCTGACTCCAGACCCAGTGCTCTATCCTCTGCACCACCTAGCTGCTATAATCTAGACAGACCCATGTGGGAACCTACAAAATAACCTACAAAAGCCGAAAACAAAAAGTCACCCTGACAACATACCCTTACATATACATAAGCTTTATCTCTCATATAAATTTTCCAATAAGATACAAACTCCAAAACAAAAGCCTTTTCCTGTTGATTAGCTTCACAAAAATGCTATATTAATTCTCCAATTGGTGAACATGTGGCTATAGGCCTTCCCACATTTGTTACATTTAAAACGTATCTTTTTAACATTAATTCTATGATGTTGATTCAGTTTTAAGTTGCCAAGAAATGACAGAAGCCATTTTATTCTTTTCTTTATATGGCCACTGGCTAAATTGATCCTTGCAATAGTGGGCTCTTAATAAGTGTTTGTTGAATTTCAAGTTGAGGACCATCTCCATTTTTTTTCCTTCCAATAAAGAATATTCATTGACACTGAAAAACAGCCAGAAAGGTGCATCCATTATCTGGCCAAACCAGACTTTGCACAGCCCTGCCTCACTCAAATGCAATTCACTTGCAAGTCATGACATCACCTTCCTGATGTCTTCATGGTCCTCTTCGACAAGGAAGGATAAACAACAACAACAACAAACCAGAAGTCAATGGGAAGTACCAGTAGTCTTCCCAAGTTATTTCCTGATGTCATTGTTAATTCTGCTAGGAGCCCTCAGTTACTGATCTGCCTTATTGGGTGGCAAATTCTTGGGGCTTTTTCTGTTAATTCCAATTGTGTTTAGCAGACTAAGTTGGTAATGTAGCCCATTGTAAGGGCACCAATTGTAAAAGTTTGGGGAAATCAGATAAGACATTAATTAAATCTTCATAGCAGATAAAGTAAGTTTAATGCCCCTGAGAATGAATCTTTGCTCTGCTTAAAGGCCGTTATACTATTTAAATATTCAAAAGGCACATCTTTCAAGAGAGCACTTCCTAAGTATTTGCAAAGAATTAAGGATGTCATCATTTTATTGACTAAGATTCCTTCATTAAAAAACAATGAAGTTCAGGTGCCTCTGACTTAACTGATGTGATGAAACATTTTCTATCTCTAATTAAGCCCTATTTTCTTTTGTTTCTTTATACACCATTGTTGAGTCAATTTCTTTTTCTATTTTTGAAGATAGGTGTTCATCTGCTATAGGTAAAAACCAAATGAAGATTAATGTTCATAGCAGTAAGAAAGAACAATGAATGAATTCATTAATTTTGGTTCTATTCATAATTCAATTGTCAAGGTTGATTATGTGCTTTAAATATAGCCTCATGCCTTGATTAGATGAGGCAGCAACATGAAAGTACATGAATTTGGCTCATGGGTATGAAGTAAAAGAAATAAGAAATTTGAGAAATCTTGCAGAAATGCCAACAAATCTCTATTTGTTAGTGGAAAACTAGCTTTTGAAAGAAAAGTTGAGTCAGAAACACAACCATCAAATTTGTTAATCACTTTTCTGTTCTGTGGAAACCATGCAACATTTGGTCTTTAGACACAACAGGTAAAGGGTACTGCTAATTTGATTCGATTCAACAAAGACTTGTTAAGTACTTCGCATGTCCCAGTACTGGGCACTGGAGGAAAAAAATGAAAACAAAACAGATTTTGCCTTTAAGGAGCTTACATTTTACTGGAGAGAAAACAACATGTACAAAGACAGTCAATACAAAAGTAATTTCAGGTTAGAGCAGTAGCCAACAATTGGGGGAACATGGGGGAACATGGGTTTCTTCTCAAAATTTTGAGGTCAGAGTTGGGAGAGCAGGTTCATGTGTGAAAGAATTCGCTTAGACTTTCTCTTTTAGCCAATTTTTATTTTCTTTGAAAAAGCATCACAGGCCTCCCTAGCAAGAGATCTAAATGAGACCGGGATATTCGAGGGACTTATGCCTATATAGAGATGTTTAGGATGATGATGTAATTTTGGGGTTTCTTATGGGAGTTGGAGATTTAGGGACAGGATAAGTATAAACAAGGTGAGGAAGGTGGTTGCTTGCCAGATAAGAAAAAATTGTCGTGACACAGGATGAAGAAGATGAAAGACAGGATAGGGAACACAGGATAAAAGGGACAAAGTCAATTCTTTTGGTACAAGTTATATGATATTTCAAGATAAGGGCCAAAGGGCATTGACACCCTCAAGTTATAGGATTTCAAGTTACAGGATGGACTACAGAATGAGCCTCGAACCCCCTCAGGGGACCTGGAAAGTAACCTTTAAGGCATCGTTTTTATCCACATCAAAAACAAGAATCTAAAGGGGTGTGTGAGGTGGGGTGGGCTGTATAAATTCTGTGTGAAACTAGAAATGAAATTATGTCATCTACTGCCAAACCTGTCTGGGCCTCAGTTTCTTCATCTGATTATCATACTTATGTAACCCCAGATCAGTAGCAGGGGTTGACGGTAAACATAATTTTTCTCAGGTGGGAGGGGAGACTAAAAGATTGTGAGAAGCAAGAGTTGTAAGGAAGGTCAGGAATTTTTGAGCTTTCTAAAGAGAGTAAAGTACCAGCAAGAGCCTGTTTAAAAAGAATGATGCTGTTACCCCAAATTGATTATAATCATGAGCAATTGTAATTTTGTCTGGCTCATTGACCTGTTAGGAAGTCATCTTCCTGGACAAGATTTGTTATTTGCTAGAATGTACCCTTTTTCACTTTGCTTTTGAGACCTGGTGAATTTTATCTCCCTATATATCACTCTCCACTTGTACTCCATTTTGCAGGTATAGTCAATGCAGGTGAGCCAGAATTGTTTACTCTCAGGAGGTTTGGGGTCTCTGAATCATGCTTCTTTAGTGTGGGCTTAAGGTAAGTGGATTTTCATTGTATTCTGAGTGAGTTGATTATGATGAAATAGGTAAGAAATGACAAAGTGGGAGAGAATAGTGGTATGGAGGAATGATACCACTAGTGGTATGATACAAATAATAGCCTTAGATCTTAATAATAGCCTTAGACTTTAAATACTAACCTAAAGTAAGTTCTCTCTGTTCACAAGTAAGTGGTTTCACTTAGGATATACTCCTTTACTTTACTTAGTCCTTTAGTATACCTAGCTCCCTTCAATGCTCAACTGAAGTACAACCAACTATAGGAGGACTTTCCTATTCCCCTCAGATTCCTGTACCACTCCATTTAATTTGAATTTATTGTGTATATACTTTGGATCTACTTACAAGTGACATGAAAATTGTCCAAGGATTCATTGAAAGGTACTGCTGCCAATCATCTTTATTAACAGACAGAGACATTTTAATGACTGCTTTATTATATGTGTACCCATGGTACACAAAACCCAGTGGTCTCCAACAGCCATTTTTAGCAAACTTATATTGGCTTTAGTTATAAAACAAGATGAATACAAAGGAATTTTACAAAGGGCATAAGAAGGTAAAGATGTATACATCAAAGAACAGATAGTGGAAGGCAGAGATCTGTATCAGGCAAAATTATAAACTAGTCAGTAAAAACTAGGGATAAAACTGGAATTTGTAAACTAGATACCAGAGATGTACCTTGTTATTTAATATATTCTTTTTAAGTAAGCAGAAGTAATAAAGCTGAGCCAGAAATTCTCTTATCACTAACCAGTTAATCATCCATACTAAAATTTGGTATCCCAGCTAAATTTTGCAGGCTCTAGCTACTGATAATCATTTCAGCTCATTTGAACCTCAGTAAGGGCCAGAGCCGGAACTAATCAATCAGAAGAAGCCCCTGGGACTAACAAATATTTCCGTCTTTGAGTAAACTCATAGAATGCCTCTTCCTGTGTCAACAACACCAGATAGAGCTAGGAGCATTTTTCCTTCTGTTTATAGCCATTAAGGATGAGACCCTTAACCTGAGACATGGTCTTTAATAATGGGACTTTTTCTTATCTTAATACTTTATGGACACATACTAGGTTATGATATGTTAATGGTAAAGAAAACAGATATCCTGGGTTGTATTTTTGATCAATACTTTGTCAACTTTCTTATCTTGTTGTGTTTGCAACCTATTCAACTAAGAAACTTCCTTTCTCATGGCATAATTAAACACATATGGAGAACATAAATCTGAGGGACACAAACATCCTGACTTGTGATTGTCCTAAAACATATTCTTTTATCAGACAGTCAGCACTTATGCTTTGGCTCCATGTATGTACATGTTTGTTAGCTTCAGTTAGCTTTAAGGGAATAAATAATATGAATTTGCATATTGCCTAGTTTGTTTGCCTCTTTTAGCCAAACTTTCAGGTCAACATTAGTGATGTGACTAGCTATCTTAAGGAAATTGCAATTATAAAGACAATATAGAAAATTTATCTTATCACAGAAGTAGATCTCCTTATAGAATATAGTCTTACAGAATATATGCTTCTCCAGGACAAAGTAAGTAAGCACTTAACAGATCCTGATTGATGATCTGTATGTAATATGAAGAGATTGGACCACATGAACTCTAAGGTCCCTACCAATTCTTAAGTCTGTGATCCTATGATTCTGATGAGTAAGAGGTCAATGAGTAATACACTTTGAAGCAGATAGCACAGAAGAGAGAATAAAATATTGCACAGTTCCATAGTGTATCCCAATAGAAACTTCTACATAAGACCCACCATGCATTTGGGTTGAATGTAAAGGAGCTTTGGAACTCTATGGACCATTATAACACAGGTTGTTGACCAAGATGGCAGCTGGAAAATAGGAACTTGCTTAAGCTCTCCCCCAAATCCCTCCAAACACCTGTAAAAATGGCTCTAAATAAGTTCTAGAGCTACAGAACCCACAAAATAACAGAGGAAAACAAGTCTCCCACTGAAGATAGCCTGGATGGTTGCTGAGAAGGGTCTATTGCACCATGCTGGGAGTGCACAGCAGCCCAGTGCAGGCTGCACCAGGACAGACCAGACCAGGAGTGGGGTGGAGCAGGCCTAAGGGCTCTGAATCACTGAGTTGTGGCAGTTACCAGACTTCTCAACCAACAAACACCAAAGACAACAAAGCAGGTTAGTGGGAAAAATCCTGGATCTGGGTGAGAGAAGTGCATGGTCTGCCCCAGCCCCAGGGGCAGAGGTGGCATGGTAGCAGCAGCAGGAAGCTCCTGCAGCTGTTTCCAGAACTCCAGCATCAGCTTCTTCTGGAATTCCTAGTCCACACAGTGAGAGGAATCAAGTGGTGGATCAGAGCGGGGGTGCAGGGAGCACTTTGCTGGCACAGAGGCAGGGTTCTTTTGCTTTGCCCTGCTTGGATCTGGGTTGCAGTCCTGGTTGACAGTTCTTGGGTGAGGAGGAGTGCTGGTGTGGCAGAACTTGCTTGCAGTGACTGTGGAGTAGAAGGAGCTCTGAAAACAGCAGCACATGGCCCCTAAAGCTTGGGACAAAGTAATCTCTACTCTATAAGCAGTCATAACCAGACAAAAAGCTCAAGGGTCAAGTGGTTGGCTGGGAACATGAACAGGCAGCATAAAAGGACTCAGACTATAGAATCTTTTTTTGGTGACAAAGAAGATCAAAATATACAGCCAGAAGAAGTCAACAAAGTCAAAGATCCTACATCAAAAGCCTCCAAGAAAAAATATGAATTGGTTTCAAGCCATGGAAGAGCTCAAAAAGGATTTGGAAAAGCAAGTTAGAGAAGTAGAGGAAAAATTGGGAAGAGAAATGAGAGTGATGCAAGAAAACCATGAAAAACAAGTCAATGACTTGCTAAAGGAAACACAAAAAACACTGAAGAAAATAACACCTTAAAAAATAGACTAGCCCAAATGGCAAAAGAACTCCAAAAAGCCAATGAGGAGAAGAATGCCTTGAAAGGCAGAATTAGTCAAATGGAAAAGGAGGTCCAAAAGACCACTGAAGAAAATACAACATTAAAATTATATTGGAGCAAGTAGAAGCTAGTGACTTTATGAGAAATTAAGAAATTATAAAACAGAACCAAAGGAATGAAAAAATGGAAGACAATGTGAAATATCTCATTGGAAAAACCACTGACTTGGAAAATAGATCCAGGAGAGACAATTTAAAAATTATTGGACTACCTGAAAGCCATGATCAAAATAAGAGCCTAGATATCATCTTTCAAGAAATTATCAAGGAGAACTGCCCTGATATTCTAAAGCCACAGGGCAAAATAGAAATTGAAAGTATCCGCCGATCGCCTCCTCAAATAGATCCCCAAAAGAAATTTCCTAGGAATAATGTCACCAAATTCCAGAGCCCCAAGATCAAGGAGAAAATATTGCAAGCAGCCAGAAAGACACAATTTGAGTATTGTGGAAACACAATCAGAATAATTCAAGATCTAGCAGCTTCTACATTAAGAGATCAAAGGGCTTCGAATACAATATTCCAGAGGTCAATGGAGCTAGTATTAAAACCAAGAATCACCTACCCAGCAAAACTGAGTATCATGCCCCAAGGCAAAATATGGATTTTTAATAAAATAGAGGACTTTCAAGCTTTCTCAGGGAAAAGACCAGAGCTGAATAGAAAATTTGACTTTCAAACACAAGAATCAAGAGAAGCATGAAAAGGTAATCAAGAAAAAGAACAAGAAAAAGAAATCGCAAGGGACTTACTAAAGTTGAACTGTTTTGTTTACTCCTACATGGAAAGATATTTGTAACTCATGAGACCTTTCTCAGTATTAGGGTAGTTGAAGGGAATATACATATATATATGTAGACAAAGGGCAGAGGACGAGTTGAATATGAAGGGATGATATCCAAAAAAATAAAATCAAGGGATGAGAGAGGAATATATTGGGAGAAGGAGAAAGGGAGAGATAGAATCAGATAAATTATCTTACAAAAGTGGCAAGAAAAAGCAGTTCTATTGGAAGGGAAGAGGGAGCAGGTGAAAGGGAATGAGCGAATCTTGCTCTCATTGGATTTGACTTACGGAGGGAATAACATATGCACTCAGTTGGGTATCTTACCCCACAGGAAAGTAGGGGGAAGGGGATAAGAGTGGGGGGGATGATAGAAAGGAGGGCAGAGCAGGGGAGGAGGTAATCAAAAGGAAACACTTTTGAAAAGGGACAGGGTCAAGGGAGAAAATTGAATATAGGGGGACAGGATAGGATGGAGGGAAATATAATTACTCTTTCACAAAATGACTATTATGAAGTGTTTTGCATAATGATACATGTGTGGCCTATGTTGAATTGCTTCCCTTCTTAGGGAGGGTGGGTCAGGAGGGAAGAAGGGAGAGAATTTGGAACTCAAAGTTCTAAAAACAAATGCTAAAAAAAAGTTGTTTTTTTACATGCAACTGGAAAATAAGAAATACAGGCAATGGGGTATAGAAATCTATCTAGCCCTACAAGAAGGTAAGGGGAAAGGGGATGAGGGGGGAGTGGGGTGACGGAGGGGAGGGCAGACTGGGGGATGGGGCAATCAGAATATATGCCATCTTGGAGTGGGGGGAGGGTAGAAATGGGGAGAAAATTTGTAACTCAAAATCTCATGGAAATCAATGTTGAAAACTAAAACATTAAATAATAAAAATATGAAAAAGAATAAAAAATAACTCAGGTTATTATAATCATAAGGACCTTGATTGTTAGGCCTAGTCAATTAGTCAACTAACATTTATTACTTATATCTAGGTGGCACAGTGGGTACATGCTGTACCTAGAGTGAGGAAGACCTGATTTCAAATCCAGCCTCAAACAATTAATAGCTGTGTGATTCTGGGCAAGTGAGCTAACCTCCATCTGCCTCAATTTTCTTACATATAAAATGAGGATAATACTAGCATCTGTTTACCAGGGTTGTTGTGAGAATCAAATAAAAGAATACCTGAAATGTGCTTGCAAATCTCAAATCACTTAAATGTTAGGTATCATTATCATCATCATCATCATTAACTGGAGGTCCAAAGAAAGGTACTAGGCAGACAAAGAATGTCTCCCCTTACCTTCTAATCAGGGAACAACCTATAAATAACTAGGTATTTACAAGATATATACAGAGTAGATGGAAAATAATATGAGAAGGGAAAGCAATAGGACCTTGGGGTGTGGGGGAAGCCAGAAAGGCCTTCTGCAGACAATGGGAATTGAATTGATTCTTTTTTTTCCTTTTGATCTGCTTTACTAAAAAAGCATTGTTAAGGGGTTAACAATCTTACTTTAATTCAGCATACAAATATCATTTACTTAGTTCAGGGGGAAAAAACAGCACCCTGAATTACAGACCAAATACAATTTGTAGTTATCAACATCTGGGTGTTCAGCCGGGGAGCTCATCACAAAGGCTGGCCCAGAGTTGCACGCCATTCCTGCTGTGGCGCAGAGCTCCCAAGAGAGAATACCAACCTCTGCACTTATATATCCTGTTAAGGGCCCTGAGGGCCCTGACCTCACCCAGGCTGGGCATGGAAAAGATCCCCACCACCCATATAACATCAGATACAAATCAATGACTCCCAATTGTCTCAGTGCTGAGAAATACAAAAACATCCCACTTTATCTGCCCCAATCAAACAAAGGCCAGAATCATTAAAGGTCAACAACAAAAAGTCCCACCTTAATTACTATTACAGTAGGAGAAAAGGTGTATGTGAGAGATATTGTAGAAGTAAAACCAATATGATTTGACCGTTAATTGTATATGTGAGTATATAGGGGTCCCTCAACCAATTATCATATTGCATGATCTCTAGGCACTTCTCAGGATGCTCTTCAACTGAGACATGTCCTTTCTAAACTGTGGTTCCCAAAACTTAGCAAAATACAACAACAAAAGTAATAAACAAGTAAATAGTAGTAATAAAAATACTGTAAACATATAGACTGATTTTTCCTAATTCTATTTTAAGCATTCAAAAGTAGCTATATTAGATATTAATTGAATTGATTCTTAAAGAAAACTGATTGAACTCAGAGTTGGAGGGGAAAAGGAGAGAATTCCATGAATGGGAATGGTCAGTGCAAAGGAAGGAAATTGGGAGATGGGGTGCTATCTATGTACAAGGAACATTAAGTAGACCAGTATAGCTGGATAGCAAATTGTGCCAAAGTGAAGGCTAAGAAGAATGAAAGAGGTTATGAACATCATAGAGCCAAATGGATCTCTTCCTGGGTAGCTCTGTATTTTAGCCTATTCTTGGGGACAATAATTCCTTCCAGGAAGCCCAGACAGTGCTATGTATAGACAGGCAGCCTAGGAAATGACAGGTGGAATGGTTGAGGGCTGAATCACTGTAAGCGAGGCAAGAATCTGTCCCTATTTTTCACTCACCCCCTCAACACAGGGAGTGTGGCTCTTAGTGTGGATTCTCTCAAGTAAGCTACCCAAGCAATCAGGTTCTCTGGCCTATATTGTAGCTGAGTTGGCAAGATATTTTTTTTTCCTCCAGTGCATATTGCATTCCTTCTGAGTCCAACCAACAATTAGTCCTGACTCTGCTTTGTTGCCTGCCAGAAAATAATCAAATGGAAATGTGGAGGCTTTATAGGAAGGTTTCACAGATCCACTTAGGTGGCAGCATTCCCTGGTTCAGTAGATAGAACTATTTCTTGCTTCCCTTCTACAGAAGACTATATGTGATACAGGTCATGACCTAGAAATAAATGGACAAACCATAAGCTTTGCATTCAAAATGCCACCAAGTATTGTGGCACACAATAACACAGATTATTTTGGTTTGAAAAGAAAGAACTTGACACTATTCTGAAGATGAGGTATAGGGAATATATGTTGAGTGTACCTGTCCAGGACAAGGCTGGACCTTCAATTATGAAGTTGCTAAAGTAGATTTTTGCTACTCCCTATTCCCAGTGGAATTCTTTCCACTGTATGTGTTCCCAAATTCCCATTTTCCTTTCCCCTCCCACCAAACCCCACTTTGTGACCTTTTCTTTTCAGGTACTGTGTTCTCATGCTAGTATAATACAGAGGAAAGGGAATTTGACAAATTCATTCATACCAAGGAGTCTGAGACTTTATGTCAAATTTAAATAGAAATTGAGGTCAGTAAAGTATATATAAGGATCCTTGCAGGATTTATATTGACTTCTCTGATCTGACTACAGACCTCCCTGGCTTCCTTTAAGTCTCAACTGAAATCCCACTTTCTACAGGAAGCTTTCCTCAAGCCCTCTCAATTCCAGTGCCTTTCCTCTGTTAATTATTTTCTACTTATCATGTATATGGCTCGTTTTGAATATATTTGTTTGCGTGTTTTCTCCTTCGTTGGACTGTAATCTTCTTGAGAGTAGGGACTGTTTTTTGCCTCTTTTTGTATCCCCAACACTTAGCATAGTGCCTGGCATTTATTAGGCACTTAATAAATGTTTATTTCATGTTTGCTTACTATGTGCCAGGCACTGGGTTAAGTGCTAGGAATACAAATATGAGCAAAAAGAAAGACAGACCAGGTTACATTCTAACAGGGAAGCTAACATATATAAAAGGATGATTAAAAAAACAGGGATGAGTATGGTACCTTTGTTGTAACATGGTAGCAAAGTTACAGTGTCGGAAGAACGACTGGGAGAGAGTATGGCTGGCCTGACCCTATTCCCCGCAAAGGGGGGTCTGCTGGGTAATTTTCATAGCTGCAACCGGACTAATACCCTTAAATTCACTGCCCACCACCTATTTACTGCCACTCAGTTGCTTGACCAAATCCAGCAGCATGATGTGGAAAAGGAAGGGAAGGTATCCAGAAGTATCCCGAAAGATCTGTTCCTAAATGCACACCCTGCTTTAAAACTAGTGCCTTTTCTATTCTGAAGGAGCTGCTAGCAGCCAAGATGTGGTCATGTGACTTTGGTGCTTGCCAGCATCTCAAGATTGCATTTCCCTAAGCCTCTCTCACACCTCCTCAGCTTCATCCTGAGATGAATAGAAAATCACCTGAAAAACAGACTGTTCTTTGGTTATTATTCATGCCCCTGACACCTCGTTAAGAGCCCCTGACACCCAGATTTCTGGAAACAGACACACTCCAAAAGAAACCTACACAAACATTCAGCATCCGATAATCATTCCTTTTGAATCAATTCAATGATGCTACCATTGCCACCTTGCTTTTCCTCACATATGATACTTGCATCTCCTCTCTCCATGCCTTTCCTCCATTCCTAGAATACTCTCCTTCTTGACCTCTGCCTCCTAGAGTTCCTTGATTCTTCAATATTCAGCTCACTCAGCTTCTGAAGCAGGCCTCTTCTGGTTATCCCAGCTACTTATGCCTTCCCCTCTAAGGTTACTATCCATATGTGTCATATGTGTACCCATTTAGGTACATGTTGTCCCCCCAATTAGAATGTAAACCTTGTGAGAGGAGGATTTGTTGGGTTTTTTTGCTTTTTCTTTGTATTCTTCAGTGCCTAGCACAGTTCCTGAAATTTAGTAATAGCTTGATAAATGCTTGTTAATTGATTGAATTCAGCTCAGTAAAACAAAAGATTTTAAATACAACTAAAGTCATTTTGACCAACAAGTTGGCTGCTTAGTCATACTCCGGAAACTTTTCTGCCATTCACCTTTAAATTAAGGAATTATCTCCCAGATGTGGGGTAATTAGAGCTAAATCATCAAGGTAAAAACTAACACTACAGTCACACATTTATGGGATGGATTTTAAAGATAATGTTAGAGTTTGTCTGGGATGGCTGAGAAGCAGGAAGACTGAGAATAGAGGCAGCCTTCTCCCTCAACTTCAGCCTTTGCTTAGCTAACTGACTGATCACATATTGGAGATGAGAAGGGAGTCATCAGTTCTCTTCTTTCTGATGAGACAGAGGCCACCAGGCCTTGCGATCTGCTCTGTCTCTGTGCCAGCCATTTCCTCTGTCCTACTTATGTGATGTAAGTGCTCCTTAGGCTTGATGTCCAGCCCACCATGGACTTCTGGGACTTTTCATATGTCATACCCCTGGACTTTATTTTATACTCAGAATGCAAGCTCCTTGAAAGTGGGGAAAATCTTTCTATTTGTATCCCCAATACTTAGTGAAGTGCTTGGCATATTATAAGTAATTAATACATACTATTTCATTTATTCATTGTCAGTCATTGTTCTTATCAATTCTGCCTCTAATGTGTAATAGCCCTTGACACAGTATTAGGGCTTTCTTCTCTTGTTTTTCTTCCCAGAGTCCCATGACAAAATGGGTTAAGAATTCTAATAATTGAGTTTATATTCATTTTCAAATGTAATGGTATTGATTCGTTTATACTCTAAAGCTGGGGATATTGACTTTCAGAGAGTGGCTCACCAGGATGACCTAGACTAGAGCAAGATGAGAGAGGAAAGGGAAAAGCTTGGTGAGTTACTCCTACCTCTTGCAGCTTGAACTAGAAACTGAAAGAATTTATGGAAGCACACTAGAACCTTTCAGGCCACATGTTGTGTAGAGGTTAATAGCAGCAAGGTGGTCCAATGCCGCTTGAGTCATAAGTGCCCCAATTCAAATGTGACCTCAGATACTTACTAATTGTGTGACTTTGGGTAAATCTCTTAACCTCCTCTGGCTTAGTTTCCTCATGTGGAAAATATGAGGAAAATAGCACCTACCTCTCAGGGTTTCTGTGAGGATAACATGAGATGATATTTGGAAAGTTCTTTACAAACATTAAATAGTGCTCCTACAAATGCTGGCTATTATTAGGCCATGATGTCCTCAGACTCAGGCTCAAACTGCTTAGGATTGATCAGGCCTAAACAAGCCTCAGACAGCTTGCTGAGGGAGATGATTTGGTGAAATTGTTTATTGGCCAGTTGTTTCTTTTACAAAAACTTGAATTAAGCTACCAAACATACCTTGCTTTCTGGAAGGATCCATTTTGTAAACATAAGAACCAAGGACCAACATCTACTTCTGGGCTCTGGAAATCTTTTGGAACTTCTAAGTTCCCTACTGTTGTTGAGCCACATGCATAAAGACCTTTGGTAGGACTTGTGGTGGGGTGCAGAAAGGTCAATATGGACTTTTGTTGTTGAGTCATTTCAGTTGTGTTTGACTCTCCGTGTTCCCATTTAGGTTTTCCTTTGCAAAGATACTGTGTTGGTTTGCCATTTCCTTCTCCAGCTCATTTTACAGATGAGGAAACTGAGTTAAACAAGTTTAAGTATCTGAGATCACATTTGAACTCAGGTCCTCCTGACTCCAGGACTGGTCCTCTTATCCACTGTTCCACCTAGCTGCCCACAATACAGACTAGGTCACAGGATTATAGATGTGAATCTCAAAGGGGCTACCCCTTCATTTTACAAATGGAGAAACTGAGTTCAATGGAAAGGAGTGATCTGTGTCAGAATTTACTTCTAATATCCATGGGAGTTTGTGGGAGAAGGGGGAAGAGAAGAATAGAGAAAGGCGTGAGATGAATAAAGGGGGGGAAATGTGGTGGTGATTGGGAAGGGTTTAGACTTGTGAAGAAAGCTAGAGATTGAATTTGGGGAGGAGAAACTTGGAAGAAACAGAAATGCTCAAAGAGCACTCTCTAGATCCAGATTATAATTCCACTTTCTGTGAAAGGAGGTTGAAGGAGAAAATGGATTAAGAAGTACTCAAAGGGAAGAATTTAAGGAGAAGGAAAAGGTAGTTGGTAAGGCAAGGTATCTAAGAAAAGGATTTTTAAGTAGGAATAAAAATTGAAAAAGACATTATAGTAATTTCCTGTCTTGTTCTATCTTGGTATATAGGAAGACAACAGACATCTTCACTGTTGCCGTCATGTCAGCAAATAGCTTTCCCAGTTCCCTGAGTTTAAGTCTAGTTAAAATTAATTTTTGGTAAGATAACATTCACCCATGTAATATAATTAGGGAACCATCTAATCTAACAAACTATACTAGGTGGTAGAAGTAGAAAGGCAAAAATTAGGGAAAAAATGAACCAAACAGTCCCTGCACTCAGTGAGTTTATATGCTATTGGGGGATGTACAACATGTCAAGAGACAAGTATGTACATGACAATTAAAACTGGAGAGAGACAAGGAAAAACTTGCAATAGATGATGCATGAAGTGAACACCGAAGCAAACTGATGCTGCTGAAAGGTAGGAGTGAGGAGAAAATTCATAATGTCAGTCTATGCAAAGGCCTGGAGGAGGAAGAGGAAGTACCAATTATATGGCATGCAGGAATGGCAAGCAGGACAGTTTAGCTGGAATCTGCAGTTTGCAAAGGGGGGGGAGTTAGAAACAAACCTAGAAGGAGAGGCTAGAGCTAGATTGTGAAAGACTTTACATGTCAAAATCAGGAAATTTTTACTTAACCTGGGAGTAATAAGAAGCTATTGAAGATTGTTGGGTGAGAAATGGCATGGTCAGATTGCTATAGAAAGATTTTTTGACAGCTACATGGAAGATAACATTGAAGAAGGAAGAGTCTAGGAGTTTAATTTGGAGGCTGTTGCAATAGGTCAAGTGAGAGGGGATGATTGTCTAAGTTAGGAGACATAAGAATGAACGCAAGAAATCAACAAGGTCGATTGGTTGTTGTCCTTTCTTGAAGAGGACCAAAATGACATCATATGCTAGAGTCAAGTTTCAATGTGTCCAACTGTGGCTGATCAGATCGATGGGAGCTTGGAATGCTCTACCACAGGTCAGGCACAAATAGTCCATATGAACATTTGGGGTGGATATTCTAAATTTGTGCATCCTGTGTTTCCTTTGAGCTGTTTCAATTCTACTTTGCTCATAGAGCACAACACCTTCTCCGATGTGGGCATTCCATGCTGGGTGGTTCTGTGCCAGTGTCTCTCATGTCACACAATCAATTCCAAAGTTCTTAACAGAGACCTTGAGAGTATTGCTTTTTCTGACCACCATGTGAATGCTTGCCCTGTGTGAGTCCTCCATAAAACAATCTTTTGACAAGTGTAGGTTTTGCATTCAAACAATATAACCAGCCCATCAGAATTGTGCTCCCTGAAGCAGAATTTGAATGCTTGGAAGTTTAGTTCGAGTGTCTGGTACCTTATCCTGCCAGATGATCTTCAGAATCAACAAGACTTAGCAACTGATTGGATGGGAATGTAGGGCAGGGTTGGATAGAAGGAAGAATCAAGGAGAACTACCCACAGATCTAGACCCCAAGTTAGGAACCCTTAGTGCAGAGAAAGAGAAGATTTTCTGTGAGAGGCCAGCCTCAGGCTCTAGATTAGAGTGCGGTGAGATTCATGTGGATTGTAAAATATAATAAAAATCGTTTACATAGAATAACGTCCTAGCCATCTCCTTAATGTGTTGCCGCTATTCTGGCCATAGTCTTTATTGCTCCTCCCGTCCCTCAACCCCAACTCTGATAGGTGAGCTTTTGCCTTACCTTGCTAGGAAACAGTTCTTTACTTTCTGGCCATCTCCACAGGCTGCTTCTGATTGAGTGCCATCATCCCCCCACCCCCACTCCCTCCTTACTCTCCACCTTCCCTTTATGTGCTATCTTCCCGTATTAGAATGTAAGAATTTTTAAGACAGGGACTATTATGCTTGCTTGCATCTATATCCCCAGCACAAATGATGCAAAAAAGTATGCCACATAGTAAGCACTTAATAAATTCTCTCTCTCTCTCTCTCTCTCTCTCTCTCTCTCTCTCTCTCTCTCTCTCCCCACCTCTCTCTCCCTCTCTCTCTCATCTCTTCTTCTTCTTCTGCTTCTGCTTCTTCTTCTTCTGCTATTTCTTCTTCTTCTCCTCTCTGTCTCTCTCTGTCTCTCTGTTTCTCTCTCTCTCTCTCTCTCTCTCTCTCTCTCTCTCTCTCTGTCTCTCCCTCTCTCTCTCTCAGCTTAAAGGACATAATTCAGATGAAGTGTTGCTCTCTTTCGTATTTGCATTCACCACATCAATGGCCATCGTAGGTCAGTGGAAATTCTACTAAATCTCTAGCACCAAGTCCCTAAAATCTGGATCTTGTAATGCACAGGTGGAAATGAAGCCAAACCACTGAGAATGGCCTCTCTGTACTCTGATGGGTAAAGCAGTTCAGCCCATATAAAATGGGTACCATTCTTACCACAGAAAATCCTAGACATTTGGATGTGTAAGGGCCCTTAGGTAGCAGAAATCATCCAGTCCAGTGCATGAGTTTTACTACTGGGGAAGGCAAAATTCAGAGAGATAGAATGACTTACCCAAAGTCTCACCAGTAGAAAGTGGAAGAGCTTGGATTTGAACCCAATTCTTTTTAGGCTAAAGACTTAGTTGTTGGAGATGTAGGAGAGGAGCTCAGGAAGAGACACTACGGATATATATATATATATATATATATATATATATATATATATATGTGTGTGTGTGTGTATGTGTGTGTGTGTGTGTGTGTATATATATATATATATATATATATATATATATATATACACAGATTCAGTTATCATTTGTGTGGAAGTGACTCAAATGACAACTGAATCCATAGGTAGCTGGTAATATAACCAAGTGTGCTTGTATGTATACAGAAAAGAAGCAAGAAATGTACTAATTTATGTGGTTCTAATATGTTCTTTAGAAGTTGAAAGCATGGAGAGATCAGTGTGGTCACAGTATAAAGTTTATGTGTACTTATTTGTACTATATTCTGGCTGTTTTCATTAATTATGAGGGGAAAAATCAGATAGTCCAGAAACTTCACAAACCTGGCACCTTTGGAAACCAACAGAATGTGTCATTTCTTAGAAAATTTCAGATTGACTTCCTCCTCCTTGTGGACCTACAGTCAATTATTTTTCAAAAAGCAACAAAATAGAGCAGTACTCAAGGTAATATACAAAGTCACCCTGTTTCAGGTTTGTTTGTTTTTTTCCACAAGGATTAAAGATTTTTCCCAGTCAGTTTACATTCTTTCCATGATTAATTTGAATCAGCTTACTGCAAATTCTCCTCACAAAACAATCTGCTTATTATGGGATAATGTTGGCATGTAAAGACATTTACCCCAGATGATGTCAGAGCTTTAGGTTGGAAGAAATCAGGGGTAGGTGAGGATAGCCAAGCCTTGACCCCCAAATGAGAAATAGTCATTCATCTTACTTCTTCAGGGACTTCAAAGTAATCAGAACTCAGAAAATAATTGCCATGTGGAATCCATAACTTTCACCTGCCTGGAGGATATAACACATACTGGGACTCCCAAGATGGATGTCTGATATGTACATTCTGAACGGAGTCAATTATTCAGATTCAGACTCTTTTCCAAGAGCCCTCAAGCAATGAACAAAATGCACAACTAGTGACTTGGTGTCACTGTCAGAAAAAAGGAATACAGGACAAAACTCCAATAGCAAAGATCCTTTGTGATTTTGGTCTTGAGTAGTTCAGGTTGGGAGTAGACAGATTTAGCCATGATCTCTCTATGTTCCAATAGCTCAAACTATTGAAGGATGGAGATGGGAAAAGAGCTACAACATATTCTTTAGGGTCAATGGCTTTATGGAAATAAAATAACCCACTTGAATCCTCTGAATGAGGTCTGGTGGGTGAGCTTTAATTCCATCATTGCTACTATTAATGTTTCCATCAGAATGATGCTAACCTATTCTACATCCTGATAAGTTTTTTGGGGACTCAGGAAGCCTCAAACCTGTCTCAGGAAGACAGGCCTATATTCTGACTGCCCTTTAGAAAGCAAAATTTATCATTTTTAATTGACAAGAAAAGTCGAATTCAGTCAAACTAAATGTGAGAGAAGGGTGAGAATCATTGAAGGCACTCCTAGGAGAAGGTCTGCCTTCCCAAAAGCCTTTTTCACATCTAAAGAAGTATAAACAGGTCACACATTTTTGAGAAACATGTGGGGGGGGTTGTTTTTGAGGGTGAAAGTGTCTTACTACTCAGATCAACTGTATGTCACGGTAAGTGATGTTTCCTTTGGTAATTACACATTCTCTGTTCAACAGCAGGGGAAATGTTTGTGTGAAATGCATATTATTTCCAGTTCATGAATTAGTGCTATTGAGGAAATGACTCACTGTATCAGGAGCCCAATTTGGTTTCCTAAGCCTATTTTCTCTTTCTTTCCCCCTAGACCATTCACCAAAGGATAATGCACACTCCAAGCCTGAAACTCTACAAAAGAATTAAAGTCTTGAATTTTAAAGGTCCCAGATCAAAGGTATCCTGAATCTTCATTTGAGAATTAGGGATGTAGACATAACATTTAGCAAAAGAGAACAGTGATGAAAGTAGGTCCAGGCTCTGAGCCCTCATAGCAAGGCTTAAAGAAACATGTTTATGATAAAGATGGCAAATGGGAGGACCTGGCCGGCAAAACACGTAACTGGTGCTTTTAAAGGCTTGCAATATTTAAATACAAAGACTCCATCCTCCATATTGCAGTAGCAGGGCATCAAAATATAAATGCTGAAATGTGGCCCAAACTGCAAATTTTTAGAGCATCTGTTACACTGTAAGTAAAGATGATGGGGAGGGCGGAGCCAAGATGGTGGCTAGAAAGCAGGGACTTGCTTGAGCTCCCCACCAGGTCCCTCCAAAAACCTATAAAAATGGCTCTGGACAAATTCTAGAACTGCAGAACCTGCAAAATAGCAGAGGGAAGCAGGGCTTCAGCCTAGGACAGCCTGCATGGTTGCTTGGTGAGGTCTATAGTGCACGGAGCTGGGAGTGGAGGGGAGCAGAGCCCAACGTGGGCGGTGGCAGGACCAACCACTCCAAGAGCTAGGCGGAACAGGCCCTAGTGCTCTGAATCAGTGAGCTGTGGCAGTTACCAGACTTCTCAACCCACAAACACCAAAGACAACAGAGAAGGTTAGTGGGAAAAGCTGCTGGGGACAGAGTGAAAGAAAGAGTTCACAGTTCAGTCACTGCCCTGGGGTGGTGCATGCAACTAGGAAGTAAGATACACAGGCAATGGGGCATAGAAATTTATCTTGCCCTACAAGAAAGTAAGGGATAAGGGGATGGCAAGAGGGAGTGGGGTGACAGAAGGGAGGGCTGACTGGGGAATGGGGCAACAAGAATATATGCCATCTTGGAATGGGCAGGAGGGTAGAAATGGGGTGAAAATTTGTAATTCAAACTCTTGTGAAAATCAATGTTGAAAACTAAATATATTAAATAAATTAAATAAGTAAATTTAAAAAAAAGTAAGTAAAGATGATACATTAGGAAAGCTGTTTGCTCCATTAAAGTACCATTCTTACTGAAGTGTTAACTAGGGCCAGGAACTTTTTCTGTGTCCTAACTCAGAAAATTGAGGCCTCCTGAATCTTAACTGATATATCTTATTCTAAAGTTAGGTGCTGGGGTAAATGCCTCATGTGGCTATAATGACATCAGGAGGTTTACTTAATGGTCATAATGCAGACTATGCCCATATTCAAACGATACTTGTAAACAAAGTGAAGAAATAGCGCCATTGCCTAGAGGGCTTCTGTCCCAGGCTTCAAGAGAACATTACCACAACCTGCCAACTAAGTTCTGAAAAACATATAAATAGCTTTTCCCATTTAGTGGGGTCATAGTAGCATGACAGAAGATTAGACTTATAGCTCGATTGTAGCGGGGAGCAGGAGTTCCTAACCTCAGAGGGATGAACTTGTTTTTAAATATTTTGATGACTTTATTTTAATATAATTAGTTTCTTTTGTAATTCTATGTATTTTATTTTCTGCATTTAAAATATTACTTTGAGAAAGGGTCCATAGGCTTCCCCAGACTATCAAATGAGTCTGGGACACAAAAAGTTTAAGAATTCCTGCCTCCCCACCTTAAAGACCACCTTGTCTATGATTTTCATTTTATAGGTAAGAGAGAACGCTGAAGCTCAGAGAGGTCAAGGGACTGGCCCAAGGTAACAAGGAGCCAGGATTTGACCCTATTCCTCTGCCTGACAATCTAATGTTCTTTCCACCTCACCACAACACCTCCATTAAGTTTGTATAAACATGTCAGTGCCCTCACATAATGTTTGTGCCTGATTCCTTTGATATGGCAAAGGGAAGAAAAACTAGCATTAAAAGAAACCTTGAGAGGTCATTGAGTCTATCCACCTTCCTGAGAGAAAGGGCTGCACCTCCATCACTTCAGACAGCTCTAATAAACCAACTGTTCATTTAAGCCAAGGAAAATTGTTTCAAAGTGTGGCTGGCTGCTTTTAATTTATGTGCTCACTGATTTCAATATTGTAAGAAGTTACTGGGAACCAAATTCTGTTCTGAGACACTCAAGGGTAACTCCTACTAAATTTGGTTTGGTCTGAACCATTTCCTTGTGAGGTCTCCTATTCAATGCATTTGTTATCAAGGCTTGGAAAGCTTGAATAACTGATTCTCAAGGCTAGTGAATATTGAGGAATCTATTCCTGGAAGCATTTTTACTGTTCATCATAGGAGAAACCCTAGGGAGCTGATATAGGCCAAACAGGACAACTTTCATCGGTTCATTTTCCTAGATTTCCTAAACTTCCAAAGTATTTGATTTAAAAAAAAAAAAACAATGTTTTTGTCTACATATAGCCTTTCATGATCTCCCTCCCCCCACCCTGTGGCAAAATGTACCTTCAATTTTTTATGTGTTTCTTTATGGATATTTTCTCTCCCTGAGAGAATGTCAGCTCCTTTAAGGACATTTAGTCTTATTTTTATTCATGTCCCCATTTCCTATCATAGTGCCTGGCATATAATCAGTACTTAAAAATGCTTATTGTTTATTTGATTGATTGATCTGTGCTTTTTGATCTAAAATTGGGGAAAGCAAGAATGAAGCTAGGCTTAGAGAACGGGGCTGAATCAACTATGACTTATCAAGGTGAACACCTCTCACTGTTTCATCCAAACCATGCCAGGGCTGTCCTCAATCTCTGCAGGAAAGTCATGTGAAAGCAGGGTCACGCTTGCAAACCAACAAGGGGCAGCTGATAAGCAGCTGCCAGGTGAGATAACCATCCAGTATGTCCACCAGAGTGCTGATACCAGCAGCCAGCAAAATGGTAGGGATTCATAATGTTTATTTTGGGTCATGCTGACACACCAACTAACGGGTGACACCCCACTACTTTACCCTTCCCAGTAACGGTCAATAGAGTGACTCTGAGTTAGCCAGTTCACCTAGAAAACTAATATTTATTAAGTGCCCTCTATGTGCCAGGCATTGTGCTAAGCCCTGGGGCTACAAAGAAAGGCAAAAAATGATCCCTGCTCTTGAATGTGTGCAAACTACTCCTACTAACCCACTATATCTACTGGGTGGCCCTATATGACAAACTGCGCTTCATCTTCCTATCCCATACAGCCATTCACCCAGTCAAGGGTGGGGACCCTGCAGCTTGGAGGCCACATGTGGCCCTCTAGGTCCTCAAATACATCCCTTTGACTGAATCCATATGGGGCCTTGAGGCTGCATGTTCTACCCCCCACCCTTCCCCAACCCAGACTATCTCATCATTTGCCTGCTGTGTGGCCTCATATCAGCAAACCCTATGCCTCCTACCTTTCCAGAACAAAACTGTATTTCCAGGTCACTTCCACCTTTTGTGTGTTGTATTCACCTAATAGGCTGTAATGGCAGCTAGGTGGTACAGTGGATGGAGTACTAAACCTGGTGTCAGGAAGACCTGAATTCAAATCTGGCTTTAGTTACATACTATCTGTGCCACCCTGGACAATTCACTCAACCCTGTTTGCCTCAGTTTCATTATATGTAAAATGAGCTGGAGATGGAAATGGCAAACCACTCTAGAATCCTTGCCAAGAAAACCCCAAATGGGGTCACAAAGAATTGAACATGACTGAAATTAACAATGTTAAATTCCTTGAAGGTAGCGATGGTCTCTTAAAAAAAAAAAAAAGAATCCCTAGTGGTTGATGCAATGTCTTTTACATAGTAAGTGCTTAATAAATGCTTTTTTCTCCATTATGTACTGAATATGTTTCAGGCATTCTGCCAAACACTAGGCATACAAAGACATAAAGCTCGTGGGTGGGCCCCCAAAGATCTTTACATTCTCACAGAGGAGACAATAAATACCTAGTTAGCTATGAGACACATACAAGGCAGACCCAAGATAGTCTTGGATTGGAAGACACTAATAATAATAATCATAAGTAGAATTTATATAGCCCCTGAATGTTTACAAAATACTTCACATATGCTATCTCATTTAATCTTCATAACAACTCAGACTTGCCTAGGGTCCTACAGATATTGTATCTGTAACAGGATTTGAACTTGGGTCTTCCTTATTCCAAATCTACCATTCCATGCACTGCACTACCTAGAAGCCTGGGGAAGAAGTAGAGTGAACACTGCATATTTAGACTTATTTTTTTTTTGGTGGGGAGTGGGGGGGTGGGGCAGGGGAACTGGATCCATGATCTTATTGGTCCAGTGAAGTCCCAATGAGACAGATTCCTCTTCCAAAACAGGTAAGAAAGTACCTGCTGGAAAGACTTACATGCTCTGCAACTCAGATTCTTAAAAAGTAGCCTGAGACTCCGAGGCATTAAGTGATTTTCCTGAGGCCACACAGGCAGTATGGGGCAGAACCCGGGTATCCCTGACTTTGAGGTCAGCTCTCTATCCTCTACAACATGCTGTCCCTCTACACTGAGGTTGAAGTAGAGAAAAACAGACACAGTTTAAGAAATTTTAGAATTGTCCCAATAATATAAACATGCAATTTATTGTCCTGAGTTTATTATACATGGGGTTAAAATGACAGATGTAAGACCTGTGAGTTCTTTTCATGGAGCAAATTTCCTAACTCAGAGAGGAGCCTTTCTGTAGAGGTGACTACTGAACTCCATCAGTCAGTTAGCCAATTGTCCCCTTGTCCTTAAATTCCCATCCTTCTTTACCTGGATTCTCAGAATCAGGTCAGGATGTAGAAAGCATGGCCAGCTTACAACAGCAAGACCTGCTAATGTTTGCCTGATCCCTTTTCCCCCACTGTTACAGTAATTAGGGTGGGACTTTTTTTTTACAGGTTTCTCTTTTAGAATGCTAAAGTAATCAAGTGCCTTTGATTAAGCCTTGCTAGGTGCAAAGCCCCAGGCCCACACCCTTTTGCTAACTTGCTGTAAAGGTCCAGGCTCTCACCCTTTTGCTGATTAGGTGTGAACCCCTGGGGCCTTAAAAAGGGTTTATAAACTCAGGGGTTAGCATTTTGTCTGGGGCTTTCACTCACTGGAAGAGCAGTTGATATGGAGATTCTGGGTAACTGCTGGAGCCCCCCAGCTTTGAAGAAAACCCAGATGTTAGTGCTTTTCTCTCTGGTAACTGTTGGTGTATTGCTTAGACAGACAGCTAGAAACCTGTCTGCTGATTCATGTTTATTTGCTCTGTTTATGTTGTCTGTGTTTGTAATTTCTGTTTGTATTTGCTCTGAAGTCCCTAAGTGAATTATATATATGTGTGTGTATATATATATATATATACACACACACGCATGTATATATATATATGTATATACATATATATGTATATATATGCATATATATATGATTAAAGTGAGATTGTTAACCCATTAAAATTGCTTTTTTTAGAAAAGCAGATCAAAGAACCTATGCTAGCAGCTCTTGTTGCTGGTCTGGTTGGGTCTTATACCTCAGCAGCAGCTGCTAGCCGTATTGTTGTTACACCGAAGACCTTTTGGACTTGTCCTAAAGTAGCCATATTAGAGAAAGTCCTTTGGCCAAGAGTCAAGAAATGAAAAAATGGTACCTAAAACCTCCCAATGACTTAGGATTTTTTTTTCTCCTGAGGAATGGAAGAAAAAATCCAGAACATCAAATCCGTAAGGCACCCACTCAAGTCACCCAGTGTAGATTCATTTTTGACAACAGCAGGCAGTGTTCACGGTCCTTCTTCCCCAAGCTTCTAGGTGGTACAGTAGATATCTTCTGTGGTCAGTTTTTAGTAAAAAGATCCCTGAACTCAACATCAGATAAATTGGTTCCAACATTTATTAGTTCTTGGACAATCTCTTTAAGGGTCCGTTTCATAATCTCTGAAATGGGGATGAGTAGCATGCGCCTCACAAAGCTATGATAAGAATGAAATGGGAATAATAATACACTACTTGCCTCAAAGGGTTGTTATGAATAAAGTACAAAATAAACATGGCCTATTTATAATCTATATTACCTTTGCTTCACATCTCACAATGTGTAGTGGTCTAAGAATCTTAGTAATAACTTGGAATTTTACATTCAGCCCCAATGAACATGGTACAAATGCAAGAGCATTGTGAGGCTTGAATGAGACAGTGGATGTAAAGCATTTGCAAACTGTAAAGTGCCATATAAAGGCCAATTATTATTATTAGTGATTATTGTGGAGCAACTGTTATTATTAAAATATATACGCATACAATTTAAAGTTTAATCTGTGTTATCAACATTGTCATAAGTCTAAGTAAAAAACACAACCAATCAAGCCTTGATATGTACTGCTGATTTCTGAGGTATTAATGTTCACCTGGAAGATTTAACACTCAGGTCTTCTAAGCATTAACTATGGTTTCCCATTTTCCTTTTTATCACCTGCCAATCTATCAATTCAGACATGATCAGGATGTTCTCCAATTCTAATCATTTTTTGGACCCTTTCTCCTGAGCAGCAGTTGAGTCCTTTGGCCAGGGGCTATGAAATGAGACAGAGATGCTTCCTGACCAAAAGCATACTAGTAAGGTATCCCAGGATGTGCTAGGCCCTGCCAATGGGAGTACATTCCCCAACAGTGAAATAAGTACCTGGCTACCAGCAGACAATTAGGTGGAGTTTTCTCCTTGAATTGTGTCAGAAAACTTGGATCTCAAGTAAACTGAACTTCCCCACCCATCCAAAGTCAAGTATTGTTCTCTTGTTCTTGCAGATTTTCAGGGTAATTCGTTTGCCTCACTTATTGGACATCAGTATCCATAGAATGGAGGGTACCTAGCCAAGTGTGGATATGTTCCAATGAAGTTTGGAATTTGTGTGTAACATTTTCCATGCTCAGTTGAGTACTTGTTAGAAATAGAGATGCTGCCTGATGAAAAATGACCCTTAAAGAGGCCGTTTTATAAAGACATACATTGTCTTTCCCTCAGGTTTGAAAATGACTGGGCAATTTACCTTAGCCTACAAGTGTAGCTTGGAGATGGATGGGTGACATTGCCTGCGTCTACATTAAAACCTAATATTCATAAGGCACCTTTGACTTTTTAAAAGCTCTTTCACATCTACAATTTTATTTTATCTTCACATCATCCCTGTAAGGTAGGGAGGGCAGGTATTCTGGAGATGAGAAGACTTAAGGGGGCATGATCCTATGATCTTCAAATATGTGAAAGGTTATCGTGGGAAAGAAGAATTAGACTTAATCTACTTGTTCCCAGAGGGCAGAACTAGAACTGCAATAGGAAAAAGAAAGGAGGCAGATATGAGCTCAATATAAAGAAAAGCTTCATAACACTTAGAACTGTTCAAAGGTATAATGGGCTACCTCAGGATACAGTGCCCATGAAAGGGCAGGGTAAGGGGGGTAGGAATGGTGTCCTCAGTTGGAGGCTGAGTGACTAATTATCAGGGGTGTTGTAAATGGGATATATTTTTTTCAGGAAGAATCCAATTAGGTTAGATTTGAGATCATTTCCAATTGTGTGGGTTTATGACTTTTAGTATTTAAACTTAGAAGGGACCTATGAGGGGAGTGGAGGCAAGATGCTAGAGTAGAGGAAGGGAACACTGCAGCTCAGTTCTCCCAACATTCCCTTCCAAATTACTTTAAAATCACAAATTGAACTCTGGAGTGGCACAGTCAACAAAAGGTTAGGGTGAGATGTTTTTTGCAGCCCAAGACCACTTAAGAGGTTGGAAGGAGAGGTCTGTGACACTAGGCTCAGAGTGCACATGATGGCAACACCAGCTGTGGGCCTTGGAGGCAGCTGCAATAGAACAGAAGCTGCTTTGGGGGCTCTCAGACCAAAGACAGTAAGAGGATCAAACAGCTAGCCAGAAAGAGGTTACAGGAGACCCCTGTGCTAGCACTGGACACAGAACAGGGCACCCTTTGGCAAATCCATTGCCTATACACAGTTGCCAGTTACAGTTCCAGGGCAGAGAGGAGTGCTTGCAGTGGGAGGGGAATAGGGACCCTCCCAGGGTAAAGACCAGAGCATGGACAAAGAGAGCAGTGATCATACCTTAGCCTGGATCACACCAGCTTGGAATCACTGAAAACTTAACGTCACCCAGAACTAACTGTGAAAACAGCAGTACAAAAAAGCCTGAAGCTTGGTGCAGTGTGTCATGTGACTTGCCAAGTAAGCCAAGTCCAACTTTAACATAAAGGTCCAAGTCAAGAAATAGGATAGAAAAATAAGTAAACACACAAAAATCCTAAACATATAAAGGTACTATGATGACAAGAAATCTAAAGACATAAACTTAGAAGAAGACAAAAACATGAAAAGAATTATAAGCAAAGCCTCAAAGAAAAAAGCACAATTATTGGAAGAGCTAAAGAAAGAGCAAAAAAAAATTAAAAATCAAATAAGAATGATAGAAGAAAAATTGGGAAAAGAAGTGAGCGATGCAAGAAAATCCTAAAAAGCTTGGCAAAAGAGGCATAAAAAATAAATAAAACCTTAAAGAACAGAATTAGTCAAATGATAAAAGAGATACAAAAGTTCAAGAAAAAAATAATTCATAAAAATTAGAATTGGACAAATGGAAGCTAATGATGCCTTGAGATCTCAAGAACCAAAAGAAAAAAAAAAACAAAATGAAAAGAATGGAAAAGATCTGTGACGTTACCTAATCTAACATCTCCATTTGACAGCTCAGGAAGCTAAAATGCCACTTAACATACCCGTTGTCATAAACTAGTTAATGGAAGAGCCAGGACTAAAATTCAAGACTCCTGATTTCAAATCCAGTGCTCTTTCCATTATGCAGCACTCTTTCTTATCCTGTCTGCTGTGATATTAGAGTCAAATGACCAGGCTTCAAATTCTTGATCAACTACCTGTTACTTGTGTGCTGCTGGGCATGTGACTGAATTTGTTTCCTTATGCTCTAGGTCAACAGCATCAAACTCATCTAGCAAAGAGAGCCACTAAACCATACATAAGGACCCCTGTGGGTTGCACATTTACTTAGAAAACCACATATTAACATTGACTATGTTCTATTGCATTTAATTTGTTTATTTTTCTAGCTATTTTTAACATTCATTTTTTAAAAAATATTGAATTCCAAATTCTCTATCTTTCTCCAGCCACTTCCCCACTCATTGAGAAGACAAGCAATATGATATCAATTACGCATATGAAGTAATGCAAAACATATTTCCATATTAGCCATGTTGCAAACAGCAACAACAAAGAGGCAAGAAAAATAAACTGAAAAAAGTTTGCTTCCGTCTTCACTCAGGGTTCATTTCTGGAGGTAGATACTATTTTTCATCCTGGGTCCTTTGGAATTTTTTTTTGTTTTTAGTTTATGAAATAAACACATTTTCATAACATAGAATAAAAAAAGATGATTGCACATGAAACTTCAAATTTATTATGTACAACTGGCTATTCCTTTTAAATATATAATAAAATTGTCATGTGACTTTGTTTTTGACTACCCTCACTCCACCCACCCAAGAAATGTTTTTAGATCATTGTATTGAGTAGAGTAGCCAAGTCTTTCACAATTGATCATCATTACAAAATTATTGTTATTGTGTACAATGTTCCCCTGGTTGTGTTCACTTCACTTTGTATCAGTTCATATAAGTTCTCCCAGGTTTTTCTGAAACTGTCCTGGTCATCATTTCTTATAGAACAATAGTATTCCATCACAGTTGTACACCACAACTTTGTTTAGTTATTTTCCAATTGACAAGCACTCCTCAATTTCTAATTCCTTGCCATCACAAAAAGAGCTGCTAGAAATATTTTTGTACATATAAGTCCTTCCTACTTTTCTTTAATATCCTTAGGATGCAAACCTAGTAGTGGTATTGCCAGGTCAAAGGGTATGCACAGTTTTATAGCCCATTAGGCATAGTTCCAAATTCTTATCTAGAGTGGTTGGGCTAGATCACAACTCCACCAACAGTGCATTAGCATCCCAATTTTTACACGTTCACTCCAACATTTGTCATTTTCCCTTTTCTGTCATATTAGCCAATCTGATAGGTGTGAGATGGTATCTCCAAGTTGTTTTATTTTGCATTTCTCTCATTCATAGTGTGTTAGAGCATTTTTTGTGACTATTGATAGTTTTGACTTTTTCTGAAAACTGCCTGTTTATATCCTTTGGACATTTATCAGTTGGAGAAGGGACCTAATTTTTATAGATTTGTCTCAATTCACTATATATTTGAGAAACGTGGCCTTTATCAGAGAAATTTGCTGTAAATGTTTTACCCAGTTTCCTGCTTTCCTTCTAATTTTGGATGCATTAGTTTTGTTTGTGCAAAAACTTTTAAATTTATCCATTTCACTTCCCATGATCCTCTTTATCTCTTTTCTGGTCATAAAGACTTCCCTTATCCATACATTTGACAGGTCAATTTTCCCATGCTCTCATAATCTGTTTGTGATATCTTTCTTTATGTCTAAATAATGTGGCATACTGTGTTAAATGCTGGTCTATGCCTATGTTCTACCAAACTTCTTTCTAATTTTCCCAGCAATTTTTTTTGTCAAATCATGAGTTTTTGCTTCAAAAGCTTGAATCTTTGCTTTTAATAAAACTAGGCCACTATGGTCATTTACTATTATGTATTGTACACATAATCCATTCCCCTGATCTACCACTCTATCTCCTAGCCTGTACCAGATTGTTTTGATGATTACCACGTTGTAATATAGTTTGGAATTTTGTATGACTAGGGTCACTTTCCTGCACATTTTTTCCCCATTGATTCCTTTGATATTCTTGGTCTTTTGCTTTTCCAGATGAATTTTGTTATTATTATTTCTACCTCTATAAGAGAATTCTTTGGTCATTTGATTGGTATGACACTGAATAAGTAGGTTAATTTAGATAAGTTGACATTTTTATTATATTGACTCAGCCTACCCATGAGCAATTAATATTTTTCCAATTGTTATTTCTGTCTTTATTTAACAGTATTCTGTAACCATGTTCATGTAGTCCCTGGGTTTGTCTTGACAGGTAGACTCCCAAGTATTTCATATTGTCTGTTATTATTTTAATGGAATTTCTCTTTCTGTATCTTCCTATTGGTTTTATTGGTTATTTTTTACTTATTTTGTTAAATATTTCCCTATTACATTTTAGTCTGATTCTGGAGAGTGTTGACTTACTCTGCCTGGCATATTTGACATCTCTGGACTAGATAATCTCTAAGGAGTCTTCTACCTCTAGATCCTATGATCTTTTCACTTTGGATAGATAAGGAAATCTAGGAGAATTTAAATTATTTACTTAAAGTTGTGGAGTTACTTAGTGACAATGCCATGAAAGGAACCCAGATCCTCTGACTGTTAAATCTTCATTCACCTTCCTGCATCATCTATCAATTGCTTCCCCAATATTAGACACTTAGAAGCAGTTTAAAACCTTATTTTTTGTTAAAAGACCAGACTGCACTAGAATACGAGCAGAGATAAGGACTGGACCTAGGATTTCATTAGTATAGGGAACTTACCTCCTGGGTGAGAGAATGCCCTCTACTAATGCTATTTGGCATATTCTCTGAGAGGTTATTCAATTGTCAGTATAAGTGACTTGCCCAGGGTAATGCAGACTTCATTACTTGTTGCAACTTAAGATAATATTTGTAAAGCATTTAGCACAATGCCTGGCCCATAGTGGATGCTTAATAAATGCTTGGCTCGTTCTCCCCTGAAGGGGTGGCTCCCGTAATAATAGTCTCATGCATGTAGCACTTTCCATGTTTCATCTGATCAATGCAAGAAACCTGCCATGCAGGTAGCATAATTGTGATTATCTCCATTTTAGAAATGAAGAAGCAAAGGCTAATCAAGCTTAGATGAAGTGGGGATTTGAACTTGAGTGTTCCAGATCCCAATTCCTGTCTTCTTTCTGCTGTATCACGCAGCCTTCCTAAGATGGGACAGGCAGACAAAGGACTTTCCATCTTTTGTGTTACTAATACACTCCCTTTGCTCTCCTCAATCTCCTTTACCAACATGCACATTCACCTTAAAAAAGAAAGGAAGAGATTAAGCACAACATATGTTCAGCCCAGATATTACAAACTTAATTTTAGTTGGAAAACTCCTTGACAGACTTCCAGGAAATTTTGAAACAGATCAGCAGTGCTCCTTTTAACATACATCTGTCTGCAATTTTTTGGAGTTTTCCCAATGTCAGTTGTCGAAGGTGGGATCCTCAGAGCCTCCTGTCCTCCAGAATCAAGCATCATAACTTGACTAATTCTGAAATAAAAACAGCTGCTATCTAACTTTTTAGGAAACTTGCTCATGGAGGATTTACAAGGGTGAGAACCTGTTTGTACATGTGTTGAGGTTTAGGGGTGCTGGGACTCTAAAATAGTGACACACAGGTCCTGCTTTGAATGAATTTGACCCAAGCCTTCTTTCAGCCAAAGACAAGAATTATAAATACTGGTTGGAACAGGGATGGGTGGAGTGATTCTAAAAATCCACCATATTTGTCAGACTGAATCTGAACCATTGGCTAGTCTCCTAAGGAATCTGAGAACTTTAATGGAGGCAAGATGGATCTTTTATACAGAAGACTATAGGACTAGAGAAGGATCTAGGAGTAGCCAAGTAGTCTAGGGTGATGGGGAGGTAACAGAAGGGCCAGGTGCCCTAGGCTAATGCCAGGAACCTGGACCACATGGCCAAGGAGGATGGGGTCTAGATGGAATCAAGCATGGGAAGTAGCCAGGGTGATCTGGAGGTAACAGACAATGAAGGGCTGGATAGATTAGAAGTAACAGAGAATTGGGAGATTGGACGTGGGCCACAATGACAGGCCAGCTGAGAGGTTTACTGGGATGGGTTGATGCCTTAGGTGAATGCTAGAGACTTTTCTAGGAGAGTTCAGGGGAAAGTACAAGGGGGGTTTCCAGGGCCTGTGCCCCATCACAAGAACATCCTGTTTTGCCTTAGACTTCTATTGTCACCAGTGATGACATCACTAGGGACACCATGGCTGGCTGCCTCATCCTGAGAGAACAATATATCTGCTGCAAATGTCACTTTGTGGTCTAAGGCCCACAGTAACCCTCTACTTGTGTGTAACTCTAACCTTAATCCTATCTAAGAACTTTGGGTTGTTTTCATTTTAGAAGATGGGTCAGCCTTCTATACCCTATACTTAGCAATTTATCTAGAAAAAAAAATAGTGCAGTGCACAAGTTGAAGAATCCTTACACAATCCCTCCAAAAGCACAGTGCTCGCTCTCTCTCTCTCTCTCTCTCTCTCTCTCTCTCTCTCTCTCTCTCTCTCTCTCTCCCCCCTACCCCCCTCTCTCTCTGCATCTCTGCATTTTCACTAAAAATGACTTCATTCATATATAGCAATTTTTTAGAATAAACCACAGCACGAACCTCATTCAAATTTCTATGGCTAGCATTTGGCTGTTAAATAAATGGTTATTTACAGCATTGTCATTTACGATCCTATAATGCATTCCCTGGATCAGGATTTAGGACACCATAATCTATCATTCCAATTTACAATCCACTTTTGTGGATTTTCAGGGGAGTAATGAAAATTTGGGGAAAGATTTCAGTGCATCCTGGGAAAAAAGGCTTTGATCCTGATGGGGGGCTTTAGACCCTTGTATGTGGAAGCAGAAGATGATTTTATACAAAGTATTGAGACTACCCTTAGAAGTTGCTTAGATTTTGAAAATAAGATAAATTCCTGTATGGTCACTGCACATTTTGCAAATATCAGTTGGCATCAGGAAGTAATCACAGGGTCTTAGTGGGATCAGTAAACCTTGAAGGGATGTCTTTAATCCTTCTTCTCTGACACAGTGGTGATTTTTTAAAAAAAGAACCCAAGACACCAAAGTCAGATTACAAAACAAGTGATATATTCCTAAAGGCAGATCTGGAATATCAAGTGCACCTGAACGACTCCATTCCATCAAATAGGAAATCTGTTTGACTAAATTCATCTTGCTACAGTGGGCACAGGTGAAGCTCAAAAAAAAAAAAAAAACCATAGGATGCTAAATAATACATTAATGAGGAAAAGGCAGAGTTCCTTGTTTTTATGATGTAGTACTACTAATAATTCACATTTATATAATATTTCCTTTTTCCAAAACACTTTTCCCACAATCGTGATATGAAACAAGCAGTACAAATATTATCAGTTCTGGATTTCAAGATACGGAGACTCACACTAAGTTGAGCCTAACAGAATGTTGAGAGGAGGCAAACCAATCTAGTACATAGAAGATATTGAGGATACATGTAATAGGATTACTTCACTACTACCCTGGGTCTTCATATTGGTCCTAATTCTGAGAGATCAAGAAGAAAACACAATAACCTCAAAAAACAAGCTCTTCCCAGCAATTTGCAGGCTAAATTCTTAGTGACCTAAGGTGTAAAGGTGTGCTGAAGACAGCTTGTATTGGCTGGGAAGAGAGAATCTATTGTGAAAATTTTTAGTGTGAGCCTCAGATATAAATACAAATCAGGGTTTCACTTATTGTTTTGTTTGTTGTCTCTAGACTTAAGAAAGTGATGGAGAAAAATGTTAATAATGCAAATTAAACTTTGAAGTGTGTCATGTGTATTCTTCTGCCCCCAGAGTTAGTGTTTAAACATTTACCAGCACATCCCTGAATCAGGATTTTAGAGTCTGGGGGTTTACAATGAAGTAAACAAAGAGAGCTAGATCCCTTTCCAAATACCCTAATCAAGGGTAAGCAAACCCAAGCCTCTGGATATACCAATCCTGAGAAGTCTAGGTCAGAATAAACACACAATTTTGTAGGAATCTCTTGGTGCCAAGGATTGTACTTGATTGACTCATCAGTCATTCAAGCTGTTTTTCTTCACTTTTGTCCTGGTCTTCAGTATGTATAAAGGGGACCAGTCAAAAGAGTCAAAGAATACACATCAAAGAAGGCAACAATCATTTATTTACCAAGCATTTACTCTATAACAGGTGCTGAGTGCTAGGGATACAAATATGAGCAAAAAGACAGTTCCTGACCTCAAGGAGCTTGTATTCTCATGGAAGAAGACAATACACAAAAGGGAACTGAAAAGAGGTGGGGGAAGGTACCCATGAGGAGGTATGGTGAAAGTCTAGAGAGTGAGTCAGAAGAATAGCTGAGAGGTGAATGAAGTAGGACTGGTCTGGGTCCATCCCAAGAAGGAACTCATCAATGAACAAAGGGGATAGCTTTACAGAAGGATGTTCTAGAGAAGTCTTATACACTGAAGTAAGTTCCATAGTGACAAGTCATGGTGGCAAAGTGCATACCTGGAGGAGGGCAATGACTGTACCATATCTATAATGAGGCTTTGTTGCAAGCCCAGTTCACCAACAATGGAGGCTCTTACATGGGGGGATGCCAAGGACATGCTTCTGAGAGGATATATCCTGTTTTGGCCTGCTGTATGGATGGGTACAACCTCTTTCCTTTGGCTGTGTAGTCTGGACTTGCTGTGTCTGTATGTCTACCTAATTGAGACATAGTCATGTTCTCTTCCAGCAGTGTCCAGAGATGAAGAGCTCATTTACTCACTAAGGGGCATCATGTAGTAATTGTGGAAGCAGATGAGGGCATCCCACCACTATCACCAGGTAGCTCAGTAGGTAGAACACTACTCCTGGAGTCAGGAAGACCTGAGTTCAAATCTGCCCCCAGGCACTTACTAGCTGTGAGACCCTGAGCAAGTCACTTAACCTGTTTGCCTTAATCCACTGGAGAAGGAAATGGCAAACTACTCTAGTATCTTTGCCAAGAAAACACTCTAAACATAACTGGCATTCAGGGTCTTGAAAAGTCAGACATGACTGAACAATAACAACATGAGGGCACTTTCCCCTTCCCTTAGGCCCTGTAGGTCTGAGAAGCAGGCTTGGGGTTTTGATGGTGTTTCATTTGTCCTTTATTAGTTCAAGATGTAGGGATTGGAGTCTGCACCCAAGAGTTAAAGCCATCTCAACCTTATAACCCAGGCTTACTGGCCAAATGTTATAATTAGTCTGGCAGGTAAGGCCTGAGAAGCCAGATGTCCCAGGAAACTAGCCCAGGGGGACTTTGAGTTTAGAACTTGGACTAATGTTATTTAGGAACTGAGTTAATCTAAATTTAATCTCTCTCTCCTCTTCAGAGATTCAGGGAGCGCAGAGGGGAATTTTTCCCTGAAGTGTTGGATGGAACGTTGCTATGTTTATTGTTGCTATAACTTTGAGATAAAGATTGCTTTTTGAAAATGAATTTGAGTGTTAAGGAGCTAAATGGAATTGGGATTCTTAGGCCCCTATAAATGGGGGAATACATTTTGTGGGAGCATGAGTCTGACAAACACAGTTGACTGAGAACTGACTGAAGCTGCCCTGGTCTCCATTCCAAGGCCAATGAATTGCCTGGGGTTGACCAGACTCTGTCAATTTTAGCCTCTGCATCTCCGGAGTCCCCTGCCACTGTCATAAAGGGAGATAGATTTTCTTGAAAAATTTCTGGGGCCACGTTGTGATCATGATAATTATACAGTATTCTGCTTCATTTTATTGTTCTTTCTGTTTGCATCGTGGCAACCTTTGTTTATATTGTTTTCTTGTTTCTGCTTCTTTCACTGTACATTGATTCGTTTGTGTTTTCCTTGGTTTTTTCTGAATTCTTCATATTTATTTTTCTTATGTTCCAGTAATATTCCATTGTCCTGACCTAACACAAAATGCAATATTGTATATTTTGATTCTCTAATGGATAGACTTTGTTTCCTACTCTTTGGTACTACAAAATTGCTGCTACCAATTCACAGGCGTGCATTAAGCACCTGCTAAATGCCAGGCACTGCCTCATTACTACTGAAATATTTTTTAAATGCACAAAAGAGAATAGAAGGAAATTCCAAAGGAAGCACAGACTAGCAAAACAGTTTTGAAAATAATATATATTTAGATACTTAAAAAAACCAAGGAGTATGAAATGGAGAGTCAGTTTCATATGCAGTCCTCTCTGTGTTCTAATCTGTATATAGAAATGTCCTTTTGGGGGCTTAAATTCAAAATTAAACTATATATCTACATATATATATATATACATACACATATATGTATATACATGTGTATGTGTATATATATATGTGTGTGTGTGTGTGTGTGTGTGTTTCTGTGAATAATTTCTTTTGAAGCCTAAATCTACCTCTTTGCTATTTCCTCTTGTTATTTGATGTGCCTTCTGAGGCTAAACAGAATAAAACTAATTTTTTCCCATGTAATAGCCTTTCAAATACTTGAAGATAGCTATCATGTTCCCCTTATGTCTTCTGTCTTCTAGACTAGGCATCACCAGTTTCTATAACTAATTCTCCAATATAGTAGCTAAATCAATGCCCACAACCATCCTGGTTGTGACCCACTAGATGTTCTCTAACCTGTCACTGTTGTAATTAAAATATGGGACCCAGAACTGAACACGCTACTCATATCTGATCTCACCAACTATAGTACAATGGAACCATCACCTCCTTTGAACGGCTAGCTAGCACAACTGACAGAGTGCTAGACTGGGAGTCAGGAAGATCTGAATTCAAATCCTACCTCACTAGCTACACACTAACTAGCCAAGTCACTTAACCTTTCTGAGGTTAAGCTATGCCTTTCTCGATGTAGTTTAAGAATGTTGGCTTTCTTGTTAGCTATGTCACAAGGCTCATACTGAGCTTGAAGGCCACTACATCTCCCAGAGTTATTGCAGATCAATGCTAGACAAGTTCCCCTACCCCACACCTCCTGCTACTTGTACTTCTGAAGTTGAGTCAAACCAAAGAGCAATATTTTGTCCCCATTTCCAGGTAAAATAAATTAGTGTTTTTTTCTCCCTACATCAGCTTTTAAAGATATTTTTATATTAAGACTTCTTTTATTGACATCTTGAAATGTGCCTCCCCACCATCCCTCCTATTATTTCAACCTCCTATTATGAAATTTCTGTACCCTCTAACCCTGAGTCCCCACTCTGTGTTTGGAAGATGAAGAGCTCCTCCCAGAGCCTCCACTTAAAAAAGGTGCCTGGGTCAGCCATCTTTTCATTTTCCATGTGGCTGCATTCCTTTGAAATTCTCTACCATGCCTCAGCAACCTCTTGTCCTGAAAGATCACTTCAGCCCTGGAATTCACATCTTGTCAGTCTCCTCTGCCCTTGGGGTCTCCCTCTGATTGGAGGGTAGAGAGACTGCATAAGAATGGCAGTCAGGTCTCTGTTCCTTTAGCTCCCACCTGGCTTCACTCTTCTGTTCTTTTCCATTATGTTCCCAACTGGGTACCTTCCCTTCTTCCTTTACCGCCCCACCCCACCCACTTTCAGCTTCCTTTTGTGTGTTGTCTTCCTCTTTAGAATGTAACCTTCTTGAAGGTAGGGGCATTCTTCTTTGTGTTCTCAGTGTTTAGCACAGTGCCTGGCACACAGTAAGGTTTCGATAAATGTTTCTTGACTTTGTCATTGTTGTTGTTGATAGCATATATGTTCTGTTGGAGTACATGCTTTTTCAGTATTACTGCCTTGTAGGAGTGGCTATTTGAGGGTATTTGAGATGCTAGGTTTTTGATCTGTTTCACTTGCCAGATATCAAGTATTAGAATTTAGGTCATATTTATGCAGGTATGCTTCTTTTTAAAGTAAATTTACTATACATAAATTTGAACTTCAGTTAAATTTAGCAACTCTCTACTCTGTCTACTTCCTGCAGGATACTGTGCTCCAGGCTGGGATAAAAAAGATAAAAAATGACACAGTCCCCACCACTATTAGAAACTCAAATACCTTTCACTTCCAGTTCCTTGGAGTTGTTCACATTAAACTGAAGTATATATGCCAAGTATGGCATTGAACCACAGGTTGCTGTGTTTGTATTTCAGTTTTTAAGAGGACCATGACATCAGGGCAATGACGACATGACTTGCAGTTGACTATAATTTGGATGGGGGAGGGCTGTGCAAGGTCACCAGCCTCACTTTCTCCCCAGAGCCATCTGGGTCCAGTGACAAGATATTAATCAGGATGACTGGAGATGGCCCAGGATGCAATGGAAGACTGTGGCCCTTGTAGGCTAAGGTCTTTTCAGGTTCTCACTTTGAGTGAGGTAATGCTCATCCAGTGAATAGGCCTTTTTAAGAAGTGAGTCAAGGGCTTTTTAGCCCCTTTAGCCCCTTTAATTAAAAAAAAATCAAACTGGAAGGGGAAGACCCTCAGAGTTGCTGGCCAAAAGAGAAACAGTTATTATTTACATTTGCTATGAGCCAGAAGGACCTAAAACATAGCTATTAAGTGGTGCTTAATAATTGGACAACCCATGGTTGTCCAATCTGTGAGCACCAGAGTGAAACGGGTTTAAGCATTTGGTCTTTGAGGAAAGAAAGAAAGAGAAAGAAGGGAGGGAGGAAGGAAGGAAGAAAGAAAGAAAGAAAGAAAGAAAGAAAGAAAGAAAGAAAGAAAGAAAGAAAGAAAGAAAGAGAAAGAAAGAAGGAAGGAAAGAAAGAGAAAGAAAGAAGGGAGGGAGGAAGGAAGAAAGAAAGAAAGAGAGAGAGAAGGAAAGAAAAGGAAGGAAGAAAGAAGGAAAGGAAAGGAAGGAAGAAAGGAGAGGAAAGGGAAGGGAAGGAGAGGGGAAGGGATGGGAAGGGGAAGGGATGGGGAGGGAGGGGAAGGGAACCAGTAACCCCAAGTTATGGTCATCAAAATTTACCTTCCTTTGGAGAGGAGAGGGAGAAGCAGAGGGAGAGGGTAAGCTGAGTTATACCCAACTGGCTTGGTCCTCATTCAGACTACACAGGTCGTGTGTGTCCTTCATTTTTGAAGAGGACCATGACATTAGGGAGATGATAACACGACTTGCAGTTGACTTTGATTTTAGTGAGGGAAGCCTGTGTAAAGTCACCAGCCTCACTTTCTCCTCCAGATCCATCTGGGTCCAGTGGCCCAACCAAACCACAGGTAAGTAAAAATACAAAGTAAGTCGATGAAAACAGTGGAGAGACCCAGATAAAATGTTCTAGTGAAATTTGAGGAAAGTGAAGGCAATTTCATTTGGGGCAGGGTACTCAGTGTAGTAGGAAGAGGAGGAGGAGGAGGAGGAGTAGCAGCAGCAGTAGTAGCAGTAGTAGTAGTAATAGTAATAGTAGTAGTAGGTGATGGTAGTAAGAATAATGATAATACTTAATTTTTATATAACGCTCTCAGCTTTGCCAAATGATTGATAAATTGTCTCCTTTGATCTTCAATAGCAACCTTGTGAGGTAGGTACTATTATCATTATTATTATTTGTTGTTGTTGTTGTTGTTATCCGGACAAGAAAAGAGAAGTTAAGGAAGATTAAAGAACTTGGCTAGCTAGTGTGTGAAGTAGGATTTGAATTCAGGTCTTCCTGACTCCCAGTCCAGCACTATTGGTTATGCTATCTGGCTACTCATAGGGCATATATAATGGAAAGGTTGTACCTGAGCTCACTCTTGAAGCAAGAGAGGATTCTAAAGAGTAAAGGTGAAGAAGGAATACATTCCTAGGCCTGGAGACCAGACACAACCTTCAACCATCATACTTAAGGAACAGCATGAAATACAATACTGAGAAATAAGGCAGGGGACCTAGGCAGGAGCCAGACTGAATAGTTTCTTAAATAGTAAGCTAAAAAGTCAGCCTCTTAAGGTTCTTCATTAGGGCAAAGACAAAGTCAACCTAATTAATAATGCCTTAGGAAGATAATTTTTGTAGGTGTGTGAAGGATGGACCACAGGACATAAATAAATTAATAGATCAATCGATAAGCAATTTTATTGTGGAGATAGAGTCTTGTTGGTAATACTTGTCAGCTAATTGGATATGAGGGTAAGCGACGGGGAAGCGTAACATGATTAGAAGGGTGGCATGACCATCAATATATCTAGGAGGAGTTTGGAGGAGGGATAGTTTAAGGGGAAAAGATGAGATCAGCCCTGGGCATGTTGCATTTTAGGTTACAGCTGGACATCAGAATGTAGTGATACTGAACTAAAGTGCATTTGAGAGATAGCTCAGTTGTTTCTCAGTTGTGTCTGACTTCATGACCACATTTAGGGTTTTCTTGGCAAAGATATTTGCAATATCCTTCTCTAGCTCATTTTATAGATAAAGAAACTGAAGCAAAGAGGGTTAAGTGACTTGCCCAGGGTCACACAGCTAGTAGATGTCTGAGGCCAAATTTTGAAATCAGGAAGAAGAGTCTTCCTGCCTCCAGGCCTATCACTTTTTGAGAGATTAGGGCTGGATAAATGGATTTGTGAACCCCCATCATAGAAGTGATAATCTAATTCATAGGAGTAGAAGAAATTATGTAGGGAGAGAACGTATGATGAAGAGAAGGACCAGGATAGGCTCCCTGTGTGGCATTCATAATAAGGGATTGGAGACAGTGAACTAGATAAGGAGACTAACAACTGTCATACAGATAGAAGATAGGACATAAAAATGTCACAGAAGCCAAAGAAGGAGAGGGAAAGTGTCCAAAGGGTGGGAGTGGTCAATAGCAAAGAATCCTGTAGAGAAGTCAAGGAGAACAAGAAAAGGTCACTGGATCTTAACTGAGAAGTTACTTGTCACCTTTGAGAATATAATGTCTTTAGATTGATGGGGCCAATTAGCAAGCAATCATTAAGCACCTACAATGTGCTAGGCATTGTGAAGTGCTTGGGATGAAAAGACAAAAATGCCATAGTCCCAGATGTCCTTCAGGAGCTTCCATTCTATGAGAAGTGACTTCTACCAGAAGTCACTGGCAGTTAGATGGCATGCTGGATAGAGTGCTGGTCCTGGAGTCGAGAAGACTTGAATTCAAATGTGACCCCAGACACTTACTAACTGTGTGACCCTGGGCAAGTCACTTAACCCTGTTTGCCTCAGTTTTCTCATCTGTAAAATGAGCTGGAGAAGGAAATGCTAAACCACTCTAGTATATTTGCCAAGAAAACCCCAAAATGGAGTCACAGAGTCACAGAGTTAGATATGACTGAAACAACTGAACAATAACCAGAAGTCACATTGTAAAGGTTTGATAAATGAATCAGTAGTGTGGAAGTGGAAGCAGAGAGTATAGGTTACTCTTTCTAGGACCTGAGCAGGCAAATAGAGGAGAAATATGGGATGGTAGCTTGAAGAGGATTTCAGGGTCATGGTAAGATTTGTTAAAAGATAGGGGAAGGAAGGGTAAGCATTTTAGTATGCATGCAGTGGAGAAGGAGGCAGAAGATAGGGAGAGATTGAGAATGAGAGAGAGGTAATCATTGAGAAACCTGAAAAACAACAGCAGCAGGTGAGATCCAGGGCACAAATGGAGAGGGTAGTTTGTCAAGAATGTCTACCTCATTTCACAACTCCACCAGCAGTGTAACAGCGTTCTGATTTTCCCACATCCTCTCCAGTATTTATCATTTTCCTGTTTTGTCATTTTAGCCAATCTGACAGGAGAGATGTGGTACCTAAGGGTTGTTTTGATTTGCATTTCTCTAATCAGTAGTGATTTAGAGCATTTTTTTCATATGCCTATAGATATCTTTAATTTCTTTCTCTGAAAACTGCCTGTTCATATCCTTGACCATTTCTCAGTTGGGGAATGACTTGTATTCCTATAAATTTGGCTCACTTCCCTGTATATTTTAGGGATGAGGCCTTTATCAGAGACACTAGTTGTAAAGATTTTCTCCCAATTTTCTGCTTCCCTCCTAATCTTTGTTGCATTGGCTTTTTTATACAAAAACTTTTTGATTTAACATTCTAGAGAGCAATTGGGAACTATGCCCAAAGGGCTATAAAATGTTCATACCCTTTGACCCAGCAATACCACTTCTAGGGTTGTATCCCAAAGAGATCACACAAGTGGGAAAAGGACCCATATGTACAAAAATATTTATAGTGGCTCTTTTTGTAGTAGCAAAGAATTGGAAATCAAGGGGATGCCCATCAACTGGGGGATGGCTGAACAAGTTGTGGTATATGAATGTAGTGGAATATTATTATGCTATGAGAAATGGGGAAGATATGGACTTCATAATAACCTGGAAAAACCTATATGATGTAATGCTGAGTGAGTGGAGCTGAACTAGGAGAACATTATACACAACCACAGATACATGGATTCTGTGATGACTAACCTTGATAGACTTAGCTCTTCACAGCAACACAAGGTTCAAAGACAACTCTGAAGGACTCATGAAGGAGAGAAGAAAGAACTATGGTGTTTGAATGCAGATTGAGGCACACTGTATGCTGTCCTTTTTTTTCTTTTGTTTTTGTTTTTCCTTCTTCTTTCTCATGATTCGTTTCATCGGTAATAATTCTACTTTACAACTTGACTATTGTGTAAATAAGTTCAATGTGAAGTTATGTGGAGAAGATATATTGCATTCCATGCTGTCTTGGGGAGGGAGAGGAGAGGGGGGGAAGAAAATCTGGAACTCAGTTCATGAGGAACTGTGTGTTGTAAACTAAAAATAAAAAATCTTAATAAAACAATAAATAAAAACTTTTCAAAAATAAATTTAAAAAAAGAATGTCTACCTCACCCTTTGAGAATGGAGCAGGATAAGGAAGCATGGGTGATGATATAAGGCAGTTCTCAAACTTCTGCATAAAGTAAGAGCTGAGAGAGGGTGGGTGTTGGTGGGGTGAGTTGGGGATTAAGGAGAGAGTAGATTTGAAAAACCATTATGGATGTTGTGGGACAGAGTCAATCAAGGACGAGTTAAGGGAGGTCATGTAGTGCTGAGAAGCCAGTGGAAGTTATTTAATTTAAGAATTTAATTTGCATGGTCTTGCAAATTCCTTCTTTGGTGTTGAACAATCTATGAGTAGAAAAAAGAGAAGACAGTGAGGGCAAACCAGAATTGAGGATTAATAGCATGGGAGAAACAGAAGAACCAGGGCTCATGCGATTCCAGCATTGAGTATGGTGCCATATTAAACTGGTTAACTATGGGGTCAAGAGTCTTAAGGAAAAACAGAGATAATAAAGTAGGAACAGAGGGAAGGACTAGGGAAAAGGTTGAGGACAAAGATATTTAGGAGAAATGAAGCGGTAGGAGAGAAAGAACTAATGAAAATAATAAGTTTGAGGCTAATTCGTTTAAAGCATTTGGTGTCTGGCTGTATGTCAGGGGTGTTGACATCTTTGTTAGCATAAAGGATTTGGGAAGGATACCTAATAAATAGATCAATAGTTCAAATAGCCTCTAAAGGGATAATAGCCCCTAAGAGAACAAAATCACTTAATGAAATAAAAATAAGCAATTAAGGGATACTGGTAGGGAAAAACTTAGGACATGGTAAGCTGATTTTGAACAAACAATCTGTGAACATGTAAGCTTGGTTTTTTTCAAGAAGGAATATTTCATTGGTACAATTATATTTTTTTTTATATATTTTTTTTAAATTTATTTTTAGTTTACCACACACGGTTCTACATAGTTTTGAGTTCCAGTTTTTCTCCCCTCCCTCCCCCCTCCCTCCCCAAGACGGCATGAAGTCTCATATAACTGTCATGTATAACTTCGCATTGAATTAATTTATGCTCTAGTCAAGTCGTGGAGAAGAATTTTGACCAATGGAATGAATCATGAGAAAGAAGAAACAGAACCAAAAAAAAAAAAACAAAAAAAAAACCCAAAACCAAAAACAAAAGAGAAGCAGAAAAGGCGAGCATGTAGTAGTGTGCCTCAGTCTGTATTCAAACTTCGCAGTTCTTTCTCTGAATGAAGATAGCATTCTCCATCGTGAGTCCCCTGGAGTTGTCCTTGCCCCTTTAGGTTGCTGAGAGAAGCGCAGTATGTCAGGGTTAGTCCTCACGGAATCCACATATCTGTGGCTGTGCACAACGTTCTCCTGGCTCTGCTCCGCTCACTCAGCATTATGTCGTGTAGGTTTTTCCAGGTTGTTATGAAGTCTGCATCATCCCCATTTCTTATGGCACAATAGTATTCCATCACCTTCATATACCACAGCTTGTTCAGCCATTCCCCAATTGATGGGCATCCCTTTGCTTTCCAATTCTTGGCTACCACAAAGAGAGCTGCTATAAATATTCTTGTACATATGGGTCCTTTTCCCGCTTGCGTGATTTCTTTGGGATACAACCCTAGAAGTGGTATTACTGGGTCAAAGGGTATGAACATTTCTATAGCCCTTTGGGCATAGTTCCACACCGCCCTCCAAAATGGCTGGATCAGCTCGCAACTCCACCAGCAATGCAACAATGTTCCAATTTCCCCACATCCTTTCCAGCATTTATCATTCTCCTGATTTGTTATTTTAGCCAATCTGACAGGAGAGATGTGGTATCTAAGAGTTGTTTTGATTTGCATTTCTCTAATCAGCAGCGATCCAGAGCATTTTTCCATATGCCTGTAGATAGCTTTAATTTCTTCCTCTGAAAACTGCCTGTTCATATCCTTTGACCATTTCTCAATTGGGGAATGGCTTGTATTCCTATATATTTGGCTTAGCTCCCTGTATATTTTAGAAATGAGGCCTTTATCAGAGATACTAGTTGCAAAGATTTTCTCCCAATTTTCTGCTTCCCTCCTAATTCTTGTTGCATTGGCTTTTTTTGTACAAAAACATTTCAATTTGACATAATCAAAATTATCCACTTTGCATTTTGTAATGCTCTCTATCTCTTGTTGGGTCATGAATTCTTTACTTTTCCACAAATCTGATAAGTAAACTATTCCTTGCTTTCCCAAATTACTTAGAGTATCAACTTTTACTCCTAATCATGAACCCATTTTGACTTTATTTTGGTATATGGTGTAAGATATTGGTCTATGCCCAGTTTTTGCCCTACCATTTTCCAATTTTCCCAACAGTTTTTGTGAAATAGTGAATTATTAGCCCAGAAACTGGCTTCTTTGGGTTTATCAAAGAGTAGATTGCTAAACTTGTTGATTTCACCTACTTGTGTACCTATCCTATACCACTGATCCACACCCCTGTTTCTTAACCAGTACCAGGCAGTTTTGATGACTGCTGCTGTGTAGTACAGTTTAATATCTGGTGTGGCTAAACCACCATCCCTAGCATGTCTTTTCATTAATATCCTAGATACTCTAGACCTCTTGTTTTTCCAAATGAATTTTGTTATTATTTTGTCCAGCTCAGTAAAAAAAAATTTTGGTAGTTCGATTGGTATGGCACTGAATAGATAGATTAATTTAGGTAGAATTGTCATTTTTATTATATTAGCTCGGCCTAACCATGAGCAACTGATATTTCTCCATTTATTTAGATCTGATTTTATTCGCGTGAAAAGTGTTTCATAGTTATGTTCATATAGGCCCTGGGTTTGTCTTGGCAAATAGACTCCCAAATATTTTATAGTGCCTTCAGTAACTTTGAATGGAATTTCTCTTTCTATCTCTTGCTGTTGGGCTTTGTCAGTAATGTATAGGAATGCTGAGGATTTATGTGGGTTTATTTTATATCCTGCAACTTTGCTAAAGTTGTTTATTATTTCAAGTAGTTTTTTACTTGATTCTCTAGGATTCTCTAGATAAATCATCATATCATCTGCAAAAAGTGATAATTTAGTTTCTTCTTTTCCTATTCTAATTCCTTCAATTTCTTTTTCTTCTCTTATTGCTACAGCTAATGTTTCTAGAACCAAATTGAATAATAGGGGTGATAATGGACATCCTTGTTTCACCCCTGATCTTATTGGGAATGCATCTAGTTTATCCCCATTACAAATAATGCTTGTTGATGGTTTTAGGTAGATTTGAGGAAGGTTCCCCTTATTCCTATGCTTTCTAGTGTTTTTAATAGGAATGGGTGTTGTACTTTGTCAAAGGCTTTTTCTGCGTCTATTGAGATGATCATATGGTTTTTGCTAGTTTTGTTGTTGATATGATCAATTATGCTAATAGTTTTCCTAATATTGAACCAGCCTTGCATTCCTGGAATAAATCCTACCTGGTCATGGTGTATTATTCTCGTAATGAGTTGCTGCAATCTTTTTGCTAATATTTTATTTAAAATTTTTGCATCAATATTCATTAGAGAAATTGGTCTATAATTTTCTTTCTCTGTTTTAACTCTACCTGGTTTAGGTATTAGTACCATATTTGTGTCATAAAAGAATTTGGTAGGACTCCTTCTTCCCCTATTTTCCCAAATAGTCTGCAAAGTATTGGAATTAGTTGTTCTTTAAATGTTTGATAGAATTCACATGTAAAACCATCTGGCCCTGGAGATTTTTTCCTAGGGAGTTCGTTGATGGCCTGCTCAATTTCTTTTTCTGATATGGGGTCATTAAGAAATTTCACTTCCTTCTCTGTTAGTCTGGGCAGTTTATGTTTTGTAGATATTCATCCATATCTCTAAGGTTGTCAAATTTATGGGCATACAGTTGGGCAAAATAATTCCTAATTATTGTTTTGATTTCCTCTTCATTAGAAGTGACCTCACCTTTTTCATTTTTTATACTGGTAATTTGATTTTCTTCTTTCTTTTTTTTAATCAAATTGGCCAAAGGTTTGTCAATTTTATTGGTTTTTTCATAAAACCAGCTCTTTGTTTTATTTATTAATTCAATAGTTTTCTTGGTTTCAATTTTATTAATCTCTCCTTTGATTTTCAGTATTTCTAATTTGGTATTTAATTGGGGGTTTTCAATTTGCTCTTTTTCTAACTTTTTCAGCTGTATGCCCATATCATTGATCTCCTCTTTCCCTATTTTATTCATGTAGGCATTTAGAGATATAAAACTTCCCCTAAGAACAGCTTTTGCTGCATCCCATAAGTTTTGGTATGTTGTTTCATTATTGTCATTCTCTTGAATGAAATTATTGATTGTTTCTCTGATTTGATCTTTGGCCCACTCACTCTTTAGAATTAAATTATTTAGTTTCCAATTAGTTTTTAGCTTATTTTTCCATGGTGCTTTATTAAAAATGATTCTTATTGCATCATGATCTGAAAAGGATGCATTGACTACTTCTGCTTTTCTGCACTGGATTGTGAGGTTTTTATGCCCAAGTACATGGTCAATTTTTGAGTATGTGCCATGTACTTTTGAGAAGAAAGTATATTCCTTTTTATCCCCATTCAGTTTTCTCCAGAGGTCTATCATATGTGCCTTTTCTAAAATTCTGTTTACCTCCTTAACTTTTTTCTTATTTATTTTGAGGTTAGATTTATCAAGTTCAGAAAGGGGGAGGTTGAGGTCTCCCAATATTATAGTTTTGCTGTCTATTTCTTCCTGTAACTCCCTTAACCTCTCCTCTAAGAATTTGTATGCCTTACCACTTGGTGCATATATGTTAAGCAATGATATTGCTTCATTGTTTATGGTGCCTTTTAGCAGGATATAATGTCCTTCCTTATCTCTTCTAATTAGATCTATCTTTACTTTTGCTTTGTCTGAGATTAGGATTGCTACACCTGCTTTTTTTACTTTAGCTGAGGCACAATATATTTTACTCCAGCCTTTTACCTTAACCCTATGTGTATCCCCCTGTTTCAGATGTGTTTCTTGTAAACAGCATATTGTAGGATTATGGTTTTTAATCCATTCTGCTATCTGCTTCTGTTTTGTGAGAATGTTCATCCCCTGCACGTTCAGGGTTATGATTTCTATCTGTGTCTTTTTCTCCATCCTAATTCCCCCTGTTTATGCTTTTATTTCTCCCTTTCCCCTTCTCCTCCCCAACAAAGTTTTGCTTTTGACCGCCGCTTTCCTCAGTTAACCCTCCCTCTTTATTCCCCTCCCTTATCTAACCGTTACCCACTTGCTACTTCTCCTCTTCCTTCTGCCCTCCCCCCTCCCTTTTTCCCCCCTTTCCCTCCCACTTCCCGTAGGACAAGTTAGATTTCTAAACTTATCAGAGTATGTTATTCCCTTCTTGAACTAGATCAGATGACAGTAAAGCTCAAATACTGCTCTTCTCCCTCCCTTCTTTCCCTCTACTATAATATGTTTTTTTGCCACTTCCTTTGGTGTAATTTACCCTTTTCTACAACCTTCTTACCACTTCCCTCATAGCCCTCCCTTTATATCTCTTATTTATATTTTATATCTTTACATCAGTTAATTTATACAGGCATTCACAACCTATGTATATCCCTTTCATTTGTCACAATAGTTGTACCCTTCACAAGAATGACTTATATATGTATATGTATATATATATATACATAAAAAACATACATAAGATGATATAATCCCACATAAAGATGTAAACAACCTAAGCTTATTGGTTAATGAAGTTTGTGGGGTTTTTCCCCCGGTTACCTTTTTATGTCTCTCTTGAGGTTTGTATTTGGAGATCAAATTTTCCATTGAGTTCTGGCCTTTTCATCAGGAAGGTCTGGAATTCCCTTATTTCATTGAATGTCCATCGCCTTGCCTGGAAAATTATGCTTAGTTTTGCTGGGTAGTTGATCCTTGGTTGTAGTCCCAACTCCTTTGCCCTTCGGAATATCATATTCCAATTTCTCCTGTCTTTTAATGTGGAAGCTGAGAGATCCTGCGTGATCCTGACTGTAGTTCCACGATATTTGAATTGCTTCTTTTTGGCTGCTTGCAGTATTTTCTCCTTAAGTTTATAGCTCTGAAATTTGGCTATAATATTTCTTGGTGTTTTCAGTTTGGGATCTCTTTCAGGGGGTGATCGGTGAATTCTTTCAATGACTATTTTGCCCTCTGGTTCTAGGACCTCTGGGCAGTTGTCTTTGATAATTTCTTCGAAGATACTGTCAAGGCTCCTTTTTTCATCGTGGATTTCTGGTAGACCAATAACTCTCAAATTGTCTCTCCTGGATCTATTTTCCAGGTCAGTTGTTTTGCCAATCAGATATTTCACATTTTTTTCTATTTTTTCATTCTTTACATTTTGTTTTATTACTTCTTGATGCCTCATAGATTCATTAGCTTCCACTTGCTCAAGTCTAATTTTAAATGAGTTAGTGTTTACATTTTGCTTTTGAGCCTCCATTTTCAATTGGTTGATTTCACCTCTCAGGGTGTCCTTTTCTCTCTCTAGATTCTGAATCTCCATAGCCATTTCGCCAATCTTATTCTTTAGGGACTTGATTTCGTCAGTGGATTTTTTCTCCCTTTTTTCCATTTTTTCCATATTTTCTTTTAGCTCCCTAATTTGGTTTTTAAAATCCTCTTTTAGCTCCTCCAGCAGTGCTTTTTGGGCTGGAGACCAGATCATATTAGCTTTTGAGGTATCTGATGTATCTACCGTGTCATTGCTATCTTCTTCTAAGTCGATATTTTGATCCTGCCTGTCTCCATAAAAAGAATCTATTGTCCTCGGTTTTTTTGTGTTCTTCTTCATGTTGGATTGCCTTTTGCTGGCGTTAGAACGAATTTCTATCTGTGAGTCTCAGGGCTTTCTGTCCCAGCTTTCTTATTCTGGGGGTTGTGAGTCTAAAATTATAACCTTCAGTTTCCTGAGGTGTGGGGGAGGGGTCTGGCTCCCTGGCGTCTCACTCCCTATGGGTGCTCTCCAGCACTTGCTTTTCAGCAATGGTCTCAGCTGTTTGTTGTTTGAGCTGATGACTGGCGCTTCCCCTGGGGGAGCAAGGTTACGTCTGGGCTCCTGGCTTGGCCCCCTGCTGACTCTTCCCCTCTGGGACTAATGAGCTTCTAGTATTTGTCCTGTGAAGCCCCGCTACTCTCTCCTCTGTTTCAGTTTTTTTTTTTTTTTTTCCCCGAGGAATTCTCTGGGTGAGGGGGGGAGGGGTTAGAGCCGCTTACCTAGCCATTGAGTCTTCCGGAAGTTCAAGAGACCGAGATCCTGGGTTTTGCAAGCGTCAGGACTGGGTGTTTTCGGGGCTGGTGGCGTTGCGCTGCCTCTCGTCGCTCCCAGAGACTGCCGTCCTGTGTTGGGAGGCCTGGGGATCTCTGCCGGTTTCGGGCGCCCAGCTTTCTCCCAGCCCGTCTCCCACGTGGATTTCCCGGCCGGCCGCTTCCGCCTTGGTCTGGAGCAGCTCCACACCGAGCACTCTCCGCGCCTGCAGGTTCGTTCCTCCGGCCTTTCAGACTCTCCCGGCTCGGAAATTTGCCCCACGCAGACTGCTCGCGGTTTCTGACTCTCTCAAATCTGCTCAAATTCACTTTTTTATGGGAATCTGACAGACCTTGTGAGAGAGCTCCGGTAAGAGGCTGCCTTCATGCGGCCATCTTGGCTCCGCCCTCACAATTATATTTTTAAAAATGAGGCAGAATGACTTTGTTTTTCCTATAAATTGTCTTCCAAGGAAATATTACTGTTAATGGTCCAGGTCTCCATCAGGTATATAACCTTTGTCTCTACATCAGTAGGGAAAATACTGTGGAAATAGCCCTAAGACAACTGTTTCCCATATAACATTTTCATTGGTAATATAGAATATATTATTTTTTAGCTGAAAACCATCATTTTCCTTTAAATATGTGGTTGAAATATGAAATTGCTGCCTTATCAAGCACTATTTCCATTGTATCTTTGGGCAAAAAAAGTTACATCATAGGAACATATCTTCAGTTTTAAAATGCTAGAGGAAGAAGAAATGATTCAATTCACAGAAATTTCTTTTTGCGATGTGTGTATATGTACTTTTGTTTTCCTGTTTAGGTTTGCAAAGTTCCCTCTTCCTTTATATGAATATCTATTATATGTGAAGAATTGGAAATAGATTAAAGAAAACTTCCATTGTTACAAATAAAATAATGCAATACTTACAAATTAGCCAAGAAAAAATTCCCGAGTAAAGCCAGCAATGGAACAGTCACAAAGCTAATCTGAGAGTTTACATGTAATAGCAATATATGATAGAGAATCACTTAAAAGGAAATTTTAATCCATCAAACAAATCTTCAATATCGCTTTGGGGATGTTGCATAATTCACTTATCATCATGAGTAACTGATAATCATGAAATAAAATGACAGCGGCTTAAATGCAACCTTAAAAAGATGAAGTATCTTTCCCTTAATTAATGTCTACAAAGAGCTTTAATGATGAAAAGTGCTATTAAGTGCCAAGTATTATTAATTATTTTCTACTGCGGGAGGGATTGAGTCCTCATTATAGCCTGTTTTAAATATTTTTAAATATTTACAAAGTAAGCAAATGCAAACAAGCCAAATAAAAAGATATGTTTCTTTCTAGTTGAAATTGTGAACAAAATCTGGAGGGAAAATATTACTTACCTAATAGATACAGGAAGTTCAACAAATGCTTCAAAAATATTTGGAACTATTTTTGTCTTATTTTCCTTCTCTTGTAATTCTGTTATTTATATGAACTGAGGATAAGAACCAATTTCAAATACTCACAGACTCCAGTGGATTGCTGATGGTGATGGCGATGAGGAGGAGGAGAAGAATGATGATAGCAGCTAACATTTGTGTAGTGCTTACTATGTGCCAGGCACTGTGTTAAGTATTTTACAATTATCTCATTTGATCCTCATAATAACCCTGGAAGGTAGGTGCTATTATTATCCTCTCATATGAGGAAACTGAGGCAAAAAGAGATAAAATGGCTTGCATAGGGCCCCTTAGTTAACAAATTTGTGAAGCTGGATTTGAACTCTGGTTTCCTGACTTTAGGCTCAGTGCTCTATTCACTGTACCACTCAATTGCCCAAAAGTATGGGGGCTATTCATTCCAGTGATTCAAATTATGATCCATCTATGTTTGACATTCCTATGTGACTCTTACCCAGATCTTTTTCTAGGTTTGTCAGAAGGGATTCATCAAATGATCTGGGATGGGGCACAGGGGTGGAAGTGTTCCTTAAATTCTACTGACATCTCAAGGATACCAATAGAATATTTAGTATATTTTTTGGTTGTGCCTCACACTAGCAATGTGGCATGCCCTTAGTTTTTGCTTGTCCATTTCTTTGGTGATATTCTTCATATCCTCTTTCTTTTTTTGATTCCTTATATGTAATGTTTGGCAGCCTCCTTAGGCTCACCAGGCACCTTTCAATTTCACTTTAGATGAACTTTACCTTCATTAAATCAGATACCATACTCTTTCATGTTTTGTAGCTATGCAGCATCACAAAAAAATATGTAGATTGAAAACATGGGTTTATATTTCAAGGAAAACCTTTTTCTGACTGAAGCATAAACATAAATATGTTTCTGTAAATGCGTATATTCATGTATATATGCACACAAATATATATTCATTTGTAAAATATATGCATATATGTTTATATGCATGTACATATACATGTAATATACACATACTCTATAGGTTGTCCATCCAGGTGTCTGTCATAGTCTGAACACTAGACATTCTTGATCTGCTTTGTTTTTCCTATGTGGATAGTTAGAACAAGATAATTTGAGTGATTATGGGATCTATCTAAGAGGTTTTTGAATGTTTGGATGCTTAATGCATGTCATCTGCAAAGAGGAGCATCTGGGGGTCCTCATCATCCACAAAGAAATCTATTTTCATCTTGGACTCTCAATGGAATTTCCCCCACGATCACGGTGAACATCTTTGGTCAGCATATGTCTCACTTGATAGTAATGAGCAAAGAAACACCAAAGTTGCTTATGTTGCTATATCTTTCAAGAAATCTTGTATAATTCAGACATGTTCCTAAAAGACACTGAATTGGAGAAGAGACTTTAAGGCAGTTTTTGCTCTTGTGAAGTCTTTGCTCTACTGAATCAAGTGCTTTTAAAGAAATAATCAACAAACAATGAACAGCTTATCTTATGTTCTCTGTATCTTTCAGTCAATTATATATGTAACATAACATGGGCCAAGTGTGTTAGAGCAAACTGGGAGAACAGTCCCAATGGCCCTCTTCCTGAACTCACATTCCATGCGTGACTGTGCAATCAATTGGGGTGTATGGGGTTTTTTGGGAGGACTACCTTTGGTGCAAGGGCTTGCTGAACCCTCTGCAGGGCTGCTCATCCACCTTTGGTATCCACTTGATTCACCTCCAACTCTCTCCTATGGCTCCAAGAAGCTGTACCATGCTCAATGGCCACACCCCAATAAAACCATCTTGGCAGATGGGCTAAACTAGGTGGAAGGTAACTGATAGGCCTCCAACCCATCAGTGAGTTATGGGGATGTTTACCCCAAGCATATGAAGACTTCCTCTGGCTAAATGGGTGGATGGGAACAATTTGCTCCAATGGGCATGAAGGCACCTGAAGCAGGCACTGTGGAGCACTTAAGAGCTTGTTCACACACCAAAGACATCAAGGTAATCCATTGCATCCCAGGCCATCACCAGTCATTTTGCCTCTTGTCTTGCCTCTGTGCTTTGATGACTCTTGAAAAGAGAGTGAGCTTGACTTTGTGCAACTCAGCCTCACTTAAGTCCAATTCACCCAGGAGTCAAGATATCAACCATGATGTCCTCAAGTCCTCTTAGAAAAAGAAGGACAAAGAACACAATCAACTGTATGATGGTAAAGATGGAGCCTACTGCGGACTATTATTTGTGATGTATTGCCTGCTTCCTCCTGATAAACATAAAGCAAGTCCTTGATACAGATACAGATTATCCTTAGTGGAAAATAATTGTATTGATGGGAGATTAGGTTTAGGGGTTAGATGTTGTTTGCATTCCTTCAGTTGCATATTTCTTCATGGTAATAATAAAATACGAGATTTTGCCATGCCTTCGGGTATTTTCCCTTCCTTCATATACCTGGAAAATTGAGCCATCAATATCTTTAAAACTGTACTTCATTCAGTGCACTGCACCTTGATGTATTCTTGATCTGGTCTACCTGCTTTTCCCATCTTTGCTTTCTTCATAACCATTTTCATCTCCTTTATGAATATATCCTGGACTGGGAAGTTATAAACCAAATGTGGCTGTGGAAAGTGTGCTATAAAAAATTGCATATTTTTGGTCCATCGTCTGTCTCTTTGTCCTCCTCCCTCCAGTTTCATCATTAAGTTCTCTCAAGGTGATTTGTCATGGTTGGTTCTATCACCAAGCTTTCCTTAACATGATTTGCCCATCCATGGCTTTTTGTTGTCTTCTGTGTTGATAATGCACACAATATTCCACCATCCTCTTCAAAGTTTTACAAATACATTGTATTCCAAACCAGCATTGTTCTTGGCTGCCATATCTCTCTTCGTGGTGAGTAAATCAAATGTTTTGTGGCTTGGGTGCCTCTTAGGCTGCAATGGGCTTCTCTTTGTGCTAATTGATATATGGCATTTAGATCTCTGTGTGAAATTTTGCTCCATGCTGATGTCCTTTCCCCATCTTTTCCCCATAATTTGGCACCATTGACTCCCTTAAATGTATCAAGTTGCAGTTGTTTTCATTGCATGTCACTTAAAAAAATTATTCTTCTTTCCTCTAATGTTGTATTGATTTGTGTATCAATACAACTCTACCAAGTTGTTGATCTCACTATATGCTGAGAGCTGATTCAAGAATGGCTCCTACCTAAATAGTGAGTCATTCATTTTTAGTGATGTAATTTTGTGCTTAGCACATCTGGTGCCTTCTGGTTTTTTTTTCAGAGAAAGTATTCATAATGTTCAGGTGTATATCCTTATTTTGGAAACATTTTCCAAATTTTTTTTTCCATAGAAGTTTATTCCCACCTTTGCATTGAAGTCAGCCTAAGTTCAAATCTGGCCTACACTGTGTGACTCTGGACAAGTCCCTTAACCTCTATTTGCCTGAGTTTCCTCATCCATGAGATGGGGATAATAGTGACACATACCTCCCATGGTTGTTGTAGGATCAAATGAGATAATAATTGTAAAACACTTGGCATAGTGCCTGGCAAGCAGTAAGTGCTTTGTAAATGTTATATAACAGTAATATTTAAATAATAATAGCTAAATTATATAAATAACAAATAATTAAATAATAGCTATTATTATTAAATTTTATTTAATTTGGTGGCTCTAATCTAATTAATATAATTTTCCTACTTCTTTATTCTCTACAACCAATGTTGACACATGAATTCAATTCTATTAATCTCAATAAGCACTTGTTAAGTGTAACTATTTGCTTGATGCTGGAGATACAAAGACAGAAATGAATTAATTCCTATCCTCGGGGAGCTTGCATTTCATTATCCACTTTTTTAAATTATAAAATTGATAAATATCAATGAACACAAACTTTTGACTGAAAGAAAAAGCACAATGAAAGGGCTTATATAAACAACTGCACTTCTGTCATGCAGAGTTTGGTAATTTTTAGAAAATATTTAACATGAACACTGACACATGAGATACCAAAGTGTGCCATGGAAGGAATTCTGTTGTTGTTGTTGCTTTGGATGCAAGTTAACACCAACTCCTTCACCTCCTCTTGTCTCTTCAAGGAGATCCTTAAACCATCTTCCATTTAGTTTGAACTTCCTTTTGCCTCATGTTTTTATTTACAGCAAGAATGTCCCAATTATAGACAATGGAACTGAGGCTCAGAAAGTTAGACAACTTGCCCAGGGTCACATAGACAATAAGTGTCTGAAGCTGGATTCAAACTCAGCTCTTCCTTCTCCAAGTATAGGAAGAGTGGCTAAGGAGGTTGCAGGACTAAAATCCTACCCTGACTGGGGAATTCACTACAATTATTTTCCTTCCTTTAGTCCTCAAGTAAGAGACTTCATTGTCAGCCCTCATCTCCCACTCCAGTGACCCAAATTTACCTGGTATTTTGTAGCTTAGTAAAGAGGATGTTCAAGGGGATAAACAAATGCTGTCTTCAAGTAGTTTAAGGACAATCATGTGAAAGAATTCTTTTTGAGATGGGAATGAGAACCAAAAACTATAACTTACAGGGAGATTTTGTTTCAAAATAAGGAAGATCTTCATTATAATTGCTCCTAAATGGGATTAGTTGCCATGAAAGATAATGGGTTCCCCATTGTGGGAGGGCTTCCAGCAGAGACCAGATGTCCATATGCTTCAGGAAGAGGTCATATTGCTCAGAGAATTCTAGACCCAGCTCTATTAGCTGCATGACCTTGAACAAGTTAATCTCTCTGGGACTCAGTTTCTCTATTTGTAAAATCATGTCAAACAAAATATGAATAATGAAAAAATAGAAGAGAAAGTTAAACATCTTATAAGAAAAACAACAGATTTGGAGAATAGATCAAGAAGAGAAAATGTTAAAATAATCAGACTAACTGAAAGTTATGATCAAAAAAAGAATCTTGATACAACAATATGAGAAATAATTAAAGAAAATTGTCCTGAAGCATTAGAACAAGGCAGGGAAGCAGAAATAGGAAAAAAATCCATCAATTGCCACTTAAAAGAGATCCTATGAGGAAAACTCATAAAAATATCATAGTCAAACTCTAAAACCCGCAGCTCAAGGATAAAATATTAAAAGCATCAAGATTAAGATAATTTAAATATGATGGTGCCATAATTAGATTACACAAGACCTAGCACCAGAGACATTAAAGGACTGCAGATCTGGGAACACAAGATATCAAAGAGCAAAAGAACTGGGGCTCTGGCCAAAAATATCATACTCTGCACTGCAAAGTTAAGTATTATCCTGAATGAAAAAATGGACATTTGATAAAATCTCAGATTTTCAAGATTTTGTTAAAAAAAATCCTGAACTTAATAGAAGATTCAACATATAAGAACCAAGAGAAACATAAGGTATATACCAAAGACTGATTATAAGGGATTCATAGGGTCAGACTGTTTATCTTTTATATATGTAAAATGTATAAGATTCTTATTAATAGTTGGCATGCTCATAAGAAATATTGGGATAAACATGACTATGATATGAATTTAAAAGGTAAAACCATTTAGAAACAGCTTAAAAGTGATTATTTTATACAAATGAGGTGCAAGAGGAAGAATGGATACAGAGGAATTAGATGGGGGAGGAGGGCTGGTAGTTCTGGTAACCTACTTTCATTGGAAATGGGTTTAAGAGGGAACAAAACATATTTATTTAGAAGAGTATTAAAGTCTTCTAAATTTAGAAGAAATAAAATGATAGGGACATAGGGAGGGGGAGAGGACAAGGGAGGGATTTTTAGAGGGAAGAAGGAGGGGATAGGTAAAAAGGGGGATATAGAAGAGTGTTTAGATTTATCAGAATGGCAAAATAGGGGAGGGATCATTGGAGGTGGGTAGGCAAGTAATAGGAGAGCAAGGTAGTCAGTAGAAGTAAAGTAGAAGAGTCAGGAGGAATAGGAAACAAGAGATATGCACAAACAAAAACAAAGATCAGGAGTAGGGTATGTTTGGGAAAGTATATGTCTATATATGTATGTATACTTGTATATGTGGCTGTATATATCTATAGCTATAGAGAAACATATCTGTATCTAAGCTTCAGTACTTAAGTTTATCATATGTTTTGTTTCTTTTCTCTATTTCATATTTGTGTTCTGGCCCTTGAGTCTAAAATAAAATTTTAAAAAATCATGTAGTGAATTCTTAATTTCTTACTACAAAATCAGTGGTGATTCAGGGCCTCTTGGGACTGCACTGGTTTAGAATCTGTCCCCAGTGCTTCCATTGGACATGACTCAGACAAAGGAATGGCATAGAATGATATTAATTGGATATTCATGCCTATATTTTGTCCTCTGTCAGGCTACATTCTCTTTGTAGGAAGCGCCAAGGGGAAGGGAGATACCTGGAAGAAAAAAATAGTTTGTCTTCATAATTTTTTTCATTTTTTTGGGGTGGGGGGAGAAGTAGACCAGTTTACTCGGACCACTTATGGAAGAAACTTGGCAACTCAAGGGACCAGATGTTCAGCTCTGGGCAGCATTCCTGCTGCCCCTGTATTTAGCTTTGTGACTGGTTCCTTGCCTAGATCCTCCCCAGTCCAGATGGCTTGGTGCTGAATTAGAGCTAGCTGATGCCTACTTTTCTTATCCTTTTTTGAATTACTACTTCCACTCATGAGTGATCATTTCCTGTGAGTTCCAATAATGTTTCACCTGTGAAATGTACTTCATAATTATGTTATTTTCTTAATTATCCTTGTGTAAAAATGGAACCAGAAATATCAAACACAAAACCAAGTGTTTGTCAATGGGAGCAGAGTCAGTGAGTAAGCATTTATTAAGTCCTTACTAAGTTCCAGGAGCTATGCAGAATGGTTCCCCTGTCCCAGTGGTCTACAAATAATGCCCATTATCTGAGATTTTTAGGAGTAGTCAGAGCCATCGTTGAGTCACTATACTTTGCCTGTTCATTATAGAGGCCTTCTGAAAAGTAACTACTGTATAGTAATTGTGAAAGATTTGGGGAACACTACAGCATGATATTTTCATATCTCTGTATTTGATATGGTTATCATCATCATCATCACCACTGCCATCATTATCATCATTATCAACAAGCATTTATCAAACATTTACTATGTACTAAGCATTGTGCCGAGTGCTGGGGGAAGGAAAGACAAAAGCTATCTTCAATAAGTTTGTTAGGAGTTACTTGTCATTTTCTAGAACCTTGGGTCACTGAAGTGGGAGGTAAGGGCTGAAAGTGACAACTCGGAATTGGGACTAGAAGGAGGGGAAGTGCCTATGGTGAAGTTCCCGGTCAGGGTAAGGCAGAGGAACCATTTCCTGTTTAGCCACCCTTCCTTGACTTGGAATCAGGAAGAGCTGAATTTTGCATCCTGCCTTAGACATTTTCTAATTGGTATATGGTTGTTATAGAGTCATTTCGATTATGTCCAACTCTCTGTGACCCCATTTCAAGATTTTTTTGGCAAAGGTAGTAGAGTGGTTTGCCAGTTCCTTTTCCAGCTCATTTTCCAGATGAAGAAACTGAGGCAAACAGGATTAAGTGACTTGCCCAGGGTCACACAGCTAGTAAGTGTCTGAGGCTGAATTTGAACTCAAGAAGGTGAGCTGCCTAGAGGCCAGGCACTCGATGCACTACGGTGCCATCTAGCTGCTCCTAGGCAAGTCATTTAACCTCTCTCAGTCTCAATTAGCTTCTGTAAAATGAGAGTAATAATAGCACCTACCTCATAGAGTTTTCATGAATACTGGATGAGAACATATAGGAACTGCTTTACAAACCTTAAAGCGCTATATAAAAGCTAGATGTTAATTACTGTTATTTATTATTATGGTACTCCTTGTTGAAATCCATAAAAACTGTGGAGGTAATAGAGGGAAGATGGCTTGCAGTCATCTTAGAAATCTCCAAAAATGGAATTGCCAAATCTCCAGAAAACAAAGCATCCCAAAGATCCCCAGGAGTGTCTAACTCAGATAGAAACAGGGGCCACATAAGGATCCTTGCAGGCTCTAGATTGACTTAGCTTTAAAATGTAATATTTTATGTTTTATTGTATTTTTCTTTATTTTGTTAAAAGTTTCCCAGTTACATTTTCATCTGGCTCAGCCAGGAGTGTTGTCAGACTCATGTTTGACACTTCTGCTCTGGACCTAATAAATGAGCAAGAATTCCCTCTACAACCAATCAACAAATCAATAACCTTGATACGCACCAAACACAATACTAAGCACTGGCAGGGGAGAGAGGGGAAGGGGGGAGGAGGATACAAAGAAAGGCAAAACCAGTCCCTGCCATCAAGGAGTTTACATTTCTTTCCATTTTATAATTATACTTTATTTAAAATTTATTTTAAAAAGTTTTTGAGTTCCAAATTCTGTCTCCTTTTAGCCTCTTACCCACCCAATAAGAAGGCAAGCAATATATCAGTTATATACGTGAAGTCACGCAAAACACATTTCCATTATAGCCATGTTACCAAAAAAGCCAAGAAAAATAAAGAAAGTGAAAAAGTATGCTTCAATCTGCATTCAGAGTTCATCAGTTCTCTCTCTGGTGGTGGGTAGCATTTTTCACCATAAGTCCTTTGGAGCTGTCTTGGATTTTGGGTATTAGATATTGATCAGAGTAGCTAAGTCTTTCATAGTTTATCATCATTATATTATTGCTGTTACTGTCTACAATGTTCTCCTGGTTCTGCTCAATTCACTTTGCATTAGTTCTTCTAAGTCTTCCCAGATTTTTCTGAAATCATCCTCCTTGTCATTTCTTATAGCACAATAGTACTCCATTATAATCATGTATCACAACTTGTTCAGCCATTCCCCAATTGATGGGCATCCCCTCAATTTCCAATTCTTTGCCACCACAAAAAGAGCTGCTGTAAATATTTTTGCACGTATATGTCCTTTCCGTTTTTCTTTGATTTCTTTGGGATACAGCCCTAGCAGCAGTATTTCTGGGTCACAGGGTATGCACAATTTTACAGTCATTTGAACATAGTTCCAAATTCTTCTGCAGAATGGTTGGACCAATTCACAACTCAACCTACAATACAATGTAACTGTTTCCCCACATCCCCTCTAGCATTTGTCATTTTTCTTCTCTGCCCTGTTAGCCAATCTGATAGATGTGAGATGGTACCTCAGAGTTGTTTTAATTTGCATTTCTCTAATCAATAGTGATTGAGAACATTTTTATATGTAAATTAATAGCTTTGATTTCTTCTTCTAAAAACTACATGTTCATATTTTATACTCTTTATCAATTGGGGAATGGCTCTTATTTTTATAGATTTGGCTCAGTGTCCTATATATTTGAGAAGTGAGGTCTTTATTCTATAAATTCTCACCATTGCCATATCACACCCTGCTTCCCCACCCCACTGGTTTCTTGCTTTCCTTTTGATTTTGGCTGTGTTTGGTTTTGTTTGTACAAAAATGTTTTAATTTCATGTAATCAGAATTATTCATTTTACTTTCTGTGATATTCTTTATCTGTGTTTGGTCATAAACTCTTCCTTTATCCATAGAGCTAACAGGTAAATTTTTCCATGCTCCCTTGTACCTAAGTCATGTACCCATTTTGACCTTATTTTGGCATATAGTGTAAGATGTTGGTCTATGCCAAGTTTCTTCCAAACTTGTTTCTAGTTTTCCCAACAATTTTTGTCAAATGATGAGTTCTTACCTCAAAAACTTAGATCTTTGGGTTTATCAAACACCAGACGACTATGGTCATTTATTGCTTTGTATTATGTACCCCATCTATTCCACTGATCCACCAATCTATTTCTTAACCAGTACCAGATTGTTTTCATGATTACCACTTTGTAATATAGTTTGCAATTAGGTCCTGCTAGGCTACCTTCATCCTTCATTTTGTGGAGAGGCCCAGTCTGGCCAGCCTTCATTCCCCTCCCATCTCTGCCCAGTTTTAAGCTGTTTTACATGTTATCTTCTCCCATTTTGGTTATGGCATCATACTATTGACTCAAGTTGAACTTGCAGTTCCACAGATACATTTTCAGACAAATGGATGTATGGCCTAGCCTTCCTCATCTTGTTCTTGTGGATGAGATTTTTTTAACTCAAGCGTATGACTTTGCATATATTCCTACTGAATTTTATCTTCCTAGATTTAATCTAATCCTCTACTCTGTCAGTATCTTTTTGGTTCCTGACTGTCACACCTCTGGTGTGTTAGCCATCAATTGTCCCAGCTTTATGTTATCTGAATATTTGTTAAGTGAGCCATCTATACTTTAAAGAGAAGAAATTCCTTTGGGTTTATCTCCTGGTGAACAATACAAATACCACTTGGAAAGATAACACATGGAACTAACTCTTGGAGACTTCTTGGATTGTCTTTCATCTTGACTACCACAAGGCAAAAAGAAAGACTTTAGGTTTTGGGGAGATAAGGAGATGCTGAAATGGGAGAGAAAGACTATAAAAGGGGAAAGTGTGAGCACCATGGGTCAATTCCCCCTATAGTTGTTCCCTGATCTGGCTCTGAGGCCTAGGGCCTCACCCACTGGCAGCAACTATCTGCTGGTGTTTAGCACATCATTTTCTCTGAAATCCCCTATTGAGGGCAAGTACACTATCAATTGTGTTGAATAGAATCTAAATTTGTGAATTATGTGCCTCGCCCTTGAGGAAAATTCTCAGGAAGTGGTTTGAATGCAAGATTACATATTAGGAGTTTCAGGAAACTGTTTTACTTATTACCTCTTGCCAGGGACCGAACATTAAAGTTCTTTACTTCATCAGAGTGAGTGAGCAGTTTGGTGCCAGAAATTATATTACTCCCTGTGGTTCCCCCTAGCATCCAGCATGGATATTTCATTAAGCTTTAAATATAGATATATTGAGCCAAGATGCTCATCACCACAGGCTTCTTCCCTGCGTATGCATTCATATTCTCTTTCTCTCTAGGCTGAATTTGTTTTTCTGAGGGTCATACGGGAACTATTTGTCTCTGAAACATCCTCCCCTCCACCTTCCTGTCTTCCTTTCCTACATTCTCTGAGTTTTGTGTATAGGCAGGAATGGGAAAAGGTACTTAATGATAGCAGAATATAAGATGCAAAAAACAAGCTGCCATAGGGAGGAGAGATGAGGGTAATTGCAGAGAGATAAATTGCCATTGGAAAGAATATCAAGGATGGGGTGGCGGCCGGAGAATGTTGATAGCCTGTGCAATATAGTACTTTTTTAAATGTTCATTTCTATGGCTTAAAGTAATTGCTCATCTATGCCAGCAAATGGTACTTTAGATCAATTTTGGAAACCTTATTATTTGAATGTGCTAAATTTTAATTATTCCACTTCCTGCCTGGTATATTAATGCTGTGATTACCCTTGAAAGGGTATTACCCATGGTGATTTATGGAAAACTCCATTGGCTCTATGGCTCTATCAGTTTCAATTAAAACAAGCCATGGAGGATGATTGTAGGATGTAGATCATTGTTATTTTCTCTAGAAGGCATGGCAAGTTTACTTAATGCATTTCTTTTATTTAGTGGTCTGGAACCATTGCTTCCTTTCATCAGTGAGCCACAGAGGGGGGAAAAACAGAAATTTAGAGCCTGGTGGTCTGGATTTGGGGCTGTGATCATACAGTACAATGTGCTTTGCTTGTGGGACAATTGGAGGCAATGCTTCCCTTGCCTGAAATGTTCAAGACTGAGCAGACCCAGAGGAAACTCTCAAATAGTTAGTATTTCCTGGTTCTCCTCAGCAGCGTTTGGTCAATCTCCTGGCATCATGGATTCTTGGATCCAATCATTAAGTATACATCCTTTCTGTAATGGAGAGCTGAGGTTTGTGCTCATTTATCTCAATGACTTGAGTTTTCTAGAGGTCAAAGAGGTTTACATTGTGAATCCCCAGTCCCCACTTTCTCTAATTACTAACTTGGTCATGTAGCCATTCAAATTTCATTTTTGTCTGGCAGTGCTCCCTATATTTCTTCCAAACTGTGTCATAGAGCTTGGCTGCTGGCAAAAGGAGTTCTTCCTGAGCACTAGGGACTCTGCAGCCAACCCTGATTTCAGTGGTAGTTTCATTTTAATCAATCATATTGGGAAACTCCCAAACACAGAGTGCCCACCCTTTGCCAATTGTGAGCTCTATGAACAGCTTGCCAGGAGCAGGTCAAATTTTGCATAAAAGGGAGTAGTTTGATGCAACTTCATCCTGGTAACAAGGCTAGGGTCTCACACCATTACTGAATCACAGAATATAGGTAGTGGATGGACTTTCAGAAGGCCATTTAGAGAGCTACAGAGAGCTAAAAGCCTTAAACTGGATGATTTAAACTGCCTCAGTCATACAACGAGTGCATTTCAATGCTACTATAGGTAAAAAAAAAAAAAAGCCTGGTACTAGGCACTATCCAAGGCTATCAAATCTTGTTTTTGAAAGATTGCCAAGAACAGAGTCCACAAGTCACTCTTGTAAGGCAAATGCTACTTTTTTCTTTCTCTCTTTTTTTTTGGTTGGAGTCAGACCTATGACTTTATTAGTATAATGGACCCCAGATAAGGACTCTCTACCAATGCAGATGGGTGCATGTTCTGCATCATAGAGTTTTAGAGAATTCTCTGGGAGCATCAAGAGGTAAAATGACTTATCCACATAAAATACATAATCTACAAATTAGCTGAAAAGGATATGTGAAGGAAAACACTATCTAGGTATAGAATGATTTTACATATACATACATATTTGTGTCTAATGGCAGCTATCTCTAGGGTGGAAATAGGGTAGAGAGGGAAGAAAAAAAGGGAAAAAATTTACATGATAACTTTATTATATATCTAAAAGGAATAGCAAATGTATATAATAGATTTGCAGTTTCATGTGCAATCATCTTTTTTTGTTATACTATGTTATGGAAATCCTTGTTTTATTTCATAAATTAAAAAAGAGAAATAGAAATTTTAAAAAGAGATAAAATGACTTATCCACATAATACAGTCATTGTATATCAGAGGACAGATTGAAGCCAGGTTTCTCTATTCCAAATACTACACCATACTACACTATTCTTTCTCCTCACAAATATTGCCTTAGGAATAGCCTTATTGGAATCCCATTGGAATAAGCCAATACCATCTACTGTTTCAGGTCGTCACCTTGTCTACAAATTACAGTCAGAGTATTGGCTAGAGCAGTGGAGGGTTAAATTTGGGTCACAAATAGGGTCTCAAAATCATTATGTATCAGATTGGACTCTAACTTAGATTGTCCTAGTTCCAGGGCCAGTTATCTACCAACTGTGCCAAAATAGGTGTATGCATACATGTATAAATATATAGAAATATAGTATAGGAATGTATCTTGGGCATGTACTAGCAGAGTGACCCTGGGCAAGTCATTTAACCTCTGTTTTCCTTAGCTTCCTCAACTATAAAATAAGGATAATAAAAGCATCAGATCAAGATGATCAGATGAGATATTTGTAACTATGAGCCTGGCACATAGTTATATGAATGCTTATTCCCTTCCTTCCCTCTCCTCTTTCTCCCAAATCTAGGGCATTTTGCATGCCATTGAGTATGTGAAAATATTACTCCAGATTGGTGGGAAAACTGAGGAAACTAAAGCAAACAGAGGTTAAGTGACTTGCCCAAGGTCACAGCTAATGAATCTGAAGCTGGATTTGAACTCATTTCTTCTGCACTCCAGGCTAGCATTCCATCCACTGTAGAAGAAAGAGATGGTAGTGATTTGGAGCAGTTTATAAGGAAAAAATGGATGCCAACGATAATGTTCACTTTCACTATGTTAATACAATACAGTGCTAAGATGTGCTGAGTTACAAGGAGTCTTTTAGCTTTTTCCATGCCATAGACATCTAGATCCAATATTCTTTTCCTTCTCCTCTGATTGGTTTATGGCTATAGGTGACATTTGAAAAGTGCTTTTTGTTATGAGCCTTTTAGAAGCAGGAAACCTGTGATAAGGTTTTCCTTGAATCCCCTTCCATCATTATCTCATTATAATTATCTTCTCTAGCTTCATAGTACCCCAAATCTAGAGGGGAGCAGTGCCTTTCACATCTTCTAGTCATTGGACAAGAAAGCACCTTGGAGCAAAACACTACAAAATAAATTTAACAAAAAAAACTGTCGCTCAAGAAAGAGTGAGATTTGCTGAGAACTCTCAAGTTCTTGGGCTATCAGGACACATTCCTAGCTTAGTACAAACCTGCAAATCTATTTGTGATCGTTAGATTTGGAGCCATGAAGACTTGAGTTTGAATCCTGCCCCATATACCTACTTGATGTGAGACTATAAACAAATTACTTACCCTTGGCCTCAGTTTCTTTAATTGTAAACTGAGGCTAATAGCATGAATCTCATGGTGATGTTGTAAACATTAAACAAGATAATAAAGGTAAAGCAGATTGTAAACATTAAAGAGCTATGTAAATCTTAGCCATTATCATAATTATTGTTATTATGTTATTAAAGTTATTATTATTATTATTATTATTGCAATTGACATATGTAATGAAAATAGAATCCTAGATAATAATCCTAAGAATATAAGAAACATAATTATTCTTGAAAAGAGTATAGATTGGTTGTAGATTAGCAAATGATACCTTTCGTCAGCCTAGGAAGGGCTGTTGTACACACAAGGCCACATGGATCTCCCAACTCATGAAAGAGAGGTGGGCAGGAGGGAAGAAAGAAATGTAAAGGAAATCTGCTGGTCGCTCCCTCATCCTCCAGTCCATGGAGGAACTGAGGAGTCATTGTGTTCCCCACTTTTCGATCTTCTTAAAGAGGTGATAGCCAAGGCAAAACACATGATTGGAACATATCTAAAAGGTTATTGCTCTTTTGGTTGATGGGAAAAGAAGAGATTGAGACCAGAATCAAGAGTAGAGACCCCAGAAAACCTCCTGAGGCCCTGCCTACTACTTATGATTAAATGATATTACATGTTCTGCTCTCTTTCTAGAAACAAAGTTTGCTCTTTGGCTCTTCCCCAAATGTTGACAATATTTTGCCTCCATTCCAAGCTCTTCTAGTGAAGAAGTCAGTTATGAATTGCAAGGCCTTCCCCACTAATAAACACAAAGTCACCCTCTCTGCACGACTCACTGACAATTATAATTTTGAATCAGTTTCTATCACATTCATTATAGAAAGTTACTCTCTCAATCTATGACCTACTGGAAACCATTCCTTCACTGGTTGTTGAACTAAGCAAGGAAGAGGATGGTCCCAATTCTAAATAATTAGAAGGCAATTCAGAATCATTTGTTAGGTCTAATATTGCCAGGACTGGCTGAGTTGAAGAGACCTCATAACATGTTGGATAACCTGTTTCTTTGTCTCATGGCATGCTCAAAGCAACTGTGGATCAAACCATTGGGGAATGGGTACATCTGACAGCTGCCCCACTTTAGCCCACTATCCAGAATACCAATATAGATGTAAATGATAGATGGGCAAATGATTTACTAAGTACTAACTAAACACCAGACACTGTGCTAAGTGTTCAGAATAAAAATAAATGTAAAAAAAAGTAAAAAAAAAAAGTATTCCCTTAAGAAGCTCACATTCTTATGGAGAAATAAAAAGGAGTTGGAAAGGGGCTGGAGGAAAGGTACCATGGGGAAAAGATGGGAAATCTTGGAGACACAGGAATGGAACTGGGATAGAAGTGGGTATTGTTGGCCTGAACACTTCCTGAAATGAGTGAAAACTGAGTTAAAACTCACTAACCAAAGGAGGGGGCCTGGGTACCCTGTTCTGTCATGTTTTCCACTTAGAGAGCCACCTTGACATAGTCAGAATCATTAGCTATCTATGCAGTATAAATTGAGTGACATTCACCACTCAAATCCTTTACCCACTCATGTGTGAAATCATACTATTAGCAATTTACTTCTTCATGTTAAGAATTGTTCTCCCTCCTCTGTCCTTTAACATGTAATTATTCTGAGGCCAGTAGTAACACATTAAAACACTAAAAAGGTGTGAGGAAGTTTAGCAGACTGCTTTCATCTCTATCAGGAAGGGCTGAGGCAAGACAATGAATTTGGAGGAATACTGAAGAGGGGGGAGAGGGAGGGACTGCAGAAGTTAGGCAGATCCAAGATGACCTAGCTACCATAGAGTTTTGCAGAGGACAGTTGCCTTGCCTACATCCTAGCTCCAGCCCAACAAAGTCACATTGTGATTAGCCCATGCTTCAGTGCTACTAGGCTGCCACCATTCTATCTGAGAACTGCTGATGACCTTGTCTTGTCACTGACTATTGAGAACGCTTCATAGGTGATCCTGATGAAGCCTGATAGGACTCTGACTGAGGTCCAAGATTGACAGTCATATGGAAGACTGTCCACCCTGCCATGATTCTGCAGCCCTTCATTTAGGGAGGGAACTGGATGTTTCATTAGTGCCACACTTTGTCTTCTAGCCTCTCCAAGAACATGTTAGTCTTTTAAATGTGTTGTTCTATCTGTCAATCAGTGTACCATCAGACTGTTGGACATGACAGATGAAGGCTCCAACAACTGTGTAAGGGTAGCACTGGGCACAGAGTAAGCATTTGAGAAATGTGATTATAATGCTTGTGTCTTAACTACCACCCTAACACTTGTGTTTGTTGTCCTTTTAATGAATGTACTTGAGAGGATTAACAAAATTATCTTATTAGATAGGCATTCCAGTTCTGAAGAGTGACTAACATTAGGTTCTTTCAAATGCCTAGATGCTGCGGAAATAGACAGCAGACACATAGATAGATGATAGCCTTAAGCTTTTAGATGTATTAAGCTGTAGGGACGGTAAATTGTTCATTGATAGTTTTACGCTTAAGTGCTTGTGGTCAAGAAGTAAAACCATTGGGGAAATTACAAAAGGGCCCCCACAATGCAATATACCTTGAATTTAAAGCTTTTCACATTGATCAAAGCCTGAAAAAGAATACACATCAATCCAAACTTTATTTTATAAATCATATGGAATTGATTTTCTATAGCTATAGTTCTTCATTATCCTTGAAGGACAGAACAGAGATTCAAAGCCACATTTTAATATGCATAGAGATATGTATGTTCCACATCCTTTGCTATGAAGATTTATGTTGTGCTACATTTAGAATTTGTATTATTAATCATTCACCCCCAAAATAGTATTTATTCATTGGTAAGTTAAATGGACTGCAAAGTTCATTTGAAATTTTGAAACCAAAAGCATAATTTGAACTCATTATTTTTCAGAATCAAACAAAGCAATCTACGGGAAATAATACATTTTTCAAATGAATCTATTGGGGTCAAGGAGAAGGGGTGGAGGGAAACTAAGGGAGAATAAATTCTATATTGAAGAGAGAATTTAATTTCTTCCTTCCCTAGTACAGAGCTAACTAAAGTATCAACATGAACACCGATATTCAGTTTCATCTTAGAAGCTCTTTGAGGGCCATCTCCAGTTGTTCTGATCTATATCTTGCCTCTGGACTCAGATGGCTCCAGAAGAGAGAGTGAGGCTAGTGACTTTGGACAGCCCTCCCTCACTTAAATCCAATTCATTTGCATGTTGTGGTCCTCTTCAAGAACAAAGGGCAAACAACAACCTCTGTGCATAGTAATAGGAGCTGCCCCACTGGGGACACAAGTGGACAGTCTTTCCTTCTTTCTTCCTTTCTTTCTTTTCTCCATTATTTTTCTTCCTTCCTTCCTTCCTTCCTTCCTTCCTTCCTTCCTTCCTTCCTTCCTTCCTTCCTTCCTTCCTTCCTTCCTTCTTTTCCATCCTTCCTTCCTGCCTGCCTTCTTTCTTTCTTTCTTTCATTCTTTCTCTCTTTCTATCTTTCTTTTTTTCTTTCCCTTCCCTCCATCCACATAGGGGTATTATATCCTTACCTGTGGATGCTCTGCTCAAAAAAAATATCTATCTATCTATCTATACATATATATATATATATATATATATATATATATATATATATATATATATATACATATATAAATTTTGATCACTGAAACCTTGAGAGATACCTTGGGATTTATGAGCTAGATTTCTAGCCCATAGGACCATGCCTTAAACCCAAATCACTCTGGCTTTCATTGATTGGCCAACAATAGGTCCCAAGCCAAGCCCCACTTGGTCATTGTTTGGGCCCTGATTGGCTCAGAGTGAATGTAAATAGCAATTGTTTCTGTTCTGGCCAGAAACTCCAGGAGTCCTCCCCTCTGAGATTGATTGTTTTTTTCAACTAGGTAAAAGAGGCCATTTTTTGTCTCATTTCTTACCTAGCCTTAATAACTGAATGGGCATTGGCTCAGTCAAACTGAGGCCTGTTAAAGACCTTAGCTTAAAAAGGCCAAGTCTCCCACTGCCTTCAGGGCCATCTCCAGTCATCCTGATTTATACCTTGCCACTGGACTCAGATCCCAAGGAGAAAGTAAAGCTGGTGATTTTGCATAGCCCTCCCTCACTTAAATCCAAGTCTCTTGCATGTCATGGTGTCACCTCCCTCATGTCATGGTCCAAGAATAAACAACTACAACAAGCCCTGAGTTGAAAGGGACCTCAGGCTGTCTGGTCCAACCCATGCCTGATGAAGAATAAGCCTACAATACATCCAACAGGTCATCTTCCAGCCTTTGTTCAAAGTGTTCTAATGGGAAGTCCACTACTGCCCAAAACCTACTTTGAGGACATCTGATTGAGAGAGAGTTTTTGTCTACATCAAGTTTTAATTCATGTCTTTGAAATTACTATAGCTCTGCCTTAGTTCTATGTTTTCAAATAGTATGAATATAATTCTTCTTCCAGATGATACCTCTTCAAATACTTGAAGACAGCTGTCAAACTCCCTTGAGTTTTCTATTTTCTGGGCTAAATTTCCCCAGTTCTTTCAGTTTAGCTTCATATGGCTTGAACTAGCCACCCTTTAAAAGAGTGGGTCAGTAAGTGAACTAGCATTTATTAAGTACCTACTGTGTTCCAGGTGCTGTGTTAAGTGCTGGGGGGATTAAAAAACAAAAACAAAGCAAAACAAAAAACATTCCCTGTCCTCAAGGAACTCACAGTATAATTAAAGAGATAAGATTCAAAAACAATGTACAAACAAGATATATTCAGGATAAATTGGGTGTAATCACAGAAGTAAGGCACTAAGATTAAGGAGGACTGGGAAAGGTTTCTTATAGAAAGTGAGTCTTTAGTTGAGACTTAGAGGAAACCAGGAAACCAGGATGTCGAGATGAGGAGGGAGAGCATTCCAGATATAGGAGATAGCCAATGAAAATGCTCAGCGTCTTATTTGAGGAACAATAAGGAGGCCAGTGACATTAGATTGCAAAGAACATTTGTTTATGTGTGTGTGTGTATGTATGTATATGTACATATATGTATGTATATAGTTATCTCTTCCACATCCCAATTTTCTCCATCACAGTTTCAATATGTCATGGGTTGGCAGAAGAAATTAAATGGTAATTTTGGGGGGAGTTTTGAGGAAGCCATAGATGACACACACAGGCCAGCAGACAGCACATAAAAAGTTTAAAACTCAAAAATGCATAAAGGATATGCATAGTATTATATAGTATCAATGTATTTTTTTTGTAGGGAAGAAGGCAGGGCAATTGGGGTTAAGTGACTTGCCCAAGGTCACATAGCTTGTAAGTGTGTCAAGTGTCTGAGGCCAGATTTGAACTCAGGTCCCCCGACTCCAGGGCCGGTCCTCTACTCACTGTGCCACCTAGCTGCCCCAGTATCAATATATTTTATCTTTTAATACCATAATAATTCAGACTATTTCTCTGGGAAAAAAGGAAGGCCAAAGAATTTCATGGGGATTTTCTAGATCTTGGGGTTGCCATGACACTAACAGTCACAATGTGAAAAGGGATAAATGTATATATAGGTGTGTGTGTGTGTGTGTGTGTGTGTGTGTGTGTGTGTGATATACATTTGTGTATCTACATACACATATGTAGGCACAAATATCTAGTAACAACAAACTAAAGGAAAAGAAGTCAGTTGTGGAGTTAGTGATATGCTGGGCAAAACTTGTTTTCTCTGTCTTAAGAATTCCTATATTTCATTCCTAGAAAGAATCATAGAGAATATGTCAACCATCATGAACTGATCTAGCAAGAAGAATAGGGCGTCATAAATTTGAAGAACAATAAAACAAAGATCTAAGGTTCATTTTCATTCACAATCAGAACATGTGGGAACAATTTAGTCTTTTAGAAGTAAACATTAGTGTTAATTAGGCCATAAGATAGAAAATGGTCATTTAAGGAGAATGTGTTGTTCAGTTAGGGAAAAAAAAAACATCTTGAAGGACATAGACAACTTGAAGAGAATGTGGAGGATAGTAAATAAAGATTCTGGAAAATAAGATCAAGGAGAAAATAATTATACGAACTATTTTCTTTTAAATTTTGATGAAGAAAATGCTGAAGGACTCAGGGGAATTGTATAAATTTTTATAATATGGAGAAGATGACAATTTTCCCCTCCAGTTTTACTAGAAAAAGAGTAAACTTTCCCAGTCTGAGACTTTAGTGACAGAATCGATTTCTAAGGGAAAATCTAGCACCTTTGGAGACCTTTAAGGAAAAGTCAAGAATACCTATAGTTACTTTGGTGCAGTAAAAGAATCCCTGAGGTCTCTCATTATCATCCTGGATACTCTGAAATCTAGCTGTCTTGGGAAAAAGACATGTTCTTGGGTGATCCCTATGCTCCAAAGAGTTAAGGAAACATCACAAGACTGGCGTGGAAACATGATATAGTAGTAAGGAAGGATTCCATTATCTGGACATCTGCTGGAGCTCTCTCTTCCAAAAATAAAGAAGCTAACAATGTCTTGTCTTGGTTTAATCACCATTTCATACTTGGAAAGGTAAGGAACAAATAAGGAGAATGGAAATTGCAGGCCTGATTCTCATCAAGTAGAAACTAGTTACTGTTGCAGAAATTATGTGAAACTTGATGCAAACCCTTCTTCTTAGAATTTTTGATAGGAAAGAAGAAACCCAGGTATAGCTTGATGTTCTTCCTGAATTTTGGAAGAGGAGATTTCTAAAGTTTCAAGCTGGGTGAATTCCTTGAACAGAAACAGTGATCGAAAAAAGCCCGTAGGGCTTCAAGAATAGGACAAATATACTATTTTTTAACTTTTTTTTAACATGACCACAACGTTAGATCAGGGAGACAGTCATAGACTCAGGTGCCTAAATTTTACCAAAACATTTTACTGATATTTTTAATGCTTTCATTGTAAAAACTATGGAAGTGTTTGGTTGTATACATAGGTGAATTTGGAGCTGTTTGGACACAAAGAGTAGTTATCTTAGCAGTTACGATTGGACTCAAAGAGTAGTTAATTGTTGAATGCCGGCTTAGAAGAAGGTCTTCAGAGAAGTACCCCATGGATCCGTGCCAATTTGGGGGGATATTAAACATTTATATCAATAACCTGGATAAAGGCCTGGAGGACATGCTTATCAACATCACAGATGACACAAAAATGAGGAGGCATAATTAACACATTTGAAGACTGAATCAGAATCTAAAAACGTCTTGTCACATTAAAACTTTGGGTCAAGCTTAATTAAGATGATATTTAACGAGAATGAATACTACATCTTATTATACTAAGGTTCCAAAAATCAACTTTACAAGTACAAGATGTGACTAGACACCAGTTTGCCTGAAAAGACAGTTTTTTTTGGATGGAATATTCAACATGAGTCAACAACGTGACATGGCTGTCAAACCCATTTAAAACAACCTTAGAAACCATTGAAGATGCAGAGTGACCAAGACTATGGAGGTAACATCTTCAGTATTATGGTCAATTCTAGACATGGCATTTTAAAGATACTGATAGGATGACAAATGACCAGCAGAAAGCAATTAGAAGAATAAAAGGCCTTTGATTATGTCAAAAGTCTTAGATAGAAGGCTGGAAGGAGCCTCATCAAGTTCAACCCAATTCATTTTATGGTTACGGAGACAGAGCCTAACCAGAGTCTAACCAGATTCATACAGGTAGCAAAGTGGGATTCAAACTCAGGTCCTTTTACTCCAAATCCAATGCCATTCCCACTGTGCTGTATCTTGTTGGCTCTAAACAAACAATGATTTTTGCTGGAAGATGATATTGTTCAGTGTGGCAAGTATGCCCAGGCATTGGCTTTGTTGCTCCAGGATGTTACCCTTCGTTCTGAAACTTATTATGTATACTTGACAAGGTGGAAATTCCATTTGCTAAGTCCTTGTTACTAGGTTTATCTGAGGCCTTTGCTCTGGTATCATTAAAGAATAAACTCACCTTGCCTTGAGTACTTGCTGCCCTTGGCACCACATTGATAATGATTGATCGGTAATTCATGACTAGTTCATACCTCTGAGCTACCCCTTGGGTTCAGCCTTTAATGGGAGGACTAGAGAGGATGGCAAGCAGTACAGCTAGAGGGAAGAGAGGGATTTTCTGACTGTTTGTGACTTGTGCATGACTTTTTAAATATTTTATTCTCTAAACAAAACTTGCCCTATATTTGATATCTCATTAGCCTAGATACTTGCATTTTAAATAAGAGTCTGTTTTTTTTCTTCCAGAAACATAGACTTATTTATTCTGGTGTTACCAGAGGAAATCTTGCTTGTAAGAAAAATGAGCCAAGTTATTATGTTCTTAGAGAAAATCCTGGATGGGTATACAAATCAAAATCACTTACTGAGAATTTCCCAAAATTCAACTTGATCTATGTCAATTAGGGCTTTGGATCTGAGCTATGGATAACATGGGGGGAAGGGTCATCCATAATATTTTATTTTTCTGGGCCTAGGTTATCTGCAATAGCAATACATGAGTCAGGATAGTCCTCTTGAAACTACCATATGGATTACATTTTGCCAGTTTGTCCTGGATCATTCTTTATATTTTAGGCTTAAGTTTTAAGCACTATATGTGGCTGAGATTTGACTAATACTTGTAGGAACTCAAGCAGAAATGAGCCCAGTAAAGCACTGTACAGTTTTGGGCAGCAAGTGACCAAGAGCTGGAGCTCCAGAGCTTCAGAGCGGAAGCTAGAGAGAATATAGAGCATGGAGTCAAATCCAGATATGGTAACCTGGAAAGACTCAAGGTCTCTCAAGGGAGCAGCATGGACTTCCCAGGAGAGATAAAATTGGTGTCAGATGAAGAGGATTCAGCAGGGAAGTTTCTGAAGCATTGACTCCCTGGATGAAGCAACAGCCAAAGTTAAGCATCAGTAGGATTCACAGCCATGATGTGGAAGAGTAAACCTGGACATTAAGCTTCACTGGAACTGTGAGTTATGTGGAGTATACCTGGGGGAGGGAGAATGACTCTGAAGCTAAGCTGTACTTTCCCTTTGGAGAAGAGTGTGAGGATAAGGGGAGAGACCAAAGTTTCCTTGGGAGCATCAGAATTTGATTTGTGTCTAGGTCTCCACAACAAAAGGGAAATATCCACTATTCTAATGCAATCAAGAACACTAACAAGACATGAAACATTGACACAGGCTTTGTTTAATCTGAGAGTAAAATACCAAGGAGAGCAGCCAGGTGGCATAGTGGATAGAGCACCAGGCCTGGAGTCAGGAAGACTCATCTTACTGAGTTCAAATTTGGCTTCAGACACTTACTAGCTGTGGAGCCCTGGGGTAGGTCACTTAACCCTGTTTGCCTCAGTTCCTCATTTCAAAAATGAGCTGGAGAAGGAAATGGTAACCCACTCCAGTATCTTCATCAAAAAGCCTCAAATAGGGTCACGAAGTTTCATTACTGAAATGACCCAACAACAACAACAAAGACCAAAGATTATGAGTCAGTGTAGTATAATGGATATGGCATTTTACTTGGAGTCAGAAGGGCCTAGGTTCAAAACCTGGCTCACATACTTAAGACCTCTATGACCCTAGGCAAGTCACTTAATCTATCAGCCTCAGTTTCTTCACTTGTAAAATGAGAGGGTGCTATGATCGTGATTCACAGAAAAGCCCTTAATAGGGGAAAACAACTCTTCTCTCCCTGGTTTGGCACCATATTCTATGTATACAATCTTCCACATGTATAGTACTACCCTAGAATTCTCCCCTCAAAATGGAAAAAAAAAAGGCTCAGTGTTTCTAGAGAGGTAAGCATCATTTCCTGAATCTGCACAGAATATGTAACACCTGGTGACATTGAAAGTTCATGTCTAGGTTTGTTTTTTTGTACTGCTCCTTGGTTCCTGGTTCCCACTAGGTCAAGGACCTCATCTACCTTCTCCATGAACTCTTAAGTTTGTTCCATGTAACAGTAAGGCAATAATAACAATGTAGATGATAATTGTCAAAATGCCTATGTGGTTCTGTATTGTAAAGTATATTAGACTCTCTACATAGAAGGTAGAAAAAGTAAACCATTTATTCAAACACCAGAGAACCAGATCCCACAAGCCATTTATCCAGTCAGTCCACTTCATCATAACAGCAAGGAACCCAAAACATTCAATACACAATATAAAAACCTGGAGCCTCACCATCCCAAAACCTCTCTGACCCCCTGCTGGGGTCTTCCCAAAGACAAACTCACAGTACAGCTAAGTCAGCCTGTTCAGTTCTGACAATCATGAGGGCAGCCATTAGCAGCCATTAGCAACCATAACTTCTCTCTCTCTCTCTCAGCATTTCCTGTGACATAACTTCCTTTTCCTGTCAGGAAGCTCCTCCTACCACATGTAACTTAGGCTTCCTGTGATGTAAGCAGGTCACATGGCCTATTAATGGGTGGGGAAGATCTTCAAACCTAAATTGCTACTACATTCCAGAATCTCCTTTTTTTTTTTATCCTTCTCAACTGGAACTTGTTTCTTCTATTCTGGGGTGTGTGATTTTCTGTGTGTGTGTGTGCATATGTGTGCATTTCATGGTTTCCTGGAGGGAATGAATCCTAATGAATATGCAGGACTACCTCCAGGAGACTAAGTCTGGGTTTGTGTCTAGCCTCAATCTTTTTTATCTTCTGTGTCTTCAGCTCTTAGATCTCCCGAACTCTTTAGCTCAGATATGAGAACTCACTGTTAATCATCAATCAACAAGGCGGGCTCAGCCTTTTCAAGGAGACCTCATTAGTGCAGGAACAAACACCTCTTAGATGGGATGCGGTGTGTGCAATAAGGACTAAGCCCTTGGCAAATTTGTACCCTATTTACCCTGTATTTCATATTCTATCTGTTACCTCCATACCATGGTACAGATTGTTTCCCATGCTTTAATGCTCTCCATCACCACCTTTTGGAATATTTTCTTGTTGCTCATCTTTCTTTCTGGAAGAGGGACCAATGATATCAGGAAGGTGACATCTTGATTTGCAAGTGACTTGGATTTAAGTGAGACATGGCTGTGCAAGGTCACCAGCCTCACTCTCTTCCAGAACCATCTGGGTCCAGTGGCAAGACATTGATCAGGAAGACTGGAGAAGGAACTGGATGCAGTAGGAAACCTTGTCTTTTTAAGCTAAGATCTTTCCCAGGTATTAGTTTGTTTGAGGTTCACCATTCAGTGATTAAAGCTAAGTAATGTATAGAACAGAATTTTTAAATAATGGGAGAGACGTCCTTAGGAGAAACAAAGTAAATTTATTCTACAAACCTTGCGAGATTCGGGCACACCTCCATAATGGAGGAGGCGAGGTAAAAGAGAACCTGCCTTAATTTATAGTCTTAATGAAAAAGATTCCCACCCACCTCTATCCCTTCTCACCATTGGCTGGGAGGTGGGCTTACAGTCTAGGCGTGAAAACTACACAGAGGACCAAGGTTGATTCGGTCCATTCAGGTTTTTTCCCTATCAGAACTCAACTGCCAGGGCGGTGTCTGAAAGTCTAGGAGAAGAAATGGGGTGGAGGAAGGAGAGACCCTTCCTGGAGGACAGAACAAATAGCTCACAGGAAGTTCATTATCTTCTAACATCTGAGAAAGAGGGGGGGAAGGGCATGCCTTCCAAAATTACAAGGCCAAATCCCAAAACCTCTCCATTAGACACACCCTGTGAAGTCTTCGCAATTATCTGTCCCATTCAATAAGAAATGAGGTAAAAGAAGGCCTCTTTTTCCGATGGAAAAAAGATCAATCTGAAAGGGGATGATCCTCAGGGTTTCTGGCCGGAACAGAAACAATTTCTATTTATACTCACTCTGAGCCTAAAACCCAAACAATGACCAACAGAGGCTTGGGCTGGGACTTACTATTGGCAGATCAGTGAGAACCAGAGTGATGTGCATTTAAGGCCTACTCAAGTAGCTCCATGCGGATTCCAATGGGCCTTACCGAAGCCTGGTTTGGGAATATCTAGCTTCCTTCAAAGCATAGCCCAGGTGCTATGAGGGGGAGGGGATTTCTTGATCTCCCTATGTTTTAGTGTTTTCCCCTATATATCTGTATATATCTCTATGTGTTGTTTTACTCTAGGGACTTTTTTTTTGTCTTTGTGCCTAGGGGATAATAGCACAGTGTTTGGCTCATTGATGGAGATCAATAAATGCTTCTTGCATTGAAATGAATTGAATTGAATTTTAGATTGCATTAGATTCAATTCAATTCAGTTCAGAGGGCCATGATCAGTAGAGCAACAAGAACCCAGAACAAATGCCTAGATTCACACCTGCTACACAAGTCATGTAAGAGATGTATTAGATTTGTTGTGCTTGGTCCTAGAGAGCAGCATTAGAAACAATGTGATAAAGAGACAACTTTTAGTTCAACGTGACAAAAAAAACACCCAATAATAAAAACTAACATTTATATGACACTTTGAAAGTGCTTTATTTATCTCATTTGAATCTCAAAACAGCTCTGTAAGTATTACCCCCATTTTATAGGTGAGGAAACTGAGGATCAGAGAGATTAAGTATTAATTCATGGTCAAATTCACGGGATTGTCATAAGGTCTTCATTGTCCCAAGTCTAGGACTATTAATCATTCCCTACTGCATGAGCATGAACTTAGTGGGTTTCTCTTTACTACAGGTCTTCGTGCAGAGCTTAGATGACCATTCTTGGGACAGATTATGTGAAAAAAAAACCCAAATCAACCTCCTGTTAAGACATGGATTGATCTAGAGGGACTCTGAAAGAAGATTACCCCAGACACGTATCAGTCCTGAAGGTCGGTAGGATCTGGGCTATTCTTATTGATCCCCAGGACTGATACCTGTCTGGTATCTAGACCATATTTTAAAACCTTCCCTGTCTGTACCTTTTCTCTGCCTGCTTTAGTGTGTCCCTGTTTCCAGATCCTTCTCTATAGGAAGCAGTACTCTCCTAGTTTTTTCTCTAGATTAATGAAATCTACTTTTAGGAAATTATCTGATAGACTTTTTCACGTGAATATGATGGATAAGACTTTAAGTGTTAATATACCACAGAGGTATTTGTTTTAGTATGGATATAATGGTTTTGTGACTGGGTCTTTTCAACAGGCAGAGACCTTGCGTTTGTGCCTATCAATCACCCAGCACTCTGCCTCTCACTGCTAACATCTGAAGCTCTTTGTATAGGAGTATGTATCAATCATTAAATCTCAACCGTGATGTCCTACTCATATATGGCTCCCTTCTCACCTCCTGTACGCTCCCCTTCCTTTCCAGACTTGATGTATTGTTTCAATCACTCAGTTCCATTCAAAGTTTTAGTTAAGCAGTTTAGTTAGATTGCATATGAAGGCATGGGTTCATATCCCTAGATTTTGGGCAGCTAGGTGACTCAAGTGTATATAGTACAAGCCTGGATTCAGGAAGATGTGTTCAAAGCTGACTTCAGCCACTCACTAGCTGTGACCCTGGGCAAATCACTGTATCAGTAATTAAGGTGGGACTTTCTTTTACTGTTTTCTCTTTTAGCACTTATTTAATCAAGTGCCCTTGATGAGTGCCCTTTGTTTCTTTGATTAGATCAGGAGTCTTTGATGACCTCCTTGCCTCAAAGGACATCCTAGTTTACGTGGGCTTGAGTCACATGTTTGTGACACCAGAAGATTTTAGGTCATGCGGCTTTGAATGACACATTGTGATGCCCTTTGACCCTGAACAGGATATATAAACTCAGAGGTTGGCACCTTTCCTTGGGGATCTCACTCACTGGAAGAGTAGCATGTGACTCTGGGTAAGCCGTAGTAACTCCCCCCACCCCAGCTTTGCTAACCCAGATGTTGATTTGTATTTGATCTGTTTATAATGTATGTTTGTAATTTGTTTATATTTGCTCTGAAGTTCAGGTTGCTAGCTTTTCCTCCTGAACTAAGTGAATGATATTTGTATGTTTGATTAAAATGAGATTGTTAACCCCTTAAAGTTACTTTCCTTAATAATCGAAAGAACCTGTGCTGGCAGCTCCTGTTGCTGGTCTTGTGGGACCTTACACCCCACAATAGCTGCTAGCCAAATTGTTATTATAGTCACTTAATCTTACTTGCCTCAGTTCTCTCACCTGTAAAATGAACTGGAGGAGGAAATGGCAAGCTACTCCAGTATCTTTGCCAAGAAAACTGCAAATGGGGTCACAAGAATTGGACGTGAGTGAAAATGACTGAACAACAAATACAAGCATAGTAAAATTCAAAAGCTATAAAGTCTTTTGTCAGAAAATATGACATACCACTCACTTCCAGTTTCAGTGCTCTAAGGTGAAACAACCATAGCAACAACAACTACCCCACCCCCACCCCATTCTTTCAAGTTAGAGTCAAGTTTTTCACTTTTCAGTCTCCAGGGCAGCACTGGTGCAGAGAGTAGGAAAGTGCCAGTCTGGAAATTCAGTATCTTATAATAGATCCCTCATTTCCTTCCTCTATGACTATGTAGAGGAGGATGGAAGTGATCCTAGCACTTCCAGGATCACTGGAAGTGAGTAAAATGGAGCTTTGAGCCAGGCTTCTCCATAATGGTTGTGGCTGCTTCCATGGACGATCGGAAATCAGTATTGATGTCTCCAGGGACCTCACTTTGCTGTTCGTTGCTTGGGTTCAGCAAGGCATGAGTAAAAGTAGTGTCTTACCTACTCCATATTAAAATGTCTTTGGTCTCACAGTGACAGGCAGAGGAGAGGAGGGAGAAGGAGAAAGCCATCAAAGTCTTAACTCAAACGGAGCAAGGAAAAAATGGAGGCAACAGTACTGCCTTCTACACATTTCTTTTTTATCATTTCCCTCTGTGTGAATGTCATTCACCTTCAAAATTCCCCATCCCATGTTGTGTCTGACATCACCCTCCCCACTCCCATCTGCCATCTGCATTAACTTTCACAGGTGCTGCACATCCCAGGAGGCAAAAGGTTAAATGAAGCTATGGAAGGATATCAGGATGCTGAGAAGTGGTTAGGGTGCCCTCTCTTATATCTTGAGGAAAGTTCAAAGGAATAAATCTCTAGTCTCAGGATTTCATATATAAACCAACCAATGGGGAACAAAGAGAACTTTCCAAGATTCCTGAAATTATTCCACGTAGATCATACATTCTGTCTATGCCTGAAGCTAGCCATGTGTCCAATCCGTAATCCTTCTCTTAACAGGTGTGTGTTAGACCCAGTTTTGTCTGTTTTTCCTTTCAAGCTATTCAAGTTTATGGGGTGTCTGGGAAGCATGAAAGGCATTGTCATTAGATCAAATCTTATGAAAGCCTTATCTCCTCATCCCCATCCAGTGAAACATCCCTTGCCAGGCACCTGGTGAAAATTCTCTTCTCCTTTCTCGGGCTTGACAAAAACTGGACAACTTAGCCAGGTGGTACAATGCAGAGTGCTGGGCCTGGAGGAAAACCTAAATCCAAGCGAGCCTTCAATACTTATTAGCTGTGTGGCCTTGGGCAAGTCACTGTTTGCCTTAGTTTCTTCATCTATAAGACAGGGATAACAATAGCACCTCCCTCCCAGGGATTTTGTGAGGACCTAATGAGACAATATTTGCAAAGCCCTTAGCAGAGTGCCTGGCACATGGTAAGCACGAAATAAATTTCAGCTAAAAAAATGTTATATGGTGAAGTGGATAGAGTGCCAGACCTGGAGTCAGGAAGACTCATCTTCCTGAGTTCAAATCTGGCCTAAGCCACTTACTAGCTGTGTGACCCTGGGCAATTCACTTAATCCTGTTTGCCTCAGTTTCCTTATCTGTGAAATGAACTGGAGAAGAAAATGGCAAACCACTCTAGTATCTTTGCCAAGAAAACCCCAAAATGGTGTCACAAAAGTCAGCTATGACTGAAACAACTGAACAGCAACAAAAAAAGGAGAAAAGAAAAGAAAGAGAAAAGAACAAAACCATCTTTCTCCACAAATCAGCTGCATTTTTGCCATTAATCTTAGCAGTTAAGCTAACAATCCCCTTTGTAATGTTCAGTAGGCTTCTACCCCTCCGTGACCAAATAAAATTTCATCATGTGTTTGAGATTTTGAATGCCGTATTTGAACCCCATTTCCCATATAAGTAAAGATACAACTTTTTACCACCAAATTATATGCTTCTGGGAAGATAAGGTTTGTAATAAAAATGTCCAACAAACTGAATAACTAACACCATCTGAATTATGCATTTAATACATGCCAAGATTAACATACTTACAACTTCAAAGCTCTGCCTCTGAACAAAATCTGAGCTAAACCAAATTTGTTAACTCAGCATCTTAGAGTTTCAGTCAGGCTACATTATCCTGCTTACTTAGTATATTTAATGTTATGTAATTTGTTACTTATTGCCTCATTTGTAAGTCTCTCTCCTACTTCAGTCCTGGGTACTCTTCAGAGGGTTTAGTCGGCCTTTTGTGATGGAGATGTCCATTTTTATGAGAGGATAAGAACTTGTGTTAAAGAGGATAAGTAGCAAACACTACAATTTATTGAGACCAAGAAATAAGATGCAGCATTGCATTTTAAGATTATCTGAGACAAAGATGGATCAAGTGCCAGGGGACAGCCAAAGAGCCATTCAGCAGTGAGTGCTGCCTTCAACAAGAAAACTTCTGGAGAATTATTAAAAGAAAATTTGTCTTTAACTGTGTTTTTTCCTCTCCCATGAGAAATTGGATTCCTTTGTAACTGGTTTAGCTGAGATAATATTGTTCCTTTCATATACCATATCTTTCAATAATATAATTTTTCTTCCTCCCTTTATCACTTCTTCAGTGTTTATCTACTCTATTACCATTTTCCTTTAAAAATCAGGGAATTAGTTATATGCTCTCCAAAGGTCAAATGGCAATGCAATTCTTTTAAAACTGGAAATGCCAAATCCCAATCCTATACTTCAGAAAATGTCAGTACTAACATCAAGGATACCCAAATGAATCAAAGAATCAGACAACAACCATTAGGTGAGAGACAGCATAACATTGTGGATAGAGATCTGGCCTTGAAGCCAGAAAACATGGGTTCAAGTTCTCCCTCTGACCTGTAGTAGCTATGTGACCCTGGGCAAGTCACTTGACTATTCTGTGTCCTAGACAATTTTCTAATATTATAAATGATGGAGTGACTGCACAGGTAGGCTGAGTTTCTACAATGGAAGATCCTTATACCAATGAAATCACAGAATTAGTCCCTATTTCTATGTGCCAGGCACCATGCTGGGTACTGGAATCCGAAAGCAAAATAGAAGACTCTTAATCTAGATAGCGTGGGTGAACATGGAAATGAAATAGTATATGTGGTTGCATGGTTGCCAATAGTGTATGAGAAGACAGGCATTGTTGGAATTAGAGCAATCAATCAACGAGTGACAGGAGGCTTCCCATCAGATTTTGGCCTGATAACTTAAGGGACAGAACCAACATTTTCATGGCTATCAAGAGAAATGTTATGTACAGATTTTTTCTCTAATACTATATTCCATATACTAGATTCTAAAACCAGATTTTCTAGATTTCTCTAGATTCTCTAGATTCATTTCAAGCTAGCTAATGTTTGTCTTTACTTTTTCTTCATGACCCTTGTTTGAAAAAGAAATTATCTTATTTGCATTTGAATATCTTGTCCAACTGCGTAAATGTGAGATTGAGTATGGACTGAGGATTTTCATTGAGGCATTTTCAGGTTCTAGAATCAGTGCCCTTAAGTAAGACAAGAGGGACAGGTTGCCCATTGCTAGAGTGAAATTCTGAAGCCCTTGATAATATTAATATTAATTCATTGTTAATAAGAATGGTTCCTTAGCTTCATAATATCTTCGAAAATGAGAATAGTCAGTGAAGTTTTATGATGATGTAAATCAGATGGTAGAGATGGAGTGTTATCATTTGAATCCTCTCATAGTCCTCTGTATTTTACAAACTTAATTTTCATTTTCTTCCAACCCATTCTCACCTTCATAAGGATGTGGGCATTTTCTCTCTTTTTGTAGAATTATCTCTTGATGTGACTGTTAAGAGCTTTGCCATCTCCTGGGGCTTATGCATATTAAATGCCATATCAAATCCTTTCTCCTCTCCTTACTTTCTTCCTTCTAGTCAAATATGACACCTTTTACCCTTCATCCTTCATTTCCTTTTATCATGCATGCATTCTTCTCCCCCATCTGAGTCCTTTTCACCCATTTCCTTCAAATTCCTCATTTAAAAACTTACCTTTTAGAAGAATAATTTTCATAGTGAATATAGAACACTTAGTGATTAAACAATAGAACAAGATAGATTAGACTTTACAAATTTATGTATCTATTTTTCCTTATATTTTATTGGACTTAACTCTAATACTAGATTCATTTTCTCCACATTTTTGAAAGTCAAATCCTTTTGTTAGGCATCTAGGTGACATAACTGATAGCAGGATAAATTTGGAGTCTGTAAAACCTGAATTCAAACCCTCTTCAGACTCTTATTAGTTGTGTGATCCTAAGCAAGTCACTTAACTTCTCTTGCCCCCAGTATCGTTGTCTGTAAAATGATCATAATATCAACACATAGACAGAAAAAAGATCTATTCAGTGGTTGACATTATATCTGGATATGAATATGGATTTAGCTACGTATACATATGTAGAGGTAGATATAATACCAACCATTGAATAGATCTTTTAATAATTAAATCATATTTTTATTGCCCTTAATGAAAATAAGAACATAATAGCATAGTGGAGAGAGATCTAGGTTCAAGTCCCTTCTCTTACGTATAGTGACTGTGTGAACCTGGGCAACTCATTTAACCTCTTAGTTCTCTGGGCAACTAAGATCATAAGCTGCAGAGAAAGTGCCAACCTGAATTTGTAGAGAGGGTTCCTCAATTGAGAGTTTCCACTATCAATAAAATTACAGGTCCAGTTCCTATCCCTTAATGAAAATAAATTATAAATTTATTATAAATATTCATACATATGCTACTTTCTCCCTAGTAGAGTGTAAGTTCATTGAGGGCAAGAACCATGTCTTAATATTCTCTGAATGTCTTCATTCATTGTAAGCACTTGATGTAGTCTGTTAAATGAACAGATTAACAAATTCACAAGTTTCTCATAATTGATTGTTTTGACCAATTTATTTGTTAAGATAATAGAAACCCTCAAATGACTTCCTCTATTTATTTTTTGAGGGGGAAGCCAATGGTTTTCATATTATATACAGATTTTCTATAACTCTCTTTTATTTCAATCAATTTAGTTGTTGTTGTTTGTTCTTCATTCTTGAAGAGGACCATGACATAAGGGAGGTGATGCCATGACATGCAAGTGAATTGGATTTAAATGATGGAGGGCTGGGCAAAGTCACTAGCCTCACTTTCTCCTCTGGAGCCATCTGGGTCCAGTGGCAAGATACAGATCAGGACAACTGGGGATGGCCTCATCAATCTAGCACCACTTATTGAAATCCTAGTTTGCTCAAAGCACTGTCCTAAGTGCTGAAACTTTTAGCCTCATCTCTATAGCAAGAATACAAAATCTGAACATCTTGAACCAAAGGAAACTGGAAATTTACATAACCCTTTTTTGTGCTCCCTAGACTATAGGATCTAAATCCCCAAATATAATATATTAGTTTAATTTTAAGGCTAATTTGTGTAGAATCAAAAACTGTAATTTGAAGTCATCTCTGGCTGGTCATGTTCTATGTTGAGCACATGGTTTCTCTCCCTCATAGATAATAGCTCCCACTTTCTCTGTCTGTATGGTCTGTGCAGTACATTACCTTCAGTACCTAACAATATGCAGGAGAAGTTAGCAATTGGAAAATGACCTTTATCATCGCTTTCCCTAAGCTGAATAAAAAGCTTGTTAAACATGCTGAGCAGTGCCCCCTTAGAAACTAAATGACAGGCAAATTACAGTGGCTGAAAGAAAGTGGTGTGTAGTACTGTAGATAACCATTTCAGAGGAATGATTCTCTTTGCAAGTGTTTCTATTCAGCATCTCCTCAGTTTTCTCTGGCACATCAGATTGTCTTACCAGGCCCTTCTGGAATATGGAATTATTGTTTGATGTATTACAAGGGAAGTTTAGACCTCATCTGTGCTCTATTTTATTTTCAAGTATTCATAGCCTTCTGTCCAGCTGTTTATGTGGTTATGTCAATTATGACATTTCTACTTGAAAAGAACACAATTTTGTATAGAAGTACATTTCCCAAATTTTCCACGTTATACTAGAAATCTGAGTTTTAGCAGGTTGAAATAAAAGTAAAAGGTAAATTTTGACTGCATATGTTAAGCATTTATATTCATAATTTAGTAGCATCTACATCTGTAAGAGATCTCAGAGACCATCTTGTCCAGCATCCTTATTTTAATGTTGAGGAAATTGAAACCCAAGGAGGTAAGTGACTTACAGAAAGTTATACAAATATGTCAGAGGAAGGATTTGAAGCCCAGGCTTCAAACATAGAGCCAATGGAATGGATTGCCTCAAAAGAAATTAGGCCACTATTATTCCTAGAGAGCAATGAGTGTTGTCTCCTTTGGTAGAATGTAAGCTTCTTGAGGGCGGAAACTGTTTCAGTTTTGTCTTTTTATTTCCAATAGTTAGCCCAGAGTTTTGCTTATTGTAGACACTTTATAAATACTTGTTGATTGATTGATAGAGCCCAAACTCTATCCTGACTAGCTGTCAGGATGGTTATAGAAGATATTCTTGAATCATGTAGATGGCTGGATGAGTGGATCTATGTTTTATTAAAAACATAACAAAGAACTTTTTAAAACTGAACTTGTGATTTCCTTAAAATAGGAACCTTCTGGTAAGGGACTCCTGCTATCAATGATTATTGACATCTGCTCTATAAGTTAGAGTCTTAGAGATTTGCCTTTAGGCAAATTTGTCCAAAGTCACAGAGCTAGCAGGTGTCTGAGATGGTATTTGAACTCAGGATTTTTGGATTCTGAATCCAGCTCTTCTATCTACTGCCCCATGTTAGCACTCTGAGCAGCAAAACCAAAACAAGACAACAACACATATTGAGTAACTTTTTACATGGAAATTAATCACTTCCAACACATAAAGTGTCATAACACTATTTCAGTGACGCCCTCTAAGTCCTCATCAGAATGATTTGTCTATTCATACCCTTTTATTTTCTTTAATATAATCATAGTGTGTACTCTGTTATTCTAGTCTGATTTTTTTCACTTTGCTTTATTTCAAAGAGGTCGTGCCAGATTTCTTTGTCTGCTCAGAGACTCCACAATTCTAAAATAGCAGTCCCCATCAATTCCCCAGCCTGGCCTCCTTCTTTTTAGTTCTTCAACAAGATTCAACAAGTAGAACCTCTGGGGTAGCTAAAAGGATAGTGTTATATGCTTAGTCTTCTTGACCCCTGGATGAATGAATTTTATGGGGACATTTTCTTTCCTTAATTTTACTTCAATCATCTGGGATATTTCAGGCAATACACTTACAATGGAATTGTGCTCTCTCTGTGTGTCTCTCTGTCTCTGTCTCTCTCTGTCTCTCCATCTCTGTGTCTCTGTCTCTCTCTGTCTCTGTCTCTCTGTCTCTGTCTCTCTCTGTCTCTCCATCTCTGTGTCTCTGCCTCTGTGTCTCTATCTCTCTCTGTCTCTGTCTCTCTGTCTCTCTCTGTCTCTGTCTCTCTCTGTCTCTCCATCTCTGTGTCTCTGTGTCTCTGTCTCTATCTGTCTCTGTCTCTCTCTCTCTCTTTCCCTCTCACTGTGTGTGTGTGTGTGTGTCCCTTCCTCCTTTTCTCCCTCCCTCAAAGGTCTGAGATACCCGCTTCTTGCTGCCTCATCTCCTTAGGGAAAGGAAATATTAATAATTCAGGGAACAAAAATACATGAAAGAGGAAGGACAACTGCAGTGTAATTGCTTAGGAGTCATTCCACAAGGTTTTAATGTAGTGAACTGTGGTATATAGGGACCTAAGGGTTGAATTCAAAGCCTTAATCTGAGCTAATATTTTAGAGCATATATAATTATGCCAAGAGGTCATGGGAGTGCTATGTTTTAGAACATTTTTTCTTCTTTCCTTGAGCACAATATGTATTAATATTGGTCTATTTTCTTGTGTATGTTTTACTTATAGTCAGAAATGACATTCCAGTGAACCAGTGCCCTAGTTACCATGTTTATGCAAAGATGTTCTCCAGAGATAGACTGATCGCTGCTCTCTCTCATTCTCTCCCTACCATCGCTCCCTTCTTCTTCCTTTTCCCCCCCTCCCTCATAATGTCCCTCCCTTTCCTTTCTTTCTCTCTTCCCTCCCCCCAACCTGTCTGCTTAAGTTAGATTCTAAGCAGCAAATTTACGGCTGCAAAAATTCCCTTAGAACCCAATAATTCCTTAGGTCCTGATAAATTAGCTCATTCAAGGTAGTGTTTTTATTCTGATAACAGATGAAGGAAGACCCATTCATGTAATATAATAGCCTTCAACAGAACATAATGGCATGTAGGTGTTAGAAAATGATTCCCTTCTGTTTCTTTCCTTTTTGCGAGCTATGGTAAATAAATAACTACTTATTGAGTGCCTCCACATGACAGGCAGTGTGCTAACCTTTGAAACATTTAGTGTCACCTTGATTTTTTTATGAGGAGGGAGAAATGCAAGACAATACAGATTTTGAATTTCTTGAATGAAGGAAATGGTGAAACAATATAGCATATTTTTGTTCCCTATAATCATAGTATTGGAAGACTTGAAAGAAATATCTTATGCTTTATTTCTTAATATTAAAAATATTTTTTCAATTAATAAGCATGTATTTTCTCTCTCTTCTGCCTCACTCTCCAATACACACACACACACACACACACACACACACACACACACGCACAGAGAGAGAGAGAGAAACAGAGAGAGAGAGAGAGAGAGAGAGAGAGAGAGAGAGAGAGAGAGAGAATCCGTGTAACAAATATTCATGGTCAAGTAAAATAAACTCCTATATTGGGTGTCCCAAAAGGTCTTATTCTGCCTATTTATCCCATCACCTCTCTATCCAGAGTTGGTGGCATTATTCATCATCAGCTTTCTGTAATTATGGTTAATCATTGCATCAATCAGAGTTAAGTCTTTCAAAAATTGTTCATTTTTATCATATTGTTATAGTATAAATTATTTTCCTGATTCTACTCTTTTCACTCTGCATCAATTCATAAAAGTCTTTCCAGATTTTCCTGGAATGCTCTCCTTCATTATGTCTTATAATGCACTAGTATTACATACTTTATATTATTTTTTATATATTTACATTATTACATTGATAAACTATATATGTGTACACTAAAATGTGATATACAATATTTTTAAATATATACAGTATAAATATTTATATTTGTTCAGCCATTTCCCAATTGATAAGCAACGTACTAGTTTCCAGGTCTTTGCCACCACAATGAGAACAGCTATAATTTTTTTAAACATTCTCCCCTCTTTTTGGTATCTTTGATATTTAGGCTGTGGTTTACTTTTCAAGATCAGAGTCCTTAACTTCATGTCCCTGTCTCTAGTCCTTTGGTCTGAGAGTCTGTAATTCTATTTATATTCTGTCTTAAAGGGAATCTTCCTTTGTGAAAGAAGAATGTGCGTGTGAATTGTGGTTGACTCAGGAAAAACCAGAATTGGATCTTGCCTCTGACACTCATTATCTATGTGACTTACTTAACTTTGATGAGCCTCAGTTTTTTCAGCTATAAAATGGGGAGAATAATCTTTAAATTGCCTATCTCAGATTGCTGCTGAGAGGCTCAGATTAAGTAATGGTTTGAAAATCTTAAAGTTAATGTCAGTTATTTTCTAACATTGTCTCATCTTATTTATTTTCTAATACCTCCACTTAGTTATATAAAAGCAGTAATAGTGATAGGATTAGGAACTGGATTTATGATTTAGTTGGTGAAGGTGAAAACCTCAGAAAGAAAAGTTAACTTGCTCTGCAACTTATAATCTTGGAGAACAGCCTAGAACACTGAGATATTTTTTAAAAATAATATTTCATTTTTTCCCAATTGCATGTAAAAACAATTTTTAACATTTGGTTTTTTTTAATTTTTGAGTTCCAAATTCTGTCCCTTCCTCCCTCACCAGCCCTTTCCCTGAGACAGTAAGCAATTTGACATAGGTTATACATGTGCAATTATGAAAAACGTATTTCCATATTAAGCACTGAGAGGTTAAGTGACTTGCCCAGGGTCACATAGCCATTCTGTGTCAGAGGAGGGCTTGAACTCAGGTCTTCCTGACTTCAAGGCTGGCTCTTCACCCACTGTGTCATGCTGCCCCGGAGTAATATTGAAAACACATTGAATTGTAGACTATTTCGTAATTCCAGTTCTTAAATATGAATTGGTCATCATGAATTTGCATGGCAACTTAAAAATGCATATTTTATTCCATTGGCTTAATCTATTGATTTGTTTTTAATTTCAAAGAACTTCTCCATTGCATGCATGCTTTTCACTTATTTAGATCTTTCTCATTTTTAAATGCTCCGAATAATATAAAAATTAAGAAAACATAGGTTTCCTTTGAATGAATAACCTCTGTCTTATGGGAAGAAGAAAAGATGAATCAAAACTCACATGGAGACCATAAATGTTCAAATGAAAAGATGTGTGTATTTATTTCTATACAATGACACAAACTACACGGTGTTATTTCAAAAATGTATAACGATGCCTAGGAAACATTTGACATTGTCTAAGATACACATTTCCTCCTCTTTTTCACCTACTTCAAACCTGGTCTACCTTTCTATCTCTTGCCTTATATTACTAATTCAAGATTTATCGATAATTCTCTACCACTTTTCCATTCCTAAGTTGTACTCTTTATCAGGAATCCATCCATGTCTCTGTCAGTATATCTAAGAATTGAAAAGTAGTTTCCAGAAATATAGGGGGTGGGGGAGAGGCATATGGGGCAAGGCTTAGGGATGGACATGTAGTGTAGGACCAGAATCTGGGAGACTAGATTTGAGGAAGGAAATAATGAGGAGGATACGCTCGGGAGGACCTTGATTTGGGAGGTAGGACTCATTTAAGGGCAGAGATGGATGGGCTATGAACAAAAAGACAACCATATATGGGTATTAAGGCAGATGTACATATAAGAGACATGGGGGGGGGAAGGTATGTAAAAAAGCCAAAGTAGACATGGAAAGAAGAATGATGAACCACACAAAATCCCTTTTTAAATTTTAGCTATATAATATAAACTTTTTCTCATTCAAACAAATCCTTCACTTGTTTTATACAACAAAAATGTGTCAGTAGAACAGGATTTTTTCATAATTATGTCAACCTTTATCCAATTTCCTATTATGTTCTCAATGTAAAGTAAAATTTTTTTCTTGTTATGGAAGATAAGTTTTTTTTTTAAATTAAAGGTGTGCATTTTCTAATATTGATCCTTTATTTTTTTTTTTTAGAGACTCAATATTTTCCTTTTTCTACTCTTCAGGTACCTCATTAGTAAACCTCCTGTGACTTACTGAAATTAAACTCTGTGATGAAAATCAATTCCTCTAGTGGCCTAAATTATAATCCATTAGAGCTTCCAGATGTATGTCCAATTCATTTAAGTATTATTCATATAGGTACTTTGTTATAGTGGGACATGTTTGCCCTCCCATCTGAAGTATTTCTTACTCCAGTTGGCTAGCTAAGTAGGTTCAGAAAAATATTAACAGCTTCTGACTTTTCAGTTCTTCCTGAAAATTAATTTCTCATTGCATTTAATAAAAGACAAACCTTTCCTTTATCTCCTACATTTTATCATTATTCTTGCCAATGAAAAGTAATTCTTACTAGTTTTTAAATCTAAAAATATCATCAAGGTGACCAGAAGAGAAGGTGCATAATGAATAGGAAATAATAGAAGTCCTCCAACTAGACATAAATGAAACAAGCTGAGCCATTACATTCAACCAGAGCCAAAGCTTCTGGCTATCCACCCAAAGAATTGATGTTGATCTTTAGCTCGAGGTCAGTTATATCTAACAATATAGCAAAGATTGCCTGCATAATTATATACAGAAAGTCATTTTAGTGGAGGAATTACTATTTATGAATGGTGGGGCAATGTGATATAGTGTAGAGAACACTGATTTAGACTCAGGAGAGACCCAGGTTTGAATTCTAGCTCCCACAGTGACTGTTTCGACAGGAAATCACAACCTTTCTCAGTTTCAGTTCTTCATCTGCACGATGGGGCTAATATCTCCCAGGATTGTAAGCATCCAATTGAGATGCTGTGGCAAAAAACTCCAATTTTAGTAGAAAGAGTCAGCTGATCTGAGTTCAAATTCTGCCTCTTGCACTTTATACCTTTGAGACCTTGAATAAGCCACAAACCTGCTTGGGACTGTTTCAGTGATTAAGTCCTATGGAGTTGTCTGAGGCACATAGACATTATGACTTGGGTTTGAATCCCAAGGTGGGGTCATACATATAGTAAGATATCTGCGAAACCAGGGCTTCCTCAGTCTCGGTCTAGAACTCTTTCCATTAAACCAGACTTTTCAAATGAGATAGTGCATGTAAAATGTTGGACAAATCTAAACTATCATTGTAAGACTTTATCATAAGCAAAGGGACTAGGTCTATGATTTCATTGATATAGGCAACTCCTTGATAAGGAAATTCTAACACTTGAGTCTTAGTGTTGCCCAGAGTATTAAGGGATTAAGTGACATACCTAGAATCAAATACTCAGTACTGTCAGAGGCAGTACCTTAACTCAGGTCATCTTGAGTTTGAAGCCCACTTTCTATCCACTAACCCAGCTGACTCTCAAAATTTTGTCATAACTATCAAAAAATTAATGCATTGCATCTCAGCAAATGGTACAGTAGTTGTTTTCAGACACATTAAGCACCAGTCTAGCAGAAATGATAAAAATCCTCCTGGCCTGAGAGAGCTCATGCACCAACCAAATCTGGAGGTATTGAAAAAGGTGTTAAAGACCACAGAGGGTGGGAACAAGAAGGTTTGAGCTGTTAAGCTCCCATAAAGACACCAGGAACAAAGCTGAAAATAAAAAATTGGGACAAGTCACTTGGTAATTATTAAGGGTCTGCTGTTTGCCAGATACTGCGCTAAGTGCTGAGATTTGATTTTGGAAGTAATAGGGAGTTACTGGAGTTTATTGAGTGTGTGTGTGTGTGTGTGTGTGTGTCTGTCTGTCTGTCTGTGTCTGTGTGTGTATGAGCGTGTGTGAGAAACATGGTGAAACTTGCACTTTAGGAGGATAACACCTAGTTGAGGGTACAAATCGAGGCTTAACAGCCATATTTTGATCTGTCAGTTTGTAAACTACCTCATCTCCTTATCCTGTCTTGTATTATTGTCTATTTGTCACATGTGTTATGAAATCTTAGAGGTAATATCTTAGGCCTCTACACCTTTTCCATTCCCTACTATTCCTAGGACAATGATGGGTACATAACAAGTGTTCATTAATTCCTTAAGCTCCTTGGAGTGACAGGCTACTTCTTTTATCTTTGTATTCCCAGCACCTAATGCAAGGTCTGGCACATAGCATTTATTTAATGTATGTTTGTTGAATTGAAATGAGTTAATGCATGGTGTTCATTGGTGGGATCAGGCCACATTAGTGTGTAAGGGTGAAGCATCTCCTAACAAACTCTTTCCTAACCTCTTTTCTGAAACTGTGAGCTTTCTAATGACTTATTTTATCACCTGATTCTTGGGTGCTGGCAGAAAGGAGGTGTACATTCTGTTTGTAATGGATACATCTGAATCAGTTTGATTTGGCATAAGTCATTTGGTACTGAAATATAATAGCTGCCTTCTATCTCCTCACATATATATAGATGTATGTATATATATACATATTTTACATACATGCTTACATGGTCTGTTGGTTTTGGGCTAGGAATATTGAAAATATGAATATGGCTTGGTTTATAGAATTCATGTGTTACCAGCCAAGCAGGAAATATAAGTTCAAGATCTAACAGTGGAGGAAAGGATGCTTTCTTCATTAATAAAAGCAATTAGTGAGTTACCCAGCTGTGCAGCCAGCAAGCCTACTGTGTTCAGGAGAGCGCTACAGGCATCTGTGTGCAGTCTGTTAACTGAGCAAGATACTCATAGCAGGAGACTAAATATTGTCATTGTTTTAATTGTCTTCTCCTTGTAACTTTAGGCCTCATTCTATGGGAGAGCTCACCTCTCTCTCTCTCTCTCTCTCTCTCTCTCTCTCTCTCTCTCTCTCTCTCCTCTCTCTCTCTCTCTTCCCTCCTATGTTTCATGTGTGTCTGGCCTCCTGGTCAAATATTCTGCACTTTGAAAATAGATGTGAGATGCCTTCTTTTTCTAAATATCTGTAACTTAAGCATCCATGAACTATTTTGAGGATGCTATGGCTGGTAAGATGTCAAATGTGGGTACATTTATAAGACCAATCTCTGTCTTTCATCAAGTAAAATGCAAACTGCACAAGGCTCGAGATGGAAAAAGTCATACGGAGGTGATATTGCTTTTTCTAGGGTGGGATCCCCAGGCATGGAGAAACTATTCCTAGGTTCTAGAGTTTTAAAGAGACTTACAGATTAGTCCAAACACTTCATTTGATAGCTAAAGAAACTGATATCCCAAGAAAGGAGTGGGCTTGCCCAAAGCCATACAGAAAGTAAACATAAGATCCAGGTTCACACAGAGGCCTGGTAAAGCCAAAACCAGTGGCTTTTCCCACTGTACCATGATCTTTTTGCTTCAACCGTGCTTTCTATACTACTTCACACTGCCTATACTACTCATGAATGATTCTGTATGTAAACTTTTGTGATTTAGAGAGAAATCTGAGGAATTTCCAAACCAGCCTAGTGTGGCTCCACTCCTTCATTACAGGATACCAGGAGGCTCTGAGAAGCTTGACTCTTTCAACACAGCAGCCTCCAGTTGCCAAAGGTATATACCGCAGGTCACATGGTTACATAATTTATCCCAATAGTCCCCACAAGCTGTAGAGTGGAGATTTCCTGCTACTATACAGATCATGGAGAGGGCCAGCCATTTTTCTAGGAATTTTCCCCAGAGATGGTTATTGCACCTACTCCAACTTTCTACCACTATTACTACCAAGGTAACCCATCATCTATATATAAACCAAGGACAATTTGCACCTTGAGGTACTCTAAAGTTACCCCAGAGCCTATATCAACCACTGCACTGTGATAAAGTAAGTAACTAAGTGAGAGTGCCATGACATAATCTGTGGCTTGAAATTTAAACACAATTGTCTTTCTTATTATGAATAGGCTGAAACTTAGGCATTGGAAGCCTGTGGCTCACTGACAATTTACTTAACAGTGATAACCGATAATGAGTTGGGCAGTCTTTCTATCACAGAAAGGCATGGCTGGGTGTGTTAGCAACAAAGATCATCAAAGTCCTTGCTCTTTAATTGTAAGTTTGGAGAATACCTTGCATGCTGCTAGCTGCCATTCACCTTCATTATACATTTTACAAATGAGACATTCACCCTGTGGGTGTCTGGTATAAGTACACAAAATAAATACTGCTAGGGCAAGAATGCATTGTTACAGCAACAGAGTCAGCTGTATAGATGCCCTGCATTTCAACTTCAGTACCTTATTCATCTTTCCCTCCTGTGAAGCAAGTAGATTTCCTTCTCTAAGCATTCAAAAACTTAGAACCAATTCTCCCAACACTTACCCCAGTATAATGATAATATGAATATCTGTATGTAATTCATTAGTGTTTATTGACTCTGGCCTAGATAAACACATCCCATAGATACGTCAGGTCTCAAGCACATGGCCCTCACTTTCTGTGCCTATGCAACTACAGCTAAATATAACTGGCCTGAAATATTTTACTAATCTGACTCTCAATTGCCTGTCTGTGGGGCTGCATGGTGCTCTAGGTTCCTTGAACCAGTAACTCCTCCTCCCCCTGCCCCACAAGGCATGCTTCCAAAGCAGCACTAGATAAATCAGAAAGCCTTAATCCTTTTCCCGATTCTCCTACAATGTACGAACTCAACTGAGATCTCGATCTGTATGTTATATTTAAGAATATTTCTATTATCATAATGGAAAAATTAAGTTAAATGTGGTTAACATGACAATGTTTGCATGACTGCACATGGATAATCTATATAAAACTGCTTGCCTTCTCAGAGAGGAGGGAGAGAATTTGTAACTTAAAACTTAAAAAATTGAATGTTAAAAATTTTTGTTTAAATGTGGTTGCAAAATAAAAATTAAAAGTACTGAAGTTAAATATTGTTCTATATTTCCAGCCAAAAGTACTACATGAGACAAATGAAGGTATAATAGCATGAATGCCAGGCTAGGTATCTGAAAACCTGGTACTTACTAGCTCTGTGCAATGGAAAAGTTAATCATCACCTCATGGCCTAGGTTTTTCATCTGAAAAATGGGGATAAAAAAAGGCTTGTATTACATAGCTCATGGAACCGCTATGAAGAAGAACTATGAAGAAAGAAAGTGTTATAGAAATCTGAGTTATTATGGAATATTAACACAAGAGACACTAAAAAAGTGCCATTCTGGATCACAGCAATAGCTTGTCAGGGAAGCTGGTGTATCTCTTTTAATGACACCAAGTTGGATGAGGGAGGCCAGAATCAGTGGGAGGAATTTGAAGCAATGGCATATGAAAATTGATAGAAGGAAATGAGAGTGTTTAATCTAAAGAAAAGAAGGCTTAGGGGACAAATCATTGTTGTCCTCAAATTTTTAAAGAGCCATTGTATGGAAGTGGGATTCAGATTTATTTTGAATACCTCCGGAAGACAGAAGAAGGCATAGAAGCTACCTGGAGGCAAATTTGGGTAATCTATTAGGTCCCTTACCTTTAAGACTGTCTAGACAAAGGAAGTGGCTCAAAGGGAAACTTATTCCAATGTTTGGACATGTTCGAATCAAGGCTAGATGACCATTCTTCCGAAATGTTGTAGGGAGGCCTTAGATTTCAGACTATATGACTTCTGAAGGTACTTCCAACCCTTATTTTCTGGGATTGCTTTGTTGGATACCACTGACCTTAGAGGTTAAGGATATACCCTCTATAGCTGAGTTCTTGAATAATCAGTTAAGACCCAATCACATATTATTTTCTTTAAACCCTTCTCAAACTCAGGTGTTTACCTACCTACTTTAGTTTTCCAAGGTCCAGTGCATTCTTTGATGTGAGTACTCCCACTACTCATGCAGAACATGATTCCTACGTGCTTTAATGGATGTTCTTCATGAGCTTCTCTGACTATTTTCATAGCTCTGACCAAAACAATTATGGCCCAGTACCAGGATTCTGACTATGAGCCCTTTTCTGCTTAACACCACCATTTGTCCATTCCTAGGCCCATACTAAAATCCCCTTCAGTTCCATAAGACCTGCCAAAGCTAGGGTTTGGTCAGCATAGCCTTGAAAAATTCAGGGTCATCATTACACCATGATGAGATATTGCAGAAGGACCTTAGTGAATTAATACAGACAGATAGATGGATTAATAGAAAAGTAATAGATGATAGATAAATGCAACAATCTGCTTCATTTTGAACTCAATAATCAGCAGGGATTGTTTTAACCATAGCAATTCCTCCAGCATGACCTCCCCATGTTTTTTGTTAAGGCATAGAAAAGTCATTTTCAGCAAGAGTGAAGGGATTATCCACACCAATGAAATTCCTGATTCTTGATATTACTGATCTATCTATCTATCTATCTATCTATCATCTATCTATAGCAGGGAAAGGTTGCAGTCATTTAGGTAAGAAAAAGAAAGAAATTCCAAGAAGTAAACATAACATTAGTGCCAAATAACAATGTTCCCCTCTCTCTGCATGGAAGAACTTGTCATCTTTCCGTAGATTAGAGCCTTTTTCATGTTTCATGGGGTTTTCCTCTTCACTGAAGTCACACCTCTGAATGACAAGCCAAACTCAACTTAGAATTGTCAATATTTCCCCCTTTTATACCCATGAGCAAATATCCTTTGGGAAAAATCCATCTGACAAATATTTTCACTACATAAATTTTAAGGCACAAGTTTGTAGATAACTATGAAGCCTCTATATCAATGGTTATCTTCCCAAGCATTTCTCTTTTATATTTTAGGTATTTCATGGTTCTTTTGCTTAAGTCATAAGCAACTTTTAGACTCTGAAGAAAAAATTACATATGTAACCTTTGTAGCAGGGACTCATGTCTGACACAAAGGTCCTGGGTACACTTTGGGGGCCTTTCAAATTCTTTTTCATGTCGTTCCTACCCAGGTGATTTGAAAATAACAATATCTAACCCCTCCCACCATCCCACAGAGGGAGCCTGACAAGTTCTCCTTACAAGTACACAGGCACAAATAAGCAATGTTTTATTAACAAATTAATGAAAACTGATAGGACTTGCATTTGAGCAAGTAATGATCACTGGACAGTTTCTGTGATTCACAGTATTGCCAAGGGAAGAGCTCTAGCACCAAGCAAAGTTTGCTTTTCTGTATCTATTCTGTAGCCCATTTCTTTCTAATTTTTGATCTCTCACTGTCTAGTGGCTCCTTCCCTGTCACCTGCAAATATGTCAATGTCTCCTCTATGCTAATCCCTTGTTACTCAAACCCTTTTCACCAACAGAAATTTACTGAAAACCAACCCCACTTTATTATTCTTAGCTTTCCTGACCAGCCTCAGTTTTTACTGAGATTTAACATCTTAATAGCCCTCTCTATGTTTTAATGACAATGGGACCACTTTTCACAAGGTGACCTTTTATTGATTAGGCATTGTAAGTCAGTCTTTCCCTTCTTCAGTCTAATCAGTGTTCAGTAAACTATGATCCCGGGGCCAAATCTGACCCTTAGACTATTTTCATAGCTCAGAAAACTAAGAAAGTTTTTTTTTATATTTTAAAAACATAATAAAACTTCCTTTGAAAAATGTAAAAATAATTCTTAGTTTAACGGGCCATTCTAAGACAGGCTGGATCAGATGTAGCTCATGGGCCATTGTTTGCTACATCTGAGGTCTATAATCCCCATTTTCAATACCCTATGTATGTAGCATATAAGAATATATAATAATGAAATTTGACATAATGTGTGGGTATAGGGAGTGCATCAGTGGCAGAACTGTGATTTCATTGGTGTGTAGTTTCTCCACCAGTGGTGGCTTGTTTGTGGCTTTCTAGCTAGAATGTGTCAGAGAGAAACAAATTTAAACTAACTCTTCCTTACGCCAAGACTAGTTGTCTCTCCACTACGGCACACTGTCTCTCCTACTTGGCCCCTTCTCTATACTTAGTGTGGAAAATTAACCTTCAATCACTGCTGGCTAGTTTTCTATTTAGAATACAGTATTGTTGAACTTGCAAATGGAAAAAAAAATAGGCTATTTTTTCAAGTATTTGTCAAGTTGCTTGCAGGAAGAATACTCTGTAATAGCGTGTGCACTCAAAGGTTTATCTCCAGTGGGAATTTCAAGCTAGATTTAATGGGACTAACAGTCAAACCCTGTTGCTTCTACACCACCTCCTCCCATTCCCTGTTGAGATAAGTAAGAGCATCCATTACAAATTCCAGGACAAACAGTGCCTTGAATCTATTCCCCTATGAGTTTAATTTTAGAAATTAATGAGCTCTTCTAATACACTTTTCCTGTAAATTAATAACGGGAAATATAGCTCTGCTTAGATAGACCCAGGATTATGAGGTTGGACCAAGTCAATCAATTCTTCACACATTCTCTTCCATGTCACTGGCTCCTTTCTCTGGAGTGCATAGAAAACAGGTCTCTAAGGCATGTATACTTTAAATTTACTGATGCTAAAACTGCCTTCGCCCCAAGTGCCTGGGATTTGTTATAGACATTTAGAGGATTTGACTATTCTTGCCCATTGTCTAATAAAAGTAAATTCAGGGAAATAGACTTAGAATTTTTAAACTTAGAGGTCATAGAGTCTAAGCCTCTCATTTTACAAAAGAGGAAACTGAGGACTGTTTTTTGGCATAATTTTTCTTTTAGTCATTTTCAGTCTTGTCTGATCCTTTGTGACCCCTTTTGGGGTTTTCCTGGCAAACATACTAGAATAGTTTGCCATTTTCTTCTCCAGCTCATTTTGCAGAAGAGGAAACTGAGGCAAACAAGGTTAAGTGACTTGCCCAGGGTCACACACACCTAATAAGTGTCAGAATACAGATTTGAACTCATGTCTTCCTATTTCCAAGTCCAGCAATCTATCCACTGTACCACTTAACTGCCCCATTTTTAATAATACCGAAGGATTATAATTTGTATGTATAATATACGGTATATGATGTAGAATAATATATACTATAATATGCATGTTTACATATAATGGATATACACGTATATTTTATGTAAAATTCTGTATCTATCATCACTCTGTCAGGATGTGTGTAGCAATCTTTGTCATCAGTCATCAGGAATCAGGGTTGGTCGTTTATCAGACTTCTTATGTCATTCCAAGTTGTCTTTGTGATGCTGTTGTTAATGTAAACATTGTTCTCCTGGCTTTGCTCGCTTCACTCTACATCAGTTTATACAAGTTTTACCAGATTTTTCTGAAACTATCTCTTTTAAGATTTCTAATGACACAATATCATTCCATTACATACCATAATTTGTACAGCCATTCTCCAATTAATGAATACTTTTTTGGTTTCTAATTCTCTCCCACAACAAAAGAAGCTGCTATAAATATGTTTATACCTATGGGTCCTTTTCTTCTTTCTTTGTTCTCTTTGGGTTATATACCCATTAATAGTATCATTGGTCAAAGAATAATCATGGTTTCTTAACTTTGGGACCATATTTCCTAACTGCTTTCCAGAATGGCTGAACAAATTCACAGTTCTACCTAGCAATGCATTCATTAGCAGATCTCTCTATTTCTTAAATAGCACCAAATCATTTTGATGATTACTGCCTTTTACTCTTTACACCCTTCTATACCCCCTTTTACCTATTCCCTCATTCTCCCTTCTAAAAACATCTCCCTTGTCCTCTCCACCCTCCCTATGGCCCTACCATTTTATTTCTTCTAAATTTAGGAGACTTTTATACTCTTCTAAATACATATGTATTGTTCCCTCTTAAACCCATTCCCAATGAAAGTAGGTTACCAGAACTACCAGCCCTCCTCTCCCATCTATTTCCTCTGTATCCATTCTTCCTCTTGTACCTCATTTGTATAAAATATTTTCTCTTTTTAGCTGTTCCTAAATGGTTTTACTTTTTTAAGTTCATATCATAGTCAGGTTTACCCCAATCTTTCTTATGAGCTCACCAATTATTAATAAAACCTTAAACATACATTTTACATTTTATATATATGAAAGTTAAGCAGTCCATCCTTATGAATCCCTTACAATCATTCTTTGGTATGTACCTTATATTTCTCTTGGTTCTTGTAGGTGGAATCTTCTACTAAGTTCAGGATTTTTTTTAACGAAGTCTTGGAAGTCTGAGAGTTTATCAAATGTCCATTTTTTTCATTCATGGTAATACTTAACTTTGCAGGGTATGATATTTTTGGCCCCAGTTCTTTTGCTCTTCACTATATTGCATTCCAAGACCTATGGTTCTTTAATGTCTCTGGTGCTAGGTCTTCTGTAATTCTAATTGTGGCACCATCATAGTTAAATTGTTTTAATCCTGATGCTTTTAATATTTTATCCTTGAGCTGGAGGTTTCAGAATTTGACTATGATATTCCTATGAGCTTTCCTCATAGGACCTCTTTTAAGTGGCGTGTGATAGATTTTTTTCTATTTCTAATTCCCTGCCTTGTTCTAACACTTCTGGACAATTTTCTTTAATTATTTTTTGTATTATTGTATCAAGATACTTTTTTTATCATAACTTTCAGTTAGTCTGATTATTTTTATATTCCTCTTCTTGTTTGAGATCTGGCACAGCTAGGGCCTCTTCCTTTTTTTTCATTTTTTCCCTTTGAGATTCTTGACCTTTTACTCCTATAGATGAATTACATTACAATTTTTTCTAGTTCTATAAAGTAATCCTTTGGTAGTTTGATTGGGATGGCACTGAATAAGTAAAATAATTTAGGAAATATTATCATTTTATTATAATGGCTTGGTCTATCCATGAGATACTAATATTTTTCCAACTATTTAGGTCAGTCTTTATTCCCACAATGTTTTGTAGTTACTTTCACATAGCTCCTGTGCATATCTTGATAGGTAGATTACAAGTGTTTATATTTCCTGTAGTTATTTTAAACGGAAATTCTCTTTCTTTTACTACTAAGTTTGTTAATAATATGCAGGAATGCTGATGGTTTATATGAATTTACTTTATATCCTGCTGATTTGCTGAAATTATTATTTCAATTAATTTTTAGTTGACTCTCTAGGGTTCTCTAAGCAAACCATCACATCATCTGCAAAAAATGATGATTTTGTCTCCTCTTCGCTATGCTTACTCCCTCAATTTCTTTTTTTCATCATTGCTACAATTAGCATTTCTACCATTGCATCAAGTAGTAGTGGTGATAATAGGCATTCTTGCTTTATTCTTTATCTTATTGTAAAGGCCTCTAATTTACCTGCATTACATGCTAATTTGACATTTGGTTTAAGAGGTACTGCTTATCATTGAGGGCCATCAAAGCTTAAAACTTCACTAAGACTTTTGGGAGCACTGTATTAAGAAGAACCAGTAGTTCCCCTTATAAGCACGCATCCTCAAAAGGCTTTAAAAGTAGAATAGTTTATTTACATGGCAAAGAAAACAGAAAAGATGCTCTTCTGAGTCTGCAGAGCATGAACATGTTCCCCAAAGTCAGCTAATAACTCCACCCCCACTGATAGAATCTGAATAGCCTTTGTGATTTGCTATTCTGAACTGCATTGGGTCCCAATAGGGGGCAGTGTTTGCTTCTTTATTCTAGTACTCTGTGCTGTGTTGCTTTTTTAATCAAACCATTAATAAGAATTCACTAAGTACCTACTCTCTGCCAGGATCTAGGCTAGAAGTCAGAGCTACAAATACAGGGAATGAAACAATTCCTCCTCTCAAGGAGCTTTCTTTGCTGTTCCTTGTAGATCCTACTAATCTCTATATGGCATTCCACCACTGCTCCATTGTCATTGTTCTCTACTCTCAGGAACTGTTTGGCTTCTCTTTGCTTTTGCTATCCTTTTCTCTTTGTAGTTGTCATATGTCCTTCAGCCACTGCAATCCCTGACTGTTTCACAGCTCCTTAATGTTAGAGTCTCCTCCATCAGGTGGTACTACCTCCCCTCCAGCTCTTTTACAGCTGGTCCATGGTGTGATTATACTGGACCCTTAGCTGAGACTTTTAGAAGACTTTCCCCAGGGCCAAAGTGTTTCCAGCCTAATTAAATTTCTATTTCATTACATCTAAGTTAGCTCATGGTGAATCTATATCATACATTTACCTCATCCCTACTCCAGTATCTGGATATTTTGTGTTTCCTCCTATATCAGTACCTTCTATTGAGTCTTTTGAGATTTGGGAAGACAATCCTTCTCTCTTACCATTTGCCTTTCTGCCTCTCATTTTTATCCTGGGTCATGTGGGCTAGATAATAAAAATAACTTCAGCATTCTTCTTGAAGATTTCCAAAAAGTTTTGGGGGATGGGTAGACTTGTTGGCTTCTGGTATCTATGACTCAGAAGGAGAAAGTGAGCTCTTTCTGTATATTAGTAATACATCCTATACTTGCATTAGCTGTATGTCATCCTGTTGAATAACAATTTGTCATCTGTTAAATGCCCCAAATCAATTTCACACAAAATGTTACCTAACCACACCTTTATCATGGTGTAATTGTGCATTTTTTCAACTAAAGTAAAGGATTTTACACGAGTCCAGATTTAAATTTTTTCTTAGATTCATTTGGTCACTTTAGGCTATTGAAATCTTTCCTGCACCTTGTATTAGCTATCTATCCCACCTTAATTCCATTTACAAATTTGATATATGTATCTTCAATGGCTTCATCCAAATTATTGATTAAAATGTTGAATTGATGCTGGGGTCTCCCTACCATAGATTTCCTTCTAGGGAAGTTGTTTAATGACATTTTAAAAATCTAATCACGTAAACAACTCCCCACCATTGAACTAAGCAAACAAACTATATCATCTAGTCCACATTTCTCTATCCTGTCTTCCAAAACTCAGAGTGTTACATTTGAGTGGTGGCCCCTATTTCCTGAATTTATGGATGTATCCCAAAGAGATCTTCTGGCTATGTCAGTTGTACATATTTTGAAGAGCAGAGACTGGTTAAGTCCCTGATACTGATGCTTTTCTTGATTTCTAATATGTATTATTCAGTTTCTGAAAAGGGAGCAAAAAGCATCAGGGGAAAAAAGCGATGATGAGAGAAGCTAATCCAGCTACCAAGATGAACCTTCTGTTCCTTTCCTCATTGCTATCACTGTCACAGAGATATTGGTACAAGGTTAATTTTTATTATAAAGCCTTTGCATTATTTGTCACAGGGTTAAGGGGGATGGTGCCCCTCATCCTATGATTTAGTCATTTAGAGTACAGATTGAAACATTTTTTTGTCTTTTTAAAAGAACATGGCTAATAATGTGAGGTTTTGCATGAGTATATATTTTGGTAATAGATTTTGGTTTTCTTGCCTTCTCATTGGGTAAGGGAGGAAGAAGAGGGAGAGAGAGAATTTGGAACTGAAAAAAAAAGAATAAAAAAGTCTCTATGTCTACTGCTGAGTCATTGTCCAGATGGGTTTTCCTGGTATAAATGTTCCTTCTTCATTCTGGGAAGTGGTTTCAAAAGAAATGCAATAATAGACATTCACAGTTTGATGGACAATCCTTTCCTTCTGTTCTAAGATGTATATGGAAATGTGCATTTTATTTACTCTTTATTGAGCTCAAAATTTTCAAAAATTAAAAATATTTTTAAAAGATATGTCCTTCTCTTGGTCTTTTTTTAAGCTCCCAGATCCCAGCCATAGGCAACGCTTCTAGAAAAATACGTCAGTGTTAGATCAAAATCTTCTCTGGGAACGTTGACCCCCTCTTGAATCCTCCCAACTGTATTTCAAATAAGTACCAACTGGACTAGCAATTTCTGATAATAACCACTATTAATAAAGACAAAGTAAATAACTTAAACAAAGACAAGTAAACTAAGCTCGTCTATGACCCCAAGGAACAGCTGCAGGCTCCAGTGAAGGAGTTGGACAGGTTGGGAGAGGGGAGAAATATAAGGTTACCCTAGCTTTTGGATGCAAAGCCTGGGATTTTCAGCCACACAGCACACTTTTTGCCTGATTCGTCCAAGGAGCCTTACTCTCCAGAGTGCTGGACCCCTTCTTTGTGGATATTGACTATGCCTTCCTTTCCATTCTCTTGCTCCATCCGCATGGCTTCCTATAGCCTTTCTTCCTACGTTTTACCTTCTTTTGCTTGTTGCATCAGGAGCTCAGTTTCTTTTTGAGTCTTTCTTGGAATTAGTGAAATGACTTTTAAAGGTCACCCTGAAAGATGGCCTATCATCCTTCAGTCTATCACAGTAGCTCTTCACATTATTCATTTAAGGGACTAATTTGAGCCTCACAAAGGGATCACCTTGTTATCTGGCACCTTAGCATTTTTCTGTGACTGGATCAATCAAAGACCAACTTTCTTATGCTCCCTCACCCCCGTTAAATATTTGCTGCTCCATAGAAAATCAACTGGAATTTGATTGAGCATATCTGTCTTGATTCTTATTCCCTTCAATAAGGCAAGCATGAGTTAGGCCATTAAATAGTTTAGTGGTGGAAATAAAGTTCTAAAAAACTTGTGGAAATTACTGTCAAATCCTAAAACAATTCTGTAGGACTTTACTAACTCTTTTACTTGTATGTATTTCAGGATATGAGTGTTTTTAATTGTAATATTATATAATCAACATAAGAATTTTATGGAATATTTATTGATCCATCATAGTGCAGAGACACATGGTGGGTACTTAATACATTTTGAATGATTGCTGTGGCTCCCAATTTTTGTGCCTAAGAGATCATAAGGCAACTTGTTAGAGATATATTTGCAGAAGGAACTCTTCAGGGATAGGAAGTAAACCTGTACCCTCCTGGTGAAAGCTCTATCTGAGATCTGGGATAAATGTTCAGGTGACTAGATATTTTCCTAGTAGAATATCTGGTCTGATGTCCTCTGCCTCATAAGAGAGGCAAAGAAAACTATTGACACTGATGTATTTGGTGATGCCTCTGGGCTGATGCCTTTGGTTATGTGAGAGGACCTGGATGATGGATTAAGTACTTCTAAATTCTACTCTCAGAGAATGTATGTTTTTATATGTCCTTCTCAGAGAGGAGAACTGAACTCAAATTCGTGTATTAATATGGGAATTACTGCTGTATTTAACCATTTATTTCTAGCACTGCTCCAAATAGGCAAGAAGTCCCTTCAAACCAATGAAACTCTCCATCCTCATCCCATTATTTCCATTTTGGTCTCTTCAGAAAACTAAATCCATCCTCTAAGAAATAGAGAGGTATGCATTGGGTGGGCTGAGATTTTCAAAGAGCTAAGATGTGACCTTCAGGGATTCAGATGAAGGATAATTATGCAAGGATGTCTTACACAATGCTTTTTAAAAATGCTTTAACAAAAAACACCAAACCATGAAATCTTTAAGTGAATTGAATGTGCCCTGAGGTGAAAGATTGGATTAAGACCATACTAATACATTTCTAATTAAGCATCCATAGATGTTAGGAAAAGGGATGGTTGTGCTTTGGCCACAGGAAACTCATTTGGACCTAAATCACTCACAATCTTCTCCTATTTGCTCAGTAATTCCTATTAAGATAGTAGGCCAAGGAAAAGTAATACTTTTTCTTAATTGGTCTCTGGTGATAGTATGTTTACGTAAGGAGCCTGCCTGCTTTTGCTATGTTGGTTTCTGAGGCAACAGAGAGATAGGGAGAAAAAGGTATAGGGGGTTTGCTTATGTTTCAGACTTGGAAAACTGGATCAAGAAGCAGAGAAGCCCCTAGATACCTGTTTGTATAGTTTGGCTGCTGGGAAACAATACTGAGTAAGAATCTACAACAAAAGGAGTGGTCAAATAACAACAGATGGTCCATTTTTTGGTAGGATAGAGCTGAAAGAGGCCCTTTCAATTGACAGATGGAGAAACTGAGATTCAGAGAGGCAAGGAGATTTGTCCACAGTCACATAGGTAACAAGTGGCCGAGTCAGGAATCAAACCCAGGTCATAGGACTTCAAATCTAGTTTTTCTTCCACTACTTATAGGAGGTACTACTGCCTTCCCAATGACAGAATTTTTACCTACATCTGGTCTGACCATGAAAAAAAATCCATTATTCAATTACCTAACCTCTCTCTGCCTCAGTTTCCTCAACTATAAAAATAGGGATATTAATAGCATCTGTCTCCCAAATTTATTGTGAGGATCAAATAAGCACAGTGCCTGGCAATAGTAAGTGTTTAATAAATGATTATCCCATTTTCCCTTCCCTGTAAGCCCACAGAATCCACCTGATGGAAGCTTGCTTAGTGTATTGGGTTATTGTACAGAGAAGGGTAAATCCAGCATGAGGGACCTAATCTGTCATCCATCATTCTGCACCAAGCCAAATGGTTTGGGTTTGTCCAAGTCAACTCTATGAATGACTCAAGTGTCTTGAAAGATAAAAGAAGGAGAAGAGGGACAAAATCACCTCAGCCTCCTTGGAGTCTTTGGGACCATGAATGGGTTGAAATTCCACAAAGAACTTGTAGACAGGGACCTCATCTTATCTAAACTCTGTAACTACTCTGCCTAGCACAGAGCTGTATACATAGTAGTTATTTTTTTTTTTAAATGCAATTTATTTATTTAACATATTTGGTTTTCAGCATTGATTTTCACAACATTTTGAATTACAAATTTTCTCCCCATTTCTACCCTCCCCCCCACTCCAAGATGGCTTATATTCTGGTTGCCCTGTTCCCTAGTCAGCCCTCCCCTCTATCACCCCCCTCCCCTCTCATCCCCTTTTCCCTTCCTTTCTTGTAGGGCAAGATAAATTTCTACACCCCATTGCCTGTGTATCTTATTTTTTAGTTGCATATAAAAACTATTTTTGTTTTTGAACATCTGATTTTAAAACTTTGAGTTCCAAATTCTCTTCCCTCTTCCCTTCCCACCCACCCTCCCTAAGAAGTTAAGCAATTCAACCTAGGCCACACATGTATTATTATGTATAACCCTTCCACAATACTCATGTTGTAAAAGGCTAACTACATTTTGCTCCTTCCCAACCCATCCCGCTTTATTGAATTTTCTCCCTTGACCCTGTCCCCTTTCCAAAGTGTTTGTTTTGATTACCTCCACCCCCATCTGCCCTCCCTTCCATCATCCCCCCGCCTTTTATTTTTATTTTTTATTTTTTATCTTCCTCCCTCTTCTTTCCTGTGGGGTAAGATACCCAACTGAGCATGTATGGTATTCCCCCTCAGGCCAAATCTGCTGAGAGCAAGGTTCACTCATTCCCCCCTCACCTGCCCTCTCCCCTCCTCCCATAGAACTGCTTCCTCTTGCCACCTTTATGCGAGATAATCCATCCCATTCTATCTCTCCCTATCTCCCTCTCTCAGTATGTTACTCTCTCATCCCTTAATTTCATTTTATTTCTTTTAGATATCTTCCCTTCATCTTCAACTCACCCTGTGTCTGCTCTCTCTCTTTTACATATATATATATACATATATAAACACATATATATATATATACACATACATACATATACACATAGATATATACATACATACACAGTCACTTATATATATATACATAAACATAAATATATATATATATATGCACATGCATATTCCCTTCAACTACCCTAATACTGAGGTCTCATGAATCATACTCATCATCTTTCCACGTAGGAATGTAAACAAAACAGTTCAACTTTAGTAAGTCCCTTGCAATTTCCGTTTCTTGATTACCTTTTCATGCTTCTCTTGATTCTTGTGTTTGAAAGTCAAATTTTCTATTCAGTTCTGGTCTTTTCACTGAGAAAGCTTGAAAGTCCTCTATTTTATTGAAACTCCATATTTTGCCTTGGAACATGATACTCAGTTTTGCTGGGTAGGTGATTCTAGGTTTTAATCCTAGCTCCATTGACCTCCGGAATATCTCATTCCAAGCCCTTTGATCTCTTAATGTAGAAGCTGCCAGATCTTGGATTATTCTGATTGGGTTTCCACAATACTCAAATTGTTTCTTTCTGGCTGCTTGCAGTATTTTCTCCTTGATCTGGGAGCTCTGGAATTTGGCAACAATATTCCTAGGAGATTTCTTTTTGGGATCTATTTGAGGAGGCGATCGATGGATTCTTTCAATTTCTATTTTGCCCTGTGGCTCTAGAATATCAGGGCAGTTCTCCTTGATAATTTCCTGAAAGATGGTATCTAGGCTCTTTTTTTGATCATGGCTTTCAGGTAGTCCAATAATTTTTAAATTATCTCTCCTGGATCTATTTTCCAGGTCAGTGGTTTTTCCAAGGAGATATTTCACATTGTCTTCCATTTTTTCATTCCTCTGGTTCTGTTTTATAATATCCTGATTTCTCATAAAGTCACTGGCTTCCACTTGCTCCAATCTAATTTTTAAAGTAGTATTTTCTTCAGTGGTCTTTTGGACCTCCTTTTCCATTTGGCTAATTCTGCCTTTCAAGGCATTCTTCTCCTCATTGGCTTTTTGGAGCTCTTTTGCCATTTGAGTTAGTCTGTTTTTTAAGGTGTTGTTTTCTTCAGTGTATTTTTCAGTATTTTTTTGGGTCTCCTTTAGCAAGTCATTGACTTGTTTTTCATGGTTTTCTCGCATCCTTCTCATTTCTCTTCCCAATTTTTCCTCTACTTCTCTAACTTGCTTTTCCAAATCCTTTTTGAGCTCTTCTATGGCCTGGGGCCAGTTCATGTTTTTCTTGGAGGTTTTGGTTGTAGGCTCTATGACTTTGTTGTCTTCTTTAGGCTGTATGTTTTGGTCTTCTTTGTCACCAAAGAAAGAATCCAAAGTCTGAGAATGAATCTGGGCATGTTTTCGCTGCCTGGCCATATTCCCAACCAACTAACTTGACCCTTGAGTTTTTCAGTGGGGTATGACTGCTTGTAGACTTACGAGCTCTATATTCTACGTTTGGGGGGGAGGTGCCAGCTCTGTCAGAGCCGCACCAGTCCAGACTGGGCTTAGATCTTCAGCAGGCTGTTGCACTCCTGCTCTGATCCGCCACTTAATTCCTCCCACCAGGTGGGCCTGGAGCCGGAAGTAACAACAGCTGTAGCTGCCCCACCTCCGCTGCCCCCGGGGCTGGAAGCCGAACCGCGAACTCCTTCTACTCCCGCAGCTTTTCCCACTAACCTTCTCCGCAGTCTTTGGTGTTTGTGGGTCGAGGGGTCTGGTAACTGCGGCAGCTCACATATTCAGGGCGCTAGGGCCCCCTCCGCCCGGCTTCCGGTCTGGATCGTCCACGCCGCTCAGGCTGGGCTCTGCTCCACTCCGTTCCCAGCTCCCAGCTCCCAACTCCCAGCTCCGTGTGGAATAGACCTCACCCAGAGACCATCCAGGCTGTCCTGGGCTGGGGCCCTGCTTCCCTCTGCTGTTCTGTGGGTTCTGCCGTTCTAGAATTGGTTCAGAGCCATTTTTATAGGTTTTTGGAGGGACTCGGGTATGGAGCTCACTGTAGTCAGTGCTTACCAGCCGCCATCTTGGCTCCGCCCCCCCTAGTAGTTATTTTTTTAAATGCTTGTCAATTTATTGTTGCTATATTTCTAGGATATTCTCTTCACTTCCCACATCTCCTTTTCCATCTCAACATCAGACAAACCAATTCAGATTGATCTTGAAGTCTTATCAAAATGAATGACAATGACCTCACTATATTCTGCTCTTTGTCTCCTTTACGATGTATCTATTGCATTTTGCATATACTAAGCATAGGTTGGTGAAAGGGAATGCCAGTAAAATTAAACCACAGATCAAAGCTGGAAATGGCTTAAATTTATTTGGATTACACCCGGGGAACATTAGCTCTTGATGGCATTTGAGAGATGATGCTTTTATGATCTTTTCATAATAGGTTTACTAATGTACTCTATCTTATTTAAATCCCAGTGATGTAAAAGAGAAAAATCTCACACCCCTCTAGGTATCTTACAGCTGATGGACATGAATGATTCATAACTTTTTTAAAAGGGGTTTCCTACAAATGAAATGCACTCTGAACAATTGGATTCCATAAGAAAAATCTGGAAGATTTTTGAGTTGTTATTTTAATTTCACTAGACAGTAAAAGGCTAGAAATTTCATGCATGTCGATAAAATTTGCTACTTCAAAATGGGCATGATATGATTAAGTAATTATCCACACTTTGGAAAATTGTGCAGTGCTTTTAATGAAATGAAGGCTTGTCTTTTTTTAAAAAATAATGATATTCTTTTATCAGTGATGGTATGAGGCTGCAAGTTATAGAAGAAGGTTCAGGACAATGGAGAGGCTGAAAGTCCGCACAGGAAGAATGCCACATGACTAACCTAGAATCTATGGAGACAAGTGAGATGAGAGATGTCATCAAGGATATAGAGATAACCAGAAAAGCTGATGGGCTGGTAATTTGGCAAAAAAGATGGGGAAATGATGGACACTTCATCTGGTATCTACGCAGTTTCAAGAGTTCTGAAAGAAGGTCCTCAGAATATCTGGATACCTGTGGAAGATTTATAGAGAGGACACAGACAAAATTTCCATTGGATACAAAAACATGGTTAGGTTGCAATGTATATCATGGGAAGGGTTATCTACATGAGTGAGATCTTATCATGGAAATAATTATCCACTCAATTTTGCTTGGGTATACATAGTATAATGACAACACAACAAAATAAGCCTAACAATAGAAGTGGGGGGGGTAATAGATATTAATTAATTAATTATTAATTATAATATATGTGCACAGAAAGAACCAGAATGACAATCCTAAATACATAGACTATTTACACATGGAGTGGGTATGGGTTAGGCAATAGTGACGCAAGTTTCTTAGGTACTTCACTGAGGTTATCACGCAGAGGAATGTTGGGCTTCTGAACTTAAAATTAAGGGTCCATAGTCTGGCATAATAAGGAATAGAATTGATTAGCTCCTCCCCCCACACATACACTTATTATTCTGGATGCTTTAACATTCATGTAGTATCTCCTAAATGCCACCTGTTATGTAGTTTACTGAAGTTTGGGAAAAAGAACTTACTGGAATTCAGTCATGATACTTTTATGCATCAGAATTGCTGAAATTTGAAGGAGAAAACCTGGAGTCCACATTCAGGATGCATACAGAATTGGGAGTTTACATCAAAGGCAGCTATTTAGGTAGCACATTAGAAAGGTGTGAATTCAAATCTAACCTCAGACACTACATGACACTCAGGAAAGTCACTTAATTTCCATCAGCCTCAGTCTCCTCAACTGTAAAATGGGGATAATAATAGCCCCTATCTCACAGGATTGTTGTAAGGATCAAATGAGGTAATATTTGTGAAGTAGAGTGCCTAGCATATAGTAGATACTTGGGGGAAAATGTTTCCTTCTGCCTTCCCACCTTCACTCTTTCCCTCTCTCCTTCCTTCATTCCCTCCTGAAGACCTATTGGCAGGAACTATGACCATCACCACCTCTGCCCTCCTAGCCAGTCTCTCCACTTCATCCAAAGTTCCAATCCTCAAGTACTTTAGTAGTGCTTGGGGCTTAGAAGTTACTGGGTCAGCTTTCTCTGGCCATTTCCTGGCAAGCATCTGGGACCTTTGGAAGCATGAAGAAATCCCATTCTCTTCACCCCAAGAGCAGTCTCAGGTCAAGGACGACAAGGAAAGGAGGGTGGGTAGGTGAGGGTGGCCTCATCACGTTTCTCTTTCTCATATGTAACCCACCATCCATGTCCCCTTCCCCACTGCTCTTTACCTCCCTTATGTACTGCCATCTTGCATTTTGTTGTTGCTGTTAATAATTTCCTAGGAACATAGGAATGCTAAAACATTCTGTGAAGGATCACTTTAAACACAAACTGCTCTGTTTTATTCCATCTTGAATTATACAATTTATTAATTTGGTTTCACAGCAGTTAACAATGAGGTAAAGAAGATAAGTGAGGAAATTCCCTGGCCCCTTAGGCTTCCAAAAGTCCTTGGACAACTCCAGACATCACTGAAGGGACTGCAGACTCTTGGAAAACTAGACACTGAGATAGTTATTTCACCTCTCTGAGCTTCAGTTTCTAAATTTGTAAATTGAAAGAGTTGAACTAGATGCCATTTAAGGTTCCTTCAATGGGACCTCTTAAGGACTTGTATGTAGAAGTCTCTGGGGGGAACAAATTTGAAGGTACAGTGAAATGTTCTCTAGACTAGGAGTCAGGACTAGGATTCTAGGTACCCCTGAGTAATATTGGATAAGTCAGTTCTCCCTTTTGGACCTCAGCTTTCTTGTGTGTAAAGTGAGAGGACTGGATATCCATAGTTCTCAATCTTTTTGGTCTCAGGACACATTTACACTCTTAAAAATTATTGAGGACTCCCAAAGAGCTTCCGTTTATGTGAGTTATATTTAATCAATATTTGTTATATTAGAAATTAAAATATCTTAATATTATGAAAAATTTGGACCTCTAGGATTCCTGAAAGAACCTCAGTGATTTCTACAGGGTCCTGGAACACACTTTGACCAGATCATTGCTAAATATGTTTCCAATTCTAACATTCAGGTCTCAGTAGGGTCTTCTTGTCAAGTTCTCATAAAAAGACATTGACCAAAGGTTCATGAAGAGACTTCCTCCAAACACCCAGAAAGGAAGTGATTTCTTCTCTCCCTCCCTAGTCAGTTGAGGCAGATGGATTTTTCTCCCCCAGAAACTAGATTGCCCATTACGAGTTTGGCTTCTTTCAAGGACTTCATTAACAGGGTTTGTCTTGTCTTTGTGAACTATACCTTTATGGCTTCCTCAGTTGTAAAATGAGGGAGTTTGCTTAGATGGTTTCTAAGGTCTCCTTCAGCTTTATATCTATGATTTTTGTGACCTTCAATGCGGACCATTCACAGTTTACCTAGTATTGCTACTATTACCTTTTTAAACCTCACAGCCTCTCCCATAATCAAATTATTTATCCAACTATTGAAGACAAGTGGTGTCTGATCCTGAAGATCAATTAATTCCCAAACTAACAAGAAGGCTTTTAAGAATCTCCTGCCTTAATTAGCCTCTGTGAAACCACAGACTGACTCTTAAAGCCAGAGTGATCAGAGGGTTATAGATAATGGATAGCATATAAGGTTAATTATTTCCACATAAATGGTGCCCCATCTCTATTTTGGGGGCCTACTAAAGTGATTTTTTTTACTGGCTATTCCGAAAGCCTTAACGCAGTTTTAAGCTTTACTAGCTTAAAACTACACTAAGATTTTTAGGACACAGTATTTTTCTGGGAATTTTGATCTAAACTAACTACAACCTTCATGGAAATGTAAATATAATTTTCTGTTTTCCCCACAGGCTTAAGCCATTGGTAAATCCCAATTGTAAGGTCTGGGAGCCAGGAGCCTAGTTTAATTTTGTAAGCGTACTGAGAAGTCCAAGTGTTAAATACAAGTTCTAAATTAGATGAATGCTACAGAATATAGAAGTAAGCACAGGGTGGAACTACAGTTAAACCCTCACAGGAGAAAATGGAATATGTGTCTAATAAAGTAAGTGGCTTATCAAACTCACTGCAGGAAATATTCTCAAATTTTTTTTTCCCTTTTCTAGCTTGGATTTTGAGAATTAGGAGGAACTACTAACAACATAAAGTAAATTCAGTGAGTCTTATAGATCGTAGTGAAATAGACTTGAAGAAAGACCAAGGGCTTAAAAAAATGAAAGATTATGTAAAGACAGTAAACACCAACAGAAGACAGTCAGGGTCAGCTCAATTCAATTCAATTCAGTTCCAGAAACACTTATCAAATATTTATTATATGTCAGATTTTGTACAAAGTCATGATTGGTGTTGTTATTGTTTGACCTTGTTTCTCATAAGAGAGGCGTGACATCAGGAAGGTGGTGCCATGACTTGCAAGTGAATCAGATTTAAGTGAAGGAGGGCTGTGCAAAGTCACCAGCCTCACTTTCTCCTCCAGAGCCATCTGGGTCCAGTGGCAAGATATAGATCAGGGTGACTGGAGAGTGATGAATCCTTTGCCCTCAAAGAGGGCATTCGGTATATCATTCTGGGAGGGCGGGGGAGGGGAAGGAGAGAATGTACACAGAGAAATAAATTGATACATATCCATACATACAATTGATACATATCCATAGATACACACATATACAAGGTGTCCCAAAAGCTTTAGTATAGTTTTAATCTTTCATAATAACTTACATGTGAACACACACACACACACACACACACACACACACACACTCTGCTTTTTCTCTTGCTCCTGGCCTGTGCTTTTCTAGAAACAGGACAATTAGGAAAATTTTGGGTTTAGGTAGCAATATAGTGAACTCTGGGATAAATGGTTTTGGCCTCCTCCCATTTTCCTCGTAATTAGCCATTTTCCTCCTAATTAGCCATTTTCCTTTCTTGGCTCCCACAAGCCTGTACTTTGTTTCTGTTAATCCCTGCTAACCTATTAAATGATAACTAAGGTACCAGCTGATAAACACCTTAAATATGCTACCATCTGTGTTGGCAACCAAAAATGGGCTCCTTAGCACTTAGTCAACAAGTGCCCTTGACTAGTTTGGCTTTTTCCCCTGAACTGAATGCTGTTTGTATGTTGGACTGGAGTAAGCTTGTCGGCCCCTTCGCCTTGCTTCCCTTGCTTAAGCTGATGGAAAGAACCTGTGCTTTCCTGGTCAACCCCTTCACCTTGCTTAAGCAGATTGAAAGAACCTGTGCTTTCCCTGGCGTACCTTACACCCCCGCAGAAGCCGGATGGTTAAAAGCAGCTCCCGTTGGAGCCAGAGGCTGCCACAGCCACAGCCACAGCCACAGCTGAAGCAGGAGCTGCCAGTGGCAGAGCTGACCTACGGGAGGAAGCTGAACAAGGACTTCAGGCCAGTGGGTAATCTTTTTACCATAGAGGGGGAAGCATGATTTTGCTTTACGCAATCATGCTTCTCTGTAGCCTCCTGGTTACTCTTTCAAGGCGTACTTATTGGGCCTGGAAGCTTTTGATCAATATATCAAAATGGGGTTGCTGGTTCATGGGTTGGTTACTGTGGAGCCTAAATATATGTTTTGATTCTTCTGCCTTCTACTTTGAGAGTTTCTTATATCCGGCGGTTCCGAACCTTTCAGACATGTATATGATCCTCTTTGAGATTATAAACTCTGCCCTCCTAATACACCACCCATGATTAATTACATTAAAAATAATTTTATTAATGCCTTTTGGTTTTATATTAGCCATTTATGGATATACCCCCACTCCCTACCACTGCTCTAGCACTGAACCTTCTCTTGGTACAATGACTATATATACAAATTCTTCTTTAAAAATGTATTTTATTTTTAATTCATGGAATAAAACAAGCATTTTTATAACATGATATAATAAAAAGATGATTGCACATGAAACTGTAAATCTATTATGTACAACTTGCAACTTTTAAATATATAATAAAGTTACCATGTAAATTTCTTTTCTTTTCCTTTTTTTTTCTTTCCTTCCCCTCCCCATTCTAGAGATGGCTATGATTAGACAGAAATAAGTACACACGCATGTGTACACACACACACACACACACAAACACACACATACACATGTATACATAACAATTATTTCATCTGGATGCAGATAGTGTCTTCATATTTAGGGTATTTACAATAGTCAAAATGACTTATTTGTTCAAAGTTCTTCTTAAAAACTACTTATTTTGTGCCAGTCTTTCCATAAATTTTTAAGATCACTGAGCTCAGCATTCTGCCTTGTAATCCCACACTTTTCTGCTTGGGGGAAGCAAAGATGTTTCACTATCCTTTCTGAAGGATCAAGGTTGTACTTATTATTTTTCAGGATTCACCTTACCTTTCGTATTCTTTTTATTTGTACTTTTGGGAGAAATTGAGTCTGTTGTTCTTCTTGTTCTGTTTATTTCCTTCTATATCAGATGATGTGAACTTCCTCTGTTTCTCTGAATTTCTCATACTCTTAATTTCTTAATGTACAATTATATTCTATTATAGCCACATATTGTAATTGATTAAGCCATTCCCCAATTCATGCATACTTACTTTATTCCAGGTATTTTTTACCATTAGGGATAATTTCTTTTTTATAGGATATGTTTGAAGGCTACCCCCCACCTCCCCAAACTGTCAGAATTCAGAAGAATTGATGCTTTTTGGGTGAAATGAGAAGTGCTTGATTATTTTGATCAAGGAAGTGCCCATGGACCCTTTATACCATACTATAGAGATAGTCACTACTCTGTCTGCTCAAAAGGCTAGTCAAATACATAGTACACTGTGGTATAGGTGCATGGAAAGAAGCTTCTAAGAGGAAACAAAAGGAGCAGTGTGGAAGCAACCCTGAACTTGGAACCAGAAGAGCTAGACTCAAATCCTGATTGTACCTTTTTTTTTCCCCTTGACTTCAGAAAAAGTTACTTTTAACCTCTACGGTCTTTAGACTGCTCATTTAAAATTTGAAAATAATGATATATTCAGTAACTCACAGGGTATCTGTAAGGAAAGTATTTTGTAAATTGTAAAGTCCTATATAAATGTGAACTGTTGTTTGTACTGTCAGCCTTATTCCCTCTGTTTCACTCAAGGACACCTTTCTCGTATCTCTCTTTACTTCCTCCTCCTGCATTGGTGCATCCTTCCATGCCTCCTGTTACCCCACCCTTGAGTCCAATAAGAAAGGGGCTGAAACAAATCCCAGGCAATTTCCATTAGGCAGAGGTTATATGCAAAAATTGTCAGCAGCCCCACTCAAGGTAAAGCTCCTAATTAACACCCAAGTAGAAATCTCTTGCATGTCTAGTTTGGTGCCAAAAGAAATCAATCAGTGGCTAGAGCAGGAAATTAGAAAGATCAGACTGAAACCAAACTCTGTCATCCTCTCCACTTGTAATAACTCCTTGTCTCAATCCATGAGTTGTACTTGGCTAAAATTAAATCCTAGTAGCTACAAGAAATAGATATCTTATTCATATCTATAAAAGGGAAAGAGAGCAATTTATTACTGGTACAATATATTTTCTCTGAAACCTTCACTGATACTGCCAATGTAACACCTCACAATGGGAAGCAGAAATTACCCTTGGGAATCACCTTTAAAGCCAGAAATACTTACTGGAAGGAGTCTTTGAGACATCAAGCACAAAAGTCACCATTGAAGAAATTCTCAAGGTTATTCTTCTCTTCCCTTCTTTGGTCAGTTGGGGCAGAGATTAAAACACAAGCTTCCCACATGGGCTCCTCTTATATTGGCTGGATAAAGAAACCATATGGTTTTCCAAACAGAATTTTCCAGATTTCAAGAGGGAAAAAATTAGGATTGACCTAAATTCCAGACAAAAACTGGCCTGGAATATTTTCAGAAACCCTTGCAAGACTGTTTGGTTTAAATGATTTTTTAAATGGGCCATAATGCCATTAGCATAGGGAGTCCTCAATGAGGAAACAAACTCCTTCCTACCAATACAGATGAATACTTGCTCTGCAAATTAGTCTTAGAGTTGCCTGGGGCACTGAAAGGTTTTGATTTGACAAGGGTAACACAGACAGGATATACTGGAGGTGGAACTTGAACTCTGACCTTCCTGACTCTGAGCTCCACACTATTACACCATGCTATCTTTCACTTTAAATGATTTAGGTGATTTTTCAAGAAATATGACATCTTTCTGAGTCAGTTTGCCAATAACAATAAAATCTTAGAAGATGGTTTGCAGTGCCTACTTTTGACCTCTTGGGTGACATTGCTGTTTGATGATAGATGGATAGATGGATAGATAGACAGATAGACTGACCTATATGTTTAAAAAAATAGATCACCACCAATTCTCAGTGTGTCCATGCCTCATATGGTGACTGGGAAGACTCTTCTGTTTTGGTGAAACTCTTCAAAGAATTAGAATCAATTCTCACCCTGAGGACTTTGGGTTGGTTCAAGACAAGAGACTGAAGATTTCAAGACTTGATTTTAAGGCTTAAGATAATCAGCGATGCCTAGAGAACAGAACTGACCCCGTCTACTCAAGATAAACCAAGTCCTGGGGAATTAAGAAAGTAGCTAAAATCTGAGATTATTCATGCAATTTCATTAAACATACCTGAAACAGGCCTAGGCTTTGGGAGTGTTCGTGGTGGTATTGCAATGGAATACATTAGGGACCTTGTAATTATTTCATTATTATTTGCTATAGCTACAAAATCCAGTAAAATCCTTGAGGGTAAGGTCACCATCTCATCCTTAACTCTCTTGTATTCCCCCAGTCCAGATTATCTGCCTCACAGGCACTGTGCACATAATGGGTGTTCTATAAAAACCTGTTTGATTTTCCAGAGTAGCTTCTCTTTAAATGCAAAATGCTTCTGAACTCAGACACCCTTTTCATCCCCCTGCCTCTTGAGGAAATTTATAACTGTGTGGAGGCCCAAAGGGCCTGGGTAAATTTCAGAGCTACTAAAGATACAACCTTAGCTGCTGGGTTAGATAACAAGCATAGGTTACTGATACTGTTGGATGATTTGAAAATCCCATTCAAACGTTTAAGGAGGGCAAAGTGAGGAATGGTTGGAGTACTTAGCCCCTGCTGAAGTAAGGAGTATTCATATGTAAAATGGGTGCCCAACAATATTGAGAAGTAGGAAGGATATCAGAGTTGGGGTGCCTGAAGCTTCACACGTCTCAAATAGAGTTGGTGTTGTTGGCTTTCGTCTAGGTGAAGAGTAGGGATTGTTTCAAAAGAGAAAGTTTGTGTTCATCTGTGAACACTATGACCTTCTTCCCTGATTGATTCATCTCTCTAAGTAAGTGGACGGCAATAAATAGGTGACAAAAAGGATAAACTTGAACTAGAGACAATCCATGCTTGGCCCTCAGGCCCAGTTCTACAGTGCTCTGTAGAAAACAGCTGTAACTACTGCCTAGACCAGGAGAAGAGCTCTTCCCTTAATAGTATTTAGGGTATCTAGGAAAATACTCTAAACAGGTAGCAGTTTGCTAGCTTCAGGAGTATGTGTGTGCCTCAGGAGAGGCAACACAGCAGATTTCCCCATAGGGAAGGGTGGTGAAGTGGAAAATTGGCTAGATTTGCACTTAGGAAAGATCTAGGTTTGAATCCTGCTGTCACATGTACTAGTTGTGTAATCTTGGGCAAGTCATTTAATCCCTGAGGCTTAGTTTCTTCATGGGGATAATAGTGATTGTTTTGAGAAACAAATGAGATAATTCATATAAAAAGCTTTGCATGTCTTAAAGAGTTGTATAAAAGTCGGTTATCTTTCATAGTTAATGCAGAACCCAATATCCAACATGCCTTATGCATGGCTTATGTGATACTTGGAAAAATCCTTTTTAGTAATTCTGGGGCTTGTGGTTACTGTGAGTTTCTTACTGATACACTATGACATTTACTGCTTTACTTTTCTTAAAACAACCCTTCCCCTGATACACTGTGGCTAGTGTGTTTGCACACAGGGAAATAAATGGGCCCAGCCTTTTGCCTTGTCCAGAGGAAAGATCTTCCCAGGATTCCAAGTTGACTGAATGGAGGCTCTCCTAGCCCCACCAATACTCAGTCACACAGTAGATCCATGTAACCTGGGCCTCTCATACCACAGGTACCCCTCGAATAAGACTTGGCCCAGTTTACTCATAAGCAGAGGTTGGGGAATGAAGGGCAAGTTAAACATGACAATGTCCAATAATTGTCCCCTCTGGTCAGTTCTCTGTAGCGGCAGACTATTTCTAGTGTCACAGAGAGCAGTTAGGCACATATTCCAGTGGATTTATAAAAATTTCCAAAGGTCCTTGAGTGTGAACTGTGAAAAGATTGTGGAAGACTGGTGGGAGGGTGAATGACTAAAATTCCTGCCCTTTAAACTTCACGTAGGATTAGAGGGAATTACAGTCTCACTGTTCACTGAAGAGAAACAAATGCTCCATTACACAGAAGAGATTAAGGGACTGGAGGGGCCTTTATACCTCTGCACAGATATTTGCTGTTTGCATCAAACCAGAGGGCAAAGAGACAGAGACTGCATTAAAAATATATCCCTATCCATGAACTTGTATCTGAAAATGGGGGCTAGCAGAAGAAATCATCCTTTAAAATCTTCCAGTAATAACTGAAATGAAAATTCTGGGCCCTAGAAGGACCTGGGGATTTTCCCTCCAAGTTAATTTGAGAGTATATCCTCACCATTCAGGCTGAGGATTTTTCATTTTTGCCACCAACCTACAGAATGGCCAACAGTAATGTCAGATTGCAACATGAATGGAAAGGACAAAGCCAGTTTCCAGGGTGAACTGCCCAGGGTGAACGATTTATACTGTGATAGGCAGCACTAAGACTGAGCCCATAATGCCAGTGGTTTACAGAGCTTGGCTTCAAAAAATGGTGTCATAAATATAAATATTAACAAGGCTATTCAGAAAGGAGAAAACTTGCCTGAAGGTCACACTTATCATATTCTCTGTGTAACCCAATGAGGGCCAGTTCTTATTTGCAATGTTTTCCTGGATAGGGTGTGTGTGTGTGTGTGTGTGTGCGTGTGTGTGTGTGTCTGTGTGTGTGTCTGTGTGTGTGTCTGTGTCTGTGTGTGTGTCTGTGCATGTCTGTGTCTGTGTCTGTGTCTGTCTGTGTCTGTGTGTTAGGGGTAGGGGATAGAGATGACTGGCGGTAGTGGGAGAGGGGAGAAAAAGTAGGTAATTTGTCTACAGCTGATACCCTTGTATCAGGAAATACCTAAGAAAGTCAGTTTCCACTTCAAACGATGGCATAGGAAAATAACTGAGACACTTTTTTGCATTTATTCTGTTTTTTTTAATTAGATATATCAGTTTCCCAAGTCATATTCCAGTATGACTCTCATCCCACCAAATATCAGTGATTTCTATGAGGTCAAATTCGCCTCCTTGTGTGTCTCTAGTTCATCTTGCTTATTGTCCACACTTTGTACCCTAGTAAATATGTTCCACCCGGCTGCAGTCTTTTGGACATCTTCATGCCACCATGTTGGGCACCTTCCCTAACACTCTACATTTCAGCTTTTTTATGTGTATTGTCTTCTCCATTAAACTGTAAGTTCACTGAGATCAGGGACTATCCATCTTTTCTGTATTTGTATCCTCAACACTTAGCACAGTGCCTGGCACTTAGTAGGTACTTCATAAATGATAAATGATTGACTGACTAGATGCCTGAGGCTAATAGCTTTCTTGCTGGGTCCATTCTTAAATGATGTCTCCTATTTATGACTGGCTATATTTACCACAATTCTTTTTTTCTGTATTGTCTCTCTATAGAAGCTAGCATGTCAGGTATACACAGGCAGTTTTCTTCCTCACCTTTTTCTTTTTAGCTTTAAATTCTTTTAATTAGATAAATGAGATTTCCTTTACTTGTGTTTGAGTCCAGGCTCTGCAACTAGCTAGTCTGACTTTGGACAAGCTTCTTCACTCATCCAGCATTCAGTTTCCTCGTCTGTAAAACGAGGCAATTGGACTAGATGAACCCTAAAGTCTCTTCTAGCTTGAGACTCTGTGATTGTAGTCAATGTACTAAGTCCATAGATTCAAATACATGATTTCATTTGTTCACCTGTTTCAGAGTCTAATAACCAAGATTAATAACTACTTTAAATCCAATTGATAAGATGGACTATTCAATCTCATGCTTATTCCTCTTGTAAATTTTTACTGCTGTACTTTACTAATGTTCCATCATGCCCTGCTACAATGTATTAAGGGTTCGATTGGTGACATTCGTTTTGAATCAGGCATGTGTTATCAATTTGGATAGTGGCTTATACATTTTGACTCAAAATGTCCAAGGGGCCAATGGAGATGAATGAGGCATGGTTAATATTCCTACTACTTGGTAAAGCTTTTCTCTGCATAGAAACTACAGAGAAATACCCTTTTAAATACTGTCTTGGTGATCATTGTGAGAAGAATCATTTAACAAACTAATAATATTCTCTGGTTATCCCATATCTCAAGGGATTCAACTGAGGCTTTCTTTAAGCCTCACAATTTTGATCCTATGAAAATATTATTATCCCCAACTAATAGGTAGAGATGCTGAAAGCAGTATTTAAGGTACTCCCCAAAGTCACAGAAAGAGTCAGTGATAGAAGCAATTATCCTGAAGGATTTAATAAATGTGCAGATTTTTTGAGTCTGCGCTTTGAGGGTTAGAGGTAACAGGCCATGTTGTTGTTTCAGTTCAGTTGTTTCAGTCATGTCTGACTCTTTGTGACCACATTTGGAATTTTCTTGGCAAAGAAATGGGAACGGTTTGCCATTTTCTACTCCTGCTCATCTTACAGATGAGGAGCTGAGGTTAATTTGCCCAGGATCACAGTAGTAAGTGTCTAAGGCCAGCTTTGAACTCAGGTAGATGAACTTTCCTGACTCCAGGTCCAGCACTCTATCCTCTGCACCACCAAGCTGCCCTGACAGGTTATAGGACTATAAATTTTGTCCTGAAAGAAAACTCAGAGGTCATCTATCTCCTTCTTTCATTTTATAGATGAGGAATTTGAGACACAAAGAGGTTTAATAACTTGTCCAAGGTCACCCAAATAATAAGATTCAGAACCAGGATTCCAAAACAGAAGAAGACGAAGACAAAGAAGAAGAAGAAGAGGAAGAAGAAGAAGAAGAAGAAGAAGAAGAAGAAGAAGAAGAAGAAGAAGAAGAAGAAGAAGAAGAAGAAGAAGAAGAAGAAGAAGAAGAAGAAGAAGAAGAAGAAGAAAGAAGAAGAAGGAGGAGGAGGAGCAGGAGGAGGGAAGAAGGCAGAAGAAGAAGAACATGAAGGAGGAGGAGGAAGAGATGGAAGGAAAAGGGAAGGGAAAGCTCAAGAAGAAGAAGAGGAAACGGACAGAAATAAGAGACAGAGAAAGAGATGGAGAAGGACAGAAAGAGAAGAAACAGAGAGAAATGAAAGGCAGAGGCAAAGACATGATGCTGAGAAGGGGTCCATAGGCTTCATCAGACTTACAAAGGGGCCAATAACACAGAAAAGATTCTGATCCCCTTCATGAAGTGATCTTTAAGATTCTTTGCAGCTCCAAACTATGATTCTATTATGTTAGATTTCAAAAGCAAGCCTCTGTTTGTACCTCATCCTCACACTGAGGGAAAAGGAGAGTGAGTATGCATCAGATTTAAGCTGGCAGCTCAGTGATGATTTTTTATATAAAGATTAATAGCCTGGATGGCAATATCTTGTGATGTGCCATTCTAGCAAAGGGCCAGCCTTATCCTATTCAAAATTTTCGTGAATGACTTGGATTAAGGCATAGAAGGCATGAATATCAAATCTGCAAATCACACAAAGCTGGAAAGGAATAGCTAATACATCAGATAACAAAATCAGAGTTAAAAATATAGCAACAGGTTAGTGTGATGGGCCAAGATTAAACATAACAGGAATAAATTCAGATTAATTCTATTCATCAAACATCTGTGAGGTATTGAAGGCACTGTGCTAAGCAGTGGAGATTAAACAAAAGCCCCTCACCTCAATCAGCTTACATTCTATGTGGGGGAGGGGCAACATACACACACACACACACACACACACACACACGCACAAAAAGAGTTTTACTACTAACAAATAGGGGGACAAGAAAAAGGTTTTCCATGAGAGTTAAAACATGAGATGAATCAGGAGGTTGTTGTTGTTTGTCCTTTGTTTTTGAAAAAGACCATGACATGGGGAGGTGAGATGAATCAGGAAGGAAGTTAAGGATTGTAAAATGTAGGAGTGAATAGGGAGTGCATTTTACTTATGAGAGACAATCTGTGCAAAGGGGAGAGGAGGAAAGGAGATAAAATATTAACTTGGAGGAAGGGCAAGTAGGCCAGTTTGGCTAGAACAGAATGTATGAATAGGAGTAATGCTAAATAAGTTTGGGAAGGTGGGCTGGAGCCAGATTGCCAAGGACTTTAAATGTCTAGCTATGACGTTTACATTTTCCTAGGGTTCACAGCCTAGGAGTTTGTGGGTAGATTTTAAAGGTTCTGTGAACTTGAATGGGGAAAAAACTTATATCCTTATTTCAACATAACTTGTTTCCTTTGTAACCTCGTGTATTTTATTTTATCCCTATAAAAACATTTTTTTAAAGAAGAGGTCCAGAGACTTTGCCACACTGGCCAATGGGTCCATGATACACAAAAAGATTAAGAACTACTACCTTTTAAAGAATACAACATTTTATTTTCCCCCAATTACACATAAAAATAATTTTTAACATTCATTTTCTTTTTTAAGTTTTGAGTTCCAAATTCTATCCTTTCCTTCTTTCCTTCTCCTCTTCCTGAGACAGTAAGCAATCTCATACAGGTTATACATGTGCAAGCATGCAAAACATTTCCATATTAGTTATTTTGCACAAGAAGAATCAGAAAGAAAGAAGGAAGGAAGGAAAGAAAGGAAGAAAGACAGACAGACAGAAAGAAAGAAAGAGAGAGAGAAAAAGGGAGAGGAAGAAAGAAAGGAAGGAAGGAAGGAAGAAAGGAAAGGAAAGGAATGAAAGGAAAGGAAAGGAAGGGAAGGGAAGGGAAAGGAAGGGAAGGGAAGGGAAGGCAAAGCAAGGCAAGGCAAGGGAAGGGAAGGCAAAGAAGGGAAGGGAAGGGAAGGGAAAGGAAGGGAAGGGAAAGGAAGGGAAGGCAAGGGAAGGCAAGGGAAGGCAAGGTAAATTGTTTCAGTTTGAACCACCTTACTGTCTTGATGAGGATCTGTTTTAGGGGCTACAGGTTAGCCTGGAAAAGACTAGAAGTAGAAGTGATATGATATTTCTTCTTGTTAACATATCAACATGTGAAAGATTAACATATTAAAAAGGAATTAGGCTGCTTACTTCCAGAAGATAAAACTAACATCAGCAAGTGGAAGCTCCAAGAGAGGCAGATTTCAGTCAATGTTAGTGAAAGCTTCCTAACGTTTTGAGCTATTCAAAAGTGGAATGGGCTGTCTCGATTGGTAGAGGTTTTCCTTTCATTGGAGATCTTTCCTCAGATGCTAGACAGCCAAAATACTTTGTCAGGTATATTGTAAAAGAAGTCTTATTCAAGTAAAAGTTAGACTAGGTGATCTGAGGTCCATCCCAACTTGGAAATTCTTTGGTTCTGTGAAGTGTCACATAATGAAAATCTGGATTAATAGCACAGAAGGAAAAGATTTTGGAGGTTTGTCTCATATTGAATGTGAAGTATGATGGTGTTGCTTTCTGCAAACACCCCTACCCCAACCCATATACCTCACCATCCCCAATCACCGATTGACTGCATTACTAGAAATATTCAGAATAAGGGAGATATTCATCCCATTGTACTTTGCTTTTTGTTCTTGCTGAGTCCATCTTCAACTCATTTTAGAGATGAGAAACTGAGGCAAACAGGTTGAGTGACTTGTCCAGTCACACATGTGACTAGTTAAGCATCTGAGGCTAATTTCAAACCCATGAAGATGGGTCTTTCTGACTCTAGGCCTCGCACTCTATCTACCATAAGCCCATATTTGACATGCCATGTCTAGTTGTGATTGCCCTATTTTAAAAAGGAAATTGAAAAGCTTGAGTGAATCAAAAGCAGAGCTTCTATGATAGTAAAGTTTATAGCTAATGCAAAGCATAATTAAAAGATCTGGGGATATGTATTCCAGAAAACAAAAGATTGGTGTGACATGGGAGGAAGATGTTTGATGACTCCAAATATCAAAAGATTCTAATTTGCAAGAGGTCTCATATTTATTCTTCCAGATGGCAAAACAAAATTAATTGGTAGAAAGTATATACAGATTTGGGCTCAAAATAAGGAAGAAGTTGGCTAACAATTCTAGCTGTCAAACAATTGGAAGGGAGTTAGGTAGTGAGCTCTCCTCAACTGCTAGACATGTTAATACAGTCTAGGTGACCACTACTCCTGGATCTTAGCTTGAGGATTTCTATATTGGATTAGGGAGGTGTAGTAGAGTATGTTGAAATGGATGACCTTTGGGTTTCATTTTAAAATTTATCATTCTATAATACAATAGGTTGAACTAGATGATCTTTAAGGCCCTCTGTGATTGTGTAGAGTTACCAATTGCTTGATAGTCAAACTGTGGATTCTGCAAAAGAGGGAATCCCGAAGGAAGGATATAGCAATAACCCTGATCAAGAGACAAAAGTAGATTGCACCATATGAAATTATAATTGGAAGAAGTGGCCCAAGAAATGTTATATTGAAGCACTCAGTTAAATTTAAGAAGAGCACTTTTTAATTTTTTCCCACTTAATAGTATTTTAGTTTTTTTTTCCAATTGCATGAAAAGGTAGTTTTCAACATTCACTTGTATAAGATTTTGAGTTCCGAATTTTTCTCCCTCCCTTCTCTCCACCCTCCCCAAGATAGCAAGCAATGTGATATAGGTTATACATGTACAATCATATTAAACATATATCCACATTACTCATGTTGTGAAAGAAGAATCACAATTAAAGGGAAAAAACCATGAGAAAGAAAAAACAAAAACAAAAGGTGAAAATAGTATGCTTCGATCTGCATTGACTCCACAGTTCTTTCTCCAGATGTGGATAGCATTTTCCATCAAGAATGGATTTGTCTTGGATCATTGTACTGCCAAGAAGAGCTAAGTCTATCATAGTTGATCATCTCACAATGTTGCTGTTACTGTGTACAGTGTTCTCTTGGTTCTGCTCACTTCACTCAGCGTCAGTTCATGTAAGTCTTCCCTGGTTTTTCTGAAATCCACCTGCTCATCATTTCCTATAGCACAATATTATTTCATTACATTCATATACAACAACTTATTCAGCCATTCCCCAGCTGATGGGTATCCCCTCAATTTCCAATTCTTTGATACTACCAAAAGAGCTGCTATAAATAGTTTTTTACCTGTGGGTCCTTTTCCCTTTTTTATCATCTCTTTGGGATACAGCACTAAAAGCAGTATTGCTGGACCAAAGGGCATCCAAAGTTTTATAGCCCTTTGGCCATAGTTCCAAACTGAGGAGCACTTTTTAAATAGATCACCCTCTTCTTCATGGCTTAATGGCATTGGCACAAACCAAAGAATTCATTATAGACAATCATTGATTCATTTGCTAATTGACTGATTAATTCATTCCTTCAACAAATGTTGATTGAATGTCCACTATGTTTAAGGTACAATATTAAAATGTATGATGCTATTACAGGACAAAAGAGAGCCAGGAAGAACAAGGAAACACAAAATATGGATCAGTCCATGGGGCATTGGGGTTGATTCTATTTAATATGCTCTTCATACCTTTGGTTCCTATTTAATATATGCTTCTGGTTCGGGCTAGATCAATTGAGTCATTGTGCACATGAACTGTGTGCATGACTTCCCTGTTGTTCATTGGCAGATCTGAAATGAGCCATGAGCAGGAATTGTGTGAGCAGTTCAAAAAAACTACAAACTTGGAATAAGAAAAGAAGTTGAATTTACTGTGGGGATTGCTTGTAGAGGAGAGGGTCACTCTGATAAGTAGCCCTTTGGCTATAGCTAACATTGATAGAGTCCTTCAAGGTTGAGAAATCACTTTAAATATGTTATTAATTTCATTTGATCCTTAAAACAATCTATGAGGTAGATGCTAGTATTACTCCCATTTACAGATGAAGAAACTGAGGCCCAGAGAGATTAAGTGACTGATCATGTGTCACATAAGTGAGTAAATGTCTGAGACATGATTCAAACCTAAGTGTCCCTGACTGCTAGTCTAGTGCTCTATTTACTGTCTCATATTACCTAAAGAAGGGAGTGGAGCTCAGAAGCCAGCACAGTAGAGAATAGAAAGTCAGTGCAGCTATCCCTTCCACATTGTGCAGGTTAGAGGCATGGCACCCCCATGATCTGGAAAATCTGCATAAAGTTTTTTGGCTCCCCTTCATAATGGAGAAGTCTGAATTATTATGGTATTAAAAGATAAAATATGTTGATGTTATACAACACGATTGTAAGGGCAAGCAAAATGGGACTTTTTACTGGTTTTTCTTTTGGAGTGTTTCTCAGCACCAAGGCAATCAAGTGCCTTTGACTGAGTCTTGCCTTTGTTTGTAGGAAGGCCCACACCCTTTTGCTATTTAGGTCAAGAGAGGTTTGAAACCCTGGAGAGGTGTGAAGCCCTTGAGTGGTATGAAGCTCTCAGGACCTGAAAATGGGTATATATGCTCTAAGGTTAGCATTTTGTTTGGGGCTCACTCACTGGAAGAGTGTAATGTGATCTGACCAGATAAGACTCTGGGTAGCTATTAAGGAGCACCCCCAGCTTTGAAAACCCAGATGTTGGTGCTTCTCTCTCTGGTAACTGTGTATACATTGCTATGGTCAGACATATAGAAACTTGTCTGTTGATTTATATTATTTTGCTCTGTTTGTATAATTTCTGCTTGTAATTTCTGTTTGTGTTTTCTCTGAAGTTCACAGTGCTGACTTTTCCCCCTGAACTAAGTGAATGATATATGTATGTTTGATTAAAGTGAGATTATAAACCCCTTAAAGTTGCTTTCCTTCGAAAAGCAGATCAAAGAACCTATGCTAGCAGCCCTCCTGTGTCCTGGTGTTATTGGTCTTTCACCCCCTCAGCAGCTGCTAGCAACATTGCTGTTAAAACTATACATATATTTTATGCATTTCTGAGTTTCTAAACTTTTCCTGTGTCATCCACTGACCTTCATGTATCATTTGAGGCTTCTGTAAAACTCCCCCAAAATTCCCATTTAATTTCTTCAGCCAACCCACTATATATTGAAACTGCAATGGGGAAGTCATGATGTGGAAGGGATAACTGCATGATGCATTGGAAAGAAGGCTAGACTAGAGGATACCTGCTTTTCATTCCTGCCTCTAGACTTATGAGCAACAAGAATCTTGGTGAGATATTTGACCTCTTCAGGACTCTGTTTCTTCATGTGTAAAATGGGGATAATAGTGCCTATATCACAGGGTTCATATGAGGAAAGCTATGTTACCCTTGAAGAGCTTTGGAATCATTATCTTAATAATTATTATCTTTATCTTATTAATTCATCTTTATAAGTGAATCAATATCTTAATAAGTGAAGAAGCCAAGATTTGCCTAACTGTCAAAACTGACTATAATGACCAACTATTGAATTTGCCTTAGACAAAGTAGCTGGTGGGTAGAAATAGGGTCAAAGTTAAGTTAGGACTTCCAGGGGGCAGCCTCAGCAATCAAGTGCCCCAGAAAGGTGAAGTAGGCAAATGCCAGTAAGCACAGGAAGACCTGAGACCTAAGAAAAGATTCTTTGAAGGTCAAATAAAGAAGAACCTTTCTTATTTAGAGACCTGGAGTCAAGGACAGGAATTCCAAGAGTCCAAGAGCTATGGAAACCTTCAAGGTGGATGAAGTGATCATTCATAAGGTCCCTGCTGAAGGTGCTAGAACAGGAGTGGGGAACCTGCGGCCTCGAGGCCACCTGTGGCCTTCTAGGTCCTCAAGTGTGGCCCTTTTATTGAATCCAAACTTCACAGAACAAATCCCCTTAATAAAAGGATTTGGTCTGGAAAACTTGAATTCAGTCAGAAAGCTGCACCCAAGGACCTAATAGGCCACATGTGGCCTTGAGGCCGCAGGTCCCGGCCTCTGTGCTAGAGCTTAAGGGGTAACTCTTAGACAATGTAACTTTCCCAAACTAGAGGGTCTGATATCTGGAGATAGAACTTGGAAGCAGATTCTTAGAAAATCCAGGGACCCAGAGCCTTGAAAATCTGAGTTGCTCCCAGAAAGGCCCACACTTGATTGGGCATCTCAACTTGGGGCAGTTTCTGGAAGAAAGGATTTAACCAGAATATGGGATGAGGCTAAGAAGTGTCTAGCACATTTGAATCAAAGATCAGGGTCAATTTTTAAGAGCCCTATAACTTTATCCTTTTTCCCTTTGATTTTATTTAAACCCTTGGACAGCACTCTTTAGTAACTTGTAGTAATACTGCAAATTTGTTTTTAGTGAATAGCAGTAAAAATGCTGCAAATTTGTTAACAAAGGAGTATGTGCTAATTTCAGAACCAGGGTAAAAGGGATAAGTGAAAAATTTAAGTCCCTCTGAGAAGGCAAAACCTAGTACTGGGAATGCCAGGTTGGGAAGAGTAAGAAGCAGCACCAGAAAACTAGTAGAAGGAGCCAGCCACATCTTAGAGCTCAATAGTGGAAGAAAAGTGGGAGCCACTGAATACCCAGTATGCCTGTAACACCTATGGAAAAGAGGGCTAAGAGGACCTCAGAAAATGAGCCTACTTGAAACTTTACCAGGTGTCATTTTTCAGGTTTCCATTCTGTTCATCCAGATGATTCCAGCTAAAATGAACACATGTTCTTAATTAAGACCTACTGATAATAATTGGAAGCACAGTATATGCCAAGTCTGATCTCTTCTAATTGCTGTTGAAAGTCCAGAAGATCTCAGTGAGTCTGAGAGAGATACTTGAGGCTTCAAGAAATGCAGACTTATCTATGTTTCACCTTGCAAACCTTTGCCATCCACATCACAAGGATTTTAGAAGTATTAATGAAGTAGTGATTATATAGCCCTAAGAACACAGCTGAATAAGAATTGTAGGTGAATATGAAGTCTTGTTATTAGGAATTCAAATTTCTGGAAAGTTAATTTTTTAATGAAATAAATTAAGGAAACTATCTTATTAATACCTGGATTCAATATGACAAAATTTTGCCCTCCATAATAGCTTTCTGCTACTAGTGCTTCTAGTCAGAAGGATCTTAGAGTGATGGGAGGTATTTTTGCATGCAAGCTGCTGTCTAGCTATAGCTATTCAATCCTGTGCTTGTGCAATTCATTATTGTAACCTAAGCAGAGGATTTTACATTTAATCCCATTAAATCCCTAGGCTCCTTAGATATTGCTTCCACTGTGTTAGCTATCTTTCCTGGCTTTCTGTCATCTGCACATTTATAATTTTCATCCATTGCTATTAGGGGCCAAGCTACAGGCTACCCTGGGGCCAAACACAAGAAAACTAATCCCTCTTTCACATGACTAACTTTCAAACACTTAAAATCTTTTCTTGAGAACAGAATTCTTCATTACTCTACTGAAAATGTTTTTGGTTAAAACATTGATCTAATTATAGATAATTTTGAGGTCCTATTGTTCAACTAAGGATTAATCTCTCAAATTGTATTATCATGAATCCTACATCATTCCAGCTTCTCCACAGGCCATTATGCAATACTGTGGTTAGATTCAGGTATATTATATCTATGTCATTCCATGATCTACCATTCAAATAACCCCATCACAAATGGAAATCAAATTAGTCTTGTTTTACCCCATGAAGTCATGGTAGTTCCTAGTAATCACTGTTTTCCTTTCCAAAAATATCCAAACATTTAAAAAGCTGTTTGAGAATTTCTTGGTAATTGATAACATTATCACCAGCATATAATTTTAAAAATACAGCTTCTTGTTTTGGAAATTGGAACATTTCCCCATTTTATTTATGTGTCATTTCTCTTGGTCTTCATGATTCCTTAATGATTGTGTACTGTGGTTTAGCAGTCACAACCACAAATTATTTCAATACCATGAGATCTACCACCAGGCCAGGTGACTTGAACTCACTGAAGGGAGATAGCTTCTATCATCATCTTCTCATTTATCTTGGGTAGTGGTTCCCCAAAACATTTTTATTCCATCATTTTAAGTGTGAACATAATAATTCTAGATAGAGAATGTCAATTCTTCAGTATCCTTTTGCAGCATGAGTTAGGCTACTATTTCTCTAAAAGGTGATAAAGCTGTCCCCAGGATTTGATTGCCTGAGAGCAGAGAAGAGGTTCAAGATGTGCTCCCTTTGATGCAGATTTCTGGTAGTCTCTGGCTAGATTGAGGTGGCTTTCTTGTCACTTCAGGGCATAAAAGCCCCCCCCCCCATGGAATAGGGACCTTCTGGCTTGGTGGATGTCCTAAGACTGTAAATTACTATACCTGGATCACCAGATGAATTTCCATATAGAGTCAAGTTGGGGGTGGGGAATGGGGTATCTATCCAAACTAAGTGTTGATGTACTCCTGTTGAATATCCACTCTATGTCATGGCAAAGTAAATTTCCATTTGTTAACTGTTGAAAAAATAAGTGTCTTATTTTTTGCCAACATCAAACCTGAATTCATAATACATATTCTTAAGTCAAGCCTGCCCTTAACAGATACATTATCTCATTAGTTTGGGCAGTCCCTCCTGTGGAATAAATTGCAACCTACTTATGCTTTCTCATGCTGGATGATTATTTTATATGTCTTTCTATAAATCCTTTATTGATGACCTACACAAAATGCTAGAGGCTTTTTGTAAGTCTTTCATTATTTGATTAATACTTAAACTTTTTGTCTAGCTTCTGTTATATGACTGACCAGTTTCTCTTTCTATTTGTATATTTCCTACGTGATATGGGTTGTGTAGTGGCAAGTATACCGTATTTGCATAAAGATTACTCCTGTGTGGTCTTGGTCAGATCACTTACTCTCCTTAGGTCTGAATCTCTTCATCTGACAAATGGACTCCGAGGTCCTCTCTAACTCTGGGACCCGTAGATTTTGATATTTTCTACTCTTCACACTTTCTGCTGTTGTTCTATAGCTATGGAGTACTTAGAAAGATCACTTGATGGACTCAGAATATCTGGCTTTAGTTTAAGATCCTTCAATTTGCTAGCTCAGTTTCCTCATCTACTAAATGTTATTAATGATAATATATGCTTTGCCAACAATACTGGGGCGGGGGGATAAATTAGACAATATAATAAGATCTTTTATAAGTTATGAAGGGTCATGAATTAGAGGAAATATTATCATTGTTAATAATACTTTTGAAAAAATAGATTAATCTGGATTAAATTATTATTGGTCAGGCTTCCAAAAGCAATCCAACAGTTCTCAAGCATTTGCAATGAAACACTTATACATTTTGGCCAAAAGTTTCTTAATTTCCTCTTGAGTTTCCTCAAATTCTTATGAATGCCATCTGGCAGTAAAGACTTATTTATATGTAGATTGTCAATCAAGTCTAGGATACTGTATTCATTTGCCACTATTTTGATCAAGTGCTTCTGCCTTGTCTTCTTTAAGAATGTTAATCAAGAAAAAGAAAATGTTTTTCTCCCTGTTAACTTTAATCCTTAAACTCAGCTTTTGTGTTGTTGTGATCATCCTGTTTTCTCAGTGATTCTTTGGTTGGCTTCCCATTTATGATTAACTTTAAAAAATGTTTTTAATTGACTTTGGAATCTTTTGTAACTTTGTTCTTAAATTCTTTTTGTTCTACTAATTTCTATTCTTTTCCCCAGACATGACCAGCTTCATGGGTTTTCCTCTTGGGCAAGCATTTGACTCTTTAAGATTCTTCTTCTCATATGGTCTCTTTTTATAATGCCAGTTAATCATAGAGCTTAATTACTGAGCTGAATATAGTTCAATATACAGTAGTTTAATAAATATTCCTATATTTATTAAGTAAATACCATATACACATAACAATGCTAATTGCTGAGGATGTAAAAATGAAATAACACTATCATCAAGAGAGCCATGATTAATCAAGTGACCGCCATAGGTCAGGAAAGTTTCTACCCTTCCATTCTATTGTGGAAGAAAACATGTATATAAAGAAGTATAGATGTTCGTGACTATGAATAGAGAGTGAATTCTTATGCAAGAAAAGCATAAAAGCAATTGCAAGATAAAAATAAGTAATTTTGATTATATGAAATTGAAAAGCAAACACACACAAATTATAAAGCAAACACACACAAATTATTGAATCTGGTATAAGAAGGGAAGCAGTCGACTAAGAAAAAAGAACCTTTGTATCAAATTATTCAAATAAAGGTTTTAACTCCAAGACTTAGAGACAACTAACAGAAATATATAAAACCAAAAGTCATTCCCTGCTAGATAAATGTTCAAAGGATAGAAATAAAAAGTTGTCAAAAGAAGAATGGCAAACTATTAACCATGTAACAAGATTACTTTCTTTTACTCATTATTTACTTTATTTATTACTTGTATAGAGATACAAGGCAAAACAATCCTAAAGATTCACTGCACACTGAGCAAATTTGTAAAGATGACAAAAGGTAGGAATAGGAAATGTTGGAAGGGTTATGGGATGATAGGCCTATTAATGCATTGATGGTGGTGCTATGACTTCTTACAAATATCCTTGAAAGCAGCTTGGAATCATGCAAATAAAGTGACTAATATATCTATACTCTTTAACAAAGAGCTGTTATTGTTAGACATATATCCCAAGAAGGTTCAAAAAAGAAATGCTCCATATACACTAAAATATTTATAGCAGCACTTTTGTTGTACCAAAGAAATGAAAGCACAGTAGATGACCATCAATTGAGTAATGGCTAAATAAATCACAATACAGAAATATAAAAAATATTACTGTGCTATAAGAATTAACACAGGGCAGCACAGTGAATAGAGTGCCAGGCCTGGAGTCAGGAATACTCATCTTCCTGAATTCAAATTTGGCCTCAGACATTAACTGGTTGTATGACCCTGGGCAAGTCACTTAACCCTGTGTACCTCAGTTTCCTCATCTGTAAAATGAACTGGAGAAAGAAATGGCAAACCACACCTGTATATTAGCCAAGAAAACCACAAAAAGGGTCACAAAGAGTCAGACAACTGAAAACCAAAAAAAAATAAAAAAACAACAAAAACAAAACAAACTCCCAAGAATCAACATACATAATGAGTACAGAGAAGTATGGAAAGATTGAACATGAACTGATCTGAAGTGAATTAAGCAGGGCCAGGAAAACAATATTCATAATGGCTACAAAAATCTAAATGAAAGAACAGGATCGCAAAACTGTACATTTAATGTTTTGAATTATAATAAATATAACGTTTTGAAATCATAAAGACCAAAGAGCATCAGGGAAGTGATATGAGAAGAAACTTTCCCTTTGCTGCTTTGAAGGGTAGTAATGGATAGCAGGGTGGGGAACCTGTGGCTTCGAGACCACATGTGACTCTTAAGGGCCTCGACTGTAGCCTTTTGACTGAATCCAAACTTAATCTTTGTGAATTTTGGATTCAGTCAAAGGGCTGCACTTGAGGACCTAGAGGGCCACATGTGGCCTCAAGCCACAGGTTCCCCACCCCTGGATGGACTATTACACATATTGTCAAATTTTTTTTGGGGGGGGTGTATTGGTTTGCAGTCAGGAGGGCCTGAGTTCAAATCTGGTCTCAGATACTTAACTAGCTGTGTGACCCTGGGAAAATCATTTAACCCTTTTTGCCTCAGTTCCTCATCTGTAAAATGATCTGAAAAAGGAAATGGCAAATCACTCCAGTGTCTTTGCCAAAAAAATCCCAAGTGTGGTCACAGAGATTTGATCACAGCTGAATAATGAACAACAACAAAAGTATTGGTTGGGTTTGCTGAATCTTTTTTCTTTTTTTTTTAATCATTGTATAAAGAACGACTCTCTGGGAAGGAGGAGTGGCAAAGATATAGGGGAAAATCTCTGTAATGTAACAAAAAAAATAAAAATTTACTGCAATGAAGAATATATGTATATGCATACTTACAAAATAAATGCAAGTCAAGTTTTTTGAGGGAAGAGCACTAGCATCTAAGAAATGTAGGAAAGGCTTCTTGTAGAAGGTATCACTTGATTAGAGTTTTGAAGGAAACAAGGAATTTAAAGAGGCTTGTGAAGTAAGTACATTCCGGTGTTAGAACATGTGACATAGTGGATAGAAAGGAAGGAAATAAGTGTTTATTAAGTGTGTCTACTATGTGCCATGCACTGTGCTCAATCCATTATAAATATTATATCATATTATCCTTATAATAACTATGGGAAATATGTGTATTATTATCATCATCATTTTACAGGTAAGAAAACTGAGGTTGAAAGAAGTTAGATGATTCACCCAGGCTCATATAGCTAGTAAGAATCTAAGACAGGATTTGAACTCAGATCTATTTGATTTCAAATCCTACCCCGTGTCCAGTATGTCACCTAGCTCAACAAGAAATAGAGGCAAGAAACAGCTGCAATGCAGTGTTTGATAAACCCAAGACCATAAATTACTTGAGAAAAGATTCCCTTTGTGACAAGAATTTTGAGGAAAATTGGAAAGCCATTCAGTTGAAATTAAGTTTCTGTCAAAATGTTCTACATAATATACCACAATATACTCAAAATGGGTATGTGGCCTGAATGTGTCAATTCACCATATATGTCCATGTACATATACACAAATAGTCACACCACAAGAAATACTAAAAGAAAATCAGAGGAAATGTCTTTCACAACTATGCCCAGGGGAAAACTCTTAAAGGGGTAGAGGAAATGATACAAGCTAAAATAAACAATTTTGATCAAATAGAATTAAAAAAAACCTTTTACATGAATATAGTCAACAATGTTAGAACTAGAAGCAGAACTGAAGAGTGGGGAAATATTTGCTTCAGATATTATTGATAGAAGTCTGAGAGTGAAAATATATAGGCGATTAGAACAAATATGCAACACCAAGAGTCATTTACCAAAAGGTAAGTGGTCAGAGGGTATGGATGGTTTTTGAAATCAAAATTACAAATTCTAAATAACCACATGAAAATATACTCCAAGTTACTAATAATAAAAGAAATGAAAATCAAAACAACTCTGAGATTTTCCTCCATACTATGCAATATTGGTAGGGCTTTGGAAAGACAAGCTTATTAATATGCTATTTGTGGAATTGTGAAGTATTACATCTGCTCTGGATATCAATTTGATTTTTTGCAGAAATAGTGAGCAGACTGTCCACAGCCTTTGATCTGGCAATCCCATTATTGGACATATATCTCAAAGAAGTCAAAGATATAAATACACTGTAGGTGTTCCATATACCCAAATGTTCATTGCAGCACTCTTTATAGTAGCAAAGAACTAGAAAAGAAATAGATTCTCAATAATTTGGGAATGGGTGAAAAAAAAACTATGGTATAGGAATGTAATAAACTATGATGGTGCATTAAGAAATGATGAATAGAAAGAATTTAGAGAAAGAAATTGAAATTTGTATGAAATAATGCAGATAAAAATTGTTGTTGCTGTTTGTCCCTCATTTTTGAAGAGGACCAATGACATTATGGGATAGTGTTTTGACTTGCATGTGAATTGAATTAAAATAAGCAGAACTGTTGTGGTCCAAGGTTCTTGGGAACCCCTAAATGCAAGGGTAAAAGGGTGTGGGTCTGCCTCAAAAGAATTTGACCACTCAAGCCTCCTCTCAGTCCAAATAGTTAGTTTATCTTAGTTTTTTTTTATAATTAGATTCTTTACTTTTAGTCCACAACACCCAGTTTTACATGTTCCTGAGTTTCAAATTTCTTCCCTTCCCTCCCCTCCCCCCGCCCTCCAAGACGGCATGCAGTCTGGATATAGAGTCTACATAGATCCTTGCACCAAACTTATCCACACAATAGTCAAGTTGCAAAGAAGAACCATGACCAATGGAATGAACCATGAGAGAGAAGAAGCAAAACCAAAAAAAGTGAAAAAAAAGAGCAAATAGTTTATCCCAGTCCACACCCAGACTCCACAGTTCTTTCTCTGGATGTAGCTCACTTTTTCCATATTGAGTCCTTTGGAGCTGTCTTCAAGCCCTGCATTTCTGAGGAGAGCCAAGTCCACCAAAGCTAGTCATTACAGAATCAATATGTCTGTGGTTGTTTATAATGTTCCCCTGGTTCTGCTCCTCTCACTCAGCACCAGATCATGTAGGTCCTTCCAGGCTACTATGAAGTTTGTATCTTCCCCACTTCCCACAGCACAACAGTATTCCACCACATTCATACACCACAATCCACACCACTTAGAGTGGATGAGATTCCTAGTGGATCTGTGCTACTTGTGACACCAATATGAGTGGGCCAGATTTTAAGAATCTGAGCATTTGATGAAGATAAAATTGGTACTTTTATACAGAAAGACTGTGGAAAGATCTGGATGGGATCTAAGAGTGGCAAGTAGCTTGGGGTGGTCCAGAGGTAACAGAGAATTGAGGGTTGGGCTGGGTCCAGGGCCACAATGAAAGGACAATTAAAAGGATTACTGGGATGGACAATGCTTCAGACAAATGCCAGGGATCTGGGCTGCGTGGGAAAGTCCAGGCGCTTTTCCTTTTTGGGATCCAGATCCCAAAGACATGGTCTTTTCCTTTTAGGGCTTCAGATCCCATCCCCATCAGAACCACAAGCCCAATATGCAAAATTATAACAATAATATAAATTTAAATGTCACCGAAAAGGAAATTAAATTCTAGTTGATAAAAAAACAAACAAGGAAGGATCCAGAGAAAAGACAGGAAAATATACCACTTCCCTCTTCACCCATGGTAGAGGGGTAGAGAACTACTGAGAGAGAATATTGCTCTTCTGTGCCTATTTACAGACTGTCCCTCATGCCTAGAGTGCTCACCCAGCTAAATTCTACCTCTTAGACTCTCAAGATTAGCTCGTTTCACCTTCTCCAAGATGTCTCTTCTGATTCCTCTATTTCTTAGTGCCTCCTGCCAACCCCCACCAATGATTGTGTTTTTATTGTGTGTCTGTGTCTGTGTCTGTGTCTGTGTCTGTGTCTGTCCTATATTCACTTATCTTGGACTTGCTCCATTGCCTAGGAGGATGTTAACCCCTTGGGCAGCAAGGACAGTTACACTTCTGGATTTTAATTGCCAATGCCTACTTCGTATTAAGTACTTAAAATTTTACTCCAGGTAGTGTTTGTATCTGATGATTTTGCTTAATTGTTGCCTTTTGTTTGTTATACAGAATGAGCAATAGTGGGGAGCAGTTGAAAGGATTGTATGTAAAGGAGAGAGAGAGAGAGAGAAACAGACAGAGACAGAAAGACAGAGACAGAGACAGAGAGACAAAGACAGATAGAGACAGAGAGAGAGAGACAGAGACAGAGACAGAGAGACAGAGACAGATACTCAGAGACAGAGAGAGAGAGAGAGAGAGAGAGAGAGAGAGAGAGAGAGAGAGAGAGAGAGAATTTAAAGCAGGAAAGGACCTTAGAAGTCAATAGGCAGCTGAGTAGTGCAATGGATAGCCAGCTGTTCAAGGAGTCAGGGAGATCTAAATTCAAATGGAGTCTTATATATTAACTAGCTCTGTGCCCCTGGGCAAATCACATACATGTTGTCAGCCTCGGTTTTGTCATCTGCAAAATGGAGCTGATAGCACCTCCCTCCCAGAGTTATAAGGACAAAATGAGATCACATTTGTCAAATGCTCTGCAAACCATAGAGCACTATACAAATATTGTTGTTTTTGTTGTTCAGTCGTGCCTGGCTCTTTGTGACCCCGTTTCAGGGTTTTCTTGGCAAAGTTACTGGAGTGGTTTGCCATTTCCTTCTCCAGCTCATTTTACAGATGAGGAAACTGAGGCAAACAGGGTGAAGTGACTTGCCCGGGGGCACAAAGCTAGTAAGTGTCTGAGGCTGGATTTGCACTCAGGAAGATGCATCTTTCTGACTTCAGGCCTGGCACTATATTCACTGAGGCTCAGTGATGAGGTTAAATGACTTGTCCATGTTCACACAGTTAGTAAATGTTAGAGTTGGGATTGCAAGTCTTCCTTACTCTAAGTTCTACCCCCACTATATTACATTGCTCCAATTTATAAATGGACAGTTCCCTTCTTTCTGAATCTTGTGGATCACAACAAAGGTTTGTTAGGAAAATGAATACCCAGAATGCTGTGAAGATAAAGAGATACAATTCACTTGCTTTTTGTAGAGCTCAATGAATATTTATGGGGAAAGTGATGGAAACCAAATCCCTGGATTAGATGACAAAGTTTTCCATGAAGACTTAAGAGAGGCTGGGGCTAAGAGTGGAGTGGAAGCAGAGGCTGTTCTAATAAGACACATCAAGGTACAAGAAGTTGGAACTAAAGCTGTTGTACCATTGGGGGTGGGGAATAGAACAGAAGATCTAGGAAAAGCCTTTCATCAAATCTAGAGATGAAAATTAACCTTTAAAAAGGACTATCTTTTCTCGTGCTGGTCAAAAATTCCAGTGAAACAGGGGAGACAAATGTTGAGACCATGAAAATCTAAATCTCTACGTCAAATTGTGACCTTTGAGTTCTAATTACTTGGAGCTAACTTAATGTGAAGTACGGTATTTTTTGACCTTGTAAGTTTTAAAGTAATGAAATTTCAGAATATGTTTAAGATTCAAGTTAATAAGCATCTCCTCCCTCCTTCCCCACAAAAGACCTAGATCTCCTCTGGCTAAATTATATGAAATCTGAAAATAGAGACTGTATTATGGAGAGGATTTGATTTCCAGCAGAGGGGAGAGCCCTGGATAATGAATAAAGGTAGACTGTGCAAATCCAATTCAATTCAGTTTAACAGGCATTTATTATGAGCCAACACTATATACTAGCTGCTGACTTAGACAGATGGGGCCCATTGGTTTTATATCATTCATGTACTAGTAAGGGTCCCTAACTTTGTTTGTGTCATAGACCTCTTTGGCATTCTGGGGAAACCTAAGCACCCTTTCTCATAATCATATTGTTAAATAATTGAAGGAAATGCTAAAAATCAACTAGAGGGTAGGAAAAAATAAAATATCATTTATTTTTTCCCTTCCAAGTTCAGAGTCCCTTTGAAATCTATCCTCAGATCTCTCAGGTCAGTGGAGATCAGGTTAAAATCCCTAGCACCAAAGTTATGATCATGAACAATTATTAACTTTTTATACTTACCTTCAAACCTTAAACCAGAAGCATAGAAGGGAAACAAAGTAAACTAACTGATTGGCAGAAGGGCAGGGAAAGGAATACGCATTTATTAAGCACCCACTACTTGTCAGGCACTGTGCTAAGACCTTACAAATTTTATCGCAGTTGGTCTTCATAACAACCCTGGGAGGTAGGTGTTATAATCATTCATATTTTACAATTTGACAGCTGGCCTAAATGTCACAAGGCCTGATTTCATGATTGCCTTCTGTATTCAGGGTATTCCTTCTTTTGCTACTGTGAATTGGGGCGGTTGAAAGATGAAATGACTGAGGAAAGAAAGGTTTGATCTTCCAAGTGTATCTATTTATTAAGTGATAATCATTTAATATCAATTTAGTAACTTCAATAAGAACCAGAGACTGAACTAATCAACCAGAAGAAGAGCCTGGACCTAACAGCTTCTTTGTTCTCTGAGTTTACTCAGAGAATACCTCCTCCTATGTCAACAAGGCCAGATTGGGCTGACTTAAGAGCATTCTTTCCTCTGTCTATGGCCATTAAGGATGAGACCTTTAACATGAGATACTATCTTGAATAATGTGACTTTTTCTTGTCTTAATATTTTATGGATATATACTATGCTATGGCATGTTAATGGTAAATTAAACATGCAGATCCTGGGTTGTAATTTCAACTGACACTTTGTCAACTTTCTTATCTTACTGTATTTACAACCTATTCACTTAAGAAAAGTCCTTTTCTTGTATCATGGTTAAACATACATGAGATCATAAAATTGAGTAACACAGACCTGCTGAGTTTGGACTATTCTAAAAATGTATTTAAGCCTTCTCATTCTTTTGTTCAGACAGGCAGATTTCTTCTGGCTCCATACATGTATGTATGCTGCTAGCTTTAAGGGAATAAACAATATGAATTTACACATCACCTAGCCTGTTTGCCTCCTTTAACCAAACTTTCAGGTCGACATAAGCAATGTATGGCAATTGGCCAACAAATCGGGAGTAGAACCCACATCTTAGGCAAGGACCCTAAGTATAAGGGGAGACAGATTTTATGCATTAAAAGAAGACAATGAACAGGATGTAAACTAGGATGGAACATTAGGTAATCTGATTTCTAATTGGAAGAAAGATTAGGGACTTTCCAAGTTGGGAGGGGAAGAACAAACAGGCACAATTCCCTGAAATCAGGAAAAGAGGTGTTCTACTCCCTCCAAATGTCTGTAAATAATCAAAGGAACTTGGAAACAATAACTGATTGATCAGTATGGGGTTTTCAGATAAAGATGTACGATTGGTAGAAAACTCTTTACCTCAATCTTTGGATCTGACAGGGTTTCTGGTCAGCATAACCTCAGTCCTTGGTTAAGGATCTCTAAGCAGCAGGTGGAGGTGTTCCAGTTTCCCAGCCATGCAAGGCTAGGTTCAAACAATGCAATAAGGTTTTCTCCCAATTCCCACAATTGAATAAACTTTTCTCACAGGACAGAATTTGGACTAGACCCATAATTGAATAGAAAGAGAACTGGGCTAGCTCCAAAATTTAGTTACAAGATGGAGTCAGTGTGGTTCACTCAGTTTCCATAATTAACCACTTGCTGTTCTAATCCCCTCAACTTTCTCAATTTCCTCAGTATTTCCACCCTGTAGGACTGTGATGGTAGCTGGATTTTAGCATCTAATCTCCTCCTTAGCTAGCGGGGGGAGGGGATTGCTTTGATATATGTGTTAATAATAATAGCTAGCATTTGTATATTATTTCAAGGTTTGTAAGCACTTTATAAACATATTTTATCATGACAGCAACTATTGGAAGTAGGTGCTATTATTATTCTTGCTTTAAAATGAGGAAACTGAGGAAGATAGAGGTCAAGTGATTTACTCAGGGTCATACAGCTAATAAGTGTCTGAGACTAGTTTTGAACTCAAGTCTTCCTGACTCCAGGTCCCGTACTCTGTGCATTATATTGCTACCTTGCTACCCAGGTGCTCTTCTCTAATGACCTGTGATTGATCCATGGAATGAGTATTTTAGCCTTGCCTTAAAGTCTATGGGTAGAAGAAAATACAAATAATATTTCTATTCTTGACTTACCTCTCAGGATGCTTAATCTATGGGTGGGGGTGGGGCAGAGGAAGGTTAGGGATTGGAGAACCAGTCAAACTACTTTCATAATCCTCACAAGTGGCACTGAAATCCATTCCAATTTGTCTCTGTTAGTTCAGCTTACATTGCCTCCACTGGGTAATGGTATATATGTGTGTGTGTGTGTGTGTGTGTGTGTGTGTGTGTATGTATATGCATATATATATGTATATGTATATTATGTATATATATGCATATGTATGTGTGTATATATATATATATATATATGCATCTATATATCTACATACAGGGTGTCCCTAAAGTCTGGACACATAGGAATATTGGAGTATTAACAGACCTCACTGCCCTTGACTTCTTTTTCTGGAGTATGCTAAAGGAGAAGGTGTACTTAATGAAAATCATAGATGCAACACACTTGATTGAACACATAAAGAGTGAATATGCTCAAATTGATGGCAATATGGAGTCACTGCATCGAGTTCATGTGAATCTTGCAAAGCGCATCAACCATTGCATCACAAATTATGGGAATTGTATTGACAATGTTATTTGTTAGTATTCAAATAAAATGTTGTTGAAAATTTCATTCATTTCATTTCTTGAAAATATGCATTTTTGCCTATGTGTCCAGACTTTAGGAACACCCTGTATCTCCATATCTGTCTCTCTTTATATCTAGATAGATGATGGATAGATAGATAGATAGATAGATAGATAGATAGATAGATAGATAGATATTCAGTTGAGTGTGGGCAGGACTAAACTTGGGATTCCCAAATTGAAGCAATTTTCACAAATTCTGTACTTGGAGAGAGTTAGCAGCAGCCCGAGTATAATGATGGCCAACATATAGACTCATTGCCCTTCCCTCATAACACATATAAGATGCTCATTACCTTTGTTTAATACTTCATTCAATAATTTTACTTAATGATTTAAGTTCCTGATGCTGGGGACATAGGTTACATTAGTCTTGGATTCTTGCCCATTATGCTCATTTTAGCTGTGTGAAATATTAGGGTCAAAGGGACCTCACTTGGCACCATTTGGTTTTAAGCTTTGTACCCTTTAGGGATGGCCTATCAGAATCACATATTTCAGTTTTCTTGTAGGGAAGCTTTACCTTAGAGTAGAGAAAAATGATGCTTCTGAATGGGTAGTGAGTCATCCACGGTCTGCCTCCCTTAGAAACTCAAAGGGAATTAATGGAAATTTGCCAAAGCTTTTCTGTACAGATCAGAATACCAAGGATATAGTTGGAGGCTGTCTTTCATGAAGTTGTCATTAGGAACTACATCTCCCACATGACTGTGCAGAGCTCAGTGTTCCAAGTTTGAGTGGAAGAAATGCTTCATCTAGGTCTATAGAAGGGCTTATTGGTTCTATTCTCACCTTACCTCCATTCTCAACAAGTTACCTCAATACCAAACTAAAGAGAAATAATAAAAGTTAGCCTTACGTCAGGACTGGGGAATGCAGTTTCATTAAATGATATTCTGAAACTGAGATGGGGGTGGGGTGGAACAGAAAGGTAAATATTCCTGCATCAGTGAAAATATCCATCATTTTGCGACCATTATCCACGTTAAATGCTAACATTTCAGGATCCACAGCATTTCAAAATGTCACCATTCTTAAGTGGTGCTGGTTCATTTTTAACATAGTCATTTAAAGAGTATTCCTCCTCCTTCCCTTCCCTTCTTGCAAATACCACTGGAAATGAAAAGGGAGGGATGTTCCAGGGGGAAAAAAGCTTTCATAGAATGTCATTAATATATTTTGTTACCCTGCTGTTGAACAACTTTCTTATTTAAGGAGCAGAACCTCCCCCACCCATCCTCCAGAGCCTTCATAAACTTCACCTCAGAAAAGGGCTTGGGCTTTGAATTATTTTAAAGAAAAAAAATACAGCATTGAAGCATGACTAGGTACCGTGATGTGGCTTTATTAGGGGAGGGCCTGAAGAGATTCCAGGCCCAGATTTGTCCCTGAAACCTTTCCATGAAAAAACAGAAATATGATTCAAGAGCCTGGCCTTCTGTGCATCCAAATGTGCCTGTCCCAGCATTTCTACTGTTCCTCTCCTCCTCCTCCTCATTCCCCCCTCCCATCCCTGCCCACTACCCAGGGCTGAAATGATGGCTTAGTCACTGCATGTTTCCAGATAGTTTTCTCTTCAGGCAGCCCTGCAAGCAGCTGGCAAAGATGATAAATGAGCCTGACTTCTCTAATGACGTAACTGTCCAGAAAGACAGCCTGAAGCAGAACCAATGCAGCAGCCTGAGCAGCACCGTGGAAATGTTAGAAGGAGTTGGATGGAGGTCATTCCTACCCAAACAAAATGCAGTTGGAAGTCAGTGTTCTAGGCCTACAGGCAGCTTTGCTTAATTAGAGAAATAATCAAAGACGTTACCCTAGGGTAGTTTCTGGAGATTCTCAGCAGACTGAAATGGAGAAATGAAAAGGTCGCATGCAATTAGTCTGAATTCCCTGTGATCTGGTTGTCTGGTCCAGTTCATTCAAATTACATATAAATAACCAAAGAATCATAGAGGAAAGCAGAAATTATTGGTTAGCATTATATATAATAAGCTTCTGGGAAGGAAGTCTTTTCTCCAGAAGATCTTGGTTTGGAGCTCCTTATTTTCTACATGTTGATGTATAGGGGGAATTGGATTTTCAAGAACCCTCATTATTATCTTTTTTTGGGGGGGGGTGGGTGGAGATAAGCCAGTCAAAGAAAATCCATGTTAGATGTTATCTTCCCTTAGAACTGAACTGATTCCTTTAAAGGGATTCATTTAAAGAGATGAAATCCCTGCCCCTGAGAAACTCCCTAAGACAGACCGTATTGTGACAGACAGATATAGCAAGAACCAAAAGGACAAAAACTGAATTTGTTGCTGTTCAATCTGAATTCTCGTAACCCCATTTGGGACTTTTTTTGGCAAAGTTACTGGAGTGGTTTGCCACTTCCTTCTCCAGGTAATTTTACAGATGAGGAAACTGAGGCAAACAGGGTTAAGTGACTTGCCCAGGGTAACACAGCTAATAAGTATCTGAGGTCAGATTTGAACTCAGGTCTCCCTACTCTAGGTCCAGCACTCTACTATGCCACCCAGCATGATTAATAAGGAAAAAGGGAGAAACTCGAAGAATTGAAGTGGGAAATATTTTCAATGATATTTCAACTGAATTTAATGGAGTCAATATGATAAAATGGAAAGAGTGCTGAGTAGGACTTAATTTCAGATTCCTGCTCTGGCATTTACAATTTCTGTGAACTTGGGTAAGTTGATTAACTTCTCTCTACTTCTGTTTCCTCAGCTGTAAAATGAGAAGGTTCGACAAGATGACCTCAAAAGGCCCTTCTGGTTTTAGATCTATTATCCTGCATGCATTTGATGATCCAGAGTGAAAGCTAAAAATGAAACGCCTGCCCTCAAGAAGCTTCCAATCTAAGACACACCATATTGTGCCAAACGAACATAAAAAGAACAAAAAAGGACAAATACTGAATAAGCACAATTAATAAGGCAAAAGGAGGAGAGCCCAAGAATGAAAATAGGGAACACATTTGTCTGTGTTTTATGTGTCTTCCCCCCGTCAGTCTCTGATGTCCACAAGTGCAGGTCTCCTTCCTTAGCTCCACTTTGCAAATGAGGAAACAGGCCTCAAAAGGGGAAGTAACATTCCCAAGTTCGCACAACTAATCAGTAGTGAGATCCGTTGGTTGTAACCATAGAGTTCTTTCCATTCTAGCACACTACATTTCCAGGATCCAATGACCTGAAATGGTGAATCTAGTAGGGAAAAATAAAATACTAGCCTTCTTTGGACTAGGTCATGGAAAGAGAGCCATTCTATAGATTATCTACCTAAAGTTCTTAATTATCACTGACCTCATGAGGCAACTAGGTAGCATAGAAGAGCAATAGATCTGGAGTCAAAAAGCTCTGAGTTTAAGTAGATTCAGATATTTACTAGCTATGAAACACTGGGCAAATTACTTAACCTCTGTTAGTCTGTTTCCTCATCTGTAAAGTGGGGATAAAAATGTCTTAGTGTCTAGCTTATAGGGTGGTTGTAAGGATCACATGAGATAATGGAAAGAACTTGGCAAATTCTCAAGTACTCTATAAATGCTAGCTATTATTAGTAATTATTGAACACCTTCTATTGACATCCTTCTTATCTTTCAAGATACAGCTCAAATAAGTTAATGGAGGAGGTATTCCATGGGACGTCCCCTGATTTCCTCAGTAGGACTCATTTACTCTCCCATCTGATTTTGTTATACTGTTTACTCTTCTGCACTTGTTTGCGATATATTAATCTGTACCCAAATCTTCACTCTCTTACTAGACTTTGAACTCCTTGAAGGCAGGAAGAATGCTTTATTTTGCTTTGTAATTCCTTATATTCCTACCACAGTGTACTTAATATATGTCTATCAAATGAATCCATAACGAATGAATGATTGCTCATGCTTAATTATTATGATGTGCCAAATGACTGAGGAAGAGTCTGTAGTAGCATATAGAAGTGCTCCATATCTCATGCATTTATTTCATCTTTGGAGAGGCAATATGTAGTAGTAGTTTGTTGGGCTTGGAGTCAGGAAGACTTGAGTTCAAATTTTACCACAGGTACTTATTGCTTTGGTGATACTCAACCTACGTCAGGGTGGTTGCAACTATAAAATGAGAAACTTTTTAAAAAGAAATACAATGTAAAGAGCATTGTGAAGAGTCAGAAGACCTGAGTTCAAGTTCTGCTTCTAAGGTTTACTACATGTGTGACCTTGAGTAGGTCTACTAACCTCATTTTACCCATCTTTTTGCAGAGTGGTTTGGACAAGGTAGCCTCTGAGGTCCTTTTGAGCTTTAGGTCTATGATCTTAATGTGCTTTGCAAATCTTAAAGCATCATGTAAATGTCAGTTATCACTGTTATATATCCATGGGCAGGAAATAAGGTCAAATACTTCCTCCTGGGATCTATGAAGCTCCAAATGAATGAATATTGATAAGTAACTGAAACTCTGAGTTGATTAGTTTTGTCAAGATGTTGATAGAAATATTTGGTGAATCCCCTCTGGTTTCTTCTACTACTGTCACCAACAACACCAACAAACAATATGTGTGAGTTCACTTATGCCCTTTTATTTGTGAACTAGCTCCCTACAGATAAGAGAGCTGATGTGTATCTGATTTTTAATCCCCAAAATTAAGTATTTTTTGTACTCAATGTGACCTTCATTTCAGAGTACACTGGAATTCTACCAGGGAAGGAAATATGGTTAAGAAGCTATGACTTTGAGGAACAAAAACCACATTTTTTATTTCTTTTAAACAAATGACAAAATATAGTATGCAGTGGGTGTGAGGTTCCCTTTGCACTGTGAGTGCAACCAGAGAAATATAATTTCCACATTGAAATTGAGATGATTCATCATTTTTCTCTTCCAGGGCTCTCCTAGAAATATTTCACCTGAAATACCATCTCTGAGAAAAGCCAAGGAATTAGTAATGACGGAGGACATTGAAAAGGAAAGACATTTGTTCTGAGAACTAGAAAAGAATCTTCCATTCAAATCTCCTCCATGCACATGCCTGAAAGGGCATGAGAGGATATTCTGAAATCATCTTCAGTATCTCTGCTTCAGTTTAGAAAGCTTATTCTAGTTGATAGCTGAGAAAGCATAATGCAGAGGAATATGTGAATTTTTAAGGTCGGTTGTTTGGGTATGAGGGAATCTTGACAGAATATTATTACAAGAATGATAGCAATTTATAATTGGAAGAAACCTTAGAGATTAATTAAAACAATCCTTTCATTTTGTAAATTGAGGAAACTGAGGCTCTGAGAAGGGTCACAAGTTCCCACAGATAAACTGGCTGAGTTATGATTTAGCCCCAAGCCTTTTGGCTCCAAATCTGGTGTTCTTTCCAATCTTTCCCCACTGGCTTCGCTCCGCAAACACAAATAGTGATGCAAATAGAATGAAGAGCTGACTTTGCATTCTTTTCTACCCAGTCCTCTGCATTTCTCTGTTTATGAAACTTTATGCTATACAAAAGTAGAAACATAGTTGAATATTTTCCTTTGGGTCGTGCAAGGTTAACAGATTTCAGCAAACAATTTAAAGTTATATGGAAAACTATCAACAACCATGTGAAAAAATGCTCCAAATCAACACTGATAATTAGACGAATGCAAATTAAAGCAATTCTGAAGTTCCACCTAAATCCCACCATTTTGTCAAAGATGACAAATGTTAATGACTCATGTTAGAGTGTCTGAATAAAACACACATACGCATTGCTAGTGGAGTTGTGAATTAGTTCAGCTGTTCTGGAAAACAAATTGAAACTATGCCTTCAGAGTTAAAAATCAGTGCATACTCTTTGACCCGGCTATACCACTAATAGGCTGATACACAAAAGAGATCAAAGGAAAAAGACTCATCTATACAAAAATATTTCTAGAAGTTCTTTTCACAGTAGTCCCAAATGGGAGATGAAGCTTATTGGGAAATGACTAAGCACATTATGGCACACAAATATAATGGAATATTTTTGTGCTTACACCAGAACATAAGAAATGACATGATGGACAATTTCAGAGGAATCTAGGAAGACCTCTCTCAACTGATGCAAATACGATGATAACAACATAACTGAGGAAAACAACTTTGATCAATGCAACGAGAAACCAAGAGTACACATAACTGAAGATGAAACATGTTACCTAACTCTTGCCAGAGAGGTGATAGACTTAAAATGCAGAGTGAGACATACATTTTTGGACGTAGCCGATGTGGGAATTTATTTTGCTGGACCATGCATATTTGTCATGAGGACTTCTTTCTTTTTTTTTTCTTTTTCAGTGGAATGGGGTGGAAAAAGAGAGTAACTGTTTGTAAAAAATCTCATTTGATGTAGCAAGCCCATACAAATATTTCACAGCTAAAGAGCCCCTAAAACTACAGCAGACATGCAAGCATATTTACCAATACTTGGTAAATCTGATCAAATATGGATACTATCTATAGAAGCCCAGATTCAAAATATATAACCTAGTCTCTGGAAGGGAAAGGGAGGAAGGGAATAAGCAATTCTATCATGGCTGCTTTGTGCCAAGCACTATACTAAGTACTTAGCAACAAATATTATTTCATTTGATTCTCGCGATAATCCTTCAAGGTTGCTATTGTTATTATTCTCATTTTATAGTTGAGGAAAATGGAGGTTAAGTGACTTGCCCAGGGTCATACAGCTAGTAAGTACCTGAGGCTGGATTTGAACTTAAGTTTTCCCTAGTTCAGGCCTTGTGCTCCATCCACTGTACCACCTCCTTGCCTCAGGAGTTCAATGAGGAACATCTCAGTACATAAGTTTCTGCTAAAGACATCATTCGTGAGAGGCAGTGGGGTATTGTGGATAAGTTTGCAGTTGGGGATACTGTTTAATGTGACAAGTGTTCATTAAGTGACTATTCTATACTAAGCACAATACCAGATGCTAGGCACTAAAAGACAAAAGGGGAAATCCCTGCCCTAAGGAGCTTACATTCTACTAGATTCCAGAAGACCTGTGTTAGAATCTCACATCTGACACTTGCTATTGTATAGTCAGTCAGTTACTAAGCCAGTTTGTCCACTTCTGACCCAACTTTAAAAAATAAAGTTACCTTCACACTGTGATGGGTTATCAGCATAGGTCTTTAGTGTATGGGTTCTTAACCTTGGTTGCCTCATGGGATCCGTTGGCTGACCGGTGAAGCCCATGGACCCCACCTCAGAATCATGTTTTTAAATACATAAAATAAAATACATAGGGTTACAAAGGAAGCCAATTATACTGAAATGCAGAATGCTAAGAAACAAGTTTGAGTCACAGACACAATGTCAAGAATTTTTGCTTTAGTAGAACTAAACAGCAACAATAACAACAAACCCCATAAAGCAGAATGAGATAGGAGAAAGCACATGGAGTCACATGGAGTCAGACCTGTATTCAAATCCCAGCTCTGCTATTGGGTGACCTCATGTAAGCAAGACGTGTAACATCGCTGGGTCCAAGCATCCTCATCTATACAAAAAAGGGCTGAACTAGTATCTGCAAGGGCCTGTGATTTCCTGATCAAGTAGGCCTGGAATTTAAGTTGCTCCACAAGAAATTTCGGATTTTCCATGATATAAGAGCAAAGAAAGACTGATTGACAAGCAATAAAAACAGCATTGTGAATTTTATCTTAAACTGTGTGTTTTATCATTTCTAGGGCAGATAAAATGGGCTAATTCAATCTGCTTACATTGCTGGATTCAGGGAGCATTGACGGAGAAAAATAATTTAGAGTGGGCAGAAAAGGGATTATTTAAAGGCAGAGTCGAATTGACACTAGCCTTTCTCTCCCCAACAAGTCATCAAAATGACTATGTCTCCCTCTGTCACCTGCCTGATGTTTGTCACTGTTTGTTGCTGCTCCCATCCAAAGACTGTGTGTGTGTCCAACAGGACTCAGAGAGACAGAGCAGCGTACTGTGGTGGGAATGAATTTTAAGCCCCAGAGAGCTCTACTCAATCTTTGACACTATCTGTACCTTTAGGTAGGACCTCTACCCTAGCACTTAAATACTGAGATGAAGATAATGGACATACATGAAGGGAAAATGTGAAGTGCAACAGAACAGCTTTTGTGTTATGCTAAGTATCAACAAAATATTCCCATTGCAAAGCACACATCTTAAATGGAGGAAGATAAGTGATAAATATTTATTAAATATTCAAAGCTATTTTTCTAGACCATTTTTCTAGCTATTTTTCTAGCTCTTGAAGCATGCTCTGGGGACCCCCAAGGGTACCTGAGACACTGTCTGGCAGTCTTCAAGATCCTAACATAAGTTTTAATTTCTAATGTGGTAAATATCGATAGATATAATCCACATAAACAAAAGCTCTTTGGATGTTCATTTGTTTGTCAGTTGTGTATGATTTTTAGTGATCCCATTTGAAGTTTTCTTGGCAAAAATACTGAAGTAGTTTGTCATTTCCTTCTCTAGCTTATATTACAGATGAGGAAACTGAGGCAAACAGAGTTAAGTGACTTGCCCAGAGACAAAACAGTTAATACGTGTCTGAGGGTAGATTTGAACTCTGGAAGATGAGTCTTCCTGACTCCAGGTCTAGCAATCTATCCACTGCACCACCTTGCTGCCCATGATAATTTTTAAGAGTATAAATGGGCCCAGAGACCAAAAAGTTTAAGAAATGTTCAGGATCAATGAGCAAATAAAGTTGTAAACAATGTTAGACTTTCACTGGAATATTTTATGTTTGGTCTGAGGGTCTGGAGGAGGAAAGATTGAATTAGAATTGTCACCTGGGAAATTTGTGAAATATACAAATATAAATATATACACACATACATATATGTATATGCATGTGTATATATATGACCAAGAAGGTATATATGTGTATATATACCTATAGATGTATATATGCATACATACATACACATATATCTGTGAGTGTATCTCCAAAGCATAACATGGCAGAAGGAGTAGAGGGGAAGGAGGAGAGCTTGTGTCAAATTCTTTCTTGGATGATTAATAAACAAACAAAAAATATATAGCACATAAGGTTTGCAAAGGGCTTCATAAATATTGTCTCATTCTATCCTCACAACAATCTAGAATTGTAGGTGCTATGATTATCTCCATTTTACAGATGAGAACACTGAGGCAGACATAGGTTAAATAAATTTCCCAGGATCAAACAGCTAGTGTCTGACGTGGAATTTGAATTCTGGGCTTCCTGATTCCAGGGTCAGCACTCTGTCCACTAGGCCACCTAACTACCTCCTACCTGTAGGACTTTAGGCAAGCAGCTCTGTTCATTATCCCTGAACCTCTTTTGTTGTCTATAAGACCAGTAGGTTGGACCCGATGGCCTCTGCTGTGTCCTGCAGCTCTGGAGCCATGAATTCTAACTTTTCAGAGGAGGATGAAGTAGGAACAACAGTTTGGGAATTCTCTGCGTTATTACTGTGAAAGGTTAGGGTGATTATAGAGGGTTTTTCTCCCTTCAGCCTAAGACAAAATTTGTTTGCGACCTTCTCAACTGTCTTTCTAAGGCAGAAATGATTATTCTTAACAAAGATTCCTCCACTCTTATCTCCATCTATAAAACGAGAATGATAAAGACCACCCAGAATTGTAAGGATCCACAACATAAAAAATGTGAAAGTGTTCTGTAACCTTAAAGTATCCTAGAAATGCTAGATACTATTCTAAGAGGCGGCTGGGTGATGAAGTGGATAGAGTGCTGGGCCCGGAGTCAGGAAGACCAGAGTTCAGATCCAGCCTCTGACACATACAAGGTGTGTGATTCCGGAAAAGTCTCTCAACTTCTGTCTGACATAGTTTACTCATCTGTAAAAAAGGGACAATCTTAATATCTACTTCCCAGGGTTGCTGTGAAGATCAAACGATATATTATTTGTAAAGTGCTTACTATAGTGCTTGGCAGAGAGTGGGTGCTATATAAGTGCTAGCTATTATTAGTATTATTAATTATTATTATTGGTCTAGGACTATGATTTCATCACTGAGGGAAACTCCTTCCACCGGTACTCCACAACTCCCTGGTCACCTTTGGTTTTAGAGAATGGCCTCAGGCACCTAGAGAGAGGTTAATTGACTTGTTCAAGGTTATACCGCTAGGATGGGTCAGTGACAGGATCTGCAGTCCCATTTTTCCAAGGTTAATTCTTTATCCATAAAGCAATGATGTAGTTATCATCTTGTCTCCCCCTCTCCCTTACGTGGGGAGAAATTGAGGAATTTGTTGGTGTGCTTCATATCCTTTCCCCTAGCACCAATAATCCAGAATAAGCTAACATCTCTAACCCCCACCATCACCCTTGCGCCAGAGTTTCTCTTGGGCACCCCTGCTCCGCTTTCCCCTACTAAGAGACAGCAAATAGCCAAACTTCATTCTTTTTATTTTTTTCCATTAAGAAATATTTCTTTTTTCTCCCTCCTATTCTCCCTCTACTGAACAAAATAAATAGCTAGATACATCAGTAAATAAAAACAAATACACATAGTCAAAGGAAGCAAATCTACGTATTTTATTCTGCATTTTGAATTAATTGTGGTTGTTGTTCAGTTGATTTTCCACTTGTGTCTGACTCTTTGTGACCCTATTTGGAGTTTTCTTGGCAAGTGCTGGAGTGGTTTGCCATTTCCTTCTCCAGCTCATTTTATAGATGAAGAAACTGAGGCAAACAGTTAAGTGACTTGTCCAGGGTCACACAGCTAGTGTCTGAGGCCAGATTTGAATTCAGGGAGATAAGTCTCTGTTAAAAAGTAGGTAGTATGCTTCATCTTTAGTCCTTTGGGATCATGGATTCACCCTCATTTTTAATATCAGAAGATTAAACACACATACACTCATTCAACATTTTATAGGCAACAGGGCCAGGCCACAGGGTGTGACTAGGCCCAGCAGCAAACCACTGCAAATGGTTCCATCACAGCCCATCCTCATCCCCCAAAGCTTTACTAAGTTGGTGGGTCCCACCAAATCCCCTTTCTCAACTTTAGGGCCCTTGAGAGTCTGTTGAGTTTTCCTCACTTTGAGTAACATCTCAGAATTCCATCTCAAACCCAGCTTCATAGAAGACACCGAATTATTGCATGATTTCTAAAACCAGATGTCCTTAGCCAAGCTAAAGCTTAAACATCTCTATTTGAGAGTCACCGCATTCTTTGCTCTATTAGAGCAGTCATGTATTCTGGTGAATAAGGACAATCTTAACAAAAGCCCTGATTTTTATGCCCAGTTCTGCCATAATCATTAAATCTTTGTTCCCCTTCCCTCAGTTTCTCTTCCTGCAAAATAATATTTCTTTTTATTCCCTTCTCCCTATCCCCATCCTCTTCAAACCTTGGGTGCATTAATCCTATTTAAAAAAAAAAGAAAGAAAGAAAAGAGGCTCAGACTCAGCTCATTTCCATAACGTTTTACATTCATTTGCATATCAATTTCCCTAGGCCCTAATCTGAAATATGTAAAATTGAATAATGAGAGCAAACAGGGCATGAGACAGAGGAAGGACTCAGCAGAGTTGGGGCCAGAACCTGGGTCAATGTTCTGGCTACTCGCCTGCCCTGAGCTCTGACACTGATTGCCTAGCTCAAACCTCTTAAAGCCTGAATCGAACTGCCATTCAGAAGTCCCCATAAAACTGAGATCCATCAGCTCCTCTGATGGCGAGTCACAGAGGGCCCCTGGGAGGTCAGGAGGGAGTATCATCACGCGGGCTGGCAGTATGGGAGCAGGACTCCAATCATGCAGCCCTGAAAATAGGGGCCTGACCCCAATCAATAAGGGTACTACTCCTTGCACTTTTCACCTCACAGTGGAGTTAGGAGGATGAAATGAAATTATACACACAAAAGTTCTTGGTAATCCTAAGGGACTTAATAAATGGAAGTTTTTTGTTGGTTTGTTTGTTTACTTCCCTTTCATAAGTATAGGGAACTCTTGATGTGGAAACAGTAGATCTTCACCTTCTTTTCAATTCTTATAAGACCTGTCCAGAGCACAGAGAAATTGAGGGATTCTCCTGTGGTCACACAGCCAGCATATGTCAAAACCAAGATTTGATCCAAGAAGCCGACTCTTAATGCATTATGCTAAGCTTATTATCTTCCCCTAACTTAGGTGAGTTGGAAGGAAAATAGTTTAACTTCAATGACATTCTCTCCAGTACATGAGGAAGGCACTGGAGAGAAAAACCAAAGAATGCACATTTTGAGTGCTCTGACTTCCAATCCCCTTACCCCTCACACAAGTGTGGGACATCAGGAGAGTCTGGACTAGATAAATAATATCTAAGATCTCCTTCAATTCAACATCACCAATGCCTTTGCCCATCCTAAGAGCTTGCTTTGCTGGTAATGAAATGAACCTCCTGAGTTAAGGGGAGAGAGTTGAGTCACATTGACTGGTCTTGTCCCTTTCATTCTGACACAAATTCAATTGAAGAGGATGACTCTGAGACTCATATTGATAGAAGTTTCTCTTTCCTCTGTGATGGATGAAAGGACAGGGGGTGGGGGGGCATAATATCAAGGCAAAATTAATATAACCATTTCACCTGATAGCTAAGCCCTATTAGCCTTCTGGGTCCATTCCTCCCTATACCAGCCCCTTTTAGGTTCCTACTGTGGGCATGTAGCCTACTACCCTTGAATCCTAAAGGGAATGGCTATGGCCATTGAGCAATGGTTATTGGCTACGGCCATCACATTTGGCATCTTTGCCCTTAAGAACTCACAAAATCCCAGAATTGGCAAAATAACTCTGTTGTCATCAACCAGTCTGATCCATAACTAATAAGAATCCTCTCTACAGAACTCTTGAAGTGACTTGCCCAAGATCACACAGCTATTAAGTATCTGAAATCAGTTTTGAACTTAGGTCTTCCTGACTCCAGGCCTAGCACTCTATCCACTGCACCACCTAGCTGCCCTCTACCTTTATAACACCTTACCATATTCTACAATCTAGTGACACTGGCCTAGTTGCTATTCCTCAAACAAAATACTCCATCTCTCTACAAGATAGCATTTTTAACTAGCTGTCCAATGTGCTTGAAATTCTCTCCCCGCTTATCTCTATCTCCTGGCTCCCTTAGCTTCCTTCAAGCCCCAGATAAAAATCTTACCTGATGCCAAGAAGCCTTTCCCAATTCCTCTATTTTTTTGTTTTTTGGAAATAGTATTTTATTTTTCCCAATTACATGTGCAGATAGTTTTCAACGTTCATTTTTTTTAATGAAATTTTGAATTCGAGATTTTTTCTCCCTCACATTCTCCATCCTCAAGATAGCAAGCAATCTGATACAGGTTATACATGTGCAATCATATAAACATATTTTCACATTAGTCACATTGTGAAAGAAGAAACAGAACAAAAGTGAAAAAGCCATGAAAAACAAAAAAAAAGCAAAAATAGTATGTTTTGATGTGCATTCAGACTCCATAGTTATTTCTCCAGATATGGATAGCATTTTTCATCATGAGCCTTTTGGAACTCTCTTGGACCATTGTATGGCTGAGAAGAGCTAAGTCAATCCTAGTTGATCATCTCACAATGTTGCTGTTACTGTGTGCAAAGTTCTCCTGGTTCTGCTCATTTCACTCAGCATCAGTTTGTGCAAGTCATTGCAGGTTTTTTTCTGAAATCTGCCTGCTCATCATTTCTAATAGTACAATAATATTCCATTACATTCATATACCACAACTTGTTCAGCTATTCCCCAATTGATGGGCATCCCCTCAATTTCCAATTCTTGGCCACCACAGAAAGAGCTGCTATAAATGTTTTTGTACATGTAGGCCTTTTCCCTTTTTTATGATCTCTTTGGTATACAAACCTAGTAGTGGTATTGCTGGACCAAAGGGCATAGTTCCAAATTGCTCTCTAGAATGGTTAGATCAGTTCACAACACCAACAATGCATTGGTATTCCAATTTTCCCACATCCCCTCCAATATATATCATTTTCTTTTCTGTCATATTAAGCAATCTGATAGGTATGAGATGGTACCTCAGAGTTGTTTTAATTTGCATTTCATTAATCAATAGTGATTTAAAACTTTTTTCATATGACTATAGGCAGGTTTAACTTCGTCATCTGAAAACTGTCTATTCATATCCTTTGACCATTTATCAATTGAGGAATGACTTGTATTCTAATAAATTTGACCCTGTTCTCTATATATTTTAGAAATGAGGCCTTTATCAGAAACATTGGCAGTAAAAATTGCTTCCTAGCTTTCTGTTTTCCTTCTAATCTTGGTTGCATTGGCTTAGTTTGTGCAAAAGCTTTTTAATTTAATGTAATCAAAATTATCCATTTTGCATTTCATAATGTTCTCTGTCTTTTGTTTTGTCATAAATACTTCCCTTCTCCATAGTTCCAACAGGTAAACAATTCCATGCTCGCCTAATTTTCTTATTGGTATCACCCTTTATATCTAAATCATGTACCATTTTGACTTTATCTTGGTATAGGGTGTAAGATGTTGGTCTATGCCTAGTTTCTGCCATACTATTTTCCAGTGTCCAGCAATATTCCTATGCTCTCTAGTGTTTTTAATAGGAATGGATGCTGTATTTTGTCAAAAGCTTTTTCTGCAACTATTGAGATAATTATATGATTCTGTTGGTTTTGTTATTGATCTGATCAATTATGCTAATAGTTTTCCTAATGTTGAACCAGCCCTGCACTCCTGGTATAAATCCCATTTGGTCAAAGTGTATTATCCTCATGATAAATTGCTGTAATCTCTTTGCTAATATTATATTTAAAACTTTTGCATCAATATTCATTAGGGAAATTGGTCTATAATTTTCTTTGTTTTGGCTCTTCCTGATTTAGGTATCAGCACCATATTTGAGTCATAAAAGGAATTTGGTAGGACTACCTCTTTGCCTATTTTCCAAAATAATGTTAGAATTAATATTTCTTTAAATGTCTGGTAGAATTCACTTGTAAATCCATCTGGCCCTGGTGATTTTTTCTTAGGGAGTTCATTGATGGCTTGTTCAATTTCTTTTCCTAAAATGGGTTTTTAAAAGTAATTTATTTTCTCTTCTGTTAATCTGGACATTTTATATTTTTTGTAAATATGCATCTATTTCATTTTGATTGTCAGATTTATTTGCAAGCATTTGAACAAAATAACTCCTAATTTTATGAAACAAAAAACAATACAATAAATAAATCTTTGGTTAATTTGATTTAACCTGCCTCCAGAGGGCATTGTCCCAAGCTTCCTGCACTGGGTGCCAGGGGCCTGGTCACTGGCTTTCTGTGCCAGGGCCTCTGGGGCTGATGTTTTGCCCAGTGCGCTAGGGTGACCTGGCCTGGTCGTGCCTGTTGTGCCCTGGATTCTGGGGCTGGTGGTTTACCTGCTCTGCTGGAGCTGGAAGCCTCACAGCTGGCTAGCTGAGCCAGGACCACAGGGCTTCAAGTACCTATTTATGCCATGGCTAAGAGCTTGCCACTGGCTTGCCTGGACTCCACCCACACTGGGCTCTGCTCCTCTTTTACCCAAGTAAGACAGACCTTTCCTGAAGTCCTTCTAAGTTATTTTGGACTGGAAAACTGTTTTGCTTTGTCTTTTTTTGGATTCTGTCACTCCAGAATTCTTTTAGAGGCTTGATTTAACATTATCTCTGAGAGAAACTGGGGAGAGTTCAGGCAGCTTCCTGGCTTCTCTCTGCCATACGGGCTCGGCTTCCCCCAATTCTACTTAATGCTAGTGCCTTCCCTCTGTTGATTATTTCTAGTGTATCCTGTATTCATCTTTTTTATATGTTGACTTCCCCATTAGACTGTGTGCCCCATTAGACAGGGCAGCCACTGTTTTGGTCTTTTTTGGCTTCTACCCCCAGTCTTAGAACAATTCCTGGCATATATAAAGCACTTAATAGATGCTTACTTACTGACTGACTGACAAAAGTGAGAAATTACTGGACTTGTGGAGGACTACCCTGTCTGGAGCACAAGTTGCATGCCAAATGGGAATAGTGGGAGATGACTAGAAATGTAGTTTGGGGCCAAATGCTGCAGAGGTCTGCATGCCAGAGGTCTCGGCCAAATTAACCTAGAAGCCTTGGCCATTATGTTTGACAGTCACATTTTACATATCATCTTTGAAATGTCCCACTGCCCTCTGCCCAATATATGTTCTATTGAATAAAAAACTAAATGAAGAAAGAGGGACAGCTAGGAAGTTAAGAAGTAAGGAGGTTTTCATTTAAAGAAAATTAACATATTAGATTTTATCATAAGCAATATGATTGATAGAAGAATAATAGATAGAAGAATAATAAATTAATGCTATCTCTTCTTTTTCCTGGCAAAGACCCTTTCTGCTCATTTTTTTAATGCTTCCCCTACAACAGAATAGGCTCCCAAAGTGCTTGGCCAGCCTCATTAGTTTCTCTAACCCAAACATAGCAATTACTGAGTAAAAACCGACCACCTGCCTACAAATCTGTCCCCTGCCCTCCAAAGCTAGGGCATTTTAATGAGGGGCCACATTGCTCACATATGTGGAAAATACTTCTGAGAAATGCATCAATCTCTCTGATAGAGCATGACTGCTCTCCCCATTAGAATCCTCTTTATAGAAATTCAGTCTTCACTGTCCTCGGATATTTTTATGCTCTGTGTCAAACTCATGTACAATATACGCACCCACTATTACCTATTTACTTGGTGATTGTTCTCGCTAAGGTGTAATTTTCCACCAGGCATTTGTTTCAAAATTTGGCAGCATACGCCAAGCCTTTCCATACTTAAAAGGCATTCAGAATTTAGAATGACATTTTGCGATATTAAGCAAGTGTAGATAATGCTCTCAAACTTCATCAAATATTCATGGTTAATTATAGGCATAATATTTATGTTGCTGTGAAAATTAAGGTTGTGAGCCTCTTGCATGCAGGCTAAAAATACAAGCACACAGATTGCTTTGTTGTTTACCCCTTTCATTACTGGGATCTTTCATTGTCATTAGACAGAATGACGAACATGACATTCCTTGGCTCCCTTACTCAAATTGCCATTTTGGGTGTTGGTGTTTCCCTTCCTAGAATTCATTAAGTGTCCCAGGAGATCAGAGGAGGGCCACTCGACCTCTCTTAGGAAGGAAAGGGGAGGATCAAGCTTGGAGGGAAAATGGAATAAACGAACGCAGAGGAAGGCCAAGTTTAAATAATTTAGTCTCATCTACTCTTTACTCCACTTGGGGCTTAGGGACCAGAGGAGCAATGGAATGGAATCATAAAGGAAAGTGACACTTAGCAGAGAAGTTCATTATCGCTTTCCCTCCAACACTGCACAGAGGGAACTGTGTCTTTCCTCATGTAGGAACACGTTAATAGCTACATTTCTCTGGCCTTGGTATCCTAAACATGCTTTTCCCTGAGAAATTCATCTGCTATTTGAGGCAAGGAGCAAGAGTGGCAGAAATACCCCGATATTTCAACTTCTTTTACATTTTGTTCAAATGCTTTAATTCTGACCTGGAAGTCTCTATGTAGAAGGGAGGGTTTTTCAGACTCTCGTATTCCTTTATCAATAAATATTTATAAATAAATATTTATAAATATTTATTGAGTTCCTACTGTATGCCCAGCCATGGCTTTTTGTTCTTTATTTTCTGGTCTGGATCTGTGATTTTACTTGTGTGTGGAATTCCCGGTGTGAAAACCCCTCCTAGTAGTCTAGATTCCACCATCATCTTCAGCCACATCCTCCACATCATTAACATGTAGTACTTGATAACTGTCAGGTGCTGTGCTAAATACTTTATAATTAGTATCTCATTTGAACCTTACACATAGGTGCTATTATCATCTCCATTTTGCCGCCAAGGAAATCCAAGCAGACAGAGGTTGAGTGACTTGCCCAGGGTCACACAGCCAGTTAAGTATCTGAGGCTGGATATGAACTCAGGTCCTCCTGACTCCAGGCCCAGTGCTCTATCTATTGCACCTAGCTGCATCTCAAACTTGACTTTAACTTATTATATTAAATTGCCCTGAGAATTAAAAGGGTATGTTACTTAAGGTCATGTAACCTGTATGCATCAAAGACAGGACTTGATCCCAGGGCTGCTTGACTTCAAGACCAGTCCTATATCTGTTATATCATATTGGCTTTAGCTTTTGTAAAGACCTAAATATTGAAATATGTGAAGAATCCATGGTTTTATTAGTGTGGGAACTCTTGATAGGGGATCTTCCTCCACTGCTACAGATTGCAAGCCCCTCTAAGAAGCCTGGTTCCTTCACTTAGTTCCTGTGTAATCCTGAGCTAGTTACTTTAACTCTATTGGGTCTCAGGCTCTCATCTATAAAACAAAGAGGTTGGACTAGTTAATTTCTAAGGTCCCTTCTAGTACTAAACCTACAATCTTCTGTTTTAGAAGAAAAGTCCTAGGAAATAGTTTAAGGTCCATAGAGTTTAAATGATTAGACTGATGTCCTACAGCTAGTTAAGTTTCAAGCGCTCAACATGCCACAGGGCTTGCCTTGGCTGCCTTCATGGCCATTGGAACAAATTCTTCCCATCTGCCCATTCTGCTGGGAAGTTGTCAAATGCTAGGGGCAGATAATGCCCCTAACTCACCAATGAGTTTGACAGTAACCTATCAGTTATCATTAACCTGTTTTAGCTTGTCTCCAGAGATAGTTTTAATTGGGTGTGGCTGATGCACATGCTATAGCTTCTTGGAGCCACAGGTGAGAGTTGGGTGATAGGTGGACACCAAAGGTGGATGAGTGGCCTTAAAGGGCTCGGTAAGCCTTTACACCAGGGGTCTAGTTCTCCCTGAACATCCCATACACCCTTCAAGACATCAAAGACACCAGAATCACCTACTGCATGCTGGGCCATTGCCAATTGTCTTCACTTTTGTCTTTCCACTGGATTTTGTTGACTCTGGAAGAAAGTGAGGCTGACAATTTGGTGCAATTCTGCCTCACTTAAATCTAATTCACACACAAATCAAAACATCACCCAGTGATGTCATTGGTCCTCTTTGAAAATGAAGGACAAACAATAATAGTAAGTATTAAAGGAAGGACTGGACAACAGGGTTTTTTTTTTAATTATTGTAAACACAGAACCCTAACCCAGTGGACAGGATTTACTCACCAGAATAGGGAGCTGCCTTACTATGTTGCCATATTCTTCAGTCAATGGCAGTAGAAAATAATGTGACATTAGGTTCTTCCACCCTTAGTTTTACTGTGGGACTTTGGAGATTCACCCTCAATTGCAATTCAAAGGCTGGACCAAAGGGTAGAAGAGAAGCAACATTATTCATTTCAAAAGGAGCCGGATTCTCCTGTGAGCCAGCTGGGTCCTTGCATTCCCAGTATCTTTTATTTCTCTTTACTGAACAATCCCAAAACAACCTAAGTCACTCCACCCCTCCTATTTTATTTTATGCTCAGTTTATTGTCCAACAATCTTCCAAGGAATCTTGCATGATTTTTACATGGGCATATATATATACATATATATATATATATATATGTATATATATGTATATTGAGAGAGAGAGAGAGAGAGAGAGAGAGAGAGAGAGAGAGAGAGAGAGAATCAACCAATCATAACCACAGTAGGCCTTTATACCCCTGTCCCTTTTAGCTGATTATGTGAGTATGAAGTTCAGTTATGAAAGTCTACCTATTCTCTATTCATTACTTTATAGATATATATATATGTGTGTATTCTTATATGTATATATATTCTTATAAAGATTTTATATAGATATAGATTATATCTATGTAGGTTTATATAGATATAGATTTTTCTTATAATGATTTATATGAATTTATATTTATATGAATGAGTAGGTTTTTTTCAATATTTTATTCAGTAACTTTTTGTTTGGTAATTATAAAGTGCATGATTTTTGCCAAGCACTTGGTATCCTCTCCCCTTTGAATTGCTTTGAAAACCAATTCCTAAACGTTCTCAGTATTTCGTCATCCTCCCCTATGGACACCTTTTTATTAAAATCACCAAGTTCGTGTTGATTTAATTTGGAGTATCTTATCAAATTCTTTGTAGAATTTCCCTATTTCTTCATCCTCTAAAACAGTTGTCAGCACATAAGCTACAAATTGTTTTCATGATGATCTTTTTGCCAAAGCTTATTTTTTTGGTTTTCCCCTGGACACACAAGGAAAACTAACTCTTTCACTTGACTCTCTGAGGATAATCTGTGAACTATTATTTCATTTAGCTGAAACTTCTTTATGTCTTATGATTTCATTTGTAGCATGAATCTGAAAGTGACTTGCTCCTCCAGCAGTGCATCAGCTTGTTCATTGGACAAAGATCATAAAATCATTGACTTAGACTTGTACCTTAGAGGTCATTAAACTCAACTTTGTTGTTTTATTATTATTATTTATTTATATCCCTAAGGTTGTCAAGTTTTGGGCATACAATTGGGCAAAATAATTCCTAATTATTGTTTAAATTTCTTCTTCATTGGAGGTGAATTCACCCTTTTCATTTTTGATACTGGTAATTTGATTTTCTTCTTTCTTTTTTTAATCAAATTGACCAAAGGTTTATCAATTTTATAGGTTTTTTCATAAAACCAGCTCTTGGTTTTACTTATCAATTTTATAATTTTCTTGATTTCAATTTTATTAATCTTTGCTTTGATTTTCAGTATTTCTAATTTGGTATTTAATTGGAGATTTTCAATTTGTTCTTTTTCTAGCTTTTTCAGTTGCATGCCCAATTAATTGATTTCTTTTTTCCCTATTTTATTCATGTAAGCATTTAGAGATTAAAAAAAAAAACTTCCCCTAAGAACTGCTTTTGCTGCATCCCATAAGTTTTGGTATGTTGTCTCATTACTGTCATTCTCTTGAATGAAGTTATTGATTGTTTATCTGATTTGTTCTTTGGTCCATTCATTCTTAAGAATTAGATTATTTAGTTTCCAATTAATTTTTAGCTTATTTTTCCCCATGGTTCTTTATTACAAATAAGTTTTATTGCATCATGATCTGAAAAGGATGCTTTGACTACTTCTGCCTTTCTGCACTGGATTGTGAGGTTTTTATGCCCTAGTACATGGTCAATTTTTGAGTATGCACCATGTACCTCTGAGAAAAAAAAGTATATTCCTTTTTATCCCTATTCAGTTTTATCCAGAGGTCTATTATGTCTGCCTTTTCTAAAATTCTTTTCACCTCTTAACTTCTTTCTTGTTATTTTTAGGTTATATTCATCAAGTTCAGAGAGGGGGAGTTTGAGGTCCCCCACTAGTATGGTTTTGCTGTCTATTTCTTCCTGTAACTCCCTTAACTTGTCCTCTAAGAATCTGCATGCTATACCATTTGGTGCATATATGTTAAACAATGATATTGCTTCATTGTTTATGGTGCCTTTTAGCAGGATGTAATGTCCTTCTTTATCTCTTTTAATGAGATCTATCTTTGCTTTTGCTTTGTCTGAGATTAGGATTGCTACCCCTGCTTTTTGTACTTTAGCTGAAACACAATATATTCTACTCCAGCCTTTTACCTTTACTGTGTGTATATCCCCATTTCAAATGTGTTTCTTGTAAACAGCATATTGTAGGATTATGGTTTTTAATCCATTCTGCTATCCACTTCCATTTTATGGGAGAGTTCATCCCATTCACATTCACAGTTATGATTACTATCTGTGTCTTTTTCTCCATCCTATTTCCCCCCATTTATGCTTTTATTTCTCCCTTTCTCTTTCCACTCCTCAACAGAGTTTTGCTTTTGACCACCACCTTCCTCAGTTTACCTTCTCTCTTGATTCCCCTCCCTTATCTTACCTTTTTCCCCTTGCTACTTCTTCCCTCCCTTCTGACCACCCCCTCTCCTTTTTTCCCATTTCCCCTCCTATTGCCTGTAGGACAAGTTAGATTTCTGTACTTATCAGGGTATGTTATTCCCTTCTTGAACCAAATCCAATGAGAGTAAAGCTCAAATACTGCTCTTCTCCCTCCCTTCTTTCCCTCTACTACAATACATTTTTGCATCTCTTCATGTAATGTAATTTGCCCTTTTCTACTACATCCTTACCTCTTCTCCCAGAACCATCCCTTTATATCTCTTAATTATATTTTTTATCATTATATCGGTTATTTTATACTGATACCCACAGTCCATGAATATCCCTTTCAACTGTCATAATAAGTATACAATTCTCAAGATTGGCATATATAAAAAACATATATAAAACAAAATAATCCTACATAAGGATGTAACACTAGCCTTATTGATTAACTAGTGTTTTTCCCCCATTTACCTTTTTATGTCTCTCTTGAGTTTTGTATTTTGAGATCAGATTTTCCATTGAGCTCTGGCTTTTTCTTCAGGAAGTTCTAGAATTTCCTTATTTCATTGAATGTCCATCTCCTTGCCTGGAAAATTATGCTCATTTTTGCTGGGTAGTTGATCCTTGGTTGTAGTCCAAGCTCCTTTGCCTTTTGGAATATCGTGTTCCAATTTCTCCTGTCATTTAATGTAAAAGCTGAAAGATCCTGCGTGATCCTGACTGTATTTCTGTGATATTTGAATTGTTTCTTTCTAGCTGCTTGCAATATTTTCTCCTTGACCTGGTAGTTCTGGAATTTGGCTATAATATTTCTTGGAGTTTTCAATTTGGAATCTTTTTGTGTGAGTGATCAATGGATTATTTTGATGACAGTTTTACCTTCTGTTTCTAGGACCTCTGGGCAATTTTCCTTAAGGATTTCATGGAAGATACTATCCAGGCTCTTTTTTTCATCGTAGCTTTCAGGTAGACCAATAATTCTTAGATTGTCTCTCCTGGATCTATTTTCCAGGTTAGTTGTTTTTACAATCAGATATTTCATGTTTTCTTCTATTTTTTCATTTTTTAGGTTTTGTTTGACTGATTCTTGATGTTTCATAGAGTCATTAGCTTCTACTCACCCAATTCTAATTTTTAATGTTTTGTTTTCTTTCTTTATCTTCTCTAACTTCTTTTCCATTTGGTTAATTTTACTTTTCAATGAGACATTTTCTTCATTTATATTCTGATTCTCCTTAACCAATTCACGGATTTTACTTTTTAAAGATTTGTTTTCCTCCATGAATTTTTTTCCACTTTTTCCATTTTTTACTTTACCTCCCTAATTTGATTTTTAAAGTCCTCCTTGAGACATTCCAGGAATGCTTTTTCGTCTGGAGACTGGTTCACTTTCCCTTTTGAGGGTTCAGATGTGGGCATAGTGTCCATGGTGTCCTCTTCTGAATTGGTATTTTGATTGTCTTTGAAAGCTTCTTACTGTTCTTTTTCATGGTGTTTTTTTCCTCCTGGTTTCTGAGGTGGATCTCTGTTTCTGGGGCTCAGGGGGCTCTGTCCCAAGTTTCTTGTGTTGGGATCTAGCTTTATGTGCTATGGCCTCTGGTTTCATGAGGTATGGGGGAAGGGTGGTCTGGCTGCTGTGAGTCTCCTCTTCCCCAGGACTGTTCTACAGGATGAGTAGTCTCAGCTCTTGTCTGTGTTGGTGTCTGCCACTTCCCCTGGCTGTGCAAAGCCATGTCTGGTGTCCTGGCATTGACGTTAGTTAGCTCCACTCCCTGGGGCTCAGTTACTCTCGTTCTGCTGAGGGGAGGGCTGCTGGGACACCTCCCTTCCTGTACTCGTCTCCTTCTGCCACCACAGGAAGGGCCCTCTTCCCCACTTTTCTCGCTACTGAAGCCCCTTTTCTGCCTCCTCTGTTTCTCCTGGGTATTATTCTCTGGGTTTATTCAAGGGAGGGATATGAGCCATTTTACCTGGCCATCATGACTCCTGGAAGTTCAAGAAGGTGAGTTTCAAACCTTTAGACTATGGGTTGGAGGCTTCCAGGCTAGGTGCTCCTGTGGTTGCCTGCTCTGTGCTCTGAGAGAATCCTGTCCTGGGCTGAGAGGCCTGGGGCTCAATCATGGCTGTAACTCATACTTCTGCCCTGGGCCTGTTCCTGCTCTGGCATTTCACTCACCCAGAGCTCTTCCAGACCTGTGTGCTGGCTGGATTCCTTTGCTGTTCCCAGTTGGTTTGGTCTGGTGCCATTCCATGTTCCCGGTGCTCCTACTCCTCTCAGTCTAGTGGTTTCTATCTCTCTCAAATCTACCCAGATTCTTTTTTTTAGATGTATGGGACAGAATTTGTGAGAGAGCTCTGGTAGTTCCTTCCTTTCACAGCACCATCTTGGCTCAGCATCCAAATTCTTAAAGGAGAAGTTAAGTGGCTTACAGGCTCGTAACCAAACAAAAGATAGAGAGCATTATGAAATATAAAATAGATATTTTGATTATATTCAATTAAAAATTTTTGCACAAACAAAATCAATTCAACCAAGATTAGAAGGAAAACAATCTTTACAATAAGTGTCTCTGATAAAGGCATTATTTCTCAAATATATAGACAACTGAGTTAAATTTATAAGAATACAAGTCATCCTTCAATTGATAAATGGGTCAAAGGATATGAATAGGCAGTTTTCAGATGAAGAAATGCTCTAAATCATTTTTGAGCAGAGAAATGCAAATAAAAACAACTCTGAGGTATCACTTCACACCATGACTATGGCTAATATGACAAAAAGAGGAAATTGATAAATGTTGAAGAAGATGTGGGAAAATTGGGATGCTAATGCACTATTTATGAAGTTGTGAACTGATCTAACCATTCTGGAGAGCAATTTGGAACTATGCCCAAAAGCCTATAAACCTGTGCATACCCTTTGATCCAGCAATACCACTACTAGGTCTGTATTCCAAAGAGATCATTTAAAAAGGGAAAAGGACTACATGTGCAAAAATAATAATAGCAGCCCTTTTGGTGATAGCAAAATATTGGTAATTGAAGGGATCCTTATCAATTGGGGAATGGCTGAATAAGCTGTGGTATATGAATGTGATAGAAAACTGTTGTGAAATAATAAATGATGAACAGACAGATTTTAGAAAATCCTGGAAAGACTTGTACAAACTGATGCAAAGTGAAATGAGCAGAACCAGGAGAACATTGTACACAGTATCAGCAATATTGTGTGATGATCAACTAGGAATGACTTATCTCTTCTCAGCAACGCAATGATCCAAGATAAGTACAAAGGACTCACTAAGGAAAATGCTATCGATATTCAGATAAAGGATGGATGAACTGAATGCATACTGAAACATCCTTTTTCACCTACTTACTTTCTTTTTTATGGTCCTTTTCTTTTTGATCTGTTTCTTCTTTCACAACTGACTAATGTGGAAATATGTTTTACATGATAGCACCTGCATAACCTATATCAAATTGCCTACTGTTTTCAGAAGAGGGGAATAGAAGGATGGAGGGAGAAAAATTTGGAACTTGAAACCCTGTAAAAATGAATGCTAAAACTTACCTTGACATGTAATTGGAAAAAAATATGTAATTAAATAACTTACCATGGCTGTGGTAGCTGATCGTGATCCCGTTTTTGTCCTCATTGAAGATATCTGATAACATTGCTGAAAACATCGTGCAAAAAACAAGTGAGCAAGTGCACAGCTTTGCTTCACTCTCCACTGGTGACTGGGAAAGTGTGGGAACATCATCCATTATCCAGAACTCATGCAAGCATTCCATCATGGAATTGATGGACAATACTTATAAACTTCTCTGAGCAACCAAATTTTGCCATGATCTTGCACAAGCCTTCATGACTGACTGAAGTCACTCTGCCCTCAATGCCTTGGTCAGATTGACTAATGTTGTGTACAGACCTCTGTTCTCCTTCTGGCATTTCTCCTGGAGTCATTGGACAGCCAACACCATATTAACCATTCCTTGGCCCTTTCAGAAGTCACACTGGCTCTCTGGTAGATGACCATCTTCTAGGTGAAGGATCAGCCTATTAAGGAAGACTATGGAAAAAATCTTGCTGGCAATGACTGTAAGAAAGACCTGTCCCCAACCCTACCCCATGATCATCACAGGACAACCTATTTCCTTTTCCTCTTATTTCTAAACCTGATATTCTCCTTACATGTGGCTTCCCCAACTACTCTTACTTCAGGCTCACATGGGTAGAAGCCTATTTGCCTTTCCTATTTATTGTCACTGACTTCAGACGTTTCAGGCCTTCCTGCTAGAGTTTCCAAAGGCCTCTTCTCCTGGGCTGCCTCTCATACTCGCTGTGTGAACAATCAAAAATAAAGAGATTTTTGACAGATCAAACAGAAATTTTACACAAAGATCCACCTTATGTAGGAGAACTTCCACTCAACAGCCAAGTAAAACAATTGGTGGGATTTAGTACTTTGTTCTTGCAACAAACTTCAGCTTCTGGAAAAGGGAAAGTGAATTGTTCTCATTATAGTAACTCCTATCAGCACCCAGGTACCACTGTGATGGGTGCTGTCAGAATATGTAGACATATAACAACAGGTAGCTGGGAAGATACAATTTTAACTCAATTTTATCCCATTGTATGTAGACTGTAATTGCTATAATGCTGCCTGAAATGAGCATCACTTTTACCAACACATTTATGTAGTCAAAGTTCTTTCTGATATCCTTGCAATGTCTTAGTTTCTGAGTTAGCAAAGTCATCTAATGTAGCTATTAATCCCATTTCCCTGGAATATATATCCATACCCAAGTGTAAATCGTAACAATGATGATTTTCAGATGCAAAGATAAAAAAGATGCTTTTGCTTCTTGGTGGTCACCACATGAGCTCTGCAAATGTTAGCTCATCTTTGTATTATCAGAATTTTTAACTTTAGGTACAGAAAATTCCCAGGGAAAAATAGCAACAGAAATGATCTAACCAAGCCCAGCTACCCCTAGAATCACCTCAGGGACAGTGGGACATAGAGGATCAACAAATAGGAGAGATGAGTTCAGAGAAATAGTATTAAGGTACCTACCCTCCCATCAGCAGTCAATACCAGTGCACAAGCAGATACACAGAAACAAAAGAATGGGCTGTGAATTACAAATTTGACCCAATATCCTAACTTCCCTCTCATACCCCCACCCATAATTGAGACAATAGGGTGTTACACATATCAGAGCTCCTCTTCAGCATCCCCCATCCAGGATACCCCATCTGGTACAAACTGTCCAGGAATTTGAGAGCAGGAGTAGGATCTATCCAGCTTCAGTATCTTACTTAAGAATTTAGGTGGGGGCAGACCCATAGAGACTTTTACAATTCAAGTCCAGTAGTTCTACCTGACTGTGGAAGGGGATAGAATGTTAAATGAGCATCCTGGAAAGGCCAGGGCCTGGGCCTGGTTCAGCATCCCACTCCAGGACTGTGGTGGGGAACAGAGTACAAACACCACTGTTATCTCAGGATGGCAACCCACTCAGGTCTGTGGGAGAATGCAGGGCAGAAAGACCAGGATCACCAGCCCAACCACTGTATCCAGAGACATAATCTCTAGCTTGAAGTCACAGGC